>NW_027437181.1:23890000-24490000 GCF_033239565.1 Halichoeres trimaculatus | reverse complement strand
TTTTGATATATTCTAATAATTTTGAAACTGTATTCCAGATTTTCATGTGCTAGAATCCAAAGCATCAAATCAAAGGGAAAAAAACATTTACATGCATAGATTTAGAACTGATGAAAGTTAACCTTTTTGAATGAAATTACAAAAATCATAAAATTTCAACTGGTTGGTTGAGATTCACCTTTATGTCTGATAAAAACGGGATGACTCATCTGTCTACAGTTAGTTTCTCGTCTGGTCCTCCTCTTTTTATCAGCTCCCATTTCTTTTATCGGTTGTATTTGTGTGGTGTTGGTTAGAATTTAGCTTGCTTGCTATTTGTCAACAGAACAGAAATCCGGATGTCTGCAACTAGCACACTCTGCCCTCATTTACCCCTGACTTTAAGCAAGGCAGCATATACCTTCAGCCCCTCGTGTCCTTCACAATAGAGGATGGTGTGAGTGCTCAGTAGTGCTCTGATGCTGAGTGGGTGTTTGTGTGTAACCCTCTCTGACCCTGCGCTCACTCCCCGAGGCCATCTCTGTAAATAAGAATGTGTTCTAAGTGAAGTTGCTGGGCTGAATAATTAAAGTCTTTTTTATCTGCTCTGCTTTTGTACTCATACACTCCTTCAGCAAACACATTACTGTCTCACATGACATTCACGAGGTCATGTTTTTCTGACTAGCATCAATTCTGAATTCATGTTTCTGGTTAATCTTTTTTCTCCTCCATAGGTTTTGTTGATATTTCAGAGTAATATATTCTTTTCTGTTTCTGTTTTCTGCTCTGTTGCTGCTGCTGGCATGTAACTAGGGAAGTGGAGCAGGCAGGTTTGTCAGATTTGGAGATCATCTCGCAGCCGGTGGAGGATGAGAACCAGTGTCTGGCTCCTCCAGTCCAGCTGGTGAGTTTTGGCTACAGAGATCTACCCCTCGCTGCTCTGGACCTCTCGCTGGCAGGATCACAGCTTCTTTCCAATGTAGATGAAGACGAGAACAGGGAAGGGTGAGTAAAACTGGAGATACTTAAATTCTCATAAAGTTTTCAGCCCTTGTGCTGTGTGAGCTGCAATACATGTGATTTTTTTTTATTGGTTTGTAACAGCTTTTTTTTTTAACAAGTACAGAAATATGATTTCCTTCTGTGATAGTTTGGCAACGAGGAGGTGTGAGTGACACATTTATGGCATTTCCATATACTGTAGGAGACTCATCTGAGGTTTTATGAAGTGGCACAAACACACTAATATTCTGATGCAAGTAAAAATCCCAGAAATCCAGTTATTGCAGTTATTACATTATTGGCATTTATTAGGTAGGGAAGCTTGAGAGACAGGTAATATGGGGAAAGAGTGACATGTATCAAACATGTCAGAATAATTATCTGATCTTAGAACAAGTGTAAGAAGGACTGTGGCCCACTGTAGTCTACATATGGAGTGTCTACGAAATCAGCAGCACAAACTGAGGTTTCAAGAGGTTAAGTGATGTGGACTTTACTGAAGTGTCAACAAAAGGACACTTTTTGTCAATGAGAACATCACTATGTTGAGATGGAAGATACTATTTGAAAATGATATGAAACATACACAAGTCGCTTCATACTTACCACAGGTTACTTATGCCAGTCCGAGCACAGTGTGCACTACATCCAAATGCTTCTTCCAAATTTACCCTTTTATCAGTGTTTAAGTAAAAAGGTATAATGATGTTGATGATGGCTAATACGAACTCATCTGCTCAACTCATATGTAAGGAGCCTATCATAGCTATAGACTGTATATAGAGTGGACAGCGTGGCTCCGCCATTTATCGATGTACCCCCGTCACATGCACAGCCATTGGTAGCAATTGTAGCCAGAGTCTGTGCAGTAGAGACGATGAGGGATTCTGGGAGAATCTGAGTGGAGCTGGGCAACAAAAATAATAATAATTTTTTTTTTATTTTGAGAGTCTAATCACTTCTTGACTCTGCCTCTCATCATATTTTACAATCCCCGAAAAAAAAATACACGAGAACGGCATCTGTCAATCATTTTGAACGTTACATAAATCCTCGTTTTTAACCTTGTATAACTACTGAAAATGCAACTTTTCAGAAAAAAAGAGGACTTGAATACAAGACAGCCAAGTGTTATCTTCAAATCACCACAACAATCGGACATGAGAAACATTTCTACGAGGAGTATTAATTTTTCAGTTTGACCACAGCCCATCTGGAATGACTGGAAAGCCTGAATTTTTGACCTATACTGCAGCCAGCCACCAGGGGGAGCAGTTTTTGTGGAGACCTCACTGTGGTCATAGCTGCTGGAACAACATGAGCTGTTTCTACAAGCATTTTATAATTTTACTGTACACAATGGACTTGCAATACATGCAAACACACACACACATGCACACACATTTTATCACACTTACATAAATGCCACATAGCATGCAAGATCATCATCCATCATGTGTTAAGTCTCCTTCCCCAAGTCCTTGTCATGCTGTCCCCGTTGCTCAGTATGGCGTCCATTTATCATTAAGTGACAACCTCTGGGTTATCCAGCATCCATAAGTTACCTCTGATCAATTCATCATCCCAGATGAAACACCCCTCCCTCCATTCTGCCTGCCGACATTAGGATCCTTTATTGCAAATGGCATTTAACCATGCATGAGCTAAAGGATGATAACATGGCACTGTCATTTCTTGTAAGTATTTTACGTTATTTAGCCATACATACAGTCATGTTTAATATTTTTTTTGGATCTCTCATAAGTGATCAGAAGCAGGCTGTTATAAGTTGTAATGCAGCACATCAAGTTGTTTGGCTTCTGCAAACTGAAAGATTCTTAAATCTTCAAATTGTCACGAGCTGTTTTTCATATATTTGCGACTTTTCCAACACACAACGCATTGGGGATGAAAGACCTGATGTCATAGAATTTCAAGTAGTACAATTGAATCTATAGATGAGGAAAAAAAAATAAACCCAACAGGCCTCAGTAGTAAGAGTGTGAGCTTTCGGCTTGTTTTTCAGCTTTAACATGATTGTGTGAAATGCTGGTTTGACATATGGACATGAGGTCACATCACAGCTGTCCTTTTGATTAGTCACAACATTAACAGATTTTTTTCCCCCCATGTAAAAACCTGCTGTCCAGTCTTTCCATTTTGTCCGACAACTGTGACTCAAACCTGGCTCTTAGCTCCAGCTCTCACCAGGATGCACATAAACACCATAAGCTGTGGTACAGGATCCAACACTACACACACACAAGCATGCATTCACATAAAGACCAAACCCATGCAACTCCTCATCCAAGTACTCCGTTTGACACCATATCAGGTCTCAGTCCATTGGTTCCCTGTAGTTAGCCAGTGACGGCCAGAAACAGATGGATTTCACAGACGCACTGCCGACACTCACACTGTGCCTGTATCACAACCAGAACAACTCTACATGTGTCCTATTTCAAATCAGCGTCAGTCATAGCATGTTTTTCCATCCGTGGTGGATAATGTCTGTGTTTACTGGTGTTCCTTGCTGTGTTAGTTTTGTTGGAAAACATTTGATGAATTCTGCATGCGGCATTCTTTTGTGGAAGCTCAACTTGTGAAATACCTGTAAGGTCCGGCTGATAAGTGGGTCACTGGCCTGCTGTTGTTGACTAATCAAAATGTGAAACTACCAATATGTTTAAATGAGCTTTGGTCCGAAGGTGAGATGCTGAATTTCTCCTCCAGGTCCTGAACCCCTGCTGTAAGAAACTACTGCAACCGATTTACAAGTCTCTGTGGTGAAGGTTATTTTACCAGTGAGATCAATTTAGTCAAACTGTGCTGGGGTCACTATTTCATATTCAAGTCATTAGTGCAAAATGTCTGCCTGTAAAAATGCTGCCAATGGGAGTTATAAAAGACATTACTCTTTCTTTCGCTTTAATGAAATTCCATTTAAACCCACCAGGCATGAGCTCCAGTAATGTGCATGTTACATCTCCACTATACCTAAACGCTGTGTTAATCTGTCCCATTAATCACCACTAGCAGGCCTTGTGTCTGTCCTTACATTGGGAATTTTCTAAAGATGTTCCTATATAGGGTGCTTTGCAAAAAGAGGTGAATATCAAGAGTGCCTGTTGTTGATAGCTATCACATCACAAAAGATGTTGATGCAAACCTGGGAGATTTCCACAGAGAGCAAAGTGGTGAGAATCAGCACTGAGAAAGAAAAGCTGAGAACATGCAAAGAAAAGAGGCTTCCTCTGACTCTGAGGCAACGTCACCAGAATCAGTGAGATGTAGCACGGGGATCGTCTCACTGAATGTGCCAGTCAGCTGGCGGCTGCACCCCACAGGACCCAATTCTATTTTATTCTGTGGATTTCAGCACCGCTGGGGCCTTCAAGTGATTACGCCTGTGCTGCCTTCGCCTCCTCATTACTGTATTGATCCCCCTGTCTGACAGACAGCGGTCATTAGCCTCCTTTAATGACATTCACAATCACCACACCCGTGTACTTCCATCAGGTTTTATGGTGGCGTCCTGCTGCAGTTGGTAGCATTTTTCTAACACAGTGTTTGGACATCAGCATCCTGTAAGTTGACTTTGTTGGGTCATAACAGTTTGCAAGCAGTGTCAGGCCTGTATCTATGTTTGCTTTCTGAATGCAAATGAAAAAAAAAGTGGGAGTGCATCTAGCAGGAAAGTGCTACACTCACCTTTAGGGAAATGGGGTGAAAGAAATGAACCTTTTTATGAATGTGTGAAATGATAAAGTGAGGTTGAGAGAAGGAAAGACAGCAGAAGTGGGACTGCCATCAAAATGAAAATATATGTAGGAGAGGAGTCTGTTGGCTGCTCCACTGACTCTACCTGAGAAAGTGGATCGCCCTCCTGCCATGACTCCCAGTCTGCATTAGCTGGCTCATTGGCTTTCTGTGACAGTAAGGAAGCATCACGAGGGAAGCTGCACATGAAAATGTTTAGACATGCTCGGCAGCGATGTTTAGCAAAATGAGAGTGTGTGATTCTGAAAGTGAGAGCTGACAAAAGAAAATCATTTTCTGTTTTACTGAGATAAAAGCTGACGTGACATTGAATTTCACAACTTTAAAGTCATAAATCCAATCAGATACCTTATTCCCTCTGAATGTAAGAAAATCTACAGAAAAGAAAATGTCATGAAGACATTTTGGGCTGAAATTTAACAGATTAGATCCCAAACAAACAGCACCCCAAATCACCACTGACTGTGGAGAGTTTACACAGGAACTTAAGCAACTTGGATTCTGTGCCTCTCCACGCTTCATCCAGACTCAGGGTCCTTGATTCCTAATAGAAATGTAAAAATGGCTTTCATCTGAATAAAGGACTTTGGACCACTGAACACAATAGTCCAATTATTTTTCTGTCTATCTCAGGTAAGACTCTTCTGACATTGTCTCTGCTTCAGCAGTGGCTTGACAGAAGGGATGTGACGTTTAAAATTTCCTTGGCGCCTCTGTGTGGTGGCTTTTTATGCTCTGACCCCAGCCTCTGTCCACTCCTTGTAAAGTTTCTTCAAATTCTTACATGGGCAGTCTTGTCAAAGCTGTAGTTATCCCTGTTTATTGTGCATCTTTTGTTCCACCACACTTTTCCCTTCTAGTCTAGTAATATGCTTGGATACAACACTCTGTGAACAGCTAGCTTCTTTAGTGATAACCTTTTGTGGCTTACCCTTCTTGTAGAGGGTGTCAGTGATGGTCTTCTCGACAACTGTTGGGCTAGAAGTCTTCGATATGATTGTGCAGCCTACTGAACCAGACTAAGGTGGTATTCAGACCTAGACTGTTTGGTCCACTTTAAATGGACCAGGGTTCGTTTCCCACGCTGGTGCGGACTTTTCATGCAGGTGTGAATAGATGCAAATGAACCCTGGTGCGGACCAAACAACTGGACCGAGACCCACTTTTTAAGGTGGTCTTGGTCCGCTTGGTGTGGTTCGTGGTTCTCCGGTGCAGGTCTGAATACAAACCAAGGCTCAACTAACGAACTAACTACAGGATACATGCGCCTTTTTGGCCTATAAAGCCACCATAACCGTCTTTAGTTCATACCTGATCCTCTGTCTCCTGTTTAGCCACACTCCTGTTTAGTCCTGTTTAGGACACGCAGAGCATAGCGTCTCCTTGCTGCGCGCATTCATCTTTGCTGTTTCAAAATTTGAAACTCAGCGTTGTTAAGTCTGATTTGAAGGAGCTGCTCTTGAAACTGAAAATGATTTTGCAGCTCTAATAAGAGCATAAACACGCGTTTACCTCCATTTCCGGGTCTGTATTCTGTGTGCCGCCCTTTGTCAGTGCTGTCCAATGAGAGCACAGATCGTCACACACGTGGACATGTTTACAGAATATAGTCCACTTGCAAAAAGTACAATCTGAATACGAACTGCACCAAACGAAAAAAATAAAGTCCGCTTTTAGTCCGGACCAAACAAGTGGACCAAAAGAATTTTCTGGTCTGAATACAGCCTAAGAGACCATTTAAAGACTCCGGATACTCTTACAATATTAAAATCTTTTGAGAAATTTAATTTGGGGTTTTCACAACATGTAAACCATAATAATAAAAAAAAAATTAACATTCTTTGTGTACTGAATCTATATGACATACAAGTTTATCTTTTTGAATGGAGCCACTGAAATAAATGAACTTTTCCTTGATATTCTAATTTGTTAAAATACACCTGTAATCTAAGGTTGTGGCATGTCTCATAGCAGGAAGTAAGCACAAGAGATTAATCAAGAGAAAAGGATCCTGTGTCAAACTGCCACTGTTTGATGAAGCACCTACTGTCAGCCATGTTTGCATATCACAGCCCATAGCATCGTGAAGGTGGAGCTGACCTTACTATCTCCTGCTTAGTGTGCTGCCCTCACTTCAAATGATGGGGAGGCAGCCACTTACAGCAACCCCGCTTCAATAGCTCACATGTACACACAAACACACACATATATTTATATTACAAACTGTTTATATATTTGTGCATGCATGATGAACTGGAACACAGCACATTGAGTATTTATACACTGAGAGAGAACAAGGCCAGGCCTGAAAAGCTTTCTCACTGCACTGGTTGTTAATCTAATCCTCTGTAATCATGGTTCACTTCATATTCCAGTTTATTCTGGGCTGTCACATATCATCAGGAACAATAGTGCTCCTTCATTGATGCTTCTGCACATTTCAATGAGCTCTTTCTTTCCTCTTTTAACCACCTTTCTACATATTTCCTCTGATTTCCCTCTTTTTTCTTTCTGCTCCTTCCATTTTTTTTACACTTTGCAGACTTGGGATCTCATCTCTTCCCACCTTTTTAATATGACCTCCATTTCTCATAGAGTATGCTGGCCTGTCCCATCCTGCATTGTAATTAAAGCAAAAGCCATGAGGCAGCCTGTGTGTTTTTGGTGAGTGTACATCACACACGTCAGCACATCAAGCCAATCAAAACCACCAGTGGCATCTTCAGAAACGTTTTGGACCCATTAGGTTCACAGTTGTGCGGCTAGAGTGAAGAAAGGTGTCCATGATGGAGATTTCCAGCACCGTTTACTGTGTTGTTGCCTAACACACTGTTGAGAGACGTGGGCGAAATTGTGGGAGGTGGTTGTTCTAGCTAGCATCAGGGGGCAGTTGCAGTGTTAGCAGTTTTGGCGTCATGGTAAGTGGAGTGTGGTTATTAATAGAGTTGAGCCCATCCATCTTCCTGTCTAGGAAAAATGCTGGGAGGACCAAGGTGGCGTGGGCTTGTGCTCAGCACTTTCATGACCGCCCACTCTCTTCCTAGTCATCAAGCTGCTTTTGTTTGTTTGCACACTTTTTTATGTTGAAGGATTCTTTTGGTGCATTTAAGCTTGTGTTTGTGTGGGATGATGCTGGTGAAAAATAAATGGGTATTTCAAAGAAAGTCAACAAGAAAGATTTCAGGGTTCTGATCTTGCTTTCATAAATTAAAATGATAGTTAACAGATACAATTTTGATTTTCCACAAAATGATCAAATCTTTGGGTGAAGTTTCTTGGGGATGAAAATATCTGACTCAAAGCATATAATTAAAAATCCTGAGTCTTATTGAACAATGACTGAGTAGGTTTAAAAATGTATCATGCAAGCCTTTTTCATAAGACTACAAAAAAGTAGAGAAGAACTTTCCAAACTAAGGTATAATTTTCAAATTGAAAAAGTTTTTCATTGTTTCATGAAAAAAATTTTGCTTGTTTTTAAATTTGATGGCAGCAACACATTTCATGGAGACTGGGCAGGGACAACAAGACACTAGAAAGTTTTAGTGATGCAAAAGCAAAAAGTATACATTGTCTGAGAGTACATTTCCATGCTGCATCCACAAATATAGGTTAAATGAACTTTGTAGGAAACCTGACCGTCTGTTTTGAATTGATGATAAAGGATGTATTTTCCTTTATCAGATCCAGATTTTTATATGTTGTCCATCCATCCATTTCCTGAATGGTTTATCCTGTTCAGGGTCACGGGTGGCTGGAGCCTATCCCAGCTGTCTTAGGGTGAGAGGCGGGGTACACCCTGGACTGGTCGCCTGTCAATCACAGGGCTGACACATAGAGACAGAAAACCTTTCCCACTCACTCCTACCGTCAATTTAGAGTGACCAGTTAACTTGAAGAGCATGTTTTTGGACTGTGGGAGGACTCCACATGGAAAGGCCCACCTGGTGAACTGGGAGCCTAGTGGGCCTTCGGTGAGGCTGTAGTGCTAACAGTTGCGCCACCACGCAGCCCATTTTATATGTTGCCTTAATATTATTTTCAATCAAATGTCAGATTCAACTATCTATTTTACTTGCCAATCTGTATTTAATCTAAATCTTATCTTATTATAGTCTTTATATAATTTCCTGATTCTTTAGACATTCTATCCAGCTCAGACCATAGACTGTAAAAAATTGGACGTCATCTTGCTCAGCTTAAAGTGAGGTCGCCACAAAAACTGCTCCCCCTGGTGGCTAGCTGCTGTAAAGGCCAACAAATCCATTTCCCCAGCCATCCCAGATGGGCTGTGATCAGTTTTAAAAAATTAAAATACTTCAAAGAAATGTTTCTCACGTTCGTTTATCGTGGTGATTTGAAGATATTATTTGGCTGCCTTGTATTCAAGTCCTCTTTTTTTCTGAAAAGTTTAGTTTTCATTAGTTATTAGAGGTTAAAAATGAGGCTTTACGTCACGTTTAATGATGATTGACAGCTGACGTTCTTGTGTATTTTTTTTTCAGGGATTGAAAAATATGTCGGGAGGGAGAGCCAAGAAGAAATTCGATGCTGTAAAGAAAAAAAAATACCACTCAGATTCTCTCATAGCCTCTACTGCGCAACAGGTGCACAACAGCTGCCAGTGGTGGTGCCTGAGACCGTAAAATGCTAAATAGCGCCGTCCCGCTGTCCACTCTATATACAGTTTCAGATACTGTGTGTAAACCCTTAAACAAGTTATCTTACATTTTATAAACCTCTGCAGTCTTGCTCAGTGCAAAAATGTCAAAAAAACAAACAAAAAAAAACCATTAAAAAAAAAAAAAAAAAAATCAACATTCCACCAACGACTGTAACACACACACACACACACACACATTTTAAGGTTTGGAAAAGGTCAGAATACAATTAATGAATATGTTAGGGATTTAGGGGATAAAAGGAATTACCTGGTCCTATTGTTGTCTGAGGACAAGAGTCAATGGCTGATAAAAAGCATACAGATTAGAGAGTGCTTCAGATTTCATTGGCTGACCCAACCCCATCCCTACACACACACATTCCCACTGCCATGACAAGCTCACACCTGAGCAGTGCAATGATGTCACCTCCCATCCTAGTGATGGCTGTGTGGTTGCCAGACGCAGAGACAGAAGCATATGTTGCTGATACGGCTGTTCCAAATGTGCAAGGAGTCCAGGGTTAGAAACTAGCACCAGATGGTTCATCTAAATTTGGAGAGAGTGAAGGGGGGAAAGAGGAAAAAACAAGTGCCACCTACTGGCTCTCAGCCAAGGGTCCAAATGTTATATTTTGGAAAAAACAACTGGCCCTCTAGCAATCTTATCAAAGAGTTAAAAGACCCAAAAAGTGTACTCTTAAGTTATCACACCAATCTCTAGGAAACCAGGTGGGAGGGATGATAAATGGATATTACTTTCATGACTTGGAGTTGCAGCAAACTTTTTTGAGATCCAAACAATTTTGCGTCACAGGGACACTGACAGCTGTATACAATTGAACAGCTTTAACTTGTGTATTTATTGTAAGGCAGCTTATCAGAGCTGGAAAATCAGATTTAATTTCTGTATTTAGCCCAGAGTGCTTCACCTTAAAGAGGTGGTACTCTGCATTTTTAGACTTCATCCTGTCCTTCTGGTATCCCTTCAGTAGCTTCTGGTTTAGAAACTCCTTATTTCAGCCTCTGTACGAGATGCTTTGTTTTAGCTGCCGTCTCTTCAAGGCTCCCACTCCTCAAACCCTCTTCCCTCTCATTACTCAACCCTCTAAAGGCATGTCAGGGGTAGACCTTGGTGTTTAAGGCCCTCTCCATAATCATTTCAGCAAGTCACATAAAAATCTTGTGAATCTCATACTAAATTTAGAAAGGACTGTTTAGAGACAGATTAAGTGATTTCTACAACATATAAATCTATAAAGAGGCACTGAGGAATCTCTTGAAGCATGCAGAAGCTAGTTTTAAAATGAAGAAATATTTGTTCTGCGAGCATTCACTGAGGGGTCTACACCTACTCTTTTCACTCCCACACTGCAACCTTGTTAGAGGAAAGAGAAAAAAAAGTCAAATGTTAAACTTTTTTGAAATAAAGCATTCTCTAAAGGCTCACACCTGGCCGAGCCAATTTGGGCAGATTTAATTAGAGAGCACAGGAAGTAGTCTGAGACAGCGACCTGGGAGTAACCAGCCTCCCTGTTATCTCCCTGGCTCCTTAATTCCTCTGCCACAGGGAGAAGCTGAGTGTTCATCGTCTGACAAAAAGTTCTCTGTCTGTCTTGAGGACAAATGGACATAACCAAACCTTTTACACAGCAGATTGAATTAAAATTATTCTAAAAAATGAATATATAAATATATATATTTTTTCATGACTCTGGAACATGTTACCCATCTTTCTGCAGATGAGTGTCCCACTATATCTGAAACTAAAACAGTAATTAGATTAATCAGATTTAATTAGGTTTAACCAGAGTTAAGTGCTGCATACATGAGTGGTTAGCCATTATTTGACATATCAAAACACTTATCTTATTTTATACATGCCTAAATCTACAAACAGTGACACAGTTCATTAGATAAAATAACACTGGGGCACTAACAGTGTGTCTTTCCCTGTTTCAGGTCATGTTGCCAGCAAGGTTAAAATAGTTTTAGATTTGTCATTATAGTTTAGTTTTTGTTAGTTTTGACATTTTTTTTTCTATTATAGTTTAGTTTTAGTTAGTTTTGAATTTTTTTTCCATTACAGTTTAGTTTTAATTAGTTTAAGAGCAGGCATTCTAGTTTTTATTTAGTTTTAATTTTTGCAACAAGGCTTAGTTTTCATTTAGTTTTAGTTTAGTTTCAGTTTAGTTTTAGTTTTTTCATACCTTATTAACCAGGTGCAGGATTCAAAAAGGTCAGAGTAAATATTTTGTAATACAGTTTATTTTCCAATTAGTGCTCACTGCTCAGTCAATGCAGACATTGAACTGTTGGCTGCTTCCTTTAACACAAGAAAATGATATAAACTTAATATAAAAATATAAACATAAATTATATAAAACAATGTAATATGAGCTTTGATAATTAGAAACTTGGACTCTGTAACAATTAAACTATTACAGATGCTCTGATTCATTGCTCCTCTACGTTTTGTCGCAGCACAGAGCACAGCCAGTCAGTGCAGTAAACAAGCATGTCCCAGGACGTCCCTGTGATGGTGCTGTACAGCACTGACAACTGCTGAAAACTGTCGTAAAATTGGTTGGGAATATGTGTCAGATTAATTTAAATCCTAAAGGCTATTAATATTGTCAAAAACGAAAACTAAGGACATTTTGTCTTTAATTTTGATTAGTTTCAGTTAGTTTTGTGAACACAAGATACAGTTTTAGTTTACTTATCATTTTTGTTTTCTTTTCTAGTTTTTATTAGTTTGAGTTAACTGCATGTGTTTTAAATTTTAGTTTTCCTTTTTAGTTTAGTTTTAGTTAACTATTATAACCTTGGTTGCCAGATCCATGTCCTCTCCATGTCACAGAGCAGAAAAATTTGATTTGTGTTACAGGTGTCATTTTTTCAGTTGAATGAATGCCACAATGTGGCTAATTAATTCTAATCAGACATTTATTATTATTATTTTTTTTTACCAAAAATAAGAGATTGCTACTTGCTTTAATTGCAGTTTTTGCAGTGTAATCTGCCACTTTCACTTCCCTCAGCTCAACTCACTCCCTTACATCAGCTGAGATCTATAACTTACTGCAATGTGAAGCATCAGTTCACTGATGTAATGCTGGCTCCGGATGGCTTCACACATACTATGAATACACATGTATGGAATACAGATTACACTCTTGTAGGCACACACGCACACACTCAGACTCATCTCTGAGCGCACACAGTGACCTTCCTGTCCTTTTGTAACATACAAATGACTCTTTCCTCAGTGTTCCCACAGGACTGAGGAAAAGCTGAACACCAGTTGCCCTTGTTCTGTGTGTGTGTGTGTGTGTGTGTGTGTGTGTGTGTGTGTGTGTGTGTGTGTGTGTGTGTGTGTGTGTGTGTGTGTGTGTGTGTGTGTGTGTGTGTGTGTGTGTGTGTGTGTGTGTCAATCACATATTTTTTTGTAGAATGCTCACAGGTTGGTAAGCAGCATGCAGACTGCAATCAATCTACAGGGTGGGCCATAAGTTTCCATACATAGGGAAGGTTAACATTTTGTTATGTAGGAAAACCATTTATATAATGTGCTCTATATAATTAACATTGTTTCAAAAACACATATTCATTAAGGCCATTGTGTATCAGTTTAAGATACAAGAAATGAATCATCTCAAGGAATGTTTTACCATCACCATTATAAGCATTACTTCAACTGTGCTAATACAAGTTCATCAACAGTGAAAAACATGTATTAATATGTGTTTTTGAAACAATGGTAATTAGAGGAGAGCACATTGTATAAATAAAAATAGTTGTCCAACATAAAATGTTTATTTTCCTATGTATGGAAACTTACTCCGTGCCAGTTTGAATCATTTAACATAGTCTTCCAAATTAGTCCCCAAATAAAGAATTTGAATTCTAGGACCTTTCAAAATTGTAGTGCATGATTAATGAAATGAATACACGGAGAAGAGAAAATTGTTTAAATCCACATTTTTCTCAATGGGCCAATATTAAAATATCCGTGTGCACTGCCATTGACATCTATAGATGTCAATTTGATTGCAACCGTTTACTGCGTCTATAGAAGTAAATTATGTTTTTCAGCAGGGGGAGGTGGGTCTGGTGGAGCTTGTCAATCAAAATCATGCTTGTAAACTACTGTGAGTGAGAGTGGTGCACTCTTTGGATGAGAGATCAGCACGGATATGAGGAGAGGATGTGCGATGACAGAGACATAGCAAAACGCTGCAAGTCAGGAAAGTTTTAGGCAGCTCACGATTGAACTGAGGGTGTGTCCTGGTAGTTCAGAGAGAAAGAGCGGTGCGAACGTGAGAAAAGACGACAGAGATCATGGAGAGGATCAAAGGGGGAGCGCCCGAGATGAGTGTGATCAAAAAAAGTATGTTTTGACTGTTTTTTGGATCAAAAACAGGAAGAAAGACATAAAAGAAGAGAGTCTGTTCTTTTTGGATAGTTGAGGTGTTTACATAGTCATAGAAATCAATACTGGTTGGTTCTTGAAAGATTGTTTAAGATGCTCTGAAATGGCTAGCAGCCAATTAGTTAATCAAGTTAATTTTTACAGCACATTAACTTCTGGTGTAATTAATTAATCTAACAGCAGTGTTGACAATAAAACATACACAAACAGTGTTGGTAACGATAACAATGTCAGGAACAATAATCATTGAAAAGCCAAAAATACCATCACCACAACAAAGAATAAATCACTGCAACAACAGTAACAAAAGCAACAGTTACAATGAAGATGAAAAAAGTTAGGATAATCATACTGACAGGAACGCAGATAAAACCAACAACTACAACAACAAAACAGGACATTCACAACAACAATAATGAAAACAATAATGACACAGCAACTGTTGTGAAAATGAAAAGACAGTGAGAACAACAACATCAGCAGTAATATAATAATCTGTACACAAAAAATTGTAGTGGAAGTTGAGGTCATGGAAAGAGTCAATCTGTCTTCAGGGATCAATCAGGACCTGGAATTTTTCTGGTCGAACTGTAGGATCAGTCATTCATTCCTGCCTTGATGTTTCCACAGGAGTTTCAGGCTCGCCTCTTCCCTACTGATGTGTTGTGATCACTGGTGCACAGGCATTGGTAATGGGGAACCTTTCAAATGTAAAATTAATTACCTGCAATCTGACAGCATC
The DNA here is from genome assembly GCF_033239565.1 of Halichoeres trimaculatus. Classification (NCBI taxonomy): domain Eukaryota; kingdom Metazoa; phylum Chordata; class Actinopteri; order Labriformes; family Labridae; genus Halichoeres; species Halichoeres trimaculatus. The sequence continues at coordinate 24,475,399 of NW_027437181.1, read as the reverse complement.
AGGGAAACTCAGCATGTATTTTATGCTTAGTTGGTACTCTATCCTTTTCCACGCTTGCTTTAGCAGGAGGCATTGTGTGTATGTGTGCTTTTGTGAGTGTGTGCTTTGGTTGTTGAAACAGGGAGCCTGCTGGAGGCTCATTTGTTTCTAGGGGGCTAGGATGTTGAGATCTGGTGTCTACTTTGTCAGGTGAGACAGGATTTGGCATCAGGGGACTGATTATGTTAAAAGTAAAATCCATGATCTGTCCTCTAGAAGAAGAGGGTCATTTGTGCACCAGTACCATCTCTTCGTTCCAGTTAACAACAAAATCTATGAGTGTGAGGTGCTTTCTGAGATGATGTGGTTCAGCGTCTTATTTAGTTGAAAACAAACCTAACTGTGGGCCCTTTTTCCTGAATTTGTGTGAAAGCATGGCAAGAATTATTGTTATAATAATTATGTCACTTATTTCCTGCTGCAATTTTAAGCACATAAATTGTGATTGGTATCCTGCTCATATGCTTTGGCCTGTGTCTGCTGTACAACACTGTAAATATGAAGCCAAGGAACTTTTTATATGCCGATCCATGGTGACAGATCACAGGTTAAGTATGACGTAAGATATTTCAAATATTTTGCATGAATTTAAAGTCTGATTATGATCATATGATTTTAATCAGTTAGTGTAGAGAGCAAACACAATCTCTGATCTCAAAGCCCTGACTCATATCACCCAATTAGTGATTCTAGTTAAACCAGCAGCTTTGATTTATGACTAGTAACATTAGTTAATCTAAAACAAATATATTGACAACTGTTGCTGGTTGCCTGTTTCTTTTCTAATACAAACTCACAGAGTAAACCAAGTGTGACTAAGAAAAAAAACTGAATAAAATCTAATATAATCAACTATTATATGCAACATCCAACCATCTGAGTTGAATCACTTGTGTTTTCCATTTGATCTCTTTTCCTCTGTGTTTTTCAGTGTTGTATGTTAGTTTCATTCATTGAGGTCACATTTGTTGTGCATCAGTGCAACATAAAAAGTGCTGAGATGATCCCACTGAACTTCTAAAATAACTTCTACACCTCACATCCCAGAAATAGTTTTCTCACCAGTTTCAAAGCGCTCACAGTGATCAGCCAATAATAGAAATCATGTCAAGGGAAAAAAAAAAACACCCTGAGTTGCAAGTTGAAATTAAAAATAAAAAATGGTGTATGAGACTGATTTTTTTTTCTTGTTGGGTCCAAGTTTGTGCACAGACTGTGGAAGTGTGGCTCACTGAAATTCTTCTTTTTTTTTTTTTAATGTCTTACATAGATCTAATTAAAAACAGTGGGCTAAGGTGTGATTAACATGCATTTTTATTTGCCGAAAGTAATACACACTGAATAGTGTAAAATCAACTAAAGGGATGGTGTTGTATTTGTCGATGAGGTTTGAGTTTTGAAACTCCAGGTGGAAAAATTGTTTGACAGTTTTGCTGGGGGTGGCCAACCATATTCCTGGGGTTAGCTGGTGCCACCCCTTGGCCCACCCCTGCCTGACTGAATGTGATTATGTTGGTGTGTGTATGTGTGTGTGTGTGTGTTTGTGTGAGGGGGGGGCCACTTTTACGAGTAGTACCACATTTGTTTTTGTTATTTTCCAGTGAGTTATTTTTATATGCTTTTGTTTTTCTGGAAGCTTTTTGTGTATTGCAGAAACAGTCAAATGATTTTGTTAAGGTCAGGCCAGTACATGTTTTACAGATTTGCCATTTCAAAGTGTAATCTGCAAATAGACGTTTTGAAAACCCAAATCCTTAATGATGGAAATAAGTGCAACAGGGTTATACATGCATTAAAAATAAAAATTAATGTTATGAAAATAGGAAAATAAAATGTGCCATGAATGTGATAAGAATTTATATTTCAAAATCATAAAAGCATCATATAAATGACATTTCACTTTCGAGACCTCAATGAAATACCTTCTCTTAAAATAACCAGCCTTTTTTTAAAATTTATAAAATTACACATAAACTTTACAAATATGAGAGAAAAATAATCCATGAGGACAACACTTGTAATTTATCATGGATGTATGTCTTAATCTCTGTTGCTGTCAACTGGTCTGGAAACTAATACCTGTGCGTGCCTTCAGTGGAGTGCTTTATCTGAAGAAGCCATCAGGTGCTGTGGGTCTGACAGTCCCAGTGTTTGGTGGCTTTCTCAACATGCTGGTATCGATTACCTCCCCTGATTTAATCTCCCTCCTCTGTTTCGCTGTCCGGCTCTACTCAATCTCCTCGGCTGTGGAAAGCAGTGATGGCTATATCAACCTGCTGTACACACACTGGCAGCAGGAAGGATGTAGAGGAAGAGTGAGTAGACAATAAAAAATCAGGAAGTGAGTGAGTGATAGTTTAGATAAGTACCTGAAATTAGCATTTTTGTACTTATAGTCTTGCATGTTGACTGAATTTACCCTGACAGTTAGACTATTATTTTGTAAAGCAACATCAGGGTGTGAAAAATGTAGAGAGTTAGAAACCAAGCAGTTTGAGGGGTGACCTTGCTCGTTGTTTGTGCTTGTCTACTATTGACTTGGGCCAGGTGGTTGTGTCAGGCCGTCAGGGCTGAGCGGGTCAGAGAAACAACATTGGCTACTGTTCTGTTGCTTTAATAAGACTCATTAATATACTGCATGTGTCACCAGCAGTGTCTGACTGCGTCCCCTCTGGGCTGGGCTAGTTTTGGCATGACATGAAGTAAGGACACACACGTTCATATATTACTGTATCGTACCTGAGCCTTCGAACTGCCTGTGAACTCTCCTCCTTTATTCATGTGTGTGTGTGTACAAGTGAACATTAAATGTTACTGTATGCGATGGAGTCAGCCTTTATGGAACAAAATCTGGACAAATTACAGTTTACAGTTAAATGCTTTGTCAATTTTTCACCTATAAGTGTTAGTTGTGACCACAGGCAAGTTTCTGTCCTTTGATTAAATATGAGGAGGTACGGCCTCAGTGACTGAAAGTAAGGATTTCATCCATGCTGAGTGGTTGGATTAGCACTGTTACTAGATGCAGTGTTGTACTTAGAGGAGGCTATAGCTTCCTTGGTGTCCTTGTGTCTGAGAAAAATGCTTTGGGAGAGCCCTCAGATGACCCTGTCATAGACAAAACATTATAAAATGCCCTCTCTAAGGCTTGCTCAGTTTATGGCATTAAAATAAAGCTGCCCTTATACTAAATAAAATTTAAAAAGAAGTGATCTCGGTGCCCTCTTGGAATTTAACCTTATTTTAGGTTATTGTTAAGTTTTCATGCAAGGTTTAGTTAGTTAACTTAACACTTAAAAAGTATTTGTCAATCCTGCTATTTGATCTACACAGAACTCTGTTTTAAAGTGACCATGTGTAAAATTACAGAACAGATCTGACTAGAATTTGATCTTCATGCAGGGAATAATTTTTATTATTTATTTTTCAGATTATTTATCCATAGTCTTTTTTAATTTGACAATCTAGGAAATATGATATTTGACTCTTTAAAAACACAGAAGAGAAGATTGAAAGTGATCTTGCATCAGTTAGCAAAGAATGAAGCCATCTATGTCAGCCCATTAGCCTTATAAACACATCTGACTTGTTTCTGTCTCATCATGTATTTCTGATTTGGTTCATAAATGTTAAATGTGTGTTTCTAGGCCCATGACAGAAACTTATAATGACCCAAAAAACTTACTCCCTTCTTCTGCACGTGATTCTCATTTTTCTGAAACCACCCTGCAATTTTACAAGAAACAACAACAACAACAACAACAACAACAACAACAACAACAACAACAACAACAACAACAACAACAACAACAAAACTCCCAAACTAGCTGAGTCTGGGTGAGGAGTACCTTGCTTTCATTTGTCATTTCCCTCAACATAATTTGTGTTGTAGTAGAAGCGACACACTGGGGTGAAGGCTAGTTAGCTAGCCCATTAGTGGCTCCTCCTCTTCTTCTTCTTCTCCTCCCTCATCTTCTAACGGTGGTCCGCAACCAGTGCAGAGAAACCACCCCTATTGCTATCGCTACTAACCAGTGAACCAATGAACCAGTTAGCTACACGATGGGTCACCCTGCTGCCTTAAACACTTCTGACAGATAATCTTTGAATATGTTTGAAACAGACTTTTTTCCCCTGGAGTAACTTCATTCAAGTCTATTTTTAAATGTGAAGGTGCCAGACAACCAACAACGTTTCAGTGATCCGAATCATTATTTATATGTTAACATTAACAGGTCTAGACCTGTTAATGTTAACAAAATGTTATTTTATTAATAGAAACACAACATCAAAATAATATAAGAAGTCTTATCTCCTCTTAACCAACTAGGAGTCCAGCACTTTGCAGCATTAAGCAAGTTACAATGACAAGAAAAAACTTCCCTTCAATGGGCAGAAACCTCAGGCAGAACCAGACTCATGTTAGACAGACTTCCACCACAACTGTGTTGGGATTAGAGATGTCACTGCTTTTGCCTTTTTTTTCACTGAGGCCTTAAACATTAACACATATGGAGCTAGGCTAGCAGTTTTCAGTCTTTTTTGCATCTCTAACCTAGCTGGCTGGCTGGCTGGCAGTACTTGGTGTGTAGGCAGTATTGTGGTTCTCTCAACAAAGTCTCAGTAGTGAACCAAGTAAAAGTGAAGAAGCATTGGAAAATGATTCTGTTAGGAAACTCCTTCAAAACTTCAGGGTGCTTTAAATCCTGCTTGTTGTCCTAATTCGAGGGTGTGTAGAGGAATAAAAGTAAAATTAATGTGAAATAGACTTTTCTTGTAAGTATCATACTTGGTGGTTTTCATTGTCCCTGGTGTTTTATGTTTCCAAGCACCATTAAAGCCTGAGGAGGCTGCTCCCTTATAAAGTTAGTGGAAAGAGTATTTCACTTTTACCACTTTCCTTTCCTTACTCCCACTCAAGGACTTTTATTGTTCTGGTGATTATTCTTATTTTTTGCTTGCCTGCAGCAGTTGAGCGAAGCGTGAAATCATTGGATTCAAGATGCACTTTGATGGACTATCTAATCACATGGTGGAAGTTTGCAAAACCATAACCTCCGGAAATAGAGGTTGTTTGAGGCAGTGAAATATTTGAATGGTCCAAATGCATGGATATCCTTTTTTTCCTCGGTGAGGTGAATAAAAATAAAAGATATTCCAAAACTGCCTGCAGTCTCACTTGCATTAACATAATGCAACAGGGAAATAACACTGTTGGTTAGACATTTCTTAAATATTCCCACAGTGGTGAGTACTCTGTTTATTATGTTCATATAACCAGATGTGATAGAAATAGTTTAGTTAAATGAGACTCCACACTTTGTCCTGAGTGATGGCTGGTGTAAGCCACAAATCCATAAAGGTTGGAGAAGGTTATTACCAGAGGCTGACTGGTGCAAATCCCCAGAGACTGCAGGAAAATGGGGGTGTATGGAGGATGAATGAATAACTCTACACACCTTCAGTTACTGTCAAGGTGGCCTTCAGCAAGGCAACAAATCTCAAATGCAGTGGTGGAAAAAAAATCAATGGTAGTCTGTTAATATTTGAATGGAAAGCAATGTGTTACAACAGAAGGAGATGCTTCACTCTGTCCACAACAATACATCATGTATTTTGTTTATTGATTCCATGTGAAAAGATTTGAAGTCTCCAGGTGAAGTTAGATGTGCATAAGTGACATTAACGAGTAAGCTTTCGACGACTCTCTCTTTAAAGTGTCATTTTGCCAGTTTTTCCATTATAAATTTTCCTTGGTTCATGAACAGAACTGTCTTTAAAACCCATTGCCTAAAATTTGAGAAACTGATGGAACAGCTTGTGTTTGTTTGATTTTTTTTCTCAGTTATGGAAACATATGCTTTGGGGTGTGTCTGGCACGCTAGTGAAGCAAAATGCTCCGGTGCAGTTCAGAGGATGAATTTTCACTACTTGTGGCTTCACTTACAGTGGTTTGTCGCTCTTTACTTACAGTCCCTTCTCTAGTTTCATGTCTCAGTGTTCCTGCAAGGTCCTCATTTGGCTGCAGGCAGCCTCACTACAGGTAATTAAGCCAGGAGTGTATGTTTAGTGCTAGTGTGTCTGTTCGGCAATCAGTTTATACATGGCAATTTTCAGCCAATTTTAAACTGCGTCGCCAAGAAGAGCTAAACTCTCCTTCAAGAGAATCTGTTTAAACATTAGCATAAGGATACACCCCAGAGATGTCAAATAATACAAAATATTTACTGCACAAAAAAATCCACATGTCTCCACTTTTCTTTCACTGCCATGCATGTTTGCAGGTTTTTTTTCTTATGGCATGATACCTGGCACTCAAGTCTCGCCAAGGCTCTGGTGGAGCAGATTCTGCACCATCTGGAGCCTGTGCATTTATACCACCCCACCCAGGCCAAGAAGATGATTGCTATCAGCATGATTATACCTTTATTAGATTAGCTTTGCATTGTTAACAGGCTCTGCCCATGCCGGCCTTGGATGGATACTTCCCTCTTTAAGCCAGTGGAAGGGTGGGTTGATCAACTCAACAGCTGCTGAAACACTTTCCTTATTGCTTCAAAATATGCAACTCTCAGAGGAAATCATAAGAGGAATTTAGAAACAGATCCTGCCATTAGTTACTCGGAAATATCCTGGGAGACACTTCATGGTTATACTTGTCACAGTCCTTGGCTGTATCAGTGTCTCAAATATGTAAATAGTGTATATAAAAAGTTTACATAAATGTTGATCTGTCATTGAGTTTTAGTGAAAAGACAATCTTTTTATATTTTATTGTAAAACTTTCTGCTGTCTAGTGAAACTGAGTGTGTCAGAATGAGGAAGTCAGGTGTGAAAAGAGTCTCTCCACAAAAATGATTTATTCTCTTGTCAGCTTTCACCATAAAGCAGAAGCCGACCAATATATGGTGGTGTATAGGATTAAATAAGGTTTTGCCATACTCGATCAAAACACCAGGCAACCTGTTATTTTCCAAGAAGCTGGGTTTGCTGATGCTTTGGTTTTTCTCAGTTAACATAGAGGTAGAAGTCGTACTTAACAGATGCTTCATTTGCATTCAATAACACTATGTGCCAAACCTATTTCAAGAACAGAGGGTATCATCATCCACAAGCATAAAAAGTGTGACATAATGTCATAAAAACCTTTTGACTGGTATTTCAACAGATATAATCAAACATAAGTGCATCCTAACCAGGGCAGCACAAATTGAAGCTTTGCCAGTTTGCCACAGTTGCAGGTCATTTTTGCTCCATGCCAAAGAATGAAGACATGATCAGAGGAGAGAAATGCTCTGCCAACGTCTGTCTCCTCCATGCCAGTGCATGGGGAGAAGGGAAAGGTGGTGGGCAGCGCCAACTTTCCACTCCAGCTGGAGAGCTGGTGAGAGGCATTGTTTCTCTCATCTCCTACTGTCAGCCCTTGTAGTAGCTGCTCTGCAAGGCTCACCACTATTTTTAAAATAGCATTGAGTCATCTCACCAGACGCTATAGTGGCCTAAAAATGCTGTACTGTTACAGTATCTGGAAAAACAGAGCTTTTATTTTTTCAAACCTTAAAAAGGCAATCCTTTTCTCTGAAGCATGTTCTTCAAAATAAAGGCCTGGTTTTCTGACTGCAGATGGAGATGTTCTTGCGTGTGTATTTGAGGTTTTGTTTAAGAGAATCAGATTGATTAACACATTTTAAATACATTTATTTTGTATCTCACATGATCACTTGTGTCCTGTGATGCTGATTTTTCCTTTAATCCTTCCTTGTAGGCCTCCATCCTCCACAGTGACTCCCTTCATTACTGTGTAAAAAAGGAGTCTATTAATATTCCCCTCACACCTACAGCTGATAGTCAAGTCACTAGTTCACAGAGCCTCACTGTCCCTCTCCCTCAATGCTGTCTCTGACCACACTTTGCTCTTTGAACAGACTTAACCTTGCTTAAGTGTAAACTACCTCCCCCTGTTGGCCATGTCAGGAAGTTCAAATAACACATCAACACTGCACATAGACAGGGAATCAATGCCAGCATAGATTTATCCCTAAACAATGTTGACTTAACTATGCTGTGTAGGAATACGATTAATTATTCAAATTTCAGCCTGTCAGTCAATCCATATTTTTTCTAGTTATCTTTGTTAAGCAGCATTATTGACTTAAAATCATTGAATTTGTTGCCACCAGAAGTGATTTATTTTCTCCTCTCAGTTAAGCAGCATTTTTAATGGAGATGGCAAACCAACGATTTGGGCCTATTTTTCTGTTGTCATAAGAAAAATGAGTTTATGAGTTTCACATTTCTGCTAGTCGAAATGCAAAACTGACTCAAATCAATTTAAAAATAGTGTTTGAGTGTGCTTTTTTTGTGTGTCTGTTTCTCAGGTCCAACTGGCTGAAGCCGTGCTGCGGACGTCGTGTGGCCCTGTGGCAGGTCTGTCTGCTCAGTGCTGGCTTCAACTGCATCCTGGTGGCCTGCGTCATCCTGGTGGTGCTCTTCCTGTCTCTGGAACTGCTCATCGACACCAAACTCCTACAATGTAAATTCAGTGAATATTAAATTATCTTATTTTTAACCTTTATTTTTGTCATGGGGAGGTTTGCTGAACATGCTTGTTTTGCTCTGGCAAAAGTACACCGTGTGACGTACGCTAAACACCTGGGAGGCATCCTGTGCGTATTAACATGCAGGGGAAGCTCGAGAGCTGAAGGGCGTTTAACGCTGTAGAGCTTCTCCTGCTTTTAGCAGTTGACCTACCTAATCGAGTTCATTTGCCGTCAGTGTTATTTGCCCTTTTTTTCGCACCAGCAACCATTCATTTTTAATTCCATTTAAAAGTATAAGTTTAAGATGTGATCTCGAAAGTCAGAAGCCCCCTTACTGCACTTAAAAAGAAACATGCCTTACTTTAGTCATTTTAATTTTATGCCATATTCTACTTTCACATGTTTACACGTCAAAAGATGTCTCAACTCCTGTTTTCTATTGAATATGCCTGGATAATTTAACCTTGAATGTGTATCACTATGACTCTTTAACTATTGTGTACCATGACTTTAAAATACAGTCCATATTTAACTATTACTAACTAACAACCTACTCATGGCAAGTGCAACTTAATATTTTGTCCATCTTTATATTTTTCTGAAATACAAAGGTGTTTTTACTCTAGTGTCCAGGATTTCCATCACCACTGTGAGTGTAGTCCCTGCAGTCTCAAAGGATCCGGTGATGTTTGTTGGTAAATAGCTGTGATGAAGAGTGATGGAGAGGGTTGATAATGAACTGAGGCTCTTGTCAATGGCAGCAGGCACACGTCCTCATCGATTACTGGCCAGCATCCAGCTCTGATGATACCTGAGTCTTGGTGTGGGGACAGCAGGACCTCAGTCCTTTCACATCTATTGTAATGTAGTGCTTCAGCTGCTGCCAGTCTTCAGAGACATATAGAGGAGTGGACAATAAAGTGGACTTGGGCTCAAGAGTACAGAGAGTGATTACTGGTGTAAAATGTGTGTGGATACTGGTTGAATGGATTTGTGCATTCACCGTATAAATGCAGTTGTAGAAACACTTTGTTTTACTTGCACATCTTTGGTTTTCTCTTTCTCTTCTTGGTTAAAATTTCTCTCATTTTTTTTTCTCAACAGTTTCCAATGCTTTTCAGTTTGCTAGCATTATCCACTGGATCAGCCTAATCATCCTTTCACTCTTCTTCTCAGAGGTAAGATATGTATGCTGCTGTCTATGAATCATATAACCTTTATAGTACTCATTGTGTGATATTTCTGCCTCCTTGCTCTTGTTTTCTAGTCGCAAGACTACATTAGAGCAACATTGCCTTGGTATTTAAGTATTAAAGTAACACATTACAGTAACCCTTATTTCCTAATTGAATCTAATCAAATCTAACTGTATATAATATTCTTAAATAAATTCTAAGCCTGAAGAAACTAGAGTATGTGGTTGCTGTAGAATTTACATAACTGTCTATTAACTTCTGTCGTCTAATCGGGGGCAAAAGTTAAGCTCCAGACCTCAGGGCAAGGTGGCTGGTAAAATATATATTATTTGAGCCACAACTGTAATCATTCTTAATATAAATGTAACTTTTTAAATGAAAATGTCTTATCACTACTCTGAAATTGCAAAACAACAAAATGGAAAGGGGAGAATTTGGCCCACAGACCTCCACTCCAGTGCAAACCAATTACCCTGACAGCCTCAGCCCCAACGCCCTAAACCCAACATTAATTACCAGTGAGCCAGCAGGAGCAATAATTAAAGCCCAGCTTAATGAGCAGTGGGGATGGGGTTACAGCGATATGATCCATCCAAACACCTCGCCCACTGACATCACAGAGGAGCGGCCGTCTGGGGATGGTGTTTGAGAGAGGAAACATATCACCAGTCCCTCCCTCTGTTCCAATCAGAGAGGTGGATTCTAACGTGTGGGCGGAGTCTCTGTGCTTCTCGTGACACATCCAATTGTGTTCAACATGGGCTCAACATGATGGATTAGTGGGAGCAGTCATACATGACACTCCATGCTAATTGCTGTGTAAATCAATGACCCTGCTCAGCAACGGTCTAACAACCAGTGGTATCCACAGAGCAGTGTGTCTAACATTACGGGTGATAAAATAACAAGTGTTTTGTCACTTTTTTTGTTGACAATCAAAATGAAAGAACAGATTACAAAGAATTTCTTGCTAAAGGATCAAAAACTATCCTTCTTCTCTTTGATGTATTTGTTATTAATCAAAAGCATGGCATGTCGTTTCTCTGTATTTCCAGCACTGGCTATTTTGTAACTGTGACACATTTTTGAATGACCAAATCATTTTATTTTTAGGCTACTTTCAGGATATGTTTCTTCCCTTTTAGCATTCTTGCATTTTCACTGTTTTGTTTGAAAAATAGACATTTGAGGTACAGATCTGTACAGGCCTTTCTCAGTTATTAGTCAATGTTCACGTCTCAACAAAGGTTGTTGGAAGTGATGACAGCTCCAAAGACTAAGAATATCACAAGAGCTTTTTTTATGCATCAGAGCACTTTCTCGCCCAGCTTTTTAAATGTTTTCATTTATTTCTCTGTCTATTTCAGACTGTATTCAGGATCGTGGTGCTTGGGATCTGGGACTACATAGAGAACAAAGTAGAGGTTTGTGTTGTGTTTTTATTGGCAGATCTTAATGAGCAAGAGTCAGATGTTATTTTCAGCAGGTCACCTGTATTAGATATTTCAGAAATCGTCTTGGTTCCTTTTTTCCTCACTTATTAAATGCTCATCATTTAGTTACCCTTGACTTTATCCCAAGGAACATTTAAACCAAAAGTATTGACTGCGTTACATTTAACCAATTAAATGTAAGTTTATTGTACTGGAAACAAGAAAAGAAGCACAAGTGATGAAGAGTATTCCTATTATTCTTTAGAGCAGTCTTCTGTGTCTACGTAGCATCACAATAATGGAGCTGCTTTCATGGTTTTGCAGAGAACTGACAGAGGACCTAAGGTTCACAACAAAATTACACACATTTGAAGTTTGCATGTTCTCTTGTGTCCACTCTCTCAGGTGTTTGATGGTGCTGTCATTGTGTTGTCCTTGGCCCCCATGGTGGCCTCCACAGTGGCCAATGGGCCCAGCAGCCCCTGGGATGCCATCAGCCTCATCATCACTCTTCGCATCTGGAGGGTCAAGCGGATCATTGACGGTGAGACAGGCAAAACTCTTGTGTCCATGCACGTTGTCTTATTAAGTAGTCTACATGAAAAGCTGGATAACCTAGAGAAACAACTCAAGAGAGCACCCAATCTTTCTTGATTCAAAAGGAGTGAGCTCATGCATTAAAATCAGCCTGTCTTGATAAAGCGAAATGACCCCGTTCTCTCCATGATTGTACAAATTATTTACTATTCAGAGCAATAGACCTATTGATCATCCCTTCTAGTAAATTGCTGCCACTCTGCTACTCTAACTTGTATTGATTGTAAGACTCTGGTTAAGTTAATTCAGAGAGGCCATAATGAATATGGTGGTTATTCTCCACTATGCTAATGCTAGCTGGTTCGATATCTGTGCAGAGGTCACCCTCACTACACTCCTTGTACTGCATACAAGATCAGCTGCAGTGACACAGTGGACCATTTGAGCCTTCTTTTCTTGGGTATTTATTTTATAGAGCAATACTCTGATGCTTTTTGGGAGATAAAGTGTCTTTGTTTGCTTTCTGGAGGAGTTAGCCAGGGCTGGGGCCAGTAGCTGTTAGCTTTCGTTCAGAGAAGTGCAAGCACTGGTTACAAGGTTAAATAGCTAGCATTAGATCCATCAAATAGCAACAACATCTACTGAAAGTAACATAACAGCTCTTTTATTTACACAAAACAAAAAAAGTGTTTTAAAAAGATGTAAAGACCAAGATGTCTGAGGCACAGTAAGTATGCATAGCTAAATGCATTAGGGATACAGGGGGAAATAGCTAGCATTAGCTCCATTTAAAATTGATAATATTTACCTTAAAGCAACATGAAAGCTTTTTAATTTGCACATTATAAAAAAAAAAAAAATCAAAAATGTTGATTTGAGCCAAAGTAATTTTGTTTAACCCAGCTAGCTAGTGTCATGAAGACATAACTGCAGCAGTGTCTGTTAGCATTTAGCTGTCTTTCCAGCTGCCTTAGATAGATGCTGCTTTATCATTTTAATCAAATGACCAAGTGTCTTTGATTAATTTAATCTCAGTATGTTCTTTTAATAGGTGCCACTGTTTAAACAGAAGAGTCCGACAAAGATATCGTTTTTTTTTAGATGTCTTAATTGACACTCAAAAAAACACCTTTTTTAAAATGTGAAGCAAATTCTGTTTGGCTAAAAGGATCACATCTAATGACATAGTTGGTAACTTCAAGGGTCAACACGATACAGCATCATGGTACACACTCCCCGAGATGAGTATGTTTCCTGCTTCTTTACATGCAGCTCTGGTGTTGGTTTGCTGGGAAAGAGCTCCTGATTGTCCTACTGCACACCTCGACCTGTTGGGTTTGATATCTGTGAGTGATTGAGTTTCCTCGTTAGGCAGTCAGCAACACACCTCAGAAAAAAAAGCTCTATCAAACCAATAAAGGTACAGCTGAGGGACAAACTTGGTTATCATTGCAGAGGGATTGAGTCTCTCACTGCATTATCTTGATGTATAGATGAACAATGTCAGTGTTTGTGTCAGTCTCAGGGGAGTGGAAATACAAAGGCACAAGCTGCAGAAGGACTTCTGTGGACTAGAAACACCGAGTCAATTTTAAATGTTTGAAGGAGAGTATCAAGCAATCAAAACTGTTATTTCAAAGATCATCTTCTTTAGCCAGTAAAAAATTGCATGGAAAGAGGTTTTTGTGTCTAACTTGGTAACATGCTCCCAGACATGCTTGTGGTGAGTGGTGAGACTGAAGCAGGGCATAGTGTTAGCCTTTTTATGGACAGATACAACATACAGAAGCATAAATGTGTATTTTCCTCAGTAATGAATGATCAAGCTTCTTCATGCCTTGACAAGACTGACCCCAGTTTATTGATGGTCCCAGTTTTACATTATACGTGTGTGTATGTCTCTGTGTTTAAAAGAGAGTAAATGTGTGTTCTGCCCCTCTCAGTATCACAGAGGCTGTTTTATTCCACTCTCAGCGTTAAGATAAAGCATCTGGTTTAGCCTTGTGATTGTTCAATCCAGAACAACAAAAAGAGAAATGTAATTAATCATCACAGTAAGTTTAATCTCTTTATGTTGCTCATACCAGCATCCCCCACTGGGGTACACAGTGCTACAATGTTTGAAATCATGTGAATGGCTTACAAATGTGATCACACAGAGCTGTGAGGAACTGATTGCCTGCCACCTGTGATGAAAGCAGGTATCCACATTCACTCCCTACTGTGCTGTTTTATGTACAATGTCCGATCCTGCTCCAGGAAGTGTGTCAGGTGTGAATAAAATGTGGAGACTGGTTGATGGGGAATTGTCCCAGACTGCCTCTTATAGTCCATCTTTCACACCCATTAACTAAATCATTGGATAGATACGTAACAAAAAATAATTAATCAACCAGCCAGGTTCAGTTCTGTACGAACATTAAAACTGGAGAGTGATGATGTGATGAGGGATGATATGCAGAAAGGGAGCTTGGTTATCCAGGAATGCAAAGCATGTTGGAAGTATTTCATTTAAGAGAGAAGGGAAGGATGTCAAGTCCTAAACACATACGCACATCACTAGTGTATCACTTAAGAGTGGAGATTATGTTACGTGGTGACCAACAAGATAAAGATTTTGACAATAGTTTGAACATCAATCAAATGCTCCAAGCTGTTTCTACTGACCAAATACAATAGATCTCTCTGTAATAATGCTCTAGGATTCCAGGAATTTTTTACTAGAAGCAATTGACATATTTTTATCTATATTCTGTGGGCATGTTTACTTATTGTCATATGAGAAAAATAGTTAGAGAAACTACTGAAAGTATGTCAATTTCTCCCTATTTTTTTATTCATTTTGATAACTTGAACATGGAGCTCAGTCCAGCCTGTGCCCGGAGATTCCTCCAGAGATTATTATTTATTTTTTGGTCTCTTACACTCCTTTTTTAGCATATGTGCTGCAAGTGAAAGTTGAGATGGAACTGGAGATCCAGCAGTGTGAGAAGACCAAGGCTGTAAGAGAAGAGCAGCTGGAGCGTCTCACTCAGATCTGCCAGGAACAGGCTGTGAGTACTTGACCAGTTTGAATTTAACCTCATTGCGCTGCAAAACGTTACTTTTCACATCAACAGAGCTAGCTTTAAGATAAAGGAAGGGGGATCATACAACACATAACTCACTGCCCATGTTACTCTACATAAAAGCTGAAAGAAGTAACATTTTTTCCATTTAGACTTAAACCACAAAGATAGGTGCTTGAAACTAAAAACACTGCAGCTTTATGGACATTTGGCTTCTTATTTTACAGTTATAAAAATATGATTTCAGTTTTAAAAAGAGTATAGATAAGACTGGTGGTATAAGTATAGATTTTAATAAGAGTATTATTAAATAATAATATATTTGATTTATTTAAGATATTTTTTTTAAACTGAAATCACATTTTTAGTTTTAAAAAAGTATTAAAAATAAATAAAATGTATGTATCTTAAGAACTTATTGAAACCAGAATTATTCGTTTGCCATCTTGTAGATTTGTCTCAATTAATCATCCACTATTAATTCTCTGATTGAAGCCACACAAGCCCGTATCACCTTTGGCCATATCAGAAACTGTAAGTCCATTGATTACCAGAAGAGGGCAGCAATGCCTTACAAACAAGTGAAGTCTGCACACAGCTCATAGTGGTTGCAGCAACACATTGATGATCTCATACAAGCAAATGCAGAGTACGGAGTATATTGATAATCACTTAACCTTCGCTTGACTCTTCTGGTACAAGATTGCCCCTATAAATAAAGGTTGAATAAAGAACTTTATTGAAGAAAAAGGGTTAATCCTTCCAAAATTCTTCACACACATCATGTAGAAGGAAACAGACATACAGCTGCTCTGTGAATGCACAATTGAGGTTATGCTGTATCCAACAGAGTCAAAGATGACCTCAGCTGTGACACGATGTGAGTCAAAGTGTTATTTGTTTCATTGTCTTTCTTTTTTTCTACATATGCACACCAACTATCTCCAGTTTGAGATCAGGCAGTTGAGGGCCCATCTGGCTCAGCAGGACCTGGACCTCGCAGCAGAACGTGAAGCAGCCATGCAGATCCATCATGTATGGGGCAAACAGGGGAGGAGTTTTAAGGTTGTTGAAGGTGTGACTCCTGGGGAGTCTGATGATGAGGGTGGACAAAGAAATCCCAGGGAGCCTGCCAGTACAGGTAAAGTATGGGTTGTAGAGAACAAATATGGACATCGATTCAGACACTTACCAATTAATGAGCACATGCTTCACAGCTGAATCACTAAGACCAAAAGAGAGAATAAAAAATAATAATTTTAACAGGAAATAAGGCCTGAAAATAAATTTTATAGGCTTAACGTAAAACACTTTTGGCAGATTTAAAACTGAAGTCTTTAGATAAGTGTGTAGCATTAAATGTTGCAAATTTTAATCCACACAAAGCCTGGTGCAGTGTTTGCTTGAGAAAGCAGCAGGACAAACCAGGAGAGAGGTGTAGCATCAAGTATGTACATAATTATGTGGAACAAAAAGTCTCTAACCATGTTACATCAGGTGAACCGGATGCCAGAGCAGTGTACAGTTAATCTGGAGCAGTAGCCCTGGAGCATCTTCCAGGCCAAGCTCTTAGCCCCTCTGTGCTCGCACATAACACCCATCTGACCGCAGGCGCTCTGGGATCAATATGAGGGCAAAAAAGCTTTTAGGATCTGGTAAATCCTGCAGACAACAAGTATGTTCACTGACACTACGTCAGCTGGCATAGGCTTTATCATCCTGCCTCAACCGCCCCCCTCACGGCGAGGCTAGCTTGGCTGACCTGGACCATTTGGGCTATTTCAGGTACAGAGTGCTCTGTGCACTGGGCCTTGTTAGGAGAGTGGGCTCCTGTCAACATCTGTTCCCCTTCACCTGCAAACCACAATAGGGCACCAGGAAACTCCATGGCTGCCGCAGTACTACCCCAAGGGCATAGTGGGAAATCTGGCTCTCAGAAACAAGTGGGCCTTTTTGCAGGAACATGGTCACTGGGATGAGCACTTAAGCCACAGGGCTTGAGTCAAGTCAGGTCAACTCAAATCAAGTCAAGTTCATTTTTTGTTGCTCAGTGTTGAACACAAACAGAGTCTCAATGGGCCCCTCTCACACTCACCTGCAGGATGCCTTCAAACAAACAGGAACTGCTATCCAGGCAGTGGCCTTCATGAGAACGACTGACCCTGGAGATTGAGGGCCTCAAGTACCAAACCATGTAGATTATAAAGACAGAGTAGAGAGGATTCTGGGAAAAAAGGCACATTGATAAAGATATGTGGTCATGCTTGGTTGGAGGGAACTTTTCACCTTTCTTTTCTTTTCTTTTCTTTTCTTTTCTTTTCTTTTCTTTTCTTTTCTTTTCTTTTCTTTTCTTTTCTTTTCTTTTCTTTTCTTTTCTTTTCTTTTCTGTTTTCAACAAAAAAACAACAACATTTGAACTTGTTTAGATATCTCATTAAGAGTTTACAGCTACGACAATAGCTCATTGAGGTTTGATCACTGCATGCTAAGGTTTTAGCATGCTGATGTTTATCACATTACATTATGTTCGACTTGGTTTACATAATACGTTTGCCAGCACACACACGACAAGACGCAGCAACGGCAAATTTAAGGGATACAGATGTTACTGCTAATGAGTCATAGGTCAAAGTTTTGGAGGCATTGAAACTCAAAGATGAACAAGTCTGAGGTGCCCTGAAGTTGTTTTGTTACCATTGGTACAACATAGGTAAAAGAATGGCTGTACCAAGTATGACGGTTTGATCTATACCCGGGTGATTATACATTTTGCTCACAACCATTAATGCCTCCTTGCTTCAGAAAAGTAAGGATGTTTCCAGAAACAATAGGTGTCATCCTCTGGGGACAATGGATGTCAGCAGGAGCTGTTGTGCCAATGCACAGTCCCATGATTGCAGACTTTGACTTTGTACAAGAGTTATACAAGAGTCATCCTTCAAAAATATCTAAAAGCCTTTATGTTGTGTATATAAAGCTCTTAAACTGGGCTTGTTTATATTCAATTAATGTCTATTTTTTTATTTTTTATTTGAAATAGTAATTGTCTGTTCCCTTTGTTAAACCATATAGTCATTAGTTGCAGTTGCTAACCTTCTCAGGTATCCAGCCTGACAATACTGATACTTAACTGATCAAATTATGGTTAAAAGTGAGCTAAAATAAACTCAGTATGTCACTTCTTCTTATCCACAGACAGATGATAACCCAGTAACTTGACTGTCACAAAAAAAGCCTGTTTTATATGCTGGACAGCCCATTCTTTTTTTCTAAAGACTCATGTGTTATTAATTGTGGAGGGATTGTCTCGGTCTTGTTTTAGTGAGTGCAATGCTTCCTCTCCAGGGGTGGCTCGGGGATTAATATTTTAGACTGAAAAATAAATGAAATTACCCATCAGAGTCTGCAGCATGTCCCGGGGGACAGGGGCTAGCACTCAGGGTACTCTGGGTTCGCACTCAGCCAGCGGACAGTGAGCTGAAGACCAATCAAGCGAACAGAAGAGCCTCGCAGATCACAGCCAGTCACCACGCACACTCAGGCCTGCTAGACTGAGGAGATCTGTGCCTGAACAAAGAGATCCCTCCGTCTCTCTCTTTTTCTTATTTCCCCCCATTTCTCTCATCCCTGAAACCAAGCCCGCCCTGTACCCTGTCCCAGTTTATTTCTAGAGCACTAGGCTGCAGCTAATGGGTGGTGTAGCAGTTTGTATTCCTGACCACAGGCCTATAAAGCACCTGTGGCCTGGGGCAGAAGTCATCTCTGTCAATATTATGCTGTAAACATAGGAGATATATTCCATTTGGACTAGTCTGCAATGTTAACACTGACATAGATCAAAGAGGTTACATAAAGAAGGTTTGAAATTAAGTTTCAGTCACTGCCATACAGAGTTTTAGATGTATGAATCAGAGATGCAGACAGATATTAATACAGCTCTGAGTCATATTAAATCATTCAAGTCCCAGCAGATTTATTCTTGTCTTTATTTAACAACAACAATAAAACAACAACAACAACAAAATGGTTCTTATTAATTTGTTTGAAATTGAGCATGAAAACACTGCAGGAAAAACTAGGGTCATTTCTTTCTCAAGAATGTTATTTTTGGTGGCAGGCATTTGTAGTAGAAGTAGTTTTTAAAAAGGAAACAAATTTATAGTGAAATGTATGGAGGTTAAAAAGGGTGGGGTTGGTCCTGAGGACTGAATTGTTCAGTGCAGGAAGATGTTAACATAACAGTGGAAGCAGTAATTGGGGATGTTAAGCATCTTTGTTAACATCTTTGGAATGGGGAGATATGTCATGAGTCTTTTGCAGAGCTGAAAGCATTAACTGTCTTGAGGTCTCTATTTAAGACATTAGCACATGTCAGCCAGTGATATAAACGCTTACTTCAGAAATTAATTTAGGGAAAGTTTAGTTTCACAACAATTGTTTTGAAATAATCATATGAACATTCCCTCATTTATTCATTCTTTACATTTTTATCTATAGATCCAGTTGTACGTGATGACATGAACAACTACATCAGCCAGTACTACAGTGAGGCAAGCAGTGGTGAGTGACCATATTAATGACAACTTATTACTTCATCCATATGTTAAAGAGTTCGGTCTGTATAACTGACAGGAGGTAAACACCTTTGCTCTTGTTTCTATCAAACTTATCCTAAAGATGCTGGAGTTTCTGGCTTGAGTGCCCGGGTCATCACCACTGCAGCCATTGACATTCATCTCCCCACCAACCCCAATCCCATCCAGTCCAACCCAATGCTTTCTATGGAGCGGGTGGCCAGTGCCGTAAGTGACGCCTCAACAAGCATATCGCGGTCGAGTGGCAGCCTGACAGCACGTCCTCACAGCCTGAGCAGTCACACTCCGGGTTCATCCATGACAGACTGCAGCAGCAGCACAGCTCATGACCTCAGTCTGAGCTACAGCTCCCACCGCTGCTGCCCTTCTTCCTTTCCAGTCCAGGACCCCTGTAGGGACCCCAGTGTGGTGGTGCAGGAGCTCCTCTCCTCCCTCTCTGAGGACTCCTGCCTTGCTCAGAAGGGCCTGGCTGTGGACCCTGTGAACCTTAAGCTTCCCAGTCCTACTGGCTCAGAAAAAGCCAGTCCTGAGCTGGACAACAGAATAAACATCTTTAACAGGAGGAACCAGGAGGAGAGGTGTGGCCAGGGGAGGGGCTGCGTGCTGTTGCAGACTAAACCACTTATTCACCTGCAGGGCAGCACCACTGAGCCGTCCCTGGAGGAGAAGTACCGGCTCCTGGGACCAGCTGACACACCTCTGGGGCACATGCCTGATACATAAGCTACATTTACAAAATAATAGAAGTGTGTATTTTCCTTTTTACTGCCACCTTGTTTGGCTTTTATCTGAACTTGTGTGGCAGGTAACCCTTGTTAGAGGGACCACATGAGATTTACAAGTTGGATTTTTCCCTTTGCTTGGTAAATCCAATCTCAGCCAATCCAGAGCAAGCTTGAGCCTTTAGCTTTCAGCTGACACTGATGCTCCTTAACTTGACATGTTCAGAAGTTGATAGTAGAAATGACAATAAGAACTTCAAGTCCTTTGCCATACAGTCCAATCTCCCTCTGGTCCTCTTTCATGGATTTTAAAAACCACAGATGCCCTGATCTAGCACAAAAAGGACTGTAACATCCCAGTAAAGGGGAGTCTGATGTGTTTTTGGACACATTCTTTATCAGGAATTTTCACTTTCTATTGGTCCTAAAAGCACTGAACGTTCCATGAATAACAACCAGCAAGGGGCCATTCAAGCCTATACTGAACAAAAACTTCTAAACAGTCTTACAAACCAAGACTCCTTTCTCTGCTTTTGAAATTTAAAGCAGTTTATAGAAGTCTTTTCTAATGCATTTTTCTTCTTATGTTTTTTTTTTCTTTTAACTGTGTGATCAGATTTAAACTCCAATCTTGCTGTTCTTTGTTCAAACAGCCACAGGGTACATAAGACTGGCTTACTTCTACAAACAGCCAATTTCTTTCTTCTTTCTTCTTCTTCTTCTTTTTTTAACTGTTGCCTCTCTGTCAGCTATTTGTTTGATTTGAATTTCATCAAAGTTTCTTAAATAATATTTTTGTTTTAGTTGTTGAAAACATGAGTAGGGTATCTTTATGTGGATGGAGTGAAAAGGTAAGTGAATGGATTCTTCACATGAAACTGGTGTGCTTGTAGCATGAACCTTTAAAAGAAATGTGCCCTAAATGGCAAGCAAATCCTTTGCACTTTAATGTTTACAGACACTTTTGTAAACTTGATATGGAGGAAGTTATTGCCAAATGCAGGTGTTGTCATTTGATTGAAAATAGCAAAAATAAAACTTAGTATTTCCTTACCAGCTGTCAGTTCACTGACTCTAACATATGGTGTTAAGTGACTGAAAGAAACGCTAAAGGCAGCGCAGAAAGGTACAGTACTTTGAAAGGACAAACAGTGGCATACAAACTTTAAAAAAGCTCCCATCACAAACATACAGGCTCCTTGTCACTCACTGTGCTGTACATAAGTCTTACGGCTTATTATGCATATTGAAAAAACTGAATAATTTAAGGTTATTAACATTAAAACACCTGTCAAAACAACTTCTCATTGGTCAAGTCACTGTAAGTGTGTGAGAAGCCCCCCCCCAACTTAATTAACCCCTCATATCATTAATTCAGAGGATAAACTGCTGTACCATTTTGTTGCTTGTCATGTGTTTATACGTATCCAGAGAGAGTTTGAATTGTTAATAGCTATTACAGCTGCAATTAAGGTATCACACAAGTGTTTCAAGTTTTGAGGACTGGGCGTGAAATTGAGGTGGTTGGTCAGAGACCTGGTTTCATTTCATTTACATTTATTTAGAAGGATAGCCCCTTGAGATGGAGCAACTCATTTTCAAAGGGGGTCCCAACAAGACATAGAACTCACACACAAAAAACAAGAAACAAAAAAATACTGTAGACAACAACATAACAGAGCACAAATACACCAACAGTCACATTTACACACCCATACAGTGCTCTCATATGCTGAGTCAGTCCCAAAGGCAGCAACTAAATAATGTTTTTTAAAACAGACAAAAGTAAATAAACAAGTTGTTAAGTAGGACAATGGTAACAACATAAAGGGCAAATCAAAAACAGGACCAGGGTATTTGAAGATAAGTAAATAAATGAGATTTAAAGATAGGAAAGGATGTAATTGACCTTAGTAAGTCAAGAAGCTTGTTCCAGTCAGCTGGGGCTTTATACTTAAATGCACAACAGCCAATTTCTTTGGTGATTCTGGGGGTAACAAAAAAAAATATTGCTTGTATGTCTGAGTCTATATTGCGATGTTAATGGTATTAAGAACTGCTTCAGATAAAGTATTTTTGTTTAATTAGTAATGACCAAATACTATTATAAGGGACTAACTCAAACATTCAAGACGCTGATAGGTCACAGGAACTATTAGTCCAAGGTGACACCAAACTGCAACCTCAAAAACCAGATAGGACATCCATTTACAAGAAATTCAAGGAGCAGTTTGTACATGTTTTATTTTTCTCCCAGTTTATTTTAAAGGATCGACTTGTTTTCATATTGGTAAAGCACAAATCTCTTTCATTATTTTAAGAGTAGAAAAAGGAAAAAAAATATATTCATACATATATATATGTATATGAGCCTATAAGCCTGTAACAGACAATGACAGAGAATAGAAAAAGAAAATAGTTCCTACAAAATAAATAAAAGATCAAATAACTGGAGAATTAAAAATTTTAATTGTGTTACTCAGGAAGCTATTTTTCCTTAGCAGCTATCTGTGTGGGGTATTCTTTTTTCGTTTTTCCTTTTGGCCAGCGTGCAAGTTTGTAACCCTGAAAACCTTTACCGCTCATCCCTTACATTAATCTGGCTCACAAAATACAATGATGCCTATCGCATGCCATGGAACATGTTAATAAATAATGAGCTGCTTGGCTCCTAACACACACAAAGGAATCCTGTTGAATATGGGTGCCAAAAGTTGGCTCGGCCTCTGTCTGTCACGGCTGTCTGGATATTTAATAATGTCTCAAGTGGACGTGTGGTGCCTCTTTCCAAACCTCTTCCAGCTCAACCAGCTATGTAAAAGAAGAGAATACTTGGAGCTCCACACACAGTGTCCCTGACAGATGAAGCTTAAACATTTTGATGCAGTGACAAGTTTACTTCAGAGTCAAGACTACCCTTCCTTAACATCTACAGCCAACTGTGAGGTGAGTCTAAATCATTCATATGGATCCAATTTGTCAATATGTGTACACTTCTACAGCCCTAGTAAAGTGTTCAACTTTGACAGGCGGAGACCCGGAGTGGACCTTTAGGAGACGTGCTCAGAGGTAAATTGCTAGTGGGACCTCTCTGACTCACCCAGAGATACGGTTGCTGTCACACTCACATGAAGCTAAGTGAATTAACAGTGACCATTAGACACTTAATAATTAAAATGTTGTAATAATGGCACAGAAGAAGTCACTTTGGCTGCATTAACATTACATGATCATTGTTTTCAATCTCATTAAGTGAAGGAAGAAGGACTAATGATACATTAATGTTTGAAGCTTAAAACCATATGGGACAGTAACCAGGTGTGATGTCAGAGACACGGGACAGCTCAGAGATAGACGGCTTTGTGCAGGCAACTCAGAGACCTCTGTGTTTTTCCCCTCTTTGTTTAATCTCTTAGATCACTAAAAAGTGAGATAATAATTGACTGACTTTTTGGCCCAGCCATTAGAAGAATACCGACCTACCTTTGGTTTCACAGCACAGGATATGAGGTGTTGACATGACAAGATTAAATATCTCTTTTGCTCCCAGCATGTTAATTTACAAAGAAGTTAAACCTCTCATTAGATCTTTACATTTTCTTTGTTTAAGACAACTCTTTCAAGTCTCAAATTCCAATATCAACACAACCAACATCACTCACTGTGAGAGGTCACCCTTTCTCTTGGTTGATGGTTTATTCACTAGATTGCAAAGATATACTGGGATTTATGCCATTTTAATTGATTCTAGTATTTAACGTTACATCTTAATGGAAATGTATAAATTTCCTCTATGGACTTAGCATGCTTTTTATTTCACTTCATCACAAATTGTATTTTGTCTTTACCTTTGAAGTAATCAGGGCTTCCAAAACTGACCTAAATATGACACATATACCATGCAGAGTCAATGACAGATACACTTTCAGGTTTTGTTTTGTTTTTTTCTTTATGACGCCATCTTAAAACCTGAAGCATCTATTTTTAGCCAGCACACTGTACCCAAGAGATACTTCATATAGTGCTGTAGTGAGATTCTGTTTACCCAGACTCTGCCTTTGTCATGTTCAGGCTGATTTGGGTCTTCAATAGACAGGGTCTGGGTTAGGGGTGTGTGCTAACCGGATGCTGGTAGTCTTCATTTATTTAATATTTCAGTTAACCTGAAGAGCTGTCCCCCACAATGGTTCACCTAATCGTCAGAAGTGTTTTATTTTTTATTTTTTTCCAAGCTGCCTATATGGGACTGCTGAAGACAAAAGAGAAATGAAAGGTGAGTGCACAAGATTAATGTTACAAAAAAATCCTAACATTGTTTTGTGTCTTCCTGATTTGAAAACAACAACAACAAACAAACAAACTAACTAACAAACTAACTAACTAACTAAAATGATTGATTTGAGTTTGCTTTAGCAATATGTAAAAGCCGTCAGTTTCTCAAACTTGATTTTTTTTTTATTGCCCTGAAGTAGATAATGGAACTACTGATCAGCACAAAGTGTCCAGTGCTACACTGCAAAAAGCAAAAAGCAAAACAAAACAAAAAAAAACTCAAATGCCAATGGAGGGTGTTGAAAAAAAGGATTCAAAGTTTTTATTTGCCATTTGTACATAAACTTACAGTCCAGACACTGAGAAATTCTTGTGCAGGGCCCCTTCAGAGATGAAGATTTAAGAAAGTATAAATAAAGAATACAAAACAATTCAAAGAAAGACTATAAAAACCCTAAGACCTGACAGCACTACAAAGGAGGGAATGTGTACAGCAACAGTGGTGACATGTACACAAGGAAGTGATAGAAGAAGTCAATGAGGAAGTGAAAAAAACTGCAGGTCCCCAAATGTCCTCTTGAGACGGGCATGTTTGTTTATTTTTTTTCATACGCCTTGTGCAGGGAGCTACTTCGTATTAATATAAAACTGCATTTATTTTAAACAAAAAAAGAATTATGTTTAGATTTCAATAACAAAAGATGTGACTGAGTTTGCTGGCAGGGATATTGCTGTTTGTCAGGAGGCTCAAGCTCCACCCCTTGGTTGATCGAAAGTTAGGTTGAATTAGTTGTGACCAACATCATTTAGCTTCAGAAACCCTCTTTGGTAACCAGGAAATAACATCACTGAGAAAGCATCCATGTTGCTGTGGAGTCGGTTAAATCTTGTTTTACAAAATGTTTTAACTGATTGAAACATTTTTCTGACTAAAGTCTCATAAAATCAAATAAAACTAAAAACAGTTCTAAACAATAAATAACAAAGACCACCTTGAATACTTCACTGTTATTTTTCACTTATTTATATTACATTGACCTAAATGCAAACTAAGAACCAGAACAAATAATGGACGATGAACAAACAGGATATCTA
This sequence comes from Halichoeres trimaculatus, assembly GCF_033239565.1. Taxonomy (NCBI): domain Eukaryota; kingdom Metazoa; phylum Chordata; class Actinopteri; order Labriformes; family Labridae; genus Halichoeres; species Halichoeres trimaculatus. The sequence goes on along the minus strand of NW_027437181.1, from coordinate 24,449,902 downwards.
AGCTCTTAATCGTTTTCATCTTGCTGTAAAAATGATGTCTCTGATTCACACCAGCACAGTTTGTTTGTGGGTATTGTTTCTTTCAGAGTGTGTGGAAGTGATTTTGAACGCTGCCATATGGCCCAGAACAGCTGGTTATCTGTATAAAAGGGTCAGTCTCATTGAGAACAAATAGAAGTGGGAAGCACGGCTGCATCACTGCTGCAGTGTGACAGATTCAGAACACGTCTCACACAGGACGCTCTTTCAGGACACTCTGAAGCAGAGAGAAAAATACAAATAAATTATACATCGCTCTTTAAAAAGCTTCTCAGGTTCTCTTTTTCAAACATATTTCTTAAGTGCACAGGATCCGGAGGTTTGCCTGGTGGAAGGAATCCACTCAGGAGACTGTTGCCATAGTTACAGAAGCCCTTTTTTTTTCTTTTTTTTTTTTTTGCATTTACATAATTTTTTTTTGCCTTCCTCTCAGAAGCTCGTCCTGGTACTTGGGATAAAAGTGGGTCAACAACAGAAAAAAAAACGGGAGAACTTAAAACAAGAGCTACTTAGTGACCGAGCTCAATCACTTCAGTCCTCTGGAGATAAAATATCAATTATTCAACCTGTTTTTACTGAATGCAAATCACAATTTATCTTTCTAATAAGATGACACCCTACAAACTATGAACTGAAACTAAATAAGTTTGAATGCGTCATTCAAAGTTTTTCTTTCCCTTTTCTGTGTCCTTTTTAAAAGAAAAATAACACCAACACTGATCATTTCTCTTGTGTCTTGAGCATTTGTTATGAACAATCAGACCAAGACGTAGGCTAAATAGTCATCTGATAAACATGAGGACACAACCGTGATAGTCCTCTGGGAGCTGGGACACCACATCACTCTGCGCTTAAATAATCCTCAGAACGTCAGAATTAATTCAGCAGTTCAACATGTAAGAGTGTAGTTATGCATGACTTGGTACATGGTGGCTAAAATTGCAAACATTTTGGAGTAAAAGGCCTCACTCTTTGGGGAAATGGCTGCTTCACACTTTGTCCTAGCTTATTCTAAAGCCATGTACGCACTCATATGTAATGTTTTGTTTCTGTGACAAATGCATGAACATCCTAACCAAACATTTGCTGCATCTTACAGACAAAGACTGGGTCTCTAAGAGTAAAACATTTAAAGCCTTCAAACGAGTCTGGATTGAAGATAAGTTAACTTGATTACAGCTTTCCCCAGCTGGTGACTTGCACGGTTAGTTCATTGTTTCAAACACAAACAATTTGAATGAAATTATAATACCAATACCAATACCAAAACCAATACCAATACATACAGATACTGATAGAGATCAGACTAAATTTACCTGTTACATGGTCACTGTTATGTTTCTTAGCTTTGTTGGATGACTGAAATAGAGGATGGCTTGGATGCTTTTCCTCATTTTTTTTCCCCAGACATTACTGGTTCTGTTCATGTTGATGGTTGTTGAGATTCAGAAGGTATCAATAGGGTAATTAATTTAATTTAATTTAATTTAATTTAATTTAATTTAATTTAATTTAATTTAATTTAATTTAATTTAATTTAATTTAATTTAATTTAATTTTTATAACTTTCTGTAAGAGCATTGCAAACAGCTACTCTGTTGTAAGAGTCCTAAACTGCACAATACTTCTACATATTGACATCCTGAAGTTTGTTGTTGGTGCACAAAAGCTGTCTCCTATAATAACCAATGCATCATGTTATCAGGTGAACATATTAGCTCATCCTTTATTTCTGCTGTTACCAATAGCTAACTTCAAAACCTTGATCAGTCAATTTTAGGCAGGTAACAATGTGCACAGACTCTAAAACCAACTTTGTTTTGCATGACTAACCTACAATACATTCAAGTCATGTGCTGCTGAATTTCAGAATCAGAATCAGAATCCTTTTTATTGTCATTGCACAGTGAACAACGAAATTTCAAGCAGCATCCATGTAAAACACAGTAGTATAAATATAAAATATATAAAAAATCTATCTGCACATGAATCTTAAAAAAAAAGATAACTGGCAGTGGAGCAAGTTTTAAAGAAGAATAGAAATAGAAAGAAAGATATTTATGTACAGAAAAAAGGATTTTACAGCTCGTTGGCAGATTTTTGCACAATAATCTGCCAAAGAGCTACAAGTCCTGTATTCAAACATTCAGAAACACTGATGTTGATAGAAGCTGATTACTCCATTACTGATGCTAATTGCATTTTCTCGTTTAGTCAGTAAAGATATGAAGATGTGCAGCTTTAGTCTAAAGGAAAGTAAAATCTCATCATTTTAGAGCATCCTCCAACAACTTCTCACAATACAGTGCATGTTTGACAGTTAAAATCTATTTCTTTTTAAATAGTTGTTTTTTTTAACCATAAAGCACAAAATTAACGACTTTTAGGATGTTGAATCTCTTTTCTTTTCCCCAAAATATTCTGTTAATTTGTTTATTATCCTGTGTACTTCAAAAGAAAAAGAGCATCGGACACCCTTTGACTAAGAGTGCAGAGACTGGCATTTAGTGTCTTGAATCCGGTTAGTCTCCATCATAGTCTGACTCTGGATCCTGGGTGAAATCGCAATCAGTGTCCCGACCGGAGCTCAGGGTGTCTGGCAGCGTGTGCTGGGGCCCTGCAACATTTCCATCTGGCGCCTGGGGAGTCGCACATCAATTGCTCTCAGCTAAATGCACTCACATATGAATATTTCAGTGCAATTTAATGTTTCAGCTACAGCCCCAAAGGAGCAGAGCATCAATTTGTGAACACAGTTCTCCTGGAGTTAAAAGCCAGGCCAGATAATACAGTATGAAAGGCCCTGCCAATCTAGAGGGCCTTTATTTTTTCACTCAAGAGAAAGAAAAAAAGGAAAAGTAGTCCCCTTCTCTCTTCAATGTTCAGCAAACTGCTCCTGCAAGATTCCCCTGGAATGAAGCAAACTGAGGCAGCAGTGGGCAAATTTTGGTTCACCACAAATGCCAGTCGATTTGCCAAGCTTGGTCAGTTTTCCCAGAGCTCTGCTAGTCTGCCATTTGGTCTCCACATGCTTACACATACACACACACTCACACACTCACTCACACACAGCTGGTGGAGGGAGTGGGTCAGGGAGTCGTGCACCTGCTGTCCTGTTAATAAAATACCCCAAAGTGATGCTGAAACCTCTTCCTTCACACAGCAAAGCTTCCCTCAGGTGTGAGAACACGAGTGACGAACAAAACAGGCAGATTGTGACACAAACAGCTGGTCAGTGAGCAGAATACTGCAGCACAACGAGAAGACTATGGCCTGGAGTGTTACACCAGCGCAACTCTGAGCTGGACAAATCACAAACTCAGAGTTCAGTTTGTTTAAAGAAGAATCCACTAAGGCTTAAACTCCACCTAAACACCAAATTAATTTTAAATAATAAAACAATTCTTTTTAAATCTGGACATTTAAGAAAATGAACTAGAGAAAATCTTATACCTTAACTTAATCCATCACAGTATTGGCTAAGCTATATTCAGCCAGTCAACAAATATGTTAATGTTTCACACACATCAAAAATGCCATCATGAATCTGCTCTGCAACAAAATATCAAATGAGTAGAATAAGTGCATTGTGGAGCAGTAGATCTAAATCCAGCAAGAAACAAAGCATATAAGCCTTTCTTTTTTTACCCTCAGCTAATATAACTTAAACCAGATTAGATATTTTTCTCAGTTCTTTCATTAAGGTTTCAGAGGACAGAAACAGTTTGTTGGTGTTCAGAGGCATCACTGTCTTCACTGGCTGTTTGCACACTCTGAACGGTCCAAACAGAGGAAGAGCCGCTTCCTCATGCAAGTGACACAGCGTCTTGTTAAAGCTGCTGATGAGCCTCAAGCCGCCGCTCTGCTCTGATGAGAGAGGCCGATAATAAAATACAAGATGTGCATTTGTAAAATAAAACAGTTGGCTGACAGTTACACTAATAAGGTAATAATGGCATGGGTTCTTCAGCCCAACAATGCAGAACTGCCCCGGGGCACCGATCAAAAATTAATTCTAATTATCATGTGAATACTGCATTAACTCTGAAGAATGATGAATAATAAATCTGCAACATGGTTCTCCTCTCAAAGCAGACTTGCTCGCATGATGATGTGATTTTTTCTTGGTCTGCTGAGGCCTTTTTGAAAGGACCAGCACAAAGTAAATAACTGAGCATGTACACAGACCACCAGTGTTTTTGTGATTTATTCAATTCATGGCTCAACAGCAGTACCTGAGTGTTTTAGCGCTCTGGTTCATCACTCTATGATCAGAGGAGGTTTCTGTTTACGCTTCTATCTTTTATCCTGAGTGCTTTTATTAATTTCTCTATTGGTTGATTCTGGAAACAGGTTAACTCATGACCCTAAAATCTATCTCATGTTTGGTTCTGAGAAACATTTAGAGCTTTAAAACAGTCACCAGCTGCATTTAAAAAGATTTAAATGTTTCCAAAATGTCCCTGAGAGCAGGACAAAATTTAAATTTATCTTTTCAAAAGTGTAAAGTAAAATTGATCCAAAAAAAATATGCTGCACATAGCAAGATATATTACAGCCGGACATTCAAATTACACAAAAAGCAATTACTGACAAAATTTACATCACAACTTATTGAGTACTGCAGAAGAAATGTTGAAAAAGAGTTTTCTTATCTGCTTCAGAAAACATGAGTGACAATTTCTTCCCATTTCTGACAGTCTTTGTTTCTACCAAAATACAACACTTATGTACCCTTCAGTAAGAACAAACAAACAAATTTCATTTTGTGTTCACAGGAAAAAACAATTCAGTCATAGAAGTGAGCAATTTATTACTAAATGGACTTACAGTTATAGCTGGCGTTACAACTCTGCTTTTCAGATTACTCAGCCAAGCAGCCTCCCAGGGAGTGCACTGCGAACCCCCTCATATGGGTAAAAAAAATACACACAGATTAATTGGAGGAGGCTGCGATGAAGGAGGCGATGCTTTCACAACAGCAGCAAAATGGTGGGTGAGAGTGTAGACATGCTTAAATACGTCATCTTATAGTTAGAAAGAGCTGTGATTTGTTGAGTGAGATTGTGAAATTGTGATCAAAACATCAGTCTATCAGCTGATAACTGCTGGGCAGATGACTTCTGTGTCTTGTATAAACTTGCTTAAACTCCTCAAACTAAATAAACAGAAGATATAAAAACCTCCAGACCTCTGTTTATGGGCTGGCAGTAGCTTGAAGGTGTCACAACTGTTCAGGTCTCAACCTAACAAAGCAGAGACAAAATCAGAAGAATGGACTTTAGATTTTAATTTGACTTGCAAATGCTGCATTTACTCATGTTCATGCTGCTAAAGCTTTTTTATATTTAACAAACAAAAGTTCTCAGGCTGTTGCATGTGTAGTTCTGAATTATGAACCATGGACATCATAAAAAACAACAACAAATGTATTTGTTCAAACTCTTTAAAACTGTAACTATCTTTTGTGTAAAAATATGACAGAGAGGCTGTCACTTATCATTATTTTCATCACTACCTCCAAAAACTGCAATTAAATATTTGAGTTCAGTTGCAACACTGTTGCTGTATTTGGACCTATGGAAAACATCATAAATGTAGGTGTATGGCCAAAAGAACAAATGTATGACATACTTGAAGATTTTAGTGGTATTACTAAATGAACTGGATTAAAACAGTAGCCACATTTGCAAAGATAAAGTTTTACTATAACATATCTTCCAAACGTGTACACTTGTAAAAAGTGAGAGGATTGAAAGTTTGCTCCTTGGCAGTAATGAAACAGTGAATTGAAAACTGAAGCAAAAAATCCCACTAGATTCTGTTTTTTAACACACTGTTGTAATTTTATTTTTATGTCTATTGTCTGTCATTGCTGCAGAGGGGCAGGTCAGGCAATTGAATGTGCACCATCGTCATATTCTTTTCAAAAATTAAAAAGTTATCAAAGTTGACCCAACACAAATGTTCCTCATAGAAGCTTAAATCAGAGATTACAAGTTTATTAAAAAAAAATCTATGCTGGAGGAAAAGTTCATTATTTCAGATATTAGAGTGATTACTTACACATTTTAATAATAATAATAATAATAATAATAATAATAATAATAATAATAATAATAATAATAATAATAATAATAATATTATTATTATTATTATTATTATTATTATTATTATTATTATTATTATTATTATTATTATTATTATATTTAAGAGTTAAAAAAAGTCTCTGTCACTGTTTGGTCTTGAGGTTGGTAGAGTGATGTTATTGTGATATATAACAGTTGATTGTGTTCAGCTGTACTGTAGTCAAGATAAGGTGCACCAGACACAAAGAAGAGGCTTTCTCCAAATCTTACTTCATCTCTATCCTGGAGGCAGAATTAAGAAGTTCATATCAGAAATACAGGTAATCCAGTTTCAGACTATAAAACTACTCTGATTACAGTACAACATTTGTAACAGATTACGACAGATCTCAGAGCCAGTTCAAAACAGAAAAATCAGACAGTGTGCTGTTAAGGTGCTCAACCTTTATTTATTCAATTAGTAATAAATGTATTTTTAAAACTTTTGTCCAGATTTTAAGGTGGTAGAAATGCATATAAATACGGTTATATACACAAACAAGTCAGTCAAACCTCAGATGCATCAGGCCAGGGGAGTCTGAAGGATTTGGCATGATAAATAAGTTATAGGTCTGACAATAAAGGCAGAGTGCCATAGAATCCTAAAACATTCAGGAGACACCGAGTCACAGTGAAAAGTTCAGTAATGAAGCCCAAGAAAGCCCCCGCTGAATTCCAAACAAGAACATTTCGCTCTTGCCAAAGTTTAAGTGGTTGATTTCAGTCACACATATATATTTCATGAGGTTAATGGGCCCCATCAAATTGTGATTAGAGAATCTTCAGGGAGGCTTTTATACCAGACTGACAGCTAGGAGGACTGCAGCTTGATGAAGACATCATTACCAGGTCACAGACAATAACTCTGCATGGGTTATTTCTTACCACTGTAAATGTGTTATATATGTATAAGAAAGTCGTAAATTAACCCTTGACCTGTGGCGTTAGCCAAACAGTGAGTGTATGTGATAAGATGGTTTAAATTTAATACTTAATTTCATTCAATACCTAAATAAGCCACAGTATAATAGTACAAACTTTTTACAAGTGAGTTAAATTAATGGGTAAAGAATGCCACGATTACTTCATGCTTTGACTGAACTGATCAAGCCAGGGATCATGAGAAGTTGCTGTACCACAGTGTTAACCAGCAGTTAGGTTATAGTTGGTTACAGTTGGTAATAATGTAACAAGTCGATGCCTCAAAACTTTAATGAAGTAGTTTATGTCATATCTCAGAACAGAGATTAAGCTTTTTTGTTATCATGTGCAGGCTACAGCAATAATATTAGATTGGCAATGCATTTCTGTTACTATGAGTCAGTGATTATATGGCACCAATATTTCCAGGATGCAGGATCTCGGCTTCCTCTGTTGATTCTGCCTTGACTGAATCAAAAATACACCATAGAGCTGCATAACACTTCATCATAAGCCGTTATTATTCACAGGTTAGACGGATGTCTTTCAAAATCTGATAGACCCACCAACACAGAGAAGCTATATACTTATAAACAGCTAAATTAAGCTGATTTTAAGCCAGCTTTTCTAATTGTTGAGGGCTTTATTTTTGCTCCAGTTTTTAAAGACAACCTCACCTTTAATATCACTTAAACTATTTAAAGCTATATTTCCTGGGGCTTTGAAAAAAAGGAGAAATCTCAAAGCCCAACAGCAGTTAAGTGGCATCAGTTCCATCCCTTTTTTATGGTGTCATTGTTGTTTATGCAACTCACTGCATTTATCACAACAGCGGACACACCAGCATCGCCCTGACAAACGCACCTTGGGATTCGGCCTCAGTGATGCCAGAAATAGTAGCCACATCCAGCTTAGCGAACTCTCTGGGGAAGAGCCTCTGCAAAGAGAAACTCAACATGTTTATGCCCACAAAGCTCTTGCAGATCTTGAGTGACAGAGACTGAGACTCTAAAAGTTAAAGTAATGGCTGTAATGAGCTCTCCGAGGACGGGGTGAAGAGGTTATGTAGAATCATAAAAGACGTACTGCTCAGCCTGGTTATAAAAATATCTGCAATAAACTTGTGTTTTGTTGAGCCACTTGAGCAATGAGAAATAAAAAGAGGCTTAAACATGATACCTCTTTGTCTGGAAAACAACATACCTATGGTACAAATGAGAGTGGCTGATGAAAGTGAGTCTGTCACATTGAATTAACCACACAATACACCTTATTCCAACACTAAACAGAAAAGAGCCTAGCCTAGAAATAAAGATCAATATGAGCTGTAATAAAATACCTAAGATTTAGTTTAATGCATCCTAATTCAATTGAAATGCCATTAGATCTAAGAGCTGACAGTTCCATTGTTCCATCACAGATTACAGAGTGAGGTCACTTATTAGAGAGAGAAAAACTTTTAAATGCTCCAGGACACCAAGACATGATTGTTCAAGTTTTAAAATCTGTTTTGCATAATACAATAACTGACTTTTATATGCAGTCCAAAAAACTTTTCAATATTAATAAGAGACTTCTCGTCCAACATGACCAATACCAGAATGAGTTTCCATGTTTGTGTGGACTGAAAAGAGTCCACAATCAGATATGTATGGATATCTTTGGATTGACACTTTTGAATGTTTATCTTATTCATGAATTTTAATTACATGTATCTTGGAACTTCATGAACTTATAATAATACACTTCAAATCTCACACTGCCTCCACTTTTATTGTTGAAGATAACCAGAAGTTGTAGTGGTCGCTAAATAATTAACATCTCAGAATGAACCACCTTGGACAGACAATTGAGCATTGTCTAAGTTTTGTCTCCAGCATAGTCATATTGTTAGTTTTGAATCCTGAAAAAAAAAAAAACTTTAGGTAAAACTTTGGTTACTTTGCTTTGCCAACTCTACACAAAGATCATACCATATGTTTTTGTGCTATGCAACCATCCAAATATATTCTTGAGGGCTTGTGTAGAGTGACATAACAGCCAGTAGTTTTCACAGTTCAATTAGATTTTTTTGTGTCAAGAAAAACATTTTCTCTCGAAGTTTGCTGTCAGAAAGGTTGGGAAAATACTCATGATTCTAATATAATTATTTGCAGTTGCTGAAATGGCTGAAACACTTGATGAAATACAGTAGCCTAACTTCACCAGATTCTGCCTTGACGTACCTTCAAGCCAACGTGTAGACAATAAAAATATCAGTTCATCCTAAAGTGACCCTACAAAAGTACAGCTACGTAGATGTGCTATCAAGCAACACACTGATCTATGAGTAAAATAAAAAATGCATTCAACTATTTTTATGTTTCAGATCAGACAGAGGAATAATGGTAGTCTGAAGACATGGGCAGTCTAAAGCCACGTACAGAGAGAAGTAGTTTGCACAGATTCACAGCAAACCTGTCTCTGGTTGTTTTTTTTTTTTTCCCTTTTCTCTTTCTTTTAAACTCAAATCACTTAAACAGACCAGCTCAGTCTAAAGACGTGTATTTTTCCTTCAAGAATACTTCTAAGAAGTGAACCTCAGTTAATAAAGTCCTGTATCAGTGCCCTAACTAATGCTTGTTGCTTTATTCTTATTTTTATTTTTATTTATTATTTTTTAACAAAATTAATTTTTTAAATTGCCGGAGTTCTTAAGTAACGTGGTTTTGTTATCTTTTTCATTTTTACTTATATATATATATATATATATATATATATATATATATATATATATATATATATATATATCAAAGACTTCAAATGCAATGTGTCCCCATTGCCTTGAGAACCTGATAGGTGTAGTTCTGATATTTGTCCAACAGATGGCCTCGTTCTAGAATAGATGAGCCCGTGAAGCAGAAGTCGTGTGTCTTTGAATCCTACTGATTTTAAGTTAGAAAGAAAGAAAGAAAGAAAGAAAGAAAGAAAGAAAGAAAGAAAGAAAGAAAGAAAGAAAGAAACAAGAAAATGAACAAATACATTTAAAAATAGAAATAAAAAAATAGAAGAATAGACTAATTGGTCGTCTATAAGGGACAATCTAAAAAAATCTGCCTTACATTTCACATGCCCACAACAAATAGGCTATTGCTCAATATGTATTTCTCTTTATGACATAGGAAAATTACCTTTTTTTAAGTGGGATCAGTTTTAAAGCTCAAAATAAAATCGAATTGTTTACTGTATGTTATGTAACTATATAAAATTAACATCTTTGGGGCGATTAAATTTATACTTTATCACATCGTCAACATTTGCTGTCATGTGACCAACTTTACCCTTTGTTAATATAAAGTTGAGTTAATCAAATTCTAATATGGTTACAGCTTTTGCGTATCCTCTCACGTTTTTACGTCATGGTTTTTAATATAATCCTTTTGGTAAATTATGTTTGAAATTGTTGAATTTTGTTCATTTTAAATTGTATTTTAGAGACAAGTTAACCTTTGTTCTTCGCCTTTTTAGACATAGAAATATTCTGAATTTCATTCAGACTGGATGAGGGAGAGAGCGCTGCTGTAGGCCGATTGGAGAGTCCGGCGTAGACGTCATGACGTCAGGTCAGCAGCGTGTGGGACCCTGCGGACTCGTCGCCCGCCCCCCCAAGTCCAGAGAGACACACGTTATCAGGGAGGCAGCAGAAGGGCCAGTCATCTGCTCACATCTTTTCTGCATCGACCACAATCCCCTTCATCCTTCCTGTATGGTGGATATTATTTTCAGCTCTTCTTTCTTGGGTGATATGGGGGATCATTCCAAAAGTAAGTCACAGAAACTGCACCGTGGACTTTTGAGTGGCAGATTTGGTTTTCGTCGCAGTGGCACTATAGGCTACGTGACATAGAGCAGTGCAACGGTTGCTTCAGTCGTAATAATGCAATCATTTATGTGGCCCTATGCGTCCCCTGAAAGTGAAATAATTCTGTGCCACGCTTTGAAAATTCTGGCAAAAGTCGTCATGTGTTATAAGAGCAAGACTTGTGCTGTCTGCAGAGACGAAGAGAAGGCTATCCGCAAAAACCGAGACAAACTGCAGCTATATTTTATTGTTTGTGTAACGGGATTTATTTTGAACAAATCTGTGATAGTGTGTTTATTCCCAATGCTGTTTATTTACAGAGAAGCCAGGATTCGCGATGTGTGTCGGATGTGGAAGTCAGATCCATGACCAGTACATACTGAGAGTGTCTCCCGACCTGGAGTGGCATGCAGCCTGCCTTAAGTGTGCGGAGTGCAGCCAGTACCTGGACGAGACCTGCACTTGTTTTGTCCGGGACGGAAAAACTTATTGCAAAAGAGATTATGTAAGGTAGGAGCTTTGAAATGTTTAACATAAAGTGTGAAGCCCATTCACACTTTTAAAGTTTTTCTGTGATGCATTTTAAGCGATTAGAAATCCACATTCAAAGCTTCGATAACCCTCTTTAAAAAGTGACTTTTGCTCCAAAAGAAATATACAACTAAATGTGTCTAACATGGTTTTTTGGTCAACAAATGCCAGGGAAAGATAGAAAGGCATGTTTTTAATCCATTTACATGAAGGAGCAGACGAGACCTAAAACCTTTTTTATTCATCTCCACAGCCTGAGGTTAACCATGTCTTTTAAAATAAGTCTTTCCCCGTTTCCTATTTTTCCAGGCTGTTTGGAATAAAATGCGCAAAATGCAACCTGGGATTCAGCAGCAGCGATCTGGTGATGAGAGCCCGGGATAACGTGTATCATATTGAGTGTTTCCGGTGCTCGGTGTGCAGCCGACAGCTGCTGCCGGGAGACGAGTTCTCCTTGCGGGAAGACGAGCTGCTGTGTCGGGCGGACCACAGCCTGCTGCTGGAGAGGAGCTCCCCACTGAGCCCCGGACACCTCCACTCCAACAGACCGCTGCACCTAGCAGGTCCGATTATTATTATTATTATTATTATTATTATTATTATTATTATTATTATTATTATTATTATTATTATTATTATTATCAGTAGTAGCAATGAATAGTAGAATCACATATATCGCACATATCTAGTATCACTAGAAGTATAGGCTATGAAATAAAACATTTTTGCTAAATGGTGGCCTCCTGTTTAAGAATAAATACTTTTTAAAGTAAAGGTAAATCCAAATATTTTTACATGAAACTTTTTAACCCCTAATTTAAAGAAAAGATACGTTTTTTTCTTTTAGACCCTTCATTTTAATCCGGATAGCTCGTTTAGTGTAGTGACTGTTGAGCTGTGTGTGTGTGTGTGTGTGTGTGTGTGTGTGTGTGTGTGTGTGTGTGTGTGTGTGTGTGTGTGTGTGTGTGTGTGTGTAAGGTGTGTGCTCTCTTTCGGCTTAATTTCATAATTGATCCCATTAGCACTAACCTGCTCGGTTGCCATTATCTGAATAATCTGGTAGGCCTATTTGAGTCGCGACAGTGTGTGTTTGAGTATGTGTGTGTGTGTTTGAAACGGTGTGTGTGTGTATGCTCGTGTGTGCGCAGAGCTGTCAACCTGCCAAGAGAAAGAGAACAAAGCAAATGTGTGAATAATGTTCCTGTTTAAAGCGCTCAGCTCAAAAGAGCTCAGAGGGAAGACCCAGGCCTGGCGCGGAGACAGGCGCTATTTCATATTTCATCTGCGCTTTAAAATAAATGTAAAGGGGTTTACGGAATGCCTATTGATGGGAGCAAAATATAGGCATGTTTACCAGAGACGTGTTTGGGGATTATAGTAATCTGTGATCAAACACAGAGGCTTGTTTAAGATTGAAAACATGTCCTTTAAAACACTTAATCATAGGTTAGGAAAACGAGTTTTACGCACCAGACTGCGGAAACTTTGTCCTTCTTTCTATTCAGGCTGTCACTGAAATTATGATTTTTTTCTATTTAACAGAACTAAGCTACTGAAAAATCGAAAACGTCCTCTTTTAGACATGGACGGATTTAGGCCATTCCACCCCCTTGAAAAAATCTCATAGTGCGTAAAATACACCAATAATTTCTAAAGTCAGAGCGATGCAGGTACATGGCAATGAATCACGGATGCCTCAACTCGTCAGTCTTTTTTAAGGCATCTGAGAACATTTCTAACCGGCCTTTCCTGTCCTCCCTCTCGCTCTCAGCAGACCCGGTGTCGGTGCGGCAGGCTCCACACCGGAACCACGTGCACAAGCAATCTGAGAAGACGACACGAGTCCGGACGGTGCTGAACGAGAAGCAGCTGCACACTCTGCGGACCTGCTACAACGCCAACCCGCGACCGGACGCGCTAATGAAGGAGCAGCTGGTGGAGATGACCGGCCTGAGCCCCCGGGTCATCCGGGTCTGGTTCCAGAACAAGCGCTGCAAAGACAAGAAGAAGTCGATCCTGATGAAGCAGCTCCAGTCGCAGCAGCACAGTGATAAGACTGTAAGCATCTTCGTAAGTTTGACCACTTGATTACTACCAACGATTTCGTACATTTGATGCTCTTGCCTGATTGCTATCACTTGTATTTTGAATCATAAAAGCCTGTAAACAATTAAGTCAGCTTTGTTCCTTTTTGAGGGCTGCCATAAATCTTAAAAAATGTGGTACAAGAATACACAGGCCTCAAGACCACAAGCAATACTTTAATATTTTTCCAAAGGGTGTCATGTTTTATTATTCTTTTTGTTTGTTTTTTTAATTCTGTTTTTTTTTTCTTTATGGCCTTACCTAGCTTTTGGTCCATCCTCTCACATGCGGTTTCACTCCTTTCTACTCTGTACTTTTTACTTTACTTACACAAAGACAAATTGAAACCGTTCCAAGTTGGCTCTAATGTTGTTCTGTATTCAAACTTTACGTCAATGAATAATGAATCAACTGCTTTGGCTTCAGTTGCTTGACCTGGAAGGTGAAAAAAAACTTCCTCTGCAAAAAGACTTGGCCTGGCATCTCAGGCCATTGTTTGACTGCAGTTTGCTCGTTGCCCAAGTAAATGCATCCGAGGTAGAGGCTGTCTCAGTTCACCCAACTTCAGCAAGTAATTTAAAGGCCGCTCAAAAGCCCTCTTTTGATTTGCGAGAGGTGTATTAAAAAGCATGCAGGGAGCTTCTCATCAGTGTCTTATCAGTGTCCTCAGTTCTGACAGGGCGGTGATAGATCGTTTTTGCAGGATGAGGAAAAAGCGATGTTATGATGTTAATTTCTAATATTTTGAAATTCTTCTCTGGTCAGAACCTGCAGGGCCTCACAGGGACGCCTCTTGTAGCGGGGAGTCCTATCCGACATGAGAGCACCGTGCAGGGGAACCCTGTGGAGGTTCAGACCTACCAGCCTCCATGGAAAGCTCTGAGTGAGTTCGCCCTGCAGAGTGACCTGGACCAGCCCGCCTTCCAACAACTGGTGCTTATCTATCTATCTATCTATCTATCTATCTATCTATCTATCTATCTATCTATCTATCTATCTATCTATCTATCTATCTATCTATCTATCTATCTATCTATCTATCATCATCATCATCTGGTGCACACTCTCACGCATCATTTTTCTGTCCGTTCAGGTGTCTTTCTCTGAATCGGGATCTCTCGGGAACTCTTCTGGCAGTGACGTGACTTCTTTGTCCTCTCAGTTACCGGACACCCCCAACAGTATGGTACCCAGCCCGGTGGAGACGTGAAACGGGGCCCTCCGGACCTCCCGGGCCACCCTTTTCTCCTGCAGGGACATTTGCAGCATGATCCCGGCCCACTGCATGTGACCAGCTCATCATCACCAACTACAGCGGATTTTTTTTTCTTTTTTTTTTTTTTTTATTATCGTTATCATTTTACTTCCTGACATGGAACAGACGAAAGCAGCGATTGACTCCCGTGTTTTCCTTCCTTTTTTCGTGGAGCTTTCATTGACAAAAAACTGAGCAGGACAAATGTTGCATGACTTAATATGGAGAGAGAAGATGTACAGAAGACTTCCTGATGGATATACCACAACAAACCTCCCTCTCTGAAACAAAAAGGAGACATTTCCAAAGGACATTTCTGCGGTTTCTTCATTGTGATCATGTTGTGTCTCATTTTTTGATACATTTATTGCGTTGTGGAGTCTAGTTGACTCTTTGTCTTAAGGTCAGAGCATGATAATCTGCAAACTATTCGTGTTGTAAAATACTTTATCTTACGGGCAGGAAACAGGTTGTTCGAGCTCATCGAACAAAAAAGTAAATTATTGTTATATTATTTATTGTTAGGAAAGCGGTTCGTTAAAGGGATTAATAACTGATAAAAAATAAAATGATAAACACGTGATGTGTCTTAATGACCACTCTTTGTGCAGGCGAGTTTTTATGCAAGCGCGATTGCACCTAAAGACTTTGTTTTCCTTTTTTAAAAAATCGAATTTAATGGACAATCCAGCTGTGAAAGTAACAGTGGATGCATGGAGCTGAGTGAATTTACAGTGGCCAAAAAGTCAAATCCAATGAGGAGACAGATTATTCTTCCTCATGACAGGGACTCTGAAACGTGCACCATGCGTGCACCTTTGCAGGCCGATTGACTTGTGTGTGTGTGCAATTTTACCTAAATTAGGTAGGTCTGCCTGATTTGGAGCCTGCAGATTTAGCTCAGCTGTCTTATCTTCATCCTACATCTTCGGCGTTTCCCCCCTGGGTTATGTGTCAGGAATCGGCCAGTGGTCATTTACTATCTCGGGGGCAGAAATCTGCTGTAAATTGTGCTCAGTCCAGTTTCTCTGGTTGAGTCACAGACCGGTCTAGACAGCGCGGAGGGATCGGCGACCTCTTATCTAGTCCTGGCATCACCTGCAAGCGATACACTGACTGAAGCCACAACAAACTAACTAAACATCCCCCTCTCTGCAGATACACACACAGAGACACACACACACACACACTCTCCTCAAAGCACTTCGTAAGAGAGGGGAGCATAGATCAGCTCGTAGAGGGTCACTTCTCCTGCACGGTTTATTTTCCTTCAGTGAAATGCGTTTTTGCGCGCGGGTCAGTCATCGTGACAGCTCGGGCTAAATGAGCTCTTCAAACGGTGTGTAGGACAACACAAAGCTGTTATGGATACTTTTTAAATCATTATTACTTCGCTTCTGGCTTTGACTACCTACAACTTTGTTCTATTAATCAGTGAAATACAGACTGCGAACTGTTTGATAGTTATTGAAAGAAAAAGCCCATCAGGGGAGGTTATTGAATTTTACCTTGAGGCTATTTTGTTATGTAAATTTTCAAAAGGTATAAGAATATTTAAAAAAGATTAGAGAGAAAATTCGACTTTGATGGAAAAAAACAAACAAAAACCATTTAAACAGTTATGGTAAAAACGGGGCACAAGTGGATTAACTGCAGGCCTACAGTAAAATAAGATGTTACGCTAAATTTGAACGTTTTTCTCTAAAGAAGCATCTCTCTGTTTCCAGTGTGCTGACAGCGTCTTGATCAGATGTTTGACTGACAAAAGACTGATAATAGATTTGTAATTGAGCTATTTCAAATAAGATAAGTATACAATGTGAGCAGATTAAGATAACAGAGATAAGAGAGGAATAACAATGGCGTTTACAGACAAGAATGCAGGCCTATTAACTCTCTCACAGCAGAAAATCATTATGGGGCCATATATGTTTCCAAAACAGATCATTTCCAGCGTGGATACAGTATATAACTCAGCCCCATGGGGTTTATAAGGATTACATCCAAATCGACCACAACAATTATTTCTCTTTAATTGAATAAAACTGTCAAACTTGTAAAACAAACTTTCTGAAAAATAATGCAGAGAGCGGTCTCAAAAGTAAGCGTAATATAGCCTTTTAAAATAACAATCTGGGTATTCTAGGAGTTAGAACATCTCGATAGAAAAATAAATTATTGAGCGAAGAAAGTCCAAAATGTGTTTTTTTTTTTATTTTTTTTTTTATTTTTTTTTTTAAATATTAATATTCTAAAAAATAGAAACAAACAAATAAAGGAGCAAATGCTATTTATGCAGGGATATTTTCTGATTTGTTGTTATTTTCTTCAGTCATTCCTTAGTGTCTGTGTTCGTGTCATAGTTCAGAGATCACGGCCTCTGACCGTCAGACTGTGACGCCTGAGTACCTGTAAGCCATATGATCAGTGGGCGTCTCCCCTCAGTGCGTTAAACAAGAACCAAAATAAACACTGCTGATCCCGCGCAACTACCCCCCGTCTCCACCCACCCACCCCTACACACACACACACACACACACACACACACACACACACACACACACACACACACACACACACACACACACACACACACACACACACATCATCGGATCACACATCTCACCACGAACCTAACAGGCCGGGTTTTGTTCAACAGTGTATAAATAACAATAAATAAAAGCATCGTGTTGTATCTCTCACACATTTGTACCAGAACATCACTGACAGTATTTGGTTTCCCCCACATTGTGTCTGATTAACTTCGAGCCGTGTCCACGTGTGTCAAGTTGCCACAATGCAACCAGAAGCTGTCACAGGGAATGACACCCTATCATTAATGATTAAGAGGACGAGTCCATTTAAAGGTGTGATGTAATTCTCTAATTGGTGGAGGGGTGAGCGTAATTAGATCAGCCCGCGCGCTCGCGAGGTCTTCAGCGCCGCCCACCAGCACGAGTCACTAAACGGTCACCAACAGACACAGTCATAGCATGGACATCGACAGGAATTAGCTTCACAAAGATTTTCTTTTTGGATGTGTGTGTGTGTGTGTGTGTGTGTGTGTAAAGCGTTAGAAAATAACTGCACTTCCTGATTGTGTCTCTTTATTTCAAGAAAAAATATCGCATAATGTTAACTATAATTTGATTAAAACAGAAGCATTCATGCATTCTTATGCATTTAAAATTCCAGCACAAATCATTTAAAACACCCTTTAAAAAAAAAGCTTTTTCATACATAGTGTATTTTGACAAGTCCAGGCGTAAGTATATCTGGACATCACCTCCATCCTTCGCTGTTCTTTGCTGTAATGCCATGGGTCGGAGGTTTACCTTCTGTTTGCAACAGTGAGCTTCTTTATAATTCTGCAGTTTTATCTATTCTAGAGTTCAGGTTCTTTTGAAAATGTCATACAGGTATGTAGTCAATTGTTCTGTCGTATCAAAAAAGTGCTTCTAATATTCAGTTCACCTTTTCTTCTATCAAGAAAAATTGACAAAATATTATAAGCACTTGTCTGGGTAAATGCACAAGGTACTTGTGTTTTTTAAAATTCATCAAAAAAACAAAAACAAAAAAAAAAAAAAAAAAACCCTGACATAACATTTTCTCTATGAATTGACAAAAAAAATCTAGAAATTGGTATAGTTTCTATAATAAAGCCCCAAAACAACCAATATTTTTTTTTCCCTCTTTGAGGCTGTGATGAAATTCTCTTAAATATTGAGCAACCCCGACTGAGCTGTGGCACACAAATTCATCTGAAGCTCTGAAATATGGAGCAAACTGGGCTGAATAATTAGCTTAAGTTTTACCAATGCGTTTTTGATAGGAATTGTTTTTTTTAAAAAAAGCCACATTTCTCAGAGGCATGTCTGCCATATCTAGACCCCCCACAAAACCTTATAGTCAGTGTACAACTTTAGGTCAAAAATGTGCAAGTAGAGCACTGATGATGCCTTTTAAAAATAGTTTTTATTCTTTTCTTTCTCTAAAAAAACTTGAGCTTTTTGAAGATCAAATCGATTTATGCAAGACAACCACACTACATAGCCACAGCAAGAAAAGAGGCTACCTTGAAATATTTCTTGAACATGAGCATATTCTATCTGAGAAAAAGGCTTACATTTTTTATATCATTTTGTTTTACACCTAGTTAAGTTTATCATTAATTTAGATTATTTCCAATTTAGTTTCATGTATATTCATTTTGAAAGAAGCTGCACTAAAAAAAAAAAAAAAAACCTCTGACAGAGCATCATCACATGACAGGATGTGATGACAGTATTTTTCTTTTCATTATTGTACACTTTTTATCCCAAGTAATAAGAAAATTAAGAAATCAGATGTTTCTCAATAGTTCACGCCTTTTGCATCACAAAAGGAATATGGTCCCCCAGACCATTAAATTGGTTCACTGACAATCACCGTGTGAAAATTAATGTGGGGGATTCTGTGGAGTCTCTGTGAAAGTTTCGACACTCATGTCCACTGTGACCTTGCTCCTCCTGTGGGGGCCACCAGCAAAGGAACTGCCGGGACCAACTTTGAGTCTGGAAGTCTCCTGGGACGTTTTCTGACAGGCTGACCGAAGGCAGAGTCTGAACTGGGTGCTTTTTTTTCTGCCAGAGGAAAAAAACATACTGTGTGTGGGGGGGAGAGAGAAACGTGTCGCACTTGAGTAGAGACACAACAAAGACTGCAGGCTGAGGGTCTCAATAGCTTATGTTAAATTTAATCATGAAGCATGACATGGATATGGAAAATAAAACTGTCTGTGGCGTTAGCGTGCCATTGCATGCTCAGGCTGTGAGATATACAGTTGTTGGTGACTTAGGACGTACTGACGCGCCTGGAAATGTCTTAAATCTCTGTCTGTGATCCACACTCACAGTGCTTTAACTTCTGCACCAACATCATTCAGTAATGCACTGTGTGTGAATAGTTTCCTCACCTCTTGTCAGGTGCTTTTAATGTGAAGTTTAAGAGCAATTTATTTCAGATGGCTAATGGCCAATTTAACTACCTGTGACAAGAATTTAATCTTCTCTACTCGTAGTTTACATTGATAATGAAAAGGTAGTGTCAACATCTGTGTCCTATACCTCGTGTGTACTATTGATTCAGAGCAATGAGTGCTGCTCTTATGGGAAGCTGACACAATGAGAAAACACCTATGGAAAACATCTTAACGACACCCTCAGACCCTACACACAGAGCCAGAATGTGCAGTTTGGGAAGATACACAAGGTCAAACATAATACTACTTATTACATTTGCATGTTTTTAAAATCTGAAATCTTTATCAAAAAGGAAATAAAAAAAAACCTTTCAATAAGCACATGTACAAAGAGCACCTGTACCCAAGAGATGCTAAAAGAAAAAAAACACTTAAAGCACCAAATCTAAAGTAAACACTGTGGGAAAACACCCTCAAAGAAGAAACACCTTAACGAAAAAGCATGAGACAAACATCCTTACAAAAAACAAAGCTCACAAAAAACAACCACTAAGATAAAACAAAAATAAATAAATAATTATAATAGAAAAACAGTAACAAACAAAACTCTCTATAAAAATGAACACCTAGAAATGATTAAAATGATAATGCCTTGAAAAAGGAGAAACCCCTATAAAAAAAGAACGATTCTATAAATGAAGAATAACACTTTTTATTTTTTTTTCCAAAAAATGATGACCCTCTTGAAAAGAGCCACAACCTCAAAATACATGATATATAATAAAAACAATAATCTAAAAAATATAGCACCCTCAAAAATTAATTGTTGGGCCATATGATAGAAAACCATCTGCAAAAAATAAAATAAAATAAAATAAAAAATGAATAAAAAAATAATAATAAGACAGAAAGAAAGAAAGAAAGAAAGAAAGAAAGAAAGAAAGAAAGAAAGAAAGAAAGAAAGAACAGCCTCAGAGAAAACTCGACAGCCTAAAGATTAAAAAATGCCAAAAAGCAACCCTTAAAAAAAGATAAAAAAGCAAAACCTGTGAAAGAATTACACACTCAATGGAAACACCACTGAAACGACTTCCTTAATGTAATAATTACACCCTAAAATAATAGAATAATAATACCAGTAAAGCAAAAAGCAATAGACCCCCCCCCCCCCCCAACATGTTTAAAAAAAAAAAAGAAAAAGAAAAACGATCCACACTGTGAAATTGAAAAGTGTATATGAAGGTAAAGTCAGCACAGGTTCAGTTCCTGCCCTTTTGTCCCACTGTACTCAAAGTGAGTGCGTGGGGAGGAAACTGCAACACTAGTAATTTTCCTGCTGTATTACACAACAAAAGCTGATTGTGTATCAAAGTATCTGTGTGCTCTCATTGTTGGAAGCAGCAGTTTCTGGGCATGTTGTCTTCACTGCGTGCACATGTGCTTTTGTGTGTCTGCAGGGATGTCGAGTGGACCTGGGCTCACCTGGAAGCCACACATACAGCCACAGTCAGCCTCTGCTGAGACAGTGTCAGAGCCCCATAAATCACAGCGCCCCACCCACGCGTAAATCTGCTGCAAAAAACAACACACCATGGCCCATTAGCGGGGGGAGAGGAAGGCCGGAGCCGCCCCTCTCCACAATGACTCACTATAAAACTCAATGAGGGTTCACCTGTAGTTCCCCTCTTCCTCCTCCTCCTCCTCCTTTGACAGGACCGAACTGTCATTACATGACGGAGGAAGACAAACACGTGTCGCAGGAAACAAACAATGAGAGCGAGCGTGACTCACTTCAGATGAGAGCTGCTGGCATCTAAAGGTTTCGGGCGTTTTGAAACGACTTTGCCACTCGTGTTTGTCTCCTTTCAAGTGTCGTTTCCACGAATCCATCTGCAGTGTACAATAAAGCACGATCAAACCCAGGACAGGATGAACACTGTGGCGCTCATCAGGGTCACATCAGTGTCAGCGCAGGGGTTCAAGAATGTTTTCAGGAAGTCTTTGTGTTCTAAGATTTAGTGCTAAAGTTCAATTAACCTCCTGGCTCCAGAGTTTGGATGGAGTAGAGACAAACTTTAATTATAGCATACAGAGCTGAAACTGGCATGTAAATGCTGCAGATTTACTGCTCCTGTCAGATGAAAACACTGTGAGTCAATAGAGTCATCTTTACACACACATTTTTTTTCTTTCAGTGTAATGATAAGAAGTCATTGTGGGGGGTATTGTTAAATATTCCCTGGAAGTGTGACTTGTTTTTCTTGTACGTTTTTTGATTTGGCTGACAGAGTCATCTCCTGTGTGCTTTCATCAATAACTGGCTTGTCATGTGACACAAAGTCTACCAGGTGACAGTTTCCTGCTATACTTCTTCCTCTGTGGTAATTTTTAACAGACTCTTTTTTAACCCCAGTTATCTCTCTTTTTTAATTTCCCCTTTGGAGGAGGGTTTAATTTGGTTGATTATTCATATAATCAGCTCCCAAAATGTTACACTGTGTGTTGCATCTGATCTGAGCTCTCTAATAATCTGTGAGATTAGTTCTCTACAGTTTCATCCCAGTGATGTGGGAATGTAATTTCATAGGGAGTGATTGAGCTAGTTTACATCAAAGCTTACATGGCGTTCATTTGTTGTAGGAGCTGTTCTCTGTTTCATTCTGTGCTGATCATGATAAGAGGTGGGCAACCATAAGTCAGCCTCATTTGTAAAGAAAAAAAAGTGAAATCTAAATATTGATCAAAGACATCCTTTCATAATGGGACAAGAAAATTATTACCAAACTTTTGTGCCAGATGCCATTTGGAAAAACAAAAATAATGTCTCCCCATACTCTGAACACACCGAGAGCAGCACAAATAGCTCACTCAATGAGACATACAGAGAATGAAATGAAAAAGAGTAAGAGGATAAAAAAGGAAAGGGAGGGCTCTGCCTGCCAACTGCAGAGATCTCCTCGTCCCAAGGCGTCCCTGCCACTTTAAGAAATGAAGCAATATCATTAATGGAGGCCTCTGAGAGTTGACATCTTGCTCCAATTCACCAGTCCCCGTCCATCACACCATTACGGTGGGCCCAGCAGAATTAAAATCCAATCACTCCTCCGGCTAGTTTGATTAAGGAGGGCAACCAGACAAAGAAAGGGCTCTGACCCATTGTTGCTTCTGCCAGGGAGTCCCCAGAGGCCCATGCAGGTTCCTGGTCCCAGCCAGCACCCAGACCTGGCCTGGACCTCATTGAAGCTCCAAAATAACTCTGTTTGACGTGTTTTAATGTTAGAGGGTTTTTTGACAGTTTTTTTGCTGCATTTTTTGGTTTGTAGGTTCTATATAGCGGTGGTTGGATATAAAACTGGCGAAATGACTCTTAAGCTTTTTCCTAACCCTCAGCATGGCTCTGATGATAGATGTCCTGATTGGTGACAGTGTATTAACTTTATAATTATTTGTTTAAACCAGAGACTACATAAAACAAAGATGGCACAACAGCATCCTTAAAGTGAGGCCAAAACTTTTAGTGCACCCCAGTTGCTGTGCCCTCCACCGTGAAAAAGGAAATATCAAATAAGCTCACAGCAACTAGCTCTAATTAATGAATGATTATTTGTTTGAATCTTAAAAAAGAAATAATAATAAAAAAAGAAATTAAAAAAAGGGGGGGTGCTTTCAGTAGGTCCAGGAACCCAAGGGAGCAGGGCCTGCATTCTGGACGTTTCTGATTGGTGGAGCACCTACAGTGTTTGAGTAATAACTCCTAAACAACAGGCTCTGCTGGGGTCTCCTTTAAGCCTTATATCACAAATGCATCTCTTCAGCTCCAAGTGACACAGTGTTAAGACTGACCTTATAAAAATTAAAGAAAATAAAGGTGAAGCATAAAGAAATTACATCCTAGTTTTTTATTTTTATTTTTTATCACACTTCTATTTATTTAAGATAAATAAAAATGAATGATACATTTTAGATGAGTCTTCTCGGTTTCTTGAAACTACTTTACCACTTGTGTTCGTCTCCTTTCAAAAAATCCATCTGCAGTGCAATAAAGCATGTTCAAAAGCAGCACAAGCTGATAGACTAGACACCATAGACTGTATATAGAGTGGACAGCATGGCTTCGCCTTTTACCATTTTTGAAGCTATATATATATATATATATATATATATATATATATATATATATATATATATATATATATATATATATATATATATATAATTCTTCTTTCAATGGTCTAATCTCTAATCTCTTCTTGGCTGTTCTTCCTGATGTATTTTAATATTCCTGAAAAAACTACACTGGAACAGCAGCTGTCAATTATTGTGAAACATGAGGTAAAACCCTTTTTTTAACCTACAACAACAAATGATAAAGGTTGACCACAGCCCATCTGGAATGACTGGGGAGACAGAGGTTATGATCAACACTGCAGATAGTCACTAGGGGCAGCATTTTTTGTGGAGACCGCACATTGACCGAGCTAGATAACGCCTATTTACAGTCTATGTTTGTGACAATACTGGCCTATCTGTCTCCTTCTTTGGTGTCATTTTTGTTGAACTTCCTTTGTGGTTTCTTTTATTGCCCTCTACTGTTCCAAAATTTGTTGAACTTCTTTTCGAAAAGCCCCTTTTGACAGCTCCATGAAAAATGTGACGTCAGCCCTACCAACTAGACTACTTCAGCACATGCTTTGGCCCTAAATTAAGTTACCAGCACAAATTATCAGCACTCATCAAGGCTGTATTTTGGCTTCACTTTTATAGAGGGAGGAGCTGGAGTTATGACATATTGTTAGTGGATTATAAAAACATCATGGCACATCATTAAAAGATCTGCATTTCAATAAGCCAAAGCTTCAGATTATAAAAGCTATTTTCATAACATCTAAAACATTTTTCATTGTCAAATGTCAGTCTACAGTCACATGAAACAAAGATGGGAAACATCTGTCGTGAAAAGTGTCTGTCTTTGCACAAACATGTTGTTGTCATTTGTTCTTGTGAGAAATAGAAATAGAAATAGAAATAGGATTAGAAAATACTTTATTTATCCCCAAGGGGAAATTCAGGAGTCACCGCAGCATTTAAGAAAACAAAAGTAAGAAAGAGTATAGAAAGTGCAGAAAGGTCCATAAGAAATTAGATGTCGACATCTCGTCCACCACTCGTCCACCACTCTCCAGCCCAGCCAGTCTCCACCTCCACAGGGTCCAGGACTGAGCCTCCCCAGAGAATAACAAACATTAAAATTCAGCATTACCCACTTTTGTGTATGAAGTCAAAATGCAAAAGCCTTGATTGAACGTATCTTTTAATGGTATAAATTTCCCTGACTGGAATTGAAGACTGAAGAAGCTGAAGGAAAAATGATGATTCTTTTACTTCACAATCACTTCAGGTAAATTGTTTTCCATGTTTCAAGCTACTGACGGAAAGGACACTACATTCACATCAAACTAAAACATAATATTCAGTTTCGTTTTCAGCTCCGTTCGCTCACCATTCGCTCTTCTCTGGCTACCGCTGACCCACTCGGGGTCACACTGGTCAGATTGTGTCTGGGAAACCATGGCAGCATCACAGAGCCTAAACCAAATTAGAACCAGAGGGCTGGGGTGAGCCTCCCCCAACACAGTGACATAAATTACGAGGATTTACAAGATTTTTAAAACACTTTTAACAATACTCCCCCTTTAATGTGCTCTCTGTTTAATAATGCACTTTGGGTTTAAAGAGCATGATAAACAAACCAATAATTCACTTTTTTATCATCTGTGGGTGAAGCCCTTCAGGACAGGGTTCTACAGCAGTGTTCAAAGGGGCTCCGATGGATCAAATGAGAGGCTGTCACAAGATGTTTTGGATAACAGTGAGACGTAACTTGTGATCTTTTTGCTCTTTTAAGAATGAAAGTACACCAGGGTTCATCTTCCCAAGAGCTGGTAACATTTAAAAGAGACAGTAACACTGAAAAAAATATAAACAGCAGATTTTATAGCTGAGTTCATTTGGCCACGTTGAGGAATGAGGCGAAAAGAGACTTGGGTCACATAGATGGCACAGTAGTTTTTGACATAACAGGATGTTGCAAATTTATGTAATAGAAGAGAATTCACTGCGTCATTGTTGACTGTCGATGATGAATGATAGCAGCAAATCAACGCATAGCCAACTGTGAAATATGAAATAGTTTTCATGACCTGCAAAATCAGAGTTGACTCCGCTGCTCTTTGAGCACCCGTTTGCTGGTGTGTCAGTGAGGCCTGTCAGAGTGAGATCTGGGAAAGCTCACAGTAGCTCCTGGCTTGAAGTTTTCAGTGTGTGAAGCTTCACAGGATAAGTCAATGATTCTCCTGGCTGCCAAAACATATAAAAGACCCACAAGAGAAAGGCTTCATAAATCTGGAAACAATGAAACTGAAAGATTATTAATCTTTCAGTGGGTCATATATGTCATATATTTAAAATAATCACATCTACCGTCTCACAGCAACACAATCATCTTAAATGCAGGGTTTCTGGTGAACCAGAGTGGAAAATAACTTGCATCTGTATTAGAGTGAAGACCAAGAATGGCACACACACACACACACACACACACACAGGTGAACTGTATGTTTGCACACACACACCCTCACCCGACACACATGCTTACTCCAACCCACTACCAGTCACCACAAATCACTGGACCATCTCATATAATCCGCCAGCAGCCTGCGCCGCAGCATTTAACATCCAAACAAATTGTCCTTCGTCAAGTGCTCGCTGCACAAAAAGCAGAGCCTGGAGCAGAGCGGTGGGGCTGGATGTAGAGCGGTGGCAGACTCCATATTACTCAGAGAAAACAGGATGATAATGCCTTGGCTGCTTTCAGTCTGTCAGCCTGAATCAAACTGCTGCTTGCAACTTTTTAAAGAGATTTTATGGATAGTTGAGGCATTGAGGAGCCCCTGAAGAAGACACGTAGGCATCTTAGCGTTTTCCTCTGTGATTTCCTGCCGTTCTGTTGGTGCAGTGGTTAACTTGAGCTGACTGAAGTAAAGTCCTGTTGTTGTTTGGAGGCAGAGCAGCAGAATGTTACAGATTGCTCGTTTTAGCACTGTGGGCAAAAAGTTCCTCTTGAATTCTGGCCTGCAGGCTCAGAGTGTTTTAAGAAAGCTGGCAGTGTGGCTCTGGGGACGGCAACGTCTGTCTGTCAGTGCACAACTGTTCACAAATGTCAGACATCTCTCAACTGACACCAGATGTATCTATGAAGGAGTTGATAAATCCTTCTGACATCAGTCATGAAAATTTCATCTCACATGAAGAACTTAAAATTTTTCTTTGAGGGTAAATTTTTACAAAATTTCGTGATGAATTACCGTTAAACTTGGTGCAGATGTTCAGGTTGCTGACCACATGATTATAATAATTTTGATGTTCCCTAAAAGTTTCATTTACTGACATTTTCATCTGGACTATAAATATATCTTTGTTTCATTACCCAAACATCTGCAAAACTACAGAATTTCCCACAACATTTATCAACTCTTGAATAGAAACGCAGTCCATCAAACAGTTGTGCTAAGGTTTGTATTGTCTTCACCAGCATTGTGATACATGCATAAAGGTTTTGAGAGAAAATGAAGAAAAGACAGCGGAGAACAGAAAGACAAGCAATACAACAAGTCGCTCGTCTTTCATTAAAAAGGACACCATGTAACATGTCGACATCAAACAACTAGAATTGTCATTTGCACACCTCAAGCTGCTGTTGGAGCAAACACTTAATGGGTAAGCATTGGGGTCTTGTCTCACCATGTTTGGATTTTGTTTTACATGATGAACTGTTAAAGGTCCCATATTAATCAAAAATCACTTTATTAAATCTTTTAGTGAAATTTGTGGGTCTTTGGCTTTCCTCCCAGCCCACAAAATGTGATAATTAATGACAAAACCTGTACTTAGTAGTGCTTGTGAATACAAAATCCTGACCTAAAACAAGCTGTTTGGATTTTGGGGATTTGCCGATGTCGACGATTCCCTTATTTGACCAATCAGGAGCAAGTCTGACCTGATTGGTCCACCGGAGCAGATATCCCTGAACCCCCTCCCTGCCCACTACCCTAAGAATGCCAAAGTTGAAGAGCCATCACTGCTCTGTTTTTGGCTGTAAACAGCCACATAGTTCCATGCACAAGCTTCCCATCACGGAAGAAGACAAGTGGCTAGAGTTCATTTATCAAGGAAATGTGCCAGCTACACTCAGTAAAACTGTGCATGTGTGTGCTAGTCACTTCACGGCCGACTGCTTTTCCAACTTTGGACAGTCCAACAGAGGGCTAGAGAATAGGCTGGTCCTGAATCCAGGCGCATTACCAACCATCCACCAACAAACCTCGGACCCTGGAAATGTGAGTATTTTAAATGCTGTGTGCTGTGGAGCAGATGTAAGAGCTTTTCCTCAGTGCCCCCCCTGTCTCTGTGTTAGCTTCAGGATGCTAACTTTAGCTGCGGTTAACCTGTTGTTTTAGCCTGTAATGTTATGGTAAACGGTCTTCAATGTTTTCTAAACATTGTGCACTCGGAGCTCATGGCGCCGCTCTCAGTGACACGGAGCAGGGCAGTATCAGCGGTGGCTCATTTACATATGAAGGTCACGCCCACTAAATCAGAGCGTTCTGAACAGAGGGGCTATGAGAGCCTGGAAACAATGCTGCTGTGCTTGGTTTTTTGGCATCAAGACATCAATGATCAATATGAAACTGCAGAAAAAGAGCATAATATGGGACCTTTAACTGTATATTAACCCACTGATGACCAACTAACAATAAAGACAAATGTACACCTTTGTTTCAAGGACGATTTTGTTGATTTAGAATTGATTTGTTTATGCAGAAAAGAAAATTGTCCACAGTAAAGTTTCCTAGTTGAAGCTGAATCTCTAGTGTTGTTAGTATTAAGTTGTCTTACCCCAAACTTTTCTGATCTGGTTTCTTCTTACTCAAGCAGTGCTATAACACTGCCAATGCCCACATTTTACAGCTTGTGTTTGCTTCTTGTCTTTTTCTTCAGTTTTTTTCAGCGCGTGTTTGACTCAGCTCTTTGTGCAATTTAACATCTGTAAAAAATGCGTGATTTCTCCTTCTCTTTTCGTCTTCCTGATGTTGACCGAACAGCCATTACTTATGAGTCCTTAGTGCTTGCCAAGTCCATTGTGAATATCATTACAAAACATACTCCATATGGGAAGAAGTTGACATGTGAAATTATAACTTTAAAATGTGTTAGACTACTTTTGAGGATTGATTTGATATTATGTGCTTGACCCGATTGTCACTGTAAATTACCGTGTTTTGACTAATCAGAATCAAGTTTCTAACACAAGTGGTTGGTGAGTTAGAAAGCCAAGGAACAAGGAGGATAAAACTGTGACAATGCAGCTGTTGAGGAAGAGAGATGTAGAACTGATTGAGCCAAAAGTAAAATGAATCAAAAATGATATTTTTTTTCTTTTGTGATTCAAGCTTTTCTTTTCAAAAGTACTATGTGAATAAAGTTATTATCATTTGCATTTTTTCAAAGATGGATGTTCTAAAAACCATGTTTCCGAAAAATAAACAAAGCCCCCCCACAAAAAACAAACAAACAAAAAAAAAAACCTGCTGCAGCAGCAAAAACATGCACCTCATGTGCTCCTACCAATATCCTTTCCAATTCTAACTCTTTGCCCCTTGCAGCACGTTATACTGTGCTGTCTGTTTCCTTCTCTACCCACTATCCTTTTCCCTTAGAAAGAGGCAGAAAACCCCACAACTTTCTCCAAAAAAATGGATCCAAAACCGGCTTCAGTTCCTTGGCAGGGCACTTCAAACATCTCTAAACTAAGATCTGAGATATGTTAGAAAAAAAAATGACACCTTGACTGATAACAGCTCTACAACACACACACACACACACACACACACACACACACACACACACACACACACACACACACACACACACACACACACACACACACACACACACACAAGATCTCAATCTTCCTCTGTAAGCACAGGCTGGTCAGGTTTCTGATAAGACTGAGGGTTAGGGTTAGGCTGTATCTGTGAGATCTGAGAGATGCCGAAAGCTCTCGTGAAAAGGAAGCTCAGCTTAAGCTGCAGCAGAGACTTATCTTTACAGTTTCCTATACCACCTACTGACAGATCCTGAGTCTGTGTAAATTCCTCTGCCCCCTGAAATGACTCTGGGCAGACAATGAGACGACACTCTGTGTACTGATGTGCGCTATAACACAGAGAACAGAGGAGATTTTACAAGGTATGCGGCAGACAAAGACAAACACAAGTTTCATGTGTTTCAATTTGTGTTTGAAAATGGTCAACCCTTGAAGCAAACCAGTGAAGCGTGTTACATCCCCTCCTCATGTGAACTGGTTTGGTGCTCAAACAGCTTTTCTCTGATTTTATTCTAGAAGTGACACGTTTTCCTTTTTACATTTCCTGATTAAAAATCAACACAGTTTATGTCTTAATCAGTGTCTTACAAAAATTCTCAGAGGATGATTCAATATGTGAGGAACACCAGGGTTGGAAACACTGAGTGATGTTATCATAGAACTGACGGTCTATAAGTCACTCCAGAGACAGCTTTTTGTACTATTGGGAAGAGTTATTTATATCCGAGGAGCAGAGGGCATTTATCATCCCGAGTAGTGGTTCCCCTTCAAAGTTCTCCTTTTTTATGACGTGCATTATTTCTCGTGCACACACATAAACAAAGCCTAGGCTGCCAGCACTGAATCAGCAGACTGTGTCACCGTGTGGCCTCCGGGTCAGGCCGGCTTTCTTGTGCCGCCAGTGCTTACATTAGCATGTGAAAGGCTAAAGCTGTTCCAAATATTCCCTCTAAACATTTATCCTGCTCGGATACTGCATGGAAAAGTCAGAGGGAGCAGGATGCACTCTCAGGAGTTTAGCTGCTGATAACATTTTGCATTGAGAAGCAAATAAATATTAATAATTGTTAGACTTATGTGCAGATATAAAGCTTTATTGCATGTTTGTATGATCTGGAGAAATCTGCATGATCAGTGAGTCCTGAGTTGGATTTGAACCAAATATTTTTTATATAAACACGTCTATTTTTTATGTTTGCATTTGTTATTTGCAATGGATCTAAACTTTATTCCACATGTTTTTCCACGACAGCCTTCATCAGTGAAGTGGAGCCCGTCCATAATGTGGCAGGCAGGCAGGCAGGCGGGCAGGCACCAGGAGTCTGTGTTTACATTGGAAGTGCCTGGAAATGAATTTCCCCACACTAGTCTCATTTGTCTTATCAATCTGTAAATGTGTTGCCTGCATGTTTGAAACATGTTTAAAACATGCAGAAAAGGATTTCTCATGTTGCAAAATTTGCCCTCATTCCACTTTTTTGCGACCAATGAGCAACCAGAGGTGAAGAAACAGCGTGGTGAGGCTGTACTGTTGCACATTTTTTAAATTAGCAGAATGCGTCTGCTGGGGGCGACCACAGTGGAGCATATAAATATTCAAAAGGCACATGTTGTATTCCCAGTCTGCTCATTCTGTTAACTTTTCCACACTGCGCACAGAATCATCTGTCATTCAGCCTAATTTAATCATCAGCCACTCTCATTCAATTATCCAATATAATATGCAAATGAGGCATACAATGGCCCGCTCATGCTAATTATGTACATCAGAATAATTAGATTGGATAGAAGTGGTGGCGGGGAACTGAACTATCATAAAATGGGGAGCAGATTCTTTAATTAAGGCTGCAAAAATTTTATTAGAATCTGTAATCTGCCCGTAAATTGTTGAATGGTGGCCGTGCACAGGGGGGACATTACTCTTATTGGAAGCGCTCCCTGAAGACCTGCTCAGGGAATCACAGGGGGATGTGGCTCATATCAAGGGCAAATCCAGGTTTCTCTTCTGTTTTGGCAATGGTCTTAGACTGTGAACAGTTTTTCATAAAGGGAAGCAAACCACAGAGCTCCCAATAAACAGAGGAAACTGACAGACAAGACACAGCGGCCCTAAATTTGTTCTGTAACCACTTGAGAATAAAAAAAAATACAAAAACAAAATCAGTTTTAAGCTACTGTATGGAGGTTTATGGTGTGTGATGATTTTGGTTAACCAGTTGGAAAAAGTGGTGTGCTTTGTCTCTCTGCTACGTTTCTCTGTACATGTGGAAGCAGTGCTTTCTGACAAAAAGAAACTGTATACACATTTCCAGACAGCAGTCGGCAGAACTAAATGATGTGAATCATGTGTACTGTGCCAAGGCGGCAGAGCATGCCTGGCAGCCAGTTAGACACAGAGAAACCTCAGCCTTAATCCTGCTCTGCTCTGCTGTTGCATGCATGCAGGCACCGCTGCCTCCCCACAACAGAGCAGCCACGTCCAGCAGCACCTCACAAAACAGTCTGCTATGGGACACACAAAGGCTCGCTGAGGACCAGCAGACAGCCAGCAGCAGGACCCTGCACGAGGTGCTGAAGCCACTGAAATATTTACAGAGGCGTGTTTTGTTGCTTTTGTGCTGAGTGATTGAAGAGTTGGGGGGGACCTTTGAGGCGGTCTACTTCCCCCGCTGACAGTCTATCTGGCCTCTTGGCTAAAAGGAAGTCTCTGGAATAAAAGAAAGGAAAACTATGTCTTTATCTATGAAAATATCAACATTTGCCTCTTTATGTCCATCTTTGTAAATATTTATAGGAGCAAATAAATGTGCCGGGGCTGTTGAAGTTTAAAGCTGTTGATAAGGAAGATTGAATCTCATATAATCCATCACCCTTTGAACAGAGAGACAACAACACCTCGGGTGGATCCTGCTCCAGTCAGACAGTATTTGTTAAACATGTCAGGGTGACAGAACAGCAGCAGGTCAGGAGCATGTAGATTAAAGTGGGAGTGAGTTTGAGTGAGGATGTAGAGACATGTAAACTGACACATGACACATACACAGCAGAGATGGTCTGTCTGCTATCTCTTCCTTTACTAATGAAAAGCCATCGTTTACACTGAGAATCCCCTTTGCACTATGTGATAGACATGTGAAGAGCCTGAGTGAGACTTTGAAGTTATATGAACATATGCTCAGTGAGCTAAGCTGTATCAGGGTTTTGTTTTCAGTCTTTTAATTTTGAAGCCAGAATTGGTTTTTGTCCTTTTGTGGTAATGTCTACCTAAAAGGAAAGCAGCCAAGTAATTCTGCATGTATATAAAGTCCTGAAGCTGAACACAAGTTCTTTGATTTAGCTTTTCTCTGCTCTTAGCCAGAATAATAATAGTAGTGTGTGCTCTCTGAATCGTGCTTGATTTAGACGGTAAGTAAAGATCTTCTTCAACATGTTTTGCTGCATTGAAAGTTTATCTTTTTAATAATTTGACAATGGTTTGTATTTTTCTCTTCAGTAGATGTCAGATTATGAAGTTACAATGCTTAAAGTATCACTTTAAAGTAAGGAGAGAATAACAGTGAGCACAGATGAGCTTTCAAACTTCTTTCTTTACAGCTCCACTCTGCTGAGGCATCATTCTGCACAATAAGCTTCAAACAAGTTGTACACTGGCCTGTATCCACTGACAGTGACCAGTTTTCTATGTCAAACCTGGCAATCAGTACTGGTACTCAACGGTACCAATTTTCGGTACTTTTTTGTGTTTATGTGGTAAAAAAAAATCAATTTCTTTAGGAATTAAAAAAAATATATTTTTCAGTTTATCGTGTTTATACTTCAGTGTATAACCTTGCAATGCTGTGTCCATGTCCAGCATGGAAAATCAGCCACTCTTCCACTCCCTCACAGTCACAAAGATACATTTAGGTACCTAAACATGGTACCTTTTGATTTTACATGAATCCGTACCTGGTACTTTTGACAGAATTTGTTTGGTACCTATAAAAGTACCTATTTCGGTACCCATCCCTGCCTGCACATGACACAAATTACGTCGCACTTCAGCAAGGACATAACAGACGTATGCAGCATAATATAGAAGATGTCTGTAACAGAGACTCAGAAAGGGGAATAAACTATATAAACTATTGTCCCCTGCGGTGCGGCCTAAGCTTTTGACCTTAATGCCCCCCCCCCAAAAAAAGTTATTTTTACATTCGAAACCAGTACTTTTACACTTTTACTAAGTAAAAAGCTTGAGTTGATACTTCAACTTCAACAAAAGTCTTTTTAAACTTTAGTATCTATACTTCTACTTGAGTAATGAATGTAAATACTTTTGACACCTCTGCCTAAAACAAATAATCATGTCATATTTTCTGTGCATGACAGAAGTTTGTACCTTGGGACCTTTTTCCATGCACTGCTGTAGAGGTTATCAGTTTTATGTACATTCTAGCTGAATCATAGATTTTTGGTTTCTCACACTACCTGTTGTAGATATTTAAGAGAATGATCTCATACTCTATTGTGACATTTAACTAAACTGAATAACATAAGTATGCACGCTGGTCATTAGTTTGAATCTTGGTTTGGGTAAGCTTAGCCTGCCTGTGTGGAGTTTGGATGTTCTACCTGTGCATGCGTGGATTCTTTCCAGGTACTCTGGACCCCCACAGTCCAAAAATATGCTCACTAGGATAGTTGGTGATTCTAAATTGCCTGTAGATGTGTGTGTGTGTATGAAATGTTATCTGTCTCTGTGTATCAGCCCCCTGATTAACTGGCAACTAGTCCAGAAGACAGCCTGAAGATGGCTGAGTTAGGCTCCAGCCACCAGCAACCCTGATGAGGATAAGCGGTAGAAGATGAATGAGGGGATGAATAACATTAGAGACTCTATTTTATGTTGTATTTTGTTGAAATCCAGTCTAGTTCTGACACCAGAGGTTTCTTACGATTGCACAGTGTTGTAGCTCTGTACACACTCATTGTGCTGCAGAGCACACTGTAATTCTTCATCCAAAAGACGTAATACTTAGTAACCCACCAGGAATTAGTCCTTCCTGATCTGTACGTTCTGCAGGCTGTGCCAACTCAGACATGGTTACCACAGTCACCCGCTAAGATTTCTGTGGTCAGTGTTAGTCAGAGAAGTTGTTTAACAGAAAAAAAAGGTGACGTTTGCCAAATTAAACCTAGTTTACTGTCAATGCTGCCAACATTTCTACTCTATGTTTGAGATCCACACCTGAGACTCTCATTAAAAAGTTGATAAAGTCACAGCAGGAAGGATCTTATGGCTCATTACCTCAGATAAAATCCAAGTGAAACAGTGACATGTCAGCTACTTCTCAGCTCATGTTCCTTCTTTTTGTTTGTTTCTGGTTCAGGGTATATCTCTTGGATTCCTACCTTTATCTTCTAAATGTGAACTTTTTCATGATAAAGCCTGTTTGAGGAGTTTTTAAAAAGCTTCTTATGGCACCAAAGTACCAGAGCACATTAAAGAATACACATACCCACATTGTTTCTTGGGAAAAAACAACAGTGAAGTGAATACATGAAAGCAGCAAGTTGACTTAGCTTGACTGGTTCATTAACAATGCTATCTCTCTGTCCTGCCCTGCCTGTCCCCATGATGGATTGAAAAGGGTCAAAGGTCACGTTAGTTTGTTCTCACAGAGGAAATGTTCTTTCCTAACGACAGTTTAGAGGTACAATGAGAAAGCCCCTGGTGATAACGGCACATCAGGTAGAAACAGGTTGAACTAATGTGTCTTCTGTTGTGGGACTCACTAAAATGCATGTTGAAGAAAATATATGAACCATTGGTAAATTTGTTAAATGAAGTATTTGACTGGATCAGTGTTGATGTTAAGACCCGGTTGACAGCAGAAATAATGTTTGCAGTTTTGGCATTAGTATTGAGAATGTATCTCATGTATCTTTGCACCAGCCATTGTTTGTTTTTGTGGAGCAATATGGCAAAAAAAACAAGACTGATAAACTCTCTTAAGACAGCGGCTTAGAGATATTCATAATACCAATCTCTAAAATGGTCAGCAATGGTTCAGCGGTGATCCATGCCTCTGGGAATGATGGCCACTCATCTGTTTCTGGTTTTTCACTTCTCAGTTTCACAGTTTATTGTTTGTTAAACAGGGACTTAACTAATGTTGGTCCCAAACAGGAGACAGAGCTTCTTGTGGCTAACTTGGAATTAACAGTTCCTAAGTATTCCAAAAATAACATCATTACACACATTTGAAAAAATAACATTGCCTGCCCTTTCAAGTCTGTCCTTAAGGTGAGGGGTTAAACTGACCAAATCATAAAATTCTTGGTTTTGGAATCCATTTTTTCTGGTGTATTCCAGGGAGCTAGGAAATTGGAGCGCCGATAGGCTTCGTAACACATTGTCAAGCTGATTGAGTGCTAAAGTTGTTCTCAAGTTGAAATCAAAATGCAATTTTAGCTGCACTTGCAATCAGATATAGGGATGCATTGAGTGACATAACCAAGTGGAAACACCCCGTGTTTAAATATAAAACTAATTAAGAATGGCACAAAATCTGCAGTTCCTCAAGTGTCCACACGAGATTGACCATAAAAACCTAGGAAGTGATAAACACTGCTGAGCCAAAAAAAAAAAAGTTGCCACCTGGATTTAACTAAGCAAATAGGTACAAGCCTCCTATTGGATAATTAATGCATGGGCTATTATCTTTTAGCTGGGAACAAGTTACTTAACTCCAATTGGTGCAATGAGTTGCTTCTCATTTCTTAAATAACCATGTGGAAAGATACATTCTGTGGTCGTGGAAAAGATATCAGTCTGTTTGAGAAGGGTCAAATCATTGGCATGCATCAAGCAAAGAAAACATCAAAGGAGATTGTAGAAACTACTAAAACTGGGTTAATAACTGTCCAATTCATTATTAAAAAACTGGAAGAATAGTGGGGACCCATCATCTTCAAGAAATAAATGTGGCCAGTAAAAAATCTTGAATGATCTTGATCGGCGACTACTTACGTTTGGTGAACAACAATGACAAACAACAGTAGAACTCAGGGCTGTGTTTAATAGTGAAAGTAAGAGCACTCCCACAAGCACAATGCAAAGGAAACTCAAGGGATTGGGACTGAACATCTGTGTTGCCTGAAGAAAAACACTAACCAGTGAGGCTAACTGGTTTGTGCCTTCAGTTTGCTATAGGGAGCATAAAGATTGGACTCTGGAGCAATGGAAGAAGGTCATGTGGTCTGATGAGTCCAGATTTACCCTGCTCCAGAGTGATGGCACATCAGGGTAAGAAGAGAGGCAGATGAAGTGATCACCCATCATGCCTAGTGCCTACTGTCTAGGCCTGTGGGGGCAGTGTTATTATCTGGGGTTGCTGCAGTTGGTCAGGTCTAGGTTCAGCAACAGTCTGAGCTCAAAGAATGAGGTCAGCTGACTACCTGAAGATACTGAATGACCAGGTTAGTCAACCAATGGATTTTTTCTTCCCTGATGGCACGGCCATATTCCAAGATGACTATGCCAGGATTCATTGGGCTCAAATTGTGAAAGAGTGGTTCAGGGAGCATGAGACATCATTTTCACACATAGATTGGCCTCCACAGAGTCCAGACCTTAACCCCACTGAGAATCTTTAGGATGTGCTGGAGAAGGCTTTGTGCAGTGGTCAGACTCTACCATCATCAATGCAAGACTTTGGGGAAAAATGAATGCAACACAGGCTGGAAATAAATCTTGTGACATTGCAGAAGCTTATAGAAACAATGCCACAGTGAATATGTGTGGTAATCAAAACTAAAGGTGGTCCAACTAAATATTAGAGTATGTGACCATTTTTTTTGGTGGTGACTTATTTTTGGCCAGGCAGTATAAACAGCCATGTCAAAATGCAAGAAGAAGAAAAAAAATGTTTCCCACCTTTAGATTTTAAAGCTACATGCACTGCAATCAAGATTTTCAAAGACTATCAAAGGATTTATGAAAAGCAAATATATTGCTTGAAAGCAGCCAATCCCTGAAGGAATTTATGTAAATTCTAACCTAAACACATGACCCATCACTTTGCTCCTTACTGTAGAGACTTCTGCACATCATCAGAGTTTGCAGGAAAGACATCCTGTCAGTAAAGCAAGAAAAAAAATGCTGGATGCTGTATATCAAAGGTGCAGCTGTCAAAATCCAGATGCTATAAAGAAAACTCTGTCCCCAGATGAAAGCAAGCTGGGAAAGTGATGATTTGATTGAACACAATTATCTCTAATAAAGCAATTATGTAATCATGCCTAAATCCCCTGTTTCACCCCCAAAATGTGAAAGTTGTTCACAGCAGGCGCACAAACAAACACAAACCTGACTGATCTCTCTGAATGCTGCGACTTAAACCTCTTTCAGGACTCCTAATGAGTCAGCAAACATTTTCATTACAAGTTCACACCACTTCAGGCCTAAACGAGTGAGCCACACTTCCTCTTAAATACCACGAGCAGGTATCTCTTACACAGCTGCATGCTTAGCACAGGATGGAGAACTGTATGCCAATACCTCTGCAGTGTAAGGGCCTGATTGTGTGCAGGGTTACCTGGTCACACTTAATGCTGCTCTGAGACACCTGAGTGTGGAGGACAGCTATTGTGCATCAGCCAGCGCTGCTCCTTGGCTCTTCTGTCCTCTGAAAATCAAGGAGGAGGAAGGAAGACCAAGGCCTGGTTTTCACTGCCTTCTGCTAAAATCAATTCGTCTGTGGACACCGTAAGGTCAAGGCTGTCAAATGGCACTAAAGAGACACCATTAGGTCTCCTAGAGGCCATGGGTGCCTCTCGATGTGCTAGTCTGAGACAGTAGTAAAGACGAGTGTGCCCTGTGTGAAAGGACACATTTTAAGGATACATTCACACAGGAGCAATAAGACTTAATCTTAAGTTAACACACACAGTGCAGCCTCTTCTCTGCTCCTCTTCCCCATTCCCACACATTAAACGCTCTCGTATTATCCAGGACTATAGTTTTCATCCACTGGCTACTGTGCAAACTGCAGTTATGTAGAAACTGTGAAATGAGTAAAGGAACAAGAGGCAGGTTTCTCACACATATTCAGTGACAGGCCTGCAGTCGACCAAACAGCTGGCTGTCATTAGAGCACAGCAGCTGGGCTTGACATGGACTCTGGCTATAGCACAGAGTGAGAGCGGATGCTAACACAGACAGGAATCACTCACAGAGATGTGAGATATGTCAGGCTGCTGGTGCTGCTGGGACAATATTCAATAGCAGGATCAACATTATCATAATCTCTGGTGATTCATCAGTAATAAACACAGACAGTACTGACATGACACAGCTTGCTTAGTCACATTTATGACATTTGTATCAATATTTCCCTGACAGTTAGTGAGTACAGCAGAATGACAGGGTTGATGACCGCCACTTATTATGCTTTCTCTGCCAAGGAGGATATGCTTTTGGGAGAGTTTGTCTGTTTTTGTCTGTGAACAACATAACTCAAAAAGTAATGAACTGATCTTGACGAAATTTTCAGGAAATGTTCAAAATGGGACAAGGAAGAAGTGCTTAAATTCTGGAGGTGATCTAGATCACCCTCCAGATCCAGGCATGGATCAAAGGATCCTGTATCATTTTGAAGTAGGGCTGTTTTCACCATATGTGTATATAACTCCATGATAAATGGTCGGATTGCTTTGCAAAACAATTCAAGACAAGGTCACCATAATTTCTGACAGATGTAAAAGAACGATCCAGATCCTGGCAATATTCTGAATACTTACATCCAGAATACAAACTATGTACTGGGTCATCATAGTTTTCAACACTGTCGGGAAACAAATTATCATACAAACCTGTAACTAACACCAAATTGTAGCAGACAGTCTGCTGAAAGGGAGTATAACATTAAAGTAGGATTTAAGCGTTGCATGACAATCACAGTATGCTTGGTGGAGGTCTGCGCTCTCTGAGTGCTTTTCTAGTTGTCTTTGTAATATTTTTCTCCTTAATATCATTAAACATGATTTGCAGAATTTCTGTTTAAATTTCGACCTCTTTGCTTGTCTGTTTAGCCATATGGGTGCATGCTAGCCAACCATGATATAACCATAAAAATGGCAGGCTAACTCGTAAAAAATGCAATGTGATCAGAAAAAAAGTTCAGTCACTCACCTGCCCGGCTGACTCTTTTCTTTGGACAGAAGTATCCAGATAGCTTGCGCTAGCATAAAGGCTGGACTTGAGGAAACAGCTAGCTTGTGTTCCAGCATTTCTAATGATGTAATATAGGTGAATGAATATTTGCTTTTTTTTTAGGCTGTTTACAACTTCTTGGCTGGGTTCCTGTGTTTATCTTTCCTCCTTTAGCATTCAGACTATAGTCAGGAAACACAGAAGAGAAAAAGCTAATGCTAACTCCAACAATTCCCTGAACGCTACCTGATCAGCCGTAGGCAGTAAGCGGCAGGAGTTCCCTCAAGGGTGTTGAAGAGTTGCAGCTTTTTTATGGACGCACTAACTGAACTTAACATTGATACACAAGTGATAATATCTAATGCTGACTCTCACTCTCTCAGTTGTCTATCCCACCATCGACAAGTGAACAAAACACACACAGGCGTCACTTCCTCCTTCACTCTCACTCACTCTATGTTCCACACAGTGATTTCTAAAACAGCAATGCCCCACACAAAATCTAGCTGTTCCACCTCTCAACCTTCAAATGTCACATCTGTGATCAACCATTAATCTTGTGCAAAATGTATTTACACTTATATCAGACAATTCCATACACTTAGCTGATGTTTTTTACTTTAACCTCAAGTATGCAGTCTTTCAGTAACCAGTGAGGCAGAGATTACGGTACTTACACTATTCTTTCAACTGGTGTACTGAAAACAGTTCATTCTTTGGCTCCAGTCTGCACTGACAGTAAGTACTTCACGTCTGCTTGTTCTGCTGAGAAACTGAGAGGAAACCTGTCCTCCATATGTCTGCCTCCTTGATCATTCTTAAGACCTCTAAGATTCTTTACAACATGATTTAAACTTTCAGTGCTGACCTTTTCCCCTTGCATGAAAAATCTGCAACACATTTTGTTGCACACATAAATAAAAAGAAAATGTTTGACTCAAGCTAGAAAGAGTGGCACAAAAGATGAGGGTGTGACATGAAATGGAGGGACTTCCATCCATAAATAAATAGAAGATGTAACATGCATTCTGACATGTTAAAAACATAAAACCTAATAGAAGCAAGAAAGTAACAAAATCTCCCCAAAATTCAAGTGGAACAACTATCTGATCTGAAATTCAATACACTAAGTCCACCATGACTGTGCATTATTGTGAAATCAGAAATTTGTCAGGCAGTGACAGGTCCAGAGCACATTCCCTCCCCGCCCACCGCAGTACAAATCACTGGTAATTGGCCTATTACTCTGTCGCCAGGTCTGCTCCTGTAGCAGAGCGCACTGAGCCCTGGGAGGAGCTGCTGCAGAGACCCGTCTCACCTTGTCTGAGTGGCTCAGGTATGTCTACCCCAGAGGGACTGCAGCCCACTTCTCCTAAAGGATGTCCTGCAGAGAAAGCTGTCCATCAGCAGACCTCCCAGTGTGTCAAAGTCCCCCCAGTCTCCTCTGGAGGCCGAGCAGCGTTCGATCATCACCGCTAAGAGCCTTTAAAACAGCCTTTCTCCAGCTTTCCCCTTTCCCCAGCTCAAGCCCACTCCTCTTTCACGTCTTTGTTGGGGCTGTCAATCAATGCAGACTTTACATAAACCAGTAATTACAATTTCAAACTGCTCACGTCCCTCCCTACTCAGTGTGTCACATGTCACTTGGACTTAAGTTTGTTGTTATGACATTCTTCCACTAAATGGCTCCACTAAGGCATCTATTGTCAATTTGTCAGTCTTTGACTCTAGGCTCAGTGGAACAGGAGGTATTTACCTGTGGACATACTACACCAGACGGACTACAGGGCCACGGGTTCTTTGCTTACACACAAGAGGGCATTTCTATTTTTAAAATACTGCACTTTTAGATTAATTCAAGGTACTGGACATGAAGGAGATTTTACATTTTTAGTCACTTTTATTTGCCTTGAGTTATATCTGCATAACTTTCACCTCTGGTATTCGTTTTACATGAGTACACAATTGAAAATGAAACATCCTTCAGCTACTGTACACACAACAACACTTATCTCAATATTTTAAAACCAAACTGTCTTATTCAGTATAATTTTTGTTTTATTAGACAAACAACACAAAACGCTAAGCTGCTGCAGATCCAACACTCTGTCATGTAACTTTTTCAGATGTTCTGCATCTTGTTTATAGAGCATTACGGCAGAAGTGAAAATTATCTATTCTATTGTCTCAAATAAAAGATGCCTGACCTTTGCTTGGAGCATTTAACTGAGATTTATTTTATCTGCAAATGAATTTTAATGAACAAAAACGTTCTACCAAGAAGACAACTACTTGATTGTAGCATTTTAAGAGCAACAATAGCTACACTTTGTGTTACGTAATGGCTTTTTGGTGACTGGCCATGATCATTTCCCTCACAGGGCACCAGCAGGAGCCTCTGGTCCTGCCAGCATCCAGTGAAAAGTGGGCTCAATTAAAAGCCCTTCATAAATATTAAACACTATCTATCAGCAAGTTATTCATATAAGTGATGTCTCTACTTGTAAGCACAGACTATCAACATCTACAAGTCCTCTGTAAATACAGCTCAGTCATGGTGTTCTGCCTCTGCTGTAATTCCAGAGCCGGGCAGATCTTAGTGGGCGCGAGGCCAGCTCTGCACTTTGCCATGCAAGCTAACGGAAGGCAACGAGGCTAATGTTTGGCCTCTTTCGTATGATAAGTGATCAGCTTCGTCAGAGCGGGGGATCCCTGCACAGGTCTGAGTGAAAGATAAAAAACTCTTGGAGGGGGAACTAGACGACTGATTTTAGTCTTAGTTATGCTAAGGGGACATCTAGACTGATTTGATAAAGATGCATAAAATGAAGTATATAACACAACAGACAGTGCTTACAGGTATTGTGTAAATGCCATATTAATCTAATGAATTAGAACAAATAAAGTAAAATATGATTCGATAAAACTCAAGAGGAAATTCTGGCCGCTTCAAAATTGCAGTACTAAAAACATAAATTGTTATAAAAAGAATGAGTGTTGCTTACAAACAATGCCTAAATTGGACTGAAATTCAAGGATAAGTTACGTAATAAAATAAACTTAATTCAAAAGTTGTGTGGAAAAGTTGTGTCATTGTTAACAGTCAGGCAAGCCAGGCTTAATGCTGTCATCGCTCCAATGAAATAGAATTTCAAGAGTGTTTTGTACCTTCTCAGAGCTGATTAGTCTCAGAGAGAATCCAGCAGCATTGTAGCATGAATAACAGCGTACGTCTCTGTATTATTCATCAGCTCAGGGCTAAAAGTTGGTCACCAGAAGTCACCGTGACAGATGCTTTCTGGTCGGGTGCCAAATGCAGGCAAATGAGAAGTCTCAGAAGTGTTTGCAGCGGGGTGTAAAGTAGCCCTGCAGGTCATGTTAGCCCTGTTCAGATAACCACGACTAAACACTGGGGCTAACCAGGAAAGCTTCACAGTGACAAACCACCGGCTCACAGAGTTAACCCTTTAGTGTCTCAGCTGGACAGAGTTGTTGTGTCTGGTCACAGAGTGTGTGTGAGGAAAAGACAGAGATAGAGTGAAAAAATAATAAGGTAACACTGGAGAGGTGTGGTGAGACAAAAATAATGAATATAGAGCTTCATGTAGAGCTTTCACTAGATGGATGATGGTTTATTTTTCTAGATAATTATGATTGGCTTTAATGGGTTATTATAGGGAGTGGTGCTTCAGAGGGGTGTTAAGCTGTGGTCAAGTGGGTTGAAAGAAGAAGAAAAAGGAGGGGCTGGACATTTAAAGCCATGAGCTGGTTTCAGTTTATGGTATGTTGTGCATTTATCCAAAACAAAAGGGAAAAGCTGACAGAAATCGATGACGATTTAAGCAAAGATTTATTAACTGAAAAGACAGGAGGGAAAGCGCTTTGTGTGAATAATGATTATTAGAAAAAAAAAATAGGATCAGGGTGCAACAGCTTTGGAGTTGAGTTTGAACCAAATCTGTGTATTCTTTGGGGAGGTTTTGGAGTCAGTGGCCTTACAGACCAGGAGCGAAACAGCTGAACTTGTCTGATTTGGATTTTCCTTAATCCGAACCACATGTGTCGTACGCTTGTGATGATTCTGACAAGTCTACATTGTTTAGTCTGCGTGGTACCGTTTACATGAAAATGTGACAAATTCAACCTCACTGCTGTTTTTTGATCAAGAGATAGGCTGAAACAATAACACATTACTGCAATGTGTAACAAATTAAGTTAACATAGAAAACAGAGAATTCCTACAGTCAACATTAACATCTGTACGGAGGCCATGCTACAAATGTTAAAGCTCTATGCTACAGTTTGGCATTTTGAAAAGAGATAAGGTGCCCACAAATTAAAAGTTTCATTATTCCCACAACTTTACAAAGCCAAGATTTGAGTAAAACTTGTATTATGATACGCTGAAGTCATCAGCTTTACACAGCGATTCATTAAATCCAAGGATTAGCCAAACATTTGTGCCTCTTCATCTTCACATTGCTGTGAAGGATTCATTTGTGCCTCTGAATGCTTTGCTAATTCAGGGCCCCATATTCAATTATTCATGCCAAGTACATAACTTTTCAATTAACTAATTGCCAGGCTCTGGAGGTTTCATTATGTCTCCAGCAGGTCACCGGCAGCCAAAGACAAGATTTCTTCACCTCTTTGCTTAATAGTCAGTGACTGACAAAGAGGATGATTTAGTAAATATTAAAGAGAACAAAATGATCTATAATAAAGCTACAGACTTCAGGACAACTGTGCTGTTGTCATTATCGAGGGACATCCAACTTCGGTAGAGGTTCACATTTTCACTGTACTAG
Organism: Halichoeres trimaculatus; assembly: GCF_033239565.1. Classification (NCBI taxonomy): domain Eukaryota; kingdom Metazoa; phylum Chordata; class Actinopteri; order Labriformes; family Labridae; genus Halichoeres; species Halichoeres trimaculatus. The sequence goes on along the minus strand of NW_027437181.1, from coordinate 24,405,187 downwards.
ATTTAATGTTCATTGAACATTTGAAGCAAACATGAACACATTTTAGATTTCAGTGTAGATGGTCAATGAGAAAACAAAAACAAAAACAAAATCATAATCATAATTTCATTACCTGACCAGACTGGACCCTGAGAAAATACATATGTCTAAGTTGTTCCTTTCCTTTTTTATTTATTTATTCATTTTTTTTTTGCAGTTGTGACCTTTCATTGTATTATTTGTTGTCTACTTTTTTTTGATCCCCCCAAAAAACAAAAAACACCTTAGTTTATTTGAAGACTTCTTAAATACGGACTGGTTCGGGTTGGAAATGTCAGCAAATCAGGAGAGTGGATTCACAGCTCAGAGGTTTATTCCTTCATTAAGGCCTGAACCACATGTATATGAATATATTCCTAAACGCACATTTTTCTGTCCAATTGGGCCTCTCAACCACACGAACACAGTGATTTCTCCCACATAAACAGAGATTTCTAAAAACGGATAAATAAAAGTGAAGAAATAAAAAAATATCTGGTTGAGTGGATCCGTGTAGCGGTGTTAAATGGAGCTGGTGTTGTCGCGATGACGTCAAGCGCATCCGCGTCGACTGCTTCTTTTTCCCGTGTTTGACTGCACATACTCATAACGTTTTTCTTCTATGGTTTTCACATTTTGCTAACCTGCCACTTATCGACCAGGCATGGCATTGCAGGCTTCAGAGGCGATCGTTTTCAGTTTGGCCTCTTCGTATGGACAGAGATATTTCTGTGGTGTGGACGGAGATTTTTTTTTAAACAAGGACAAAGATATCCGATCAAAGAAATATCCGTATACGTGTGGTTCAGGCCTAAAGCAGGCTTACAAACAATAAAAACTTTAAATAAAGATCAGCGAGTAATCAACACATATGTTTTCGGTTATTTTCAAAATGAGCTTGATGAGTATTTTGTCAGAGAATCTTGAGGTGATCAGAGCTGCAGTCAAATGTCTAGCAGTAGAGAAGTGTCTTTGAAAAAGTGTGCAGCAGACAGCTGTAGGAAACTTGTTTCACTCACCTGCCAAACTCAGCCATGTTCCTGACAATCTAATCTCTGACCTGATGACCTGAGCACAGAGATAAGAAGCTGGACTGAAGGGAACTCCCAAAACCAATGAGACACTGAAACGGATGGTAGTAACAATCTGATGAGTCAGAGCTATTTCTCTTTGTCTTTTTTGTTAAAACTTATTAAATAAATCAAAACAAGCTGTGGTAAAATTGTGTTTTATGCACTCTCATTATTTCCTGATGCTTTGAATAAACCTTATAATTTAGATCCAATCATATGCAGTCACTATAAAAGGTAAAGGCTTTTAAGTTTGAAAACGTGGTTAGTTTTCCAGAATGTTACCCAATGTTTTCACTGTTTTCTTTCTTCTCTTGGCTCCAGCATCACTTAAACCGAAACGAACATCGCTTCAATCAGAAATTGATCTAAAGGGAGTAGCTCATAGTTGGTGACATTTTAAAGCAGTTGTCCTTGTCATAAACATCTCATCATCAACTATAACTTTCTCCATCTGGTCCTGATTCTCAAAGCAATCCTCGCTGGAATAACAGAACACTTTATAAACCACACAGTGCAGCAGCTTGAAGAAGCCGTGCATAGACTCGTGGTTGCTGCAGATGGAGCAGATTTGAATACAGTTAGAGTACGGCTGCCTCCGCCTCCAGGCAGGTAAACAATGTAATAGGAAGCTGTCACAACTGATTTGAGTGGCATGCAGCCAATAGCAGGAGACAATATGACATTTCTACTCAAATCACAGCCTGGTGATGGCAATCTGTTAAGTTGGAGAGTGTGTGAGGAGTAGCTTAGCATTAGAAGAGGAGGAGGAGGAAGATATTGCCAGGAGGAGAAAAGAGAAATAATGATGGTGGAAGCGGAGATGACGGGAGGAGAGGGAGCATGGGGAGGAGGCAGAGGAGGTGACAGGGGAGTGCTATACAGTGATAATACTGGCTCCTTTCAGCCAGAGCACAGAGGTAAGGTGAGACTCCCTCCAAACTGTGCTTTCTGGGCAGCGGCCCAAGCCTGGGGCTACCTGATTGATTTGCCCAGTAAAAGGCCCGTTTGTGCAGCCGTGCCAAAGCTGATTTCTCCAAGACAGCCCAGTGAAGGAACCACACCAACCAATGTGGAGAGCCCTCTTCTGCAAGCAGGTGATGGTGCTGTCCTGTGCGGGTTTGAAGAACAGAGCACTTTATGAAATATAGAGATATGTATGTCTTATTTTTTATCATCAAACAAGAGAGTATTTTTTATTATTTTTTTAAAGCTTCAAAAATATGTGAATACTAATTGCCTGGAACTTGAAATACTCTCAAAAAAGTTCCTGCTCTGGTGAATTTCTATTCAGAAGAATTAGTACTCTGTAACTGGGTCTTGCAAAAATTTTTGATTTTGGACGTCTTGTCTTAGCCCTTCATGCTATCCATGTTATGTGATAATAAGGTGAGGGACACCTTTCCAGCTGTGACAATTTGAATAAATAATTACGTTATCTGCACAAATGCAAACAATGGGTTGAAGAAATCTTTTGGTACCCTGAGCAAGGCTTTAGGGATTCAAAGTCCTGAATCTTTACTGGCTACATTTTAATGACAATGACATTTAAATAACAGCTTTCACAACATGATCTGTCACTTGTTTTTGACAGATAGGTTACATTTATTGGGGGGAAAAAACTTTCTTCAAAATATGTCTCTGACAAAGCGTAAACAAGAGGCATTATGCTGATGAAAAAAAGGGGATTTTTTAAAGTAATTAAAAAATAAAAAAGTAAATGTAAAAAAATATGTAAATATGCCATATGCTGGACAGTTGAACATTTTGTGTGACGGTCATTTGTGGATTCTTTTTATTAATATACATATGTTTTTGATAAGATAGGAATTCACATTTTTCATAGCGATAAACATCCTTTGACTCTCTTGGCCCTTTTCACTCCCTTATAGAATTTTAAAGTACCATCTCATCCCCAAACAAATCAACCACTTGTTCTATTGTTTTGACTTTTCACTGGTATTCCCGATGATGAATTACGATTATTACAAAAACATATTATTACTAGAAATTAAAAACAGTATTTTACATGATGTTCTAACATTATGCTAACAACTACCAATCCTCTGTCATTACCTCTAACCACCACCAAATAGGTTGTACCAGCTATTGTATATCTATTGTATATCACACATCACACATCGCACAGCGACTACTGCAATACCCCACCAGCCCAAAACAGCACACGTCACCCAGCTGTTAATCTCGCTCCACTGGCTTCCAGTAGCAGCTTCAATCAAATTCAAAGCTCTTCTTCTGGCTTACAAAACACTGACAAGAATGACTCCTGCCTACCTGGGTTCCCTCATCCAGGTCTACACTCTGGATGAGACGCCTGGTGCTCCCAGCCCAGCGCGGCTCCAAATCACTAGCCAGACTCTTTTTCCCTGTTGTGCCCAAATGGTGGAGTGAATTACCTAACTCTATATGATCCGCAGAGTCATTTTCTACTTTTGAGAGATACCCCCCCCAAAAAAATAGTAATAATAATAAAATAAAATAAAATAAAATCCTGCACATTATGGCAGCACCTGCAGCCAAATAACTTGTAGCACTGTCGTTGCACTAACTAGATTTTCCTTCTGTCTAAATTCTTGCTTGTGTTGTACGTTGCTTTAGACAAAAGTGTCTGCTAAATTAAAATGTAAACTGTAAACTATTGTTCCCATAAAGGAACTGGCTCTCAGAGACGAGCTGTTCATGACCATCACTAGTTAATGACATTAGATTAATAATAATTCATTTCGGTAAGGATGCATGTTTCTAATTTTTGCTGAACAAATCTAAAATCTTTAAAGCTCCTGTGAAAGACTTTCTGTTTGAATGGATTTGCCCCCCCTGTGGACAAACTGAAACCCCTCACCTACTTTTTGATCATGACCCGTACATTTGTCGTTTTCTACTCTCCATTCAACATCAAAAATCTCTTTTACTGCAAATAGCTTAAAGGAGACCCAGGTTTTATTTGTATGGTCTGACACCTTCCCCTTTGCTGCAGTTACATGCATTTAAAACTACAATATGATAATAGTCATTATTGTTGCTGACAACTTGGTTTGTGGGCCACAGAAAGACACCGCTGTTATTTTTAGTCTGTTTCCTGGCCAGTTAAACTCGACCACTGAGGCTCTTTTACAAAGACTGCACGGTGTCTTTTGACGGGGGAATCATCCACTTATTCGCTTGTGCCAGAGCAGCTTCTGAGAGCCGTGCTCATCCCTGTGTGAATCAAACCCTCTCTGATTAGCCGTTCAGAGTGGATGGGATAAAGCAGGCCCCAGGTGGCCCCCTCTGTTAAATGGCAGATTAAAGAGTGCACAACTAATTTCTTTAGCCTAATCTTATTAAAGGGAAAAACAGCTGTCAACTGTCACCATATGAATACAAACGGTCTGCAACAGAGGCACAAGTGTGTGTGAGAGACCCACACACATTGATACATGCATATTCATCACCTGTAAGCCCGAAAAGCTATACATAAAGTTTATTTATAGCAAAAACACATTTTGACACATTTTTAAACTTGATGAGTTTTCTTGAGAATCCAGTCTCAAGTTTAGTCTTTCTGGCACAAATGTTATATCAAAATAACCCATTACCTTATTAACAGTTTATGTAATTTTTATCAGTTTTGATGTTTATATTTGTATAGTTTTAAAACAGACTTCAGGGCTGTCCTCTGACCTAGAAATGGATTTTAAACCATGTGTTATGCAAATTTCTGTGACAAATACGGGAGAAATACACATCTGCAAATGGTTAAATTCACAAACAGCCTCAATTCTTTGTTAGAAATTTAAGCCTATGATTTATTAACTGTTATATTTTTTAGTATGAATGGAATCGAAACAAACACATATTTAACTTTCTTGTTGGAAAAACTCCTTTCTGCAGGGTCCATCTGTACCACCTCACTATCATCACTCGCTCATATTCACAGCTCAGACTTGGAATTTTTTGGCCCCCTGCCCTCTTGACATGATCTGACACCAGGTGCTTAGGACCCCAGGGTCTTTTGGGGACCCCTCCAGTTTAAAGCCTCATCACCTCTGAATCCCCCACACATATAATCCTACCACCGTCATACACACACACACATGAACACAAACATGCTGACAGAGCCACACCCTCATTACGAAATAAATTCAGCGATGAAGCAGACACACAAAGACATGGCCCCTCCAGATGAAAACTTTTCCAGGACTTGAGAAATGGTTGGTTTAAGTTGCGGCGGTTTATGACACCAGAGGACCTCGGCCCACACACTCCAGCGTCGCCCCATCACGGCCTTTTGATTGCTCCTCCTCTCTGTAATTGTTGGTGATTAACCCTGGCATGAGAGCAGGCCAGAAAGAGTCTCTCCCCTCTCTCTGCTGACAATCCTTGTCAGTGGGTTTGAGGGGCAATTTGACCGCTGACATGCCTTCCCCAGTCTCTTGTTACTAGTGGAAATATGCTGCGCTTGACCCAGGACTGCCAAACTATCTGAAGCTTTTGAATTCCTTTCTCTTTTCTCCTCCTTCCCCTTTTTCTCCTCTTCTCTTTTTTTCCTCTGTTTGACTGTCGTTCATTGCTTCTCTACCCCTTCCCCAGACCTTCCCCTTTCTTTTTCTTTGCCCCTATCCTCCTCCTCTTTCCTAACTTTTCTTTCTCTTTCTGCTAGAGTTCACATTGGACAAGCAGTCTCCCCGGCTTTAATGCCTCGGCTGCCTGTGTCTGCCTGCACGGGGGCAACAAACAATGGGCATATTGTTAATCTGTCCATAAGAAAGCCTTATCTTGTTGTAGACATGGTATTAAATTTCGGAGCGGCCCCATGCGGCCAGCCCGAGGGGGGGGCTTGAGGGGGCAAGAGAGAGACAGAGAGACAGAGAGACAGAGAGAGAGATGTGGATAATAAGCTGTGTAATCTCCTCACCTACTCTAAACAGCTTAACCTTGTCAGTGGCTGCTGGCCCAGTGGCTCTCTGGGTCTAACATAGGGTTACTATCCACTGTATGCAGCATGGGCACAATGTATGAGTATAAGAAACAGCATGTTTGATGAGGTTGCTCCATACATGTTGAAACAACACAAAATTAAAATGGGATTGTTATAGCACACCATGTAAAGACCTATACTTTAATTTAACCCCTTACTACCTGAATTAATTTACAGTTATATTTAAAGAATGGTGTTGCGTGTTTGATTTGGCAATTCAGTGGAGACTGTAAATTTAAATAAAGCACGTACAATAGTTATAAATAAGTTGTATAAAATATACTGATTTACTAAGCTCATGCTCTGACCAATATATTCCTTGGTATGTGTAGAATATGAATCAATTGGCATTATTGGGATACAGAGGTCATTTCAACTGCATCAAGACCTGACAGGGTATTTTGTGAATTTGTGACAACAGACACCAAGGGGTTAATACTATTTGATTTAAACCAAAAATATATACTTTTTCAATAAATTCTAAAGAGTAAAACAATGAAATAAAAATAATGATAATAGGATTAATAAAGAGGAAATTGGTCTTTATTCTCTTGTCATAAAACTGTAAAGGTTTTAAAGGTTGAGAAGCTCGGTCGACTTACTTGAGCTTTCTTAACCCTGTTTGAAATCCAATCTGAATTCCAGAGCAGATGGTTTATCTGGTGGGAGAAAAGAGGATTATGGGAGCTACAAATGATAATTTTTACTTGAGACAACGCCCTGACGTTCCATCAGATGCTCGGTCAACGTCTCAGTCAGTGAATGTCTGAAATTATCCTCTGACATCCTGAGTGGATCAATAGTTCAAGTTTGATTTAAGTAGAAAAGATTGAAAAAGTCCTTCATGATGCAAGGGATGATTAGAGGTTTACAAGATCAGGATGCACCCACAGTTTGGATTCTTCAGTTTGAACCAACCACATTCTGAAATCACAGGAAGGGTAAAATGTGGATTAGGAGGTCAGAAAAATGCTCCTGGATTGTACTGCTCAAGTGTGAGACTGTGATGACAGAACAATTAAAAAAGCTTGACCTCAGTAAATACACTCCTCATATAATTGATGCTGTCTCCAAACTGTGATATTGCACCGATATAAACATGAGATTAATGAAAACACTGAAACATGGCCTCCTAGTGAAGCTGTCGGCCTTCAGCAAAGAAAGCTGCAGAAGCAAATTGTTGAAGCTAATTTGCATCTCTACCCTTCAACTAGGGACCAGTCTGACCAGTTGGTTGAACTGGTTTGACTGCAGTGACACAGGCTTCCCCCCTTTAATTATAAATACTTTTGAAGATCTAAAAATGAGTCAGAGAAAGTTGGAAACATTTACAAATTTGTAACATCAGCTGTACTTCAGGTAAAAAGGGAAAATGTATCAGGTTGTATTTTCAGCTCATTAAAGTCATTATCTTTTGTATTGTGTTTATTGTCCTGACACAGTAAAACCCCCACATGTATCAGGTAATATAATCCGGTTAAACTGTATCCTGCAAATACTGGAGTGTCTCAGGTGTGAATTGGCACTTAGTGTTGTGGTGGCTTCTTCTATCAGCGTCTCCCTGGAGACGTGGTGAGTCGTGGTCTTGTACGCTGACAGGAGGTTGGTGGCGAGCCCAGATTGTGGGGACTGACTCATACTCTCTGATGTCCACTTCACTGCTCTCCAGCAGCACCTACTGGAGTGTGCAGGGACCTACACACTACACCAGTGAGCCAACGGTAGTATGTTCATGACATGAAAGAGAAGGAGTCAGCCGAGTGCTGCGAAGAGGTCCGTTTGGTGTGTGTGTGTGTGTGTGTGTGTGTGTGTGTGTGTGTGTGTGTGTGTGTGTGTGTGTGTGTGTGTGTGTGTGTGTGTGTGTGTGGTTGCACCTTGGAAATGTTGCTGTTTCAGGTACATAGGTTCAGGTTTATAAAAAGAAGTGAGTTATTTGAGCTGAATATATTGGACTTCAGCCTGTGTTTTAACATTTACATGAATGACATCCTCTGAACACACGAGGCAATGAAACCTAGAAGACAACTCTATAAAATGAACCCTAATTATTATTATCATGTGCTATTGTCAACTGTGAACTGGAATTTTAAAACTACTTTGAAAAAATACAACATCCAATGTGGCTATTTAGAATTATTAAGCCTATTTGACAACATTACCAAAATAAATATCGGTCACATCCCAAATCTTTTGTTCTGGCCAAGAAGAGAAAAAATATCGTATGTGTTTGTGAGTGTGTTTAATGGCACAACATCTAGATAGATGGCGAATGCAGCTAATGTGCTGTGTGCAAGCTTGTCTTTATTTATTAGGGACGTTTAGGGTCAATGTCTTGGAGACTGTCCATGCACATTACTTTTAGATCCCTGCAGCACCTTCAGGAGGCAGTTATTTATGTGTATGAAAGCAGCTGCTTCTGCCTCTGTGGGCCAACATCATCACTCTCTCTTTGGGTACGATGAACTTTTTTATGTGCCACAGTCACTGCACGAAACTCTAGGGGAATAACATGTCTTTGTTTTATTGGGTTTTTATTATTCTAAGTTCTCAAATTGGTAATTCTTTAACACTGACTGAATGACAGATAAATGAGTAAGAAGAGACTGATCCCCAAGATACCGTTTAAAATTTGTGTTTGCAGAAATTAATGAAAAGGCAACTTTTGTCTTTTCTTTGTCTGACATCAAAGACACATTATCCCTAAATTACTTTAAGTTTTAGGTGTTAAAACTTCCGTCATCGTCATTATTATTAGAAACCTTGCATCGTGACAGAGCATGAAGCGTGACAGGTGTGGCGACAGTTACCTATGGGGATGGGGGCTTAGTCAAACGTCAGCAGTGCATTAACGCAACATCCTCCAGGTTGCGTCTTTCCAGAGAATAAACAGATTAACAAGCCCCAGAGATCCCTTGAAAGGGAATTGTTTTTTCCTCCAGGTATCTTTTTTTGCCACCGTAGTCCTTTTGGTTAATGACTGAACTTACTTAAGCTGTGCTGATCAATACTCTCCAGGGGTAAACTTGCTGAAGTTACCGTCCTTCTCTCTCTAGTATCAGCCCATCTCACAGCACCATGAGGTAAAGACATGAGACTGACAGGACAGGATGAGCTGATCCATGTGTAGCATACATGATACATGTGAGTCTGACCTTGGTGATGGAGAACAAGAAATCTAGGCATCTTTCTTGAGAGGCGTGGTTTTTGAGGAAAATGAAGGCTTGATTAAGAGGAGGGGAATGGGGCATGGGGTTCAGATAGAGTGGATAAGACAGAAACATGAGCACAATCTAAAACTGGAGACACATTCTGGGTTAAGAAAGTTAATAGATATAAAAGAGAACAACAAGGAGAAGAGAGAAGGTAAAGATTGAGATTTTGAAAAGTCTTTTTTTTTTCGTGAGGGCAGTTTTCAGACGGAGTGGCTTTGTGTCCTTCCTGTGGTCCATTAGCGTAAAGCCAGGCCCTGGAGGAGACAGACCTCAGAGGACCACCGTGGTGGAGGTGGTTGTGGGTTTTTACGGCTGTGTGGGGTTTCTGATTATGCGCCTGTATGATCGGTTCAGTTTCACTTTTTACTCATTCATATCTTGTCCATATAATACTCCACAGTCTTTTTGTCGAGTAACCTGCATGTTATGACAAATTGCACAGACAGCTCATGTGAGTGTGTTTGTGTCTGAGTGTGTTTGTGTGAGATTTAGCTCTAAGTCTATCTGCGCTGCAGGCTCTAGTGATGGGATTCCTCACATGTGTCACAATCCTCCCTGGCTCACACTTCTCAACACCAGCGATAACACAAGGAGAAATCTCTCACACTCCCACACCACAGCAGCACACTCACACTATCTGTGTGTCACACTCACACAGGAAGCAGAGGTGCAGGGGAAGCCCCCTTCAGACCAAAAACAGGGCCCACTTTTTATCTAGCCCACATTCTTAGAAATGGGATGAAGACTTGCAGGAAGTTTTTCCCCAGAGCGAGACAGAAAACAAACATCAAGCACATTAAAACACCGACTGCATCAACAATCAACGCCATGTAATACTTATCTCTTTTTTGCATGCACGCACAGTTTATCATACTATCTACATATGTTGATTTCACTTTTTGAAAGTGTCTGGCCTTCAGGTTGAAAACAAATACATTTAAAACATTGAATGGGCCCAAAGTTTCAGGAATCAAATAAACTTTCAGAGTCATTAATGTTTTCAGTCCCATAAACAGAATCTCTTTATTGCTTCACCTTTTACATCAGGATCCATATATCCTTCCTTAGACAGCAACCACACCCTTATCAAAGTGTTTGCTTGTTTTGCAACTCAAACCAATACTTTCTCCTTAATGCCCACAAAAAAACCTTACTTCATATTCCACAATCATGTAGATTATGATATTGATCGGCCCTCTCTGTAAAAGCATTATAAATATAAAGAGCATTCCTCCATTAACGGAGAGTAGGAAGCTGGCTAATGCTAATGAGCCTCAGAGTGCCCATTCCAGTCCATTAAGGGCTCTTAGCGCTGGGAAATGATTGTGTTTTCGCAGGGAGAAAAACTAACACGGCCACACGGACCCACAACTTGCACGCGGGAGGTTAATGATGAATGGTACTAATGGACTTTCTGTACATTTGAGGGGAGAAAAAATAGGAGATTGGAAAAAGGGGAAATGTATTTGTTGCTGTAAACGAGAAAGACTCGATTCATTTGAAGATGTAATTTGATTTCTGATGCATGACATGAAAGCAAAGGAGTTTTATGAAGCTCAGAGAACTTATGTTAATATTACATCATGCACTTTTTTAAAGTTGTGATTTCACTTTATTCAATGGGTAACCTCGAGGACCTTGCGCCACGATATATTAGGCCGTTTAGATAGCACTAAGGATTCAACCTTCACAACCTGAGAATGAGGCCGAATGAAAAATATAACAAATATTTGATAACACACACTACACTTTTTGGATAATAACATAAAGTTTTATTCATTTACTTATTGATCAATTCATTTATGTATTTATTATATTTAAATTTACATTATTTTTTATTATATTTAGATAAATATTATTTATTTATTTATTTATGCATTTATTTATTTGTTTATTTGATTTTTGTTTGTTTATTTATTATTTAAGCTTTGCTTTTGAAATTTAAGTTAAGTGAACAGAGTTAGTTCTGCCCTTTTTCCAATCCGCTTGGTGAAAACTAAGAGAATAAATCAAAAAACTGAAACATACTGAATTACCAGGTAAAAACAACAAAATAAAACACGACACTTAAAGAAAAAAAATCCAAATCATTCATTCATTTTCTCAACTGCTCATCCAAAATCCGAATCAGTGAAAGTTATAATTTCAAAATGATAGAAAAAGAAAAAAAAATAAACAAAAACAAAACAAGGACAACAACAAAAAAAAACCCACACAAACTTCCTCTTTGAAAAACAAACACCTTTACTTGCACCACGCCCATTTTTTAAGCAGACCCTTTGTGCCTAAACCGCCCATATCTTTTTTTTTAATCTATCTACAAGAGGGAATAGTTTGATATCATGGTAAACGTACCAAAGTGTCACTGCTTTTAATGAGAACGCTGTAATGGAAACATGCTGTGTGTTCTTCTCGTGAAAAGGTCTGACAGAGGTCTGAGCTTTAAACAAAGAAAACAGAGCGAACAGTGTGTAATGAAAGTCAGGCTTCTTAATACTGAGCCAGAAGAATGCACATGAGGCTGTGTTAAAAGAGGGGACAGCTGGAGGTGGAGGTGGAGGTGGTGGGGTCAGAGAGAACTACCTGTCTACTGAATCAACAGGAGAGACTGAGGGGGTAAGAGGGGGGAGAAACACAATGAGGACATAAGAAGCAGGGGGAGGGAGAGGGAAGGGAGACGGGGCAAGGGTAAGGTAAAGTATGTGAGAAATTGGGATGAAGTCGACGTGTGCGTGCGTGCGTGCGTGCGTGCGTGCGTGCGTGCGTGCGTGCGTGCGTGCGTGCGTGCGTGCGTGCGTGCGTGTGTGTAAAATAAAGAGATAAACAGGGGGTGGAGGTGCCCTGACTACCTGTCTGCAGAATCAGCGCTCCCCTCCGACCTGAAACGTAACTCTGTGTGCATTGTTCAGTGACGGACAGAACAAGACACAGTCAAGAACGGGCAGCCAAGCCGAGGGATCGAATTATTCTCACAGAGGAAAAGATTTACCCCGAACAACCCCCACACCTCAAACCACCACCACCACCACTACAACCACAACCCTCATCCATCCACATTCTCCTCCCTTCTTTCCTCCCCTCCTCCCTCCCTCCTCAGCTACCTCTAAAACTGAGGTGAAATCTGAAACAGAGCCATCCCCAAAACATTCCTGCTAAATCTCAAAAGCCAACACATGAGCCGTGCCTCCTCATACAGACACACATACACACACAACTGTGTATGGACAAACAGAAACATGCCAACACACTCCTGCATGCTCACACACACACACACACACACACTTGTGAACGCACAGGGGGGTGAGGAGCAAGACGGAGAAGTTGAGAAGAAGCAGGTCTGTGTGTGAGCAGTGGCAGGGAGGTCTGCTCTAATCCCGGGCTTCCAGGAGGAGGAGGCGAGAGGATAAAGAGGAGAGGAGAGGGGAAGAAGGAGAAAGGAGACTCTCAGCAGAAGATATCTGCCAGACACCCAATGAAGAGGTGATAACTGAGGGGAAAAAATAAAGCTTTAGGAAAATACAGTAAAATATGAAGAAGTACTAAATGGTAACACAGACACACCCTCGACATTAGAATAAAAGATCAGCCTCTATAAGAAACTGTCTTTAATCACCAGTGTGTACTTTTATCTCTGTGTTTTATATGCTTATAGGCTTTCGAACATGATTACATAATGATAATTTATAATTACGAATTAATATCAGAGATTTTATATGGACATAATGAAGACAAACTCTCCCTAAAATATCTTAAGCTCGGACAGTGGACCAAAAGAAAATACTGTCTTTGTGCCACTTGTGCACATTTAAAAGAAGCCGTCATGATCGATTGAGCAAAAGTCCTTTCCATGCACATGAATCTAACTTTGAATTGGGCTTAAAATGCATTGACCAAATACATCAGAGCTTAATACAGAACACATAGAGGGGGCAACTTTTAGTGCCATCAGTGGATGGATCCCACTTTTTAGAGAGTTCCCCTTTAATAGGAAAAATAATTTTGATATTAGAGCATGAATCTTATATTCTCCTTCAGCAACACCTGGATATTGGAGTAGGCTAAGATGATAAAAGAAAAAAAAAATCTTCAAGTTCAAAAATGTGTAATACAACCTTATCCTGCCCTGTCGACTTGAAGCAGCCAGTATGACAGTCAGTGAGGGTCCTTTTTTTCCTAACATCCTGCGAGTCCCGACACATTCATGATGAAAACATCGGAAACTTTCCCCTCAATTGCATTTAAGCAGCTTTCTGTCCATCACTCCACCCAGCCGCCAAGAGGTTTCATCATGTAGCGGTAGCATGAAGGGCAACATGTTGGCATGCAATGAACTACTCTGGTTTCATTTGGCTGCTTTCCAAACGTCATCGACAACTGATTGAACTGTGTTCTTCTGAATCAATCCATGAGCAGACATGTTTCATTGTGAGTGAAAACAATGGAGGACGTGAGGACGTGTGTGTGTGTGTGTGTGTGTGTGTGTGTGTGTGTGTGTGTGTGTGTGTGTGTGTGTGTGTGTGTGTGTATGTGTGTGCAGATAATAGCCAATAAAGCACCTCTGTACGGTGGCCAATAGGTGTAAGCCGGTTTGCAAAATCCCCAACAAGAATGAAAGAGCCACAACACAACGGAAGTACAGCCACAACAAAAAATAAGGGGACAGTTTTTCTAATGGACACAGAAAAGTTGTGAAAGTGAGTTAATGATTGTTTTCTCTTATACCTTAAGCTATGATAAATATAGCTACAATGCTGATGTAAATAAAGAAATATAAATACTATGAAGGATATCACAGGTGACACCCCTGTGATATCTGTGATTTTTATCAAAGATTAAGTTAATCGTTTACAACTTTTTATGTGACTGTTTGGATAAGCAACCTCTTTTAACTTCTGCTGTGGCCGTACTTCTGTTGTGTTGTGGCCTTTGCATTTCTGTTGTCGCTTTTGCATTCATATTTTTTGCTCTTGCATTTCTTGCATAGCTGTTGCATTTGTGTTGGTAATTTTTTGCGAATCGTCTGGCACCCACCAGCCACTGTACCTTTGTGATACCTTCAACATCTTGGTTTACATCTGAGTCAAAGTGTACTAAAAAAAAATTTTAAAAAAGGGAGATTAGGGAGATTACCTGAAACACTTTGAGTTTGAAGATTAAACTAGTGTTTATACCAGAAAATGTAATTTACCTGTTAAATCAGTTTTGCTAAGAAAACACAATAGTGTAATTTCAGCCTGCTGCTAAAACTTGATCCAGCCCTGTTTATAGCCAGATGGGAAGTCAGAGGTCAAAGGTCAGGGTGGACAGGCTTGCAGGGCTTCATAGTTTGCTTTTGTCACATCACCATTTCTCTTGTTTTAATGTATCAAGTGCTGTTCATTAGTAATGTGTTATTATCCACAGACATAATTTCCCTTCAAGCCATGCAAATTTTTGCAATGCTTCTTTTATTGAGTTTTTTCAAATAGCTTATAGGATGATGAGTGTTCATGTGCTGGAATGAGGGTTCCACTAAATAACAATATTAATATTATTCACTACTGTATTTTGATTATTTCACAAAGCATTATTTAAGTAAAGGATGATTTATAGCAAATAGACTTATGAAAAATAATCCAGACAGGGTGAGCAGAATCATTCTGTTTGATCAGAATCAAGGATTAAACACATCCAGTTAGCAGTGTTAAGTGCATTGGTCCACACAATTTTGATTTTGACCCATATAAAAAAAAAGAAAAAGAAAAAAATGTTTCATAATCAAACCCCCTGATACAGGAGTCATTTCAGAGTGAAACCGAGTATGGAAGAATAAGACCCATGACAGGTAAGAAAAGCAGTATCTGTGTTAATGACAGGCTTAGAAGAGAGACAGAGACAGACTGTTTGACTAGCTGACCAGCATCTAGATTAGAGGCCAACTTTTTGAGCAGCAGACCAAAGACAAACAGCAGAGGTGGGCAGGGTGGGACGGGAAGGGGAATGTCCCAAAGATGGGTGACAGCGCCCAGCTAGCTGTATCCCATGATTAGCCCTTTGTGTCCAGGCGTTCTTGGCCCTAATCAAAAGACTAAGACAGGGTTAATGGCTCGAAATGATGGCTCAGAGAGGGGTGGATTGGGGTCAGTGGGTGGGCCAGACAGGGTCTTTGTACTGCCCTTTCCTCACCCCCACCTTAATTAGTCGACACTGAGGGAGGAAAAAGAAGAGGAGGTTGAGGATAAAGAAGACAAGGGGAGGAAGAAAATAAAGTAGAAAAACAGGAGGCAGAATACAAGAGGAGAAATGAGAGAAGTGAAGAGAAGGAAGTGAAGAAGATCTCAGGCAACAGATGGAGAACAACTCATGAGGACGTCCATCAGGGAGCAATGGGAGGTGCAGGGCAGTCAGGTGTGCTTCTGTTACAATACGCTTGATAGAAAGTGACACAGCCTCACACGCATTTCAACATCAGAAAACAAATGCTTAGTCGAGCTGTGATGAACGCCCTCAGGTGTTCCATTCAGCTGCTCCAGAGCCACGCTGATTAATTCACACTTAGTTTAATTATGAATGTACCTGCAGCCATCAGGACTACACCCAAATATTTACACAAACAGCTCTGAAAGGTTAATGAGTTCTTCAGTCGAGCACAATGGAATTTAATGTTGTCACGGGACGTGTGGTTAGCTAGGATTGCAGTAAATATTGGTTCATCCCATGAAATAAACAAGTTCCTACTTATATGTCCCACTGTTACTACTGCCTTCTTCTACCTTTTTTGGTCCGTCCATGAATTGTCATTTTCATATGTGTCAACTCCATTGAAATAAAATAGGTCTGGAGTTGGTAATACATAGAATAGTGTTATTTTTTAGCTGTAGCCTAGTTAGTCTGTCCACAACTTTGGCAAATTGAAATAAATAAATTCAATAAAATGAAATAAAAACTTTTCCTTATCTTTCTCAGTAAAGCAAATACTTTTTGCTTTCAGTGCTAAATGTTATCTGTATTGCAATGACACTTATTACAGATATTCATTCATTACCCTGAGGATAAATCCTTGTGACTCTTGAAATTCCATTTACCATTCGTATTAGACTCAGCTAATCAAATGGGACACAGGAAATCAAGTGTCCTAAATCGTAAATCATTTTGGTGCACATGAGATAAAAATAGCGTGGAAGTGCCAAAGTTTGCATAGGTTTCCACTTGACGCTGACTGCGGTTCCAGAAACCACATACACACCGGTTTTAAGGGGCTGTGAGGACTGTCTTTCTCTTCTCTTAACCAAATCTCATTTCTAGATATATGCCTGATTGTAATCTACAATTTATAATGACAGTGCCAAAAAAGGGTTATTTCTCAGCTTCCCAATCAGGTCAGTTAAGACAAGATTGATTTGAGGGACGTCGAAGTCCCTACGACAACACCACGGCTGCTGATGAAGTTTAGCAGTGAGAAAAGAGATATGTGTTTTTCTCTGTTGAAAACGATTTCTTGGATTAATTTTGTAATAATGTAGAAATGTAAGTGGGAAGGCTCAGATGACCTAACTAAATATAATTCAGTCATCTTAATGTCATGTTGAGTCAGCATTACTAGGATGGTTGGAACTCTGCTTAAAAGAACAATGAGTGACACCACAGAGACTACGTCCATTTATCATACAGTCTGTGCTCCAGCTCTAGCACCATGAGTTTCACCTGTATCATTTGTACAATCCATGTCTTAGTGTAGCTTTCTGAAAAATCTCTCTTGTCCTTGCTCATTGCTATGAATGCAGCAATGCATTTACAGAATGTGGCAGAGATCAGTGGCTGATCACGCATTTGTATCTCACTGTTGCGGCCACATTTCTGGGTCTACAAACATGAAACTAACATGGACAGCTTCCTCAGGACCTCGGGATTCATACAGTCCAGTCATTTTTCAGATCACACCTTTAGTTCAATTACAAATGAAGGCAGTTTGAGACCATGATTTCAGTGGGAAGGTGAATCAGCAGACTCCACCAGCTCTCTGATGGCATTTGTTAAACAATGATCAGCATGGCAACATCTGGCTGCAGATGGGCCTCATTTTGTCAATTCATTATTTCCATAGATGTTCTTTAAAATTTGATTTGTTCCTTTTATTTTTGATTAAATTCAGTAATTTAAACTTGTTAATTCATTCATCCATTCCATTGATTCATCCATTTATTTCCCTTCATCCAAGAGTTCATGATTGGCTCCTTCAGCATCCTGCATTAGCAGTTCAGCATTCTGCATTCACAGCGAAATTTCTTCAAAAAATGCTTTTCTAGATTCTGTTTGTATTTTTTTTTACCACTGCCATTAATTTTCTTTGCATGGTCACAGTGACTGCAGCACTGATGTGCAATAGTATTTGTTGAGCTGAGCAACCAGCGAAAACTGCCAAATGTGTGGAATCCACAAGCTTGTCTGTTGACCTGGCTGATATACTACACTCAGAGAGAATAATGTTCCTTTACCCAGCTATGAGACCATGATTTGATTTTTGAAAGAGTCCATACTACACCTAAAAGTTTAGGGAAGACCATGTTTACAATTTTATAAAAACAATCAAAAATCAAGCTTTAATCATGTGTTTACTACTCTGTATTCAACATGTAATAAAAGAGTAATGTCAACAGAAATATGTCAGGGCAATGTAAATAGACTGAAAAATTTGTATATTTCTCCCTTCCAATGAAAGCAACAATCTAAAGGACAGAAGAGGAGACACATTTTGTTTACTTTCCTCCTGCTGTCTAAAAAACAACAAACTATGAAATAACCTCAAAGCTTTCAGACAGGAACCACTCTGCTGTAGTATGACGGCAGGCGGGCTCAGCAAACACTAAATTAGCCTCCCAACACCCTCCCAGTGGAGGGGAGCTGCCAGGCGCAGCCCCAGACAGCTCCCAGCATCCCGTAAACACTGTCTATCTTGGCTACCTTTTATTTGAAAGGTGTGACAAACAATGGCAGCCCTGCATTGTAAACATGTGAGCTCATGACTAGTTTCCAGTTGCAAGACTGCTGAATTTGTCCAGAAAATTTGGGAACCAAGTGGAATGAGTGGAACCAAAATGCACTTTGACACAAAATAAACCATTAGCGGTCACTGAGGGAGCTGCACTCAGGGGTCAGGGGCTTTGCCAAACTGGTAGACGGGTAGAAGCCTGTGAGGGTCAGACTGTGCTGGGGTAACAGTGGGGTGGGGTTGTAGAAGGAGGGGTGCTCGCTGCATTCTGTGCTCATTGCTTTTGACTAGACGTAGGGCATAAGATCAGATAATCCTGAGAAAACAAACTTTCATTTAGGGTGGCTCCAGGACATGAGCGATGGAGATTAAGTTAGATAAGGGAAAAAATATGCCTTTTTCTAATTTGTCAAACCTAAATAAGCACAGCAGGAGGTTCTACTGCTTAAACACTGTTTGAGCTCCTGAACTTCAAGGAAAAGTACAGATCTGACACCAGAGTAACATTTATAAACACCTTTTTTTTTGCTGTGCTGTGTCAGGAGCAACAAAGGTACTTTTGCTCCACACAGTTTAAGAGCTGAGTTCGAGGAGAGTCAAAGAAAAATAGATGAAGCCTCAATACACCAAGAGGAACACAAGAAGCCAAAGCTTTTCTGGAGCTAAAACATTTTTTTCTCACTGGACTGTATCCCTATTCAGATTTAGTAGAGTCATCCTAGTTATACAGAAGAAATTCTTTGAAGTTAAAGTTTTCTGGTTAAAATAAGGAGACTCTTAATTTGTATTCAAGGGAAAATATGAATTCACAAGAGTTATTGTGGCACTTTTCCTATTTTACGTGCACACACAGATCTTTGAGTCCAAAGTATTGTGTAATAAAGCAGATAAATGAGAGCTACACATACTGTAAATCAATGTGATACAGTGTCACAGTAGAGTCTATAGAAAAAGGAACAGTGTGTGTAACAGTGACAGCAGTCGCTTTATTGACTGCTGTGGATATGTGATCTGAGCGCTCTGCTGGGAGACGTCATGACCTTTGACCTCACAGCCCTCAGGCATGGCCCTTGTGCACGCTGGCAGATGTGACTTACAGGAGCAGACTTTCGTGCAGCGTGACAGCTTGTTACCTCTCTCCCCCCTCTGCATACACATACACATACACACACACACACACACACACACACACACACACACACACACACACACACACACACACACACACACACACACACACACACACACACAGAAACCCAAAACACACAAACCCCACCTCCTCTCCTGTTGCAGCTCCTCCCTCACAATCTGCGTCTCTGGGGAGATTCATTGACAGAGCCTTGCTCCTCCGCCCTCGACCAATGATTGGCACCATCAAGCACCCATCTACTCCACCCCTTTGCATGGATTATGGCTCGACTGCTGTCTCAGAGAATTTAACAGCTGGGAGGAGGGAGGAGCAAGAAGGACACTGTATGTCTCTGTTGATAAACACAATAGATAGTTGTGTAATCTATCTCGTTTGACATGACTGATTGAAAAAGAAGGAACACTCTGGCAGAAGTAACAGATTAGATGCTTCACAATGTCCACAGGTTCTAAAGTAAAATTCTCATTGTTATGTTGAAAACTAGAAAGGAGGAAAGGGGAATGCATTGATTGAATTTGCCAAACTTTGAGCCCAGCCAGACGGAAAAAAATATACAAATTTAATTGTGATTATTGATTTTTAATGTGTGTAGTATACTCAGACCAAGTTTGGAGTTGATAAGTGAAAAAACCTAGGACTAGTTTGTTCAAATGCGTAGCCAATAATCGCTAAATTATGACGTTTAGGGCCATATATCGTCCCTGTTTGGAAATCACAAAAGTTGTAAGAGACGTTTTTGTAAAGTAGCCTGAGAGGCTGCAGTTTTTGACCCCTAGGGGGCGCTATGGAGCATTCATTTGTGTGCAAGTTGCAGATTTATACATTTTTTCGGGCATGCAAATTTTGGGGCTAGGCACGTCCATGTTTTTTCCAAGCGAAAGGCACACAATGTGGGATTGTTTTAGCGGAAACAAATTTTAGAAAAAGGCATAAATTAATAATTGCAAGGCTTTCAATAGGGCTCTCGCCCAACCGTTGGTTGGCGGGTTCAGGCCCTAAAAATAGAGGACGATAGAGGAGTATCAGATACAGAGTCCCCCATTGTAAATAGTGCTTTTTAAGGCTGCAGGGATTGTGCAATATTTACATGGTTTTCTTTCTTTTATAGCTGGCTATGTGCAATATGTGTATAATGTGCAATTTCTGTAATGTGCAATATGTGCCTGTATGTGCATTACTGGT
This sequence comes from Halichoeres trimaculatus, assembly GCF_033239565.1. NCBI lineage: Eukaryota > Metazoa > Chordata > Actinopteri > Labriformes > Labridae > Halichoeres > Halichoeres trimaculatus. Next base: position 24,384,606 of record NW_027437181.1, on the reverse strand, counting down.
GATGTGCAATTTTGTGTTGTTTGTTTCATCAGATTCTGGAGACTTGTAAGCAGCAGGCGAGTCCAAAGTGTATCGTATCGTATCGTATCGTATCGTATCGTATCGTATCGTATCGTATCGTACAGTACCGTACCGTACCGTACCGTACCGTACCGTATCGTACTGTACCGTCCCGTACCGTACCGTACCGTACCATACCGTTTCGTGTCGTATCGTATCGTATCATATTGTATCATATCGCCACCTCCAAAAAACATGAATTAAATACAATAAAAAATAAAGATGGTAATTAAAAAACTGCAATAAGTGTAATGGAAAAGAGTTTGGTAAAAATTGTGCAATATAATAAAAAGCTGGCTGGGTAAATACAAGCATGATGTGGCAATGCAGATATAACATTTTTGGTTACTAGATCTGGTCTAGCCCACCATGTGCATAACTTGTGCAGCTTTGCGGTGGCTAAGTGGAAAGAAAACAGTGTGTGCTTGCCAGAGAGAGGTGTCACTTGTTCTCGGTATTAGCGCTGGAGTAGATAAGAAAACAGATGGGACAGGGGAGGTCAGAGGGCCCTGCTACGACTGACAGCTTTGTTTATTTGGCCTGTCTCTGATATCCTGCTTTCCCCCAACTCCACACCCAACCCTGACTCTGCCTACAGCCTGACCTGGAAGTGACCACGCCGGGATGGATCAAGGCCACTTTTCAGCAGAGAGTCAACACCACCCACCCCACTCAGCACTCAGGCCAACTCAAAACACATGGGGCAAGTGTGGGCTTGTTACCCTCCTCTGACAAGAATAACAATTGACTAATTTGTACTCACGTAACTGTGTCAAGTTTGGATACTGTAGGGGGGATTTCAACCAAAACAAACGTGGCCGACACTGACAGCAAATAAGAAGCTCAGATAGAAGTGATAAAAGAAAATCTGCTGACATTTCTTAATGTAAATATTAGATATACTTAAACATTTTAAGCTGTGTTTGATTGTTGGAAGATAAACAGCTTAAAATGTCACAACAGGCTAAACTCTAGCATCCTGTCTTTCTGTCAGTTTGTGTGAGGTCTAAGGACCCTACTCCTGAGCCAGGCCAGAGCTGATAACCTGTCTAAGCACAGACAGACGAGAGCATTCAGTGAGATCCCTCCAACACTGGGCTAAAGAGGCTCAGTATTCAAGTGTAAGATAAACTGGATCCTACAGATTCCAGAAGATTCTCTGAGTCTTCATGACTCGTTTTCCTCAGTGACAGATGGTAAAAAACAGACGGCTTGAGTTGGGAAAACATGAAATACCCCCGATGAGACTCCTGTGACTAATAAGTCATCAACAAATAAAGTGTGTTATAAACATCCAGCCCCCTCAGAGGACTGTTATGCCCATTAAATTTATTATCATACTTCTGAAGGACTTGCTTGTGTGTAATAATTTAAGGAACTCGTATTTGAACAATGAGTCAGTGGTTAGAGTTTGATGATTCAACCTGGAAATCCTGAAATTGTGTAATCTGACAACTTGTACAAGAATCATTCTGAGTTTGCTTTTTAAAGTCGTCAGACCGTGCCTGTAACACACAGATGTAATCTGAGTGGCATCAACACCAAGCAGAACAATGATGAAAATCTTGCTCAACCAAACTCTCAGCCGACCTAGAAAGAAGCCAAACAATGAACTTGAGGAAGGCATTAGCTGCCTCAAGCATAGGAATGGGAATCAAAAACCGGTTCCTGTTGAGAATCAATAAGACATGTTTCAATCCATCGATATTGTTAGCCTTGGTGCTTAACAATTCCCTTATCAATTCTTTACATTGTGCTGGAGCCGCCGGGCCTTACGTCGACTAGTCTGCTGCAGCTATCTTAGCTTAGCAGTTAGCTAACGTTTCCAAGAAAACTCTGAGTCAGGATTTCAGCTTGAAGTTTAACTGAAGAACTGACTTCATAAATAAACGTACATTACTCTCTCTCAGGAGATTCATATTCAGTACACTCAAAATGGTATAAATCACCTTATTTACCAAAATACCGCAAGCTTGATGCCAACGTATATGGGAAACTGCATTAATATGCTAGCAGTTAGCATACATCAGTATAACTTCAGCTTCAGAATAAAATTTCAACTTTCATCTCAGAAACATATCACATCAACTCTTTGTAAAAAAATTCAAATGTCAAAAGCTAACAGGCAATTGAAAGGCTCATGGCTGACTTCATAACTACGGAAAGCTTCCAAACAACTTAAACTATTGCTGTAACCACTTTGAGACACTAGATGGCCTACTTGAATTATTAATATATTATAACACAGTACATCAACGTCACATTGTGAGCGTTTTTACCTGTTTCTGTATAACTATGCCCAGAAATATCCAGACTCAGGGACCAACTACATTTTATTCACTTACAGTATAAACTCAATTAAATGTTGACACAGGAAACCTGTAAAGCTACTTTTTGTGCCAAGAAATTCACAACAGGAATTGATAAGGGAATCGATAAAGAATCAGATCGATAAGTAGAATCGATAATGGCATTGGTATTGACAAACTCTTATCAATTCCCATCCCTACTCAAGCAAACATGAGTTTTAAAGGGGTTATTTGTATTTTTTTCAAGAGTAGAGTTGTATGAGGTACATGTCAATAGCGACCCAAAGAAAATCCTGGTCAGCTTAGTCTTTTTGGCGGGAGACTGGCCAGGAAATCAGCATGGAAGCTATACGCTCACATCTGCAACAGAATGGGAAAAATACCTAGACACAAATTTACTTCTCCTAAATATCAGTACATATTATAATAATTAAAAAATAAAAGTAAAATATAAATAAATAAAAGTGTTTTGAAGAAAAGATCTTCAAACATCACTCAAGTTAGCTCCACTTTGCTTATGTCAGTTTTAACATTGTTGTTATTTGGATTGCTGAGGATTCTTAGAAAATCAGTTAATTATGCATTCGGTGTTTTTATTTACAGAGCCAAAGACAAAAGTTTTGGTTATATATCAGGTTTTTTTTTTTTGTCATGGTTAATGCCAAGATGTTATGACAGAGACATCCCAAACAGTGTTAATGTTGCATTGAGTCAAGGTGACGCAATCGACCGAATTACACTTAATGACAACACTCATAAGCATGTATGAAGCCTCCGTCATCTCAGTAACTGGTGTCATGTCATGGTTATGACAGTGTGCCGTCAGTCTTATGCATACCCCTTCTAATAAAGTGTTACCGCCAATTTTAATTTTATGCAAAAACAGCTGACTATGATAGCAAGGAGTGTAAACTGTGCAGGCAGCAGCAAACAAAGCATGAAATGAAAGAGCAAAGAGATTATGCAGTGACCTCATTCGCACAATAAGCGAAAAGTTAAACATTTTCGGTGAAGCCCCGCAGTGTGCCTTGTTCTTATTTCAAGCATTAGCTAAGAGGACATCCAGACTTCCCCTTCATCTGTCTTCGTTTTGTGTATCTGTGTCTGAAAGGTCCAGATAATAGATGTGGCAAAGACAGTTTTACAGAGGAGGCAACTTTACTAACACATCTTCAAATTTCCAATAGTGGATGGTTTGTAATCCCTCCATTTCTAAACAGACGAGGGAAAATCAAAAACAAAGCAGCGTTAAAAACAACCAAAACATCTGTGGAGTAACGATGTGCCAAAGCAGAGGGTCCAAGGAGCACACCCAGGTTCAGTGAAACAGATGGTTCATCTCCACCATCACCCTCACACACACACACACACACACACATCCAGCTCGGACACACATCAGGGCTGGAGTGAGACGCTACGCCTGGGAGTGTTACACAGCAGAGCAGCCAAGAAAGGAGCAGGAACATGAAAAAATGGGCATAAATGTGATATAAACAGATGGAGCTTTGCATGCTTACATTCACACACATCCATGTGAGTCTTTTTCTCCTCTGTGTCTCCCCCCTCTTTCTTTCTTCCTCTTCTCATCGCCCTCTCTGGGACGTGCAGACCTGTTCAGACAGAGAGGGCTGACTCCTGTTTAGACTGAGCCGGCGCCAGTCGTCCCTTCACTCGCCTCAGCAGCGACAGGTGAGAGGCTTCAGCTGACAATCATCACACTCGCTGCTGACAGCACGGCGACACACAACAGTCAATCCATCACTCTTGTCACACACACATCTTGTATTTCCAACATGGAGAAAATGACTAAAAAAGAAGTTGTTTTTTTTCTAATATTTCTCTTTTTTAATATGGTCATTTTTTAAAGTAGAAAGAAAGAGTTAGGTTTATCAAACAGGATCAAAACAAGAAAAATTAAGAAAAAAGCATCAAGCTTTTTTCTCAGAATGGAATTGAAAGCGTGTGAATGAGTAAAAATCAAAGATAAAATTTTACTAAAATATTTCAGTTTTTTTTACTGTATGCTGGCATTCTGGGAAAAAAAAAACGCACTTAAGGTCGCACATTAAGTCTCGATACTTTACAGGATGCTGTGATTCTGTTAAAAACAAACCAAAAATAAATTACATGACTGCAGTCTGCCAAAATTTAAGTTATAATTATTGATTGTCAGGAAAAATTGCATATTTGTTTTTAAGATGTGCCCAAAAGGTTTGAACAAGTTAGACTGTGATGCAAAATTATTTCACAGGTTAAGAGATTACAGTTCATAGCCAACTGTATCATTAAAACATTGTGTGTATTCTTCATTCTGTCATGAGTTTCTAATTTGTGTTGATGCACTTTTAGAGGCATGTCCCCTCTGGCGTATACTCATGCAATGTCACAGTGTGTTGTTGCATCGTGTTTTCTGCAGATAAACTCAAATTAAATCAGCAGGTCTGCTGAGCTGTTTCCTTTTTTTCCTCACACTCTGCAGTAATAACTCAGGGAGTCCTGTCTGTGACGCACAGCTAGAAACGTATTTATTCACAATATCCATAACTCACTTTCTTTTAAAAGCACTTACTCAAGACAAACTGAAACCGTGACTGGCACTTCGTTTTCACTGTTAGAGTGATATCATAATATTTGTAATATTTCTTAATTAACAAATTATTGATTATTTATTTATTTATTATTGGTATTATCAAGAAAAAAAGGCTACACTTTCAAAATTATTTTCATGTAAAAATGAAAATCTGGTCTAAAACAATATTCAGTTGGTTAAAAGCTAACTAATCGAGGCTTGTTGCTGGATAAATGTTTAACAACTATTTTGGAATAAATTCAATCTTAAGAACATCAGACAATTTCATAGTCATATTTCTGTGATTTATTCTGATTCTGCTATGAGTGTGAAAGCTTTTAAACCCAAATAGGATAGTTGAGTTTGCTTTATATAAAAATAAAAATATGTTTCACGGATGATTTAATCAGTTTGGGACTCAAAATCCTGCAGTAAACTTGGTGTTCTCACACCTGCTTGAAATTGACCACCAAAGTTTTGGCTTCACTTGCCCCGTGTGAACTGTAGTTCGCCTCCTCATGAAGGTGAATGTTACGCTGTTCCAGCACGACAGCTTTACAGTCCTGAAGGTTAAATGAGGACCAATTGCAAAGCAATATATCACATCTAGATCCGTCCCAGTGAAATGGGCTTACGGTTATAAATATTAGTAATCAGCTCAGGCAAGCAGGGGAAATACACAAGGCTTCAAAGCCCAACTAATAATCAATGAATCAAAAGTGTCCCTGCATTCACCCCTTTGTGGGATTGAAACAGACAACCCTTGTCATAAAAAGAGATCACTGTGGAATTTGGTCCTCAGTGTGCTCACCAGACCTTAAAGGGGACGTATATCTGCTGAGAAGGCTTGGAGAGTGTGTGCATCTTTTGCAATACAACTCTGAAGATGTGCAGTGACCAAGTCACGCTGTAAAAAAATATTCAGGTTCAAGGAAGGAAAGGAAGGAAAATTAGTAATCATGGATGATGATAAAACTTCATTTCCAGTGCAAGATTTTTTTGTTTTGACTGGAGGGATGTATAGTAGACACGAAGCAATGCAAAACTAAAAACATAATTCAGTGGGCTCTATGCACAGATTTTTTTAATGAGCATGGGCGCAAAGTTGCATGGGTATTTCCGGTTACCAAAAGAAACATTAAGGAGGGACAGTAAACAGTGTTATGATGGCAGAGATTAAATAAATACGGTGTTTGCTGGAGTTGTCTAAAGCGTCTGTGAATGATAAATGAAAAATCATCCAGGTGTCTAGTACAACAGAATGTAGCAAATCGCATAAAGGCTTTAAAATGTGTGTGTCTTCATGTCTTTGGAGCCTCGAAGGTAATTTGCTCACACGAGCTAGCCTGAGCTGGAAGACTTGATTTCATGTTTGAAGTTAAGAGCTTCAGATCAATCATACTTTAAAGTAAGTTTAATCACATCTGTATCGCTCTCATGTGTTTCTACTATTATAAAAGCAGAAGAAAGAAAATTAAAAAAAAGGGGGCTACAAGAAATCTCCCTGAGAGCCCACTAATGCATTTCGGTTCATTCAACATGTAAAAGCTGTTAATGTACCAAACATGATATAGAGCACTTGGCACTAGCTTGATGCTAATGCACAGTGGAAGTTGCATTGATATGTTAGTGGTTAGCATGTATTGATAAAACTTTGATTTTCCAGCAGAATATCAACTTTCATCACTGAAAAAACAAATGTACAAACCCTTCCTTATAAGAGATTCATTTCAATCCATTCTACATGTTACACATCTCCTACACAACTGTGGTGTGGAGATGGCTGAAAGAGCTGTCATCCCATCTTTGAAAGGACACATATGTAAGTTTACACGTCATTGTGTTCAGAGAGTAAAGAATTCAGGCCACAATTAAAAAAAAAAAAATCAACATAAAAATTAACATTAACCACTCAGCAACGACAAAAACCAACAGTATTAGATGTTTTGACGACAAGCATTTGATAGTATCGTACAGTAGCGTATGATACGTACGTTTACGTGCAACCTGATTTTTAACCGGATATACGCCATGCTCACCCGTGCATAATGCCTACTGCACTGAAGAACAATGAGTTATGACTTCAAGCACAAAGACACAGGGACAGGGTTTTACTGGTAACACTTCATGCTCCATTTAAAAGGCTAATCTCGTCACCTGCAGCAGACCAGTCTACTCAACTCCCTGCTGTGCTCTTCAGATGCACTGGACACACACACACACACACACACACACACACACACACACACACACACACACACACACACACACACACACACACACACACACACACACACACACACACACACACACACACAATCATACACGCACACAATCACATGCACAATATACGCTAAAGTAGAGCTCATGCACGAACAGAGAACTTGGCAGTGCATGCATACACACACCACACAAACAGTGACACACAAACACTGACATGTCCACTGTGACCCTCCTCCCTTTCTCCTTCCAGACCCCATTTACAGCCTCTAAAAGCCTTTTCCATTTAGCAGTGGGCCTGGGGCTGTGAGTGACAGGGAACAGAATGGACCTTATGTTGTCACTTTCTCAGCGTGGTGGCCTGGAGGGAGGCCTGGCACAGCAGTCTACTCCTGGTGGAGGAGCGGCTGGGGGGTGGGGGGAGGTTGGGGCTGCAGAATAGAGAGCGATGGGAGGGCTGGACAGGACAGGCCACCACAGACCTGCAAGGGCACAGACATAAACTTGGCTGCTTCAGCTTTGGATTTACTTAGAAAGCGGAGCCTGCAGGGTGGCCTGGCACAGCTGCTTGTGCTCTTGTAGTCCAGATAAATGAGGGAGATCAGAGATTTGCCTGAGATAGCAGATCGGATTAATTCGAAGATCTCCTCACTGATTAAAAAAAATGTTCTGATGGGAAACTTGATTTTTTTTAGAATGGTTAAGAGTTTTTTTTTCTGCCATCTTGTAATTTAGATACTACTCTACTATACTTTTTTTTTTTTCAAATATAGGAAATGTTAGAACTTTATTTCCATATTAATGAGCGCATTTCCATTACTGTAGTATAATGTGGTGACAATGAATGAATGAATGAAAGTTTATTTTGAAAATGTAGAAGAAAAATTAATGTTATGGAAACAGCCAACAAAAGAAAGAAGAAGAGAAAAGATAATTAATATGTAGTAATGATAATAATAGTACTATTTTAAATCCCTAAGTTACAGTCTTTTACATTTTCAAAAAGGAGTGGAAAGAAGTTTAACTTATTTTTTCCACCCCCTCTCCAGTTTTAATTGAATACTAAATGGTTATTCAAGCTTGTGTCTATTTGAATATATACACACATAAATACACGTATACATACATACATATACACATACATACATATATATATATACATACATATACACATACATATATATACATATATATACATATACATATACATACACATATATACATATACATACATATACCTACATATACATACATACATACAAACATACATACAATTTTTATACAACCATGTGTATACCCCAACATATCTAAATACATTAATTCATGCACATAAGCAGCCCAGTGATCAGACAGTCCTATCATTCAGGGCCTCGAGCTGTCCTGCCCTCACACAGCGGTGTTTAACTCCCATCCTCCAACCTGTATTTTGTGAGAATCACCTCCCTGTATTTCTTTTTGAAATTATCGACATTATTGCATTGTTGTAGCTCTATAGACAGATTGTTCCAAAGTTTGACCCCACTGATTGCTATTGAAAAGGATCTGGTTGTGGTGCGTACAGACGATGTTTTGAAGTTCATTTCTCTCCTAAGATTTAACCCTCCCCCTCGTCCCCTAAACAGTTTTTGAATATTGGCAGGTAATAAGTGGGATTTGGCCTTAAACATGACTATTGCAGTTTGGTATTTCACAATATCTGAAAATTTAAGTAACCTTGACTGTAGAAATAGTGGGTTGGTGTGGTCCAGGTATCCGACTTGATGAATAATTCTTATGGCTCGTTTTTGAAGTATGGATATTGAATGCAGTGAACATTTGTATGTGTTGCCCCAAACCTCAGCACAGTAACTTAAATATGGTAAAACCAGAGAACAGTACAGTATCCGGAGTGATGCATGATCCAGGACGTGTTTGGCTTTGTTTAGTAATGAAATGCTTTTTGATATTTTGCTCTGAACATGTTTAATGTGAGGTTTCCAGCTTAATTTGTCATCGATTGTTATTCCAAGAAATTTATTTTCATTAACTCTCTCAATTTGCACCCCATCTATTTCCAAGTGAACATTCATGCTAGTACTCCTCTTACCAAATGTCATTATTTTTGTTTTGGTTAAGTTTAATGATAACTTGTTTTCATTAAACCACGTTTTTATTCTATCCATTTCCGAGGCAACAACTTTCATTAATGTTCCCAAGTTCTCACTGGAGAAAAAGATGTTTGTATCATCTGCAAATAATACCATTTTCATGACATATGAAACATTACATATATCATTGATATACAATATAAAGAATTTGGGTCCCAACACTGACCCCTGGGGGACACCACAGGATATGTCTAAAGACGAGGAGCAAAATTCATCCAACTTCACAAACTGCTTTCTGTTCCTGAAGTAACTCTTCACCCAATCATGTACCACACCCCTGATCCCATACTTTTCCAGTTTCTTGAATAATATATTGTGATTAATAGTGTCAAATGCCTTCTTAAGGTCAATGAATACACCTACTGCATGCTTTTTATGATCTATTGAGTAAGTTATTTCCTCCAATGATTCTATTAACGCTTGAGAAGTTGATCTGTTTGCTCTAAAACCATACTGACAGTCGGATAGTAGTTTGTGTTTGTCTAAAAAGCTGTCCAGTCTACTGTTAAAGAGTTTTTCCAGAATTTTAGAGAATTGTGGTAGAATGGAGACAGGTCTGTAGTTTGTGAAGTGGTGTTTGCTCCCCGTTTTGTACAGCGGTATAACTTTTGCTATCTTCATTTTATTTGGAAATGTACCAGTTTGGAATGATAAGTTGAATATGTATGTCAATGGCTTTGAAATTCCCCCAATAACCCTTTTCACAACACTCATGTCAATGTCCTCACAATCGGTGGAAGTTTTATTTTTACAGTGTTTGACAACATTCATAACTTCCTTCTCATCTACTGCAGTGAGAAACATAGAGTTTGGGTTTGTATCAATAAGTTTGTCATTCCAAACATCTGGTGGACCAGGAATTTTGTCAGCCAGTTCCGGACCAACACTTACAAAGAATTTGTTAAACCCATTAACAATGTCATCTTTATTACATATTTTGTTATCTTTATCGATGAAATGGTCAGGGTAATTGTTTTGTTTGGCTTGATTTTTTATGATACTATTTAGTATATTCCATATTTCTTTAACATTGCTCTTGTTAGTATCTATTAATTTCTTATAATAGTCTTTCTTGCTTGTTCTGATAATACTTGTTAACTTATTCTTGTATTTTTTATACCTGTGTTCTGCTTCTTTGGTTCTGTCTTTAATAAAGATTCTATAAAGTGAGTTTTTTTTCTTGCAAGCATTCTGTAATCCCTTTGTGATCCACGGACAGTTTGCATACTTTGTGACCTTATTATACACTTTTAATGGGCAGTTTTTATCATATAATGATGTAAATATCCTTAAAAAAGATTCATAAGCACTATCAACATTGTCATCATTGTAGATGCTATCCCAGTTTTGTGTTATGAGAGCATTCCTGAATGCAGTCACTGATTCATCTGACCTCAGTCTCCTGTATTCTGCTCTTTTGTCACTATGTCTTTTTTTGCAACTAAGGTCATGAACCGTAAAAACAGGTAGGTGGTCACTGATATCATTGATCAGTAACCCACTCACTGTGTCATTGTTGATATGATTGGTGAAAATATTATCTATTAAAGTAGCACTGTGAGAGGTTATTCTGGTGGGTCTTGTTATTTTTGGAAATAAGCTGATACTAAACATTGAGTTGATAAACTCATCCGTCATTTTATGTTGATCTGTGTTAATCAAGTCAATATTAAAATCCCCACATGCAAAAATAATCTTGTGACTTATTTTTGAAAATGTATGCTCCATCCAATCTTTGAAGATCTCAATACTGGAGCCTGGACTCCTATATATACAACTAACAATAACATTTTTACTTTTCCCATTATTTACTTCTATTGTTATGCATTCAAGAATGTTGTCAACCACAGCAGACATCTTTTCCAAAACTTTAAATTTCAGCCTGTTGTCCACAAAAATGGCTACACCTCCTCCAGCCTTATTTTTCCTATCCGTGTGTACCAATTCATAGCCATCTAGCTCAAAGTCAAGTCCTTTACCAGGATTTATCCAAGTTTCAGAAATTGCAATTATGTTGAATGGCACAGAAAATTCTCTAAGGTATTCCTTAATGTTATTGAAATTTGCATATAGGCTTCTGCTATTGAAATGGATAACTGATAATTTACTGTCAATGTTTATGCTTTGGTTGAACTGATCAGATGTGTAGTAGCGACAGCAATTGTTGACAGAAGAGAGTAGGTTGTTATCTGGATCTATATTGCATTCCATTTCATGATTATTGTGATCTGTGTATTCAAAAGAGTTCAGTTCCAGGTCTTCATTTTCTGTAATCCTCTGAGATAAATAAATGTTCCCTTCAGATGTGGATGAGTGAGTTGTTTTATTGAGAGTCATGATTGTGTGGTGTTGTTACCTTACAATCCAGTTTCTGATGATCACTGATATTTTTCCAAGTCCTCAATGCTTCTGATGACCAGTACTCTGGCTTCCTCTGGAGTTCCATTTAGTTTGATGAATATTTTACAGTTTGAAGTCCAAGTGTCCTGAATTTTCTTTTGTTTCTTGAGGTAACGTGCTCTTCTGGCTATGTCAGCGTTGTGTTTTGTCAGGTGCTCATTCATGAAGACATTTGTTCCTTTAAGTTTCCTTCCCTGCTTTAGCAGTGCAATTTTGTATTTTCTGTTGGTGAACCTCAGAATGACAGTCGGTGTATCCTTTTCCTTTCTCCTGGGTAGCGGGTGACAGGCTTCGATGTTATTACAGTCCAGCATGATGCCCTTGGACTGTAGAAAAGCTGCCACCTGCTGCTCTGTTGAGCCAGCATCCAAGTCACTATGCTCCCCCATGTTGTCAGGAGCCACCGCCCGAGCGTATGACCGGGGTTTAATGTGAAGCCCAGTGACAATCACATCATTTATCCTAGTGTACTGCTCCAGGTCTGCCACCCTACTTTCCAAATAGATGATCCTTTTCTCCCTTTCATCATTTTGAATCCTTAAGGCCTTGATCTCTTCCATCAAGTCCAAAATGCTTTTCTGTTGTAACCTAAGAGCGGAAACCTCCTCTGCAAGGAAGTCCAGTGACTTTTTAATGTCCCCCTCCTCTGTTGTTGTTCTCTTGGGACCCATTCAGATGGATAGCACTCCAACCAAAGTCAACTAAGCAATAGGAAAATGAAAAAATGCACCAAAACTTAGCTGTAAGTGCTCCTGTTGCTGTGGCCAGGAGGTTCCTGCTGCTCCGCTAGGCCTGAGCCTGGTGGAAGCTGGATGGCTCTGCTTGGCCTGGCTGAAGCTGGATGGCTCTGCTTGGCCTAGTGGAAGCTGGATGGCTCTGCTAGGCCTGGTGGAAGCTGGATGGCTCTGCTTGGCCTGGTGGAAGCTGGATGGCTCTGCTAGTCCTGGTGGAAGCTGGATGGCTCTGCTTGGCCTGGCTGAAGCTGGATGGCTCTGCTAGGCCTGGTGGAAGCTGGATGGCTCTGCTTGGCCTGGTGGAAACTGGATGGCTCTGCTTGGCCTGGTGGAAGCTGGATGGCTCTACTTGGCCTGGTGGAAGCTGGATGGCTCTGCTTGGCCTGGCTGAAGCTGGATGGCTCTGCTTGGCCTGGTGGAAGCTGGATGGCTCTGCTAGGCCTGGTGGAAGCTGGATGGCTCTGCTTGGCCTGGTGGAAGCTGGATGGCTCTGCTAGGCCTGGTGGAAGCTGGATGGCTCTGCTAGGCCTGGTGGAAGCTGGATGGCTCTGCTTGGCCTGGCTGAAGCTGGATGGCTCTGCTAGGCCTGGTGGAAGCTGGATGGCTCTACTAGTCCTGGTGGAGGCTGGATGGCTCTGCTTGGCCTGGCTGAAGCTGGATGGCTCTGCTAGGCCTGGTGGAAGTTGGATGGCTTTGCTTGGCCTGGTGGAAGCCGGATGGCTCTACTGGAGCTGGGCCTGGTTGAAGCTGTTTGACTTTATTGTTCTTGGGCCTGGTAGTAGACAGATAGCCCCTGCTGGAGCACAAACCTTGTGGTGGCTGGATTTTACTTGCCAGGTGAAGCCTTTGTTTGGTGCCGTCTGGCAGCTACTAGAGCAATGCTCAATTTATGGTATTCACTTCTCTTGTCCACAAAAATCAGTGTCTTTCATGAGTAAACTAACTTTATCCACACATCAAGCAGATTAGATGACAAAAATAGTTGGGATTAAGAAGATATCCAGTAGATTCTGCTGCTCAGTGCTGCTGCTCAGTGCTGCTGCTCAGTGCTGCTGCTCAGTGCTGCTGCTCAGTGCTGCTCACAATGTGATGATCATTGAAATGTGTGCAGGCCTAATAAGTACATAACTGAAAATAAGAATAAAAAACAATCTTTTTGCAACACACTAGTTTCATGCACTGTGTTGGAAAAATACATTTAAAAAAATAAAATTAATTCTAGGAATGAATAAAGCGCCAAAATACAGTGGTGTTATATTTAGATATTGGTAGAATACAGAAATGTATTTTTCTTTTCTTTTCTTTTCTTTATTTTTTTGGATTAGGAAGTCATGTACAAGACACAAAATCAGCAAAGTGATTAGAAATATCACTTTGTCCACAGGGGGCGCCAGACACAAGCAGGGATTTCTTTACTTTGACGAGAACAACAGCATGGAGTACAGTACCAGAAAATAAACAACAAACAAAGTGTCATTGGAAGCCCCTCTTAGATCTCTCTGATTTGATTTACTGACTGTAAGGACACAATCCCAATCCAGGTTCACAGACAATTCAGATCCATTTCCATTCTTGAAAGATATTGTGACCCAGGTGTTCTATGTGTGGAAAGGTTTGCGGAAACGTCTCAAATAGATACCAGTCGATTGGCCTTCATCCGTGACTGCTGTCATCTATGAAAAAATGTGAATCAGTCATTCTGGATTTGGTTTCCTGTCTTCCTCCACTGTGGGTCTTTCCACCTAGTCCGTCATTGGCTCAACCTCCAGGTATGCAGCAGGTAAGAAGACATGTGACATAGACAGATGGCTGCGTGTTGACAGTGAGTGGCAGGCCGACTACCTGTTTCACAGTTCACTTGGAGATTCATTAAGCATTTTGGACAGGCTCTTTTGGAGAGATCTCACTGTGGAGTAATCTGATCCCCAGCCTGAGGGATACTGTAATGTTTTTACATGAATCGCCCCAAACTATGGTTGAGCGCCCTGACACAGGCCAGAGGAGGAGGAGGAGGAGAGGAAGAAGGGGGAGGACAAGCCTGACTTCCCTCTATCCTTATCTCTCTTCCTCCCTAATGACAAATGGCTGATCCCACAACTCACTTTCCATTCAAAGCAGGTTCCCAACTCTTTTCCACGTCTCTCCTTCGTCCCTGTGTTGTGACAGGCATCTAAATTGATTAAGCCGTGCCCCAGGATCTGACACTACAGCGTGTTGCCTTCTATTTGTTGATTACTATTGATTTTCTTTGATACTTCATTTAAAAATCAATAGCCAGAGCAGAAGAAAAATAGGTGCAGTTTACACATACTTTAACATACTATTGTGCAACAGAGAAGGCCGCACTTTTGGCAGTGGCTGTGGTGGCAGCAGCCAATTACCAGGAAAGCTCTTAACAGGTGAAAGAGAGAGGCCCCAGATCGATTCTGAGCTTTCTTCTCCAATCACAGAAAGTGGCCATAAATTAAAGCGCATCTGTTTTGTTTTGAAGACAGCCATGAAGCATAGCGGCAACTTTTTTATTTTTTTTATATCTCAGCATCCTCTGTTCTTTATGCAGCCTCCACTTCTGAAATAACTGCTCCATCCTCCATCATTACATGACAGACAGAAAGGACAAGTGTCAAATAACAGGCAAACAGCGAGCCTACGGCATGATATATCAGGGAAACTTGACCTGTCTCACTACATTTGAATTTACAATGGCAGTGTGAAGTAATTTACAGTAAGTTATGATATTCTGCTCTTCACGTCAGCCACTCAAGCTGTATTGCTTCAAAGTCTTTATGAATTAGATTTCTGTGTTTTTCCATAAAACCAGAGCAGTAAGTTGTCGGCAAGTCTGCCCTGAAATCCTCAGACATACTTGGGATATTGCCCTTTTTATTAGCAGTAACAGTAATACTTGTAGCACTATGTGCCATTTCAGTTTTATGAAACAACATGAAGGAGCCATAAAAAGGAAGGAGAGTGACGGGTTGCACAAAACAAGACTGAAATGCATTTCATTGCTGGCTGCTGTAAAGGTTCATTTGATTTCTGCCTTTTGTAGTGACACACACGCTTGACCTGGATGTGGGTGACATTATTCACTCTTACAGAGAAAAGTAAAGGGAAATACAAACACATCAAAGAACATTTCATATATAAAAGTAAGAAATAAAAGCTCTACTCCAAGGCATGAAAAAAAAATATTGGCTACCATAAGGCAATAATTTACCCTTTTTGACTAAAAGCTGGTGTGTTTATGTAAGTGCAGCTTCCAGTCTGGCCACATTTGTTGTTTCCAACTGCAATGACAGTTCTTAAAGTGTCAGTCATTTTTTAAGCAATGACTGGGGCAAAAAATCCTTAATACTTTCACCATTGTGGGCTGTACTGTCACTTGAATGATGAATCTAAAAAACTGACATGACTGCAGTTACCTCCCATGGTCTTTATCAGACTATTTGCCCGAGTCATAGAGACTCAACTCAAGACTCACCAATCCACATCAAGCCACGGTATGACGTAGATGTGAGCCGATGCTTCTAAGAAACAATAGATGAACAACTACTGAATCATGAGAAACAGCTGTGAAAAAGGTGTTGGACGACAGCTTCTGTTGTTATAAATTTAGCTTAAGAATCAAAGGAACGCTGACAAGTACGAAAGTCTGCTGACCTCACGTCTGCTCCCACAGCTCCCGCCTCTCTTCCCTGATTGGGCTGGTTAGAATTTAGCTGAGTGAAATTGTTGGTCATTGGAGCCTGGCAAGATGGACCTGCAGGAGTTCAGAAACCGAATCAGGCAGGTCCGTCTGCTCTGCAAGGTTAACTCGACACAACTTGAGAAAAAACTTGAGACTCGACTTGACTTGAGACAAGCTCAGTCGAACGACTCATAGCATGTTCACCACGCTATAGGTTCACACTTTTATTGATTGATTGATTAATTGATCGATTGGAGACAGGTGTGTAGCCAGATCACAAGCACACAAGCAACCAATGGGCACACACCACACAGTGCGGCTGTCAGCTTAATGGCGACTGACCCCAAGCCTGTTCTGCTGCTCCAAAAGTAGAGCAGTTTGGGTTTAAAGACTTCCACTCCAATGGGAAAAGGAGGAACACGCAATGCAAGATATGTCATGCTAAAATAAACGAAAAAGAGGGAACAATGCCTAACTTTATCCGCATTTAAAGAATGCACACGAAGCCAAGGAAATGAAACTAAGCTAACACTATTAGCAGTGTGTGTGTGTGTGCATATGTGTATGTGTTGGTGATATGTTTGTCGATCGTGTTTTGAACATTGTGGCTAATAATAAGACAAACAGTTTCATTCACCACTGTTACAAACGTTGATATGGGCTACTGTAGCCTGAGTGACTGCATCAATAATCTCCATCCATGGTAGAAAGCCCCCTCTTCCAATACTTTATCACTCTTCATAACAAACATCCAGTCGTGATTCGTCAGCAGAGTAAATAACTCCCATGCAAAACCTCTATTCCTTGTTTTTTCCTCTAGCTATAGTTGCATTTAGTCCACTCTGTTATTCTTTTGCAGCGTGGATAAAGGACCCTATGGCAGCAAAACAAATGCAAGTGGCCAGGCACTATAGGCAGCTAAATTTGTGCCTGATGACAAATGACATTTTAAAATATAAGTATACCTTTCCACTATAGTATTAAAATATATGGTTTAATCCATGCAGAGTTGCAGACAAATCAGCGTGGTATTTTTTGACATTTACTGTAGGATGATAAGGTTCCTCTCTTTAAGATACAAACCTGAGATATTACCATTGACTTGACTCGACAACCTTTGTGACTCGACTTGGCTTGACTTATTCAAGTTATTCTCATCTGTATGGAATACATTGAAAACAATACATGTGAAATTACACATTTTCCAAGTAGCTAAAGCTGATGGTTTGAAGGTGTTTGCCAAATTATTGCCTTCTCCACAGTTTCAGTGGCCTGACTTTAATAAACAATGAAAAATAAACCCTTTTTCCTAAATATTAAAGTAACAGTGGTTTAACTTAGCCAAACATGGGACTAAAAGCACACATGTAAAAAAAAGGCAACTCTTGTATCTCTCATTCAGTATTTCTCTGTCTTGTGGACGTCTGTCCTCAGTTGCACTAATCTTTTCCTCTCATTTCTCCCTCCTTCTCACCTTTTCTCCCCTCTCTCCCCTTGTCACCCGTTGCCCAAACTCAAGCATGCAGAACAGAGCAGGCAGGTCTTCTCTAGCAGACCAGAACGCTCTGTTCTCAGAGTTCTCACCTTTCACCCGGGGTGAACGTGAGGCGGCACTGCTTCGGCCCCCCCTGCCCTCAGGCCCGCGGAGACCAGAACACAACACCAAGCTGACGAGCCGAGCTGTGTGGAAAGTTGGTGTGATGCTGAAAGACACAAGCTTGTAGAAAGAAAGAAGGTAGAATGAACAAGTGACTGACTTCACAAGACAGACACAAGAACATCGTTAGACATCAAAAGCTGGTCTCACCGTGGGTTGAGCTGAGGTTGCAGGTCGCAGTGTCTGTGAGTGACAAACACAATACGTAGAGGGACAATTTGTCTTTTCCAGCTTGGGTTGGCTGATGTATTTGTGTTTTTATGTTAGGAGAGAGTTGTACAACTAAATAAATGTGAGAAAATTTTCAAAATGAGAAATTATTTTTGCCTACACACATCATTGCATGTTTGCTTTGGCATAGGGACAGGAAAGTAACTTAAACAGGGTAATACTTTGCTTTTATCCAGTAATTTTAAAGCCCAGATTATTTATTTTCTATGATGCCATTTTATTTGTAATTGATGATGCTCAATGGCATTATCTGCAACTAATCGGATATTTTACACAGTTGTGTGTTAACTTGAGATTTCCAAACAACTGAAAGACTAATGTGTAATTGTAACAGTTTTTTTTTTACTCTCAATTACTGGATTGAGTGCTATGTTATTCCTGAAGAATTGATCACTTCTGCTTAAATGTCAGACCATTGCTACCAATGAAATTGATTCTGAACCATTAATATAGCATGTGTATTAAGTTCATCTTGTTGATTGTGGCCTTAAGTAGGAGAATACAAGGAGGAAAATGCACTGCAAACAAAAAAAGATGAAGAAAACAGGAAAAAAAAAAAACTAGAAAAGCACTCAGCGAGCGCAGACCCCCACCAAGCACATTGTGATTGTCACACAACACTTCAGTCCTACTTTAATGTTATACCTCCTTTCAGCAGACTGTCTGCTACAATCTGGTGTTAGTTGCAGGTTTGTACAATAATTTGTTACCTGACAGTGTTGAAAATTATGATGACCCCAGTACATATTTCATGTTCAGGATCTTAGTATTCAGAATATTGCCAGGATCTGGATTGTACTTTTACATCTGTCAGAAATCATGGTGAACTTGTCTTGCATTGTTTAGCAAAGAAATCTGACCATTTATAGTGAAGTTATATACATATATGGTGAAAACGACCCTATCTCATAATGATAAAGAATCATTTAAAAAACCCTGGATCCCAGATCACCTCCAAAATTGAATCACTTCTTTCTTATCCCATTTTGATCATTTCCTGAAAATTTCATCAAGATCCTTTTGTTACTTTTTGAGTTATGTTGTTCACAGACAAACTCTTCTAAAAAAAAAACTCATTGGAGGAGGTAATAAAAATCAGAATCTGTGGGCAGATTGGAATAAATGTTACAATGGGAGCACTCATGATTTTCAGTAGTGTACAAGTACTGTGGTACATGAGCAGATCACAGGTCAACAGTCAATGTAGTCTGTGAGAAGCCAGCAATTTTAGAGCTCCCCCTGGTGACTGGGGTAAAGCCATTTATTCCATTGAACAGATGAGACGTGGGTCAAAGTAGGTTTTTAGAGCATACATCGGTGACAAATTTCATGACACAAGCTTTCTGTCGTTACAGTTTAATCGTTTTCTTATTTGTGTGCAGGTGTTGATTTTTTGAAAGAGCTTTATCTTTTAGTAAGTTGGTTGATTTTAAGACTTGAATCAGCTCAAGATCTGTTGTGCTGTGAATGGCGCCCACCTGAAGTATCTCTGACGTTTGGAGTTAAAAGTGTGATGAGGCTGGTGGCCGGGATGCTGATGCCCGGGCTTCACCAGCACAACATCTTAGCACCCATAAAGGGGATGTTTAGGCTCTATTTCTCACAATAGCAAGAGAAAGAGGTGAGGTTTCCATAAGAATATTCAATCAATAACGAGAACCAAGTGGCATATTTTATTAATATTTTGAAACAGATTTTTGAATGCAGGTGTGGCTTTAGCTAACAGGATGTTGCAAGGGTCTCTAAGATTGATTAAATTGCAGTTTTTAAAGACAAATCAGTCAAATTCAAAGAGATTCAGGGTTTAGTCAGTCAGGTTTGTTTCTGTGTAAGTGTGATATTAACCCACTAATTGCACATAATCACTTACAAACTGCCTTTGATCCAAGTTGGGATTTGATGAATTATATATACATATTGTATCATGTTAACTTCTTACACTTTGGTAAACCTTATAGCATGGTCCCCAGAAAAAGTCTATAAAGTTCATGAATATCTGTTGCCCTGGACACTGCTGTGAGCACATGTGTGTGTTCCTGCAGTGGCGACCTTGTGCCCGCCCCCCTCCAGCAGGAGTGACAGATGCTCAGTAATCTGTGTGAAAGGCGATCCAGCACTTAATGGGATTGTTTCTGTTACACCTTAAAGAAGAGGCAGCCAGCAGAGCAGAGCTGAGCAGTCATCCTCCATAACTGCTGTCCTGGGACCTCAGGTGGACACAGCGGGTGGAGAAACGCCACACGAGTGTGTGTGCGTGTGTGTGTGTGGGTGTGGGGGGGTTTCACACCTCAGAATCATAAAACAGCGCTGAGCTCCCCTCCCTGCAGAGTGTATTGTCTTAAAACAGATGGCTGACATATTGACAAGGAGCAGAGAGATGATATGGTTGAAAGTGTGAAAACCCTTGAACATATGGAAGCCTGATTGTCACTGTTAGTTGATATGTTTTTTGAGGTGTTGTCAAACAGGTGTCTCTTAAGTCTCAAGACGCTCAGACATTAATGGGAAATGTTCAAAAAATAGTTCCTAATTACCAAAGTACAGTGAGTACATGCTTACGTCAGTGTGATCACAACAGAGTTCAAATTCAATGAAAACTACTCGTTGAATTGGGAGTGGACACATAACTCGTTTGTTTAGTCACAATCATGTATGTCCTCACGGAAAGGTAAATCAACAAGTGTTGTAAAAGTTGGTACTATTATGTGCTAGTTTAAAGTTCACTTCCAAAAAACTGATAAAACTTAGTTTACACTCATATTATTTCAATTATTTTAAATTTTGACCTGAAGCAAAGTCGAAAACACGAGCTAATTGATGTTCATTTTTGATAGATATTGAGTTTAAAAGCAAGAATCCCAATTAACAAGAAAACATCTGCAGCTTTGAAGACTCAGAAACAAACTTTTAACTATAATTTGTTGGCTGAATGTTTGACCAAAGGTTAAACTACAAAACACAGGACCAATTTGCTTCATAGAAGACGACGTAAGATGGTTT
The DNA here is from genome assembly GCF_033239565.1 of Halichoeres trimaculatus. Classification (NCBI taxonomy): domain Eukaryota; kingdom Metazoa; phylum Chordata; class Actinopteri; order Labriformes; family Labridae; genus Halichoeres; species Halichoeres trimaculatus. The sequence continues at coordinate 24,363,588 of NW_027437181.1, read as the reverse complement.
TAAAAGCTAAAGCAGAACAAAAGAGCTAAAACAAACAAACAAAAAAACCCTGCAAACGAACACAAGTTCCTCACAGGCAACACTTCTGAAACCAATGTAAATCCGGCATATTTTAGCCTCTGAAATATAAACCCTTATGTTCACAGATGCTGGATTCATCAGCACTGTTAACCATCTGAATTATGAGCAGCTGAAGCCATGCCAATGCATGCTGCTCATGCTGCCCATACTTTGAATCCAGGGCTGGGTTTAAAGTGCATTCTAGTCCAAAACTTCCCATAGGAACAAGAGGGTCATCATCAGTCTAGCTTGGTTTAAAGATCACAGGATTCTCTGCTCAAAACAATTGCACAACTAATCAACACTTTCTCACCCCAAAGTTTTAGATATGTGAATGAATGAACGAATGAATGAATGAATGAATGAATAATTACAACATCAGAGGGAGTGTGGAGTTGTATTTTGGCTGGACCATTTATGAACTTTTGATCAGATTGTGTCATCACATCCTAAATGACCAATTAAAAGTTTGAAACTTGATCTCATTTACATTATCCATTAAAACAGTAGCCTACTAGCTCAGCTAACATGCCACCAGTAGCGACTGCTTGTCAATGAGCAGGAATCCCCATCTTCCCACTAAGTGGAGGATGACAGACCCTCACTGAATTCTAAAAAATCTAGTATGAGAGATGTATTTGAAATTTTGAATAAGTGCAAAAAATGTTACAAGGTTAGTGAGTAAAATAAACACCTGGGATAAAGATTTGGTTTCCCATGAGCATTTGCACCCTCTGCTGTGAAGACATGGCTCTTACTAGGGCATGTTTGATTTGAAACTCTGGTATTTTTAACACTACTTTTAGTCAATTACAGAGTGATGAGGTAATTTATTTCCTTATAGTTATGTAGTGAATTTTTTTTGCAAGGTGCTAAGAATCAAACTTTGTAAACTCAGTTTGAACCATAGTTTAGTGACTGGCATTTTTAGCCCGGTGCTTTGAGACGTGTCTGTGTAACTTGTAATATTAGTGAATATTAGTACCTCACTTTGCATGTTATTAATAGACTCAAGTTTAAACAGACCACTGCAGAATAACTGCTGCATGGGTTGGAATGAACATTGTCGCAAACAGCTTAACCCATGTTTTAGCATTAGCCTGTCCGCTATCACTTTCCCTTTTTTGCTTTCCTCTGTCTCTTTTTGTCCTTTTTCTTCTTGACAGTTCAGCCTTAGTGTCCACCATTAAAAAACCAAATACAAGAAATCCTTTTCTTTGGAGAAAAAAGACTGCTTGACATGGTCAGCTGGCGTGGTGTTGTCTTAAGGACCTCTGTGTGCCATGAACCAATCAGCCGTTGGACTATCTGACTACAGATACTGAAAAATAGGATTTCAAAATAAGTATTTTGGAGCTGGTAATTTGATTTTTAATTGTGTATTATGACCAGCCAAATAACTTATAACGTTAAAAATGATGTTTTTAGCCGGGAGTGCACCTTTTCAAAACAAGAGTTAAGGGTTCCTTGGAGCTTATGAAAAACCTCAAACACAGGCAGCAGAGGGATGCATTCTTTGGATTACTGTTCATCTGAAAGTACAAGCAGGAAAGACCTGTTTAACTCCAAACTTCAACTAAATACATTGTTGTAAAACCTGTTGATATACTTTGGAAATCGGGACATTTTGAATATATGTTTTGTTATAATGCCCCCTGCAGGCAAACACATGACCTGACACTGCTACTGGGGTTAGCTACATCGTAGCGCACAGATACATGACTGGTATCAATCCCATCTTACTCCAAGCAAGAAACAAAAATGAGCCTTTACTGAAAAATGTTGAACTTTTTCCTCAGAAGCTGTTTTCACCACAGTAACTTAATCCAGACCCTGGGACAGAGAGGAACACATCAGAGAGGAAAAAACACAAAGACAGGCAGAAGCAAAGATACAGAAGAGGAGTTAGAAAAGGACGACAGCATCTCCATATCTGCGGGCACAAAGTAACATGAGAAGGAGTTTCCTTCCTTCCCTCCACCTATGGCAGAAGTAAAACTGTCCGTGTCATAACGCCCAGCGTGTCAAAATGATATGTTTAACCATCTCCTGGCTATTATGCGGGACAATAGTCAGCCAGGATGGATTTCCTCCCCGTGTGAAATGACAGATTCTCCTTCTTTCTTGCCGAGTGCCCACTCGGCTCACCGCTCCTCCTCAAAAGACTGCAACTATATGTCACCTGTGTAGAATGTAAAGACACGATAGATCGAGTTTCACAGCGCACCTCTATTCATGCTTATGATCGCTTTGTTCGGAGAAGAGATTTCAGTGTCCATAGGGGATGGGAAGGTGGGACCTCTGCTTTATAAATGAGCCGTTGCTTTGTCAACACAGGAGTGGGGTTATCTCAAACGGCAGCTGAAAGACTGATGGAGTGAGATGATTATCAGTGAAACCGCAGTATGCTGATCGAGCTTTAAAGGTACTGTACGTGTGTAACAAGACAGATAAGGGCCTTGAGTTTTTAAAAGATACAAAGTTCCAGAGAATGAAAACTACAACATTGTTTGTTGTATCATGTTTAAGAGTTTTCAGATCTCGGAACCCCTAACTTTAACCCTCATATTTATCATGAAATGAACATGCAATGTGGGCATTATTATTCGGATGAGGAACAATTCTTTTGGGACTAAATTAACCTTTTTGTTCTTTCTTTTGTGTGTTCTTGTGACCAGATGACCACTCGTTTCACATTTTCTGCGTGTTCTTGTCTTTGTAAAGAGCTTTGCATTGTCGTTGTTTGTGAAAAAGGGCTCTGTAAATAAATGTTGCTTTTGCTTTGCTGCTTTGATGGTTTTGGTAGTGATTGATCAACACTTCACGTTTATGAATGCTTTCCTGACCGCAAAGTACAAATTCTGGTTTGCGTTAGCTTACAGTTACAATAGCGTTTAGGTTGGTGTTAAGTTACATCGCAGAGTTGACTTCATCTGCTGCAGATGATACATAGCTTTAATTCTAGTTATCTGGCTTAGGTATTTCCATAGATATATACAAACACTAGATGACTTGTGCATGCTGTGAATCAATGGGGCGCAACATTGTCACAATGGCGGCCATCTTGGGACAGGGCCACTCGATCACTCAAAGCATTTAAGTCAATGGAGCATGGACTTCGAAATAACTGTAAGACGTGAAGGAGAGGCTAGGTTGAGGGTCGGCAATGCCACCCAGAGGACCTCCACCTCTGGGAACTAACTAGTAAATTCACTACAGGTCTGTATAACACTGGCAGAGACGGTGGTTTTAAATGGAGTACTCAAGGTTTATTTTGGTTACAAAAATTTAGAAATGTTCTTCTTAAAACACATAACTGCCAAAAAAATCCCCCAAACCAAGCAATAATTAGGAAACTAACCCCCCAAAAATATTCAACTTAAGCTCCGGAAAGAAACACAACCCAATTAAATGGAATGCAAAAAAACAAGAGTCCAACAGAAATTAGCACACGCGACCAATAATGAAAACCAAAACCAATAATTGAAGTTCAAGAATAATCAATTAAACACACACATGCAAACAATGAAAAAAACAAAGTCAATAATAGCAATACGACAATAATCAAATAATCACACACACATGCAAATAACAAAACAACAACCCAACTGATGCAATACAGAAATAACCCAATCACTCAAAGCAACAGTTATCCCAAAGGGGGGGAAAAGAATGAATCATATAAAAGGCCCAAAAAATACCCCAAAATACAACTAAACCCCCAAACGAACCTAAAGAAAGAAATTGTCTGAAAAATGTTAGCTAGGAGGTCGGGGTAAGCTTCAACCGGCATGCTTTAAGGATGGATAGCAACAAGCCTGGGCCTCCATACAATGATGAGCCGTCGAGAGGCAGCGGTGAAGCCTTTCAATACAACTGAGTATGCTCCTCAAAACCGCAGCAGCAGCCAAGCCTCAAGATGCACTAAAACAGGTGATTAAGAGTCACCGTTAGCCCCAGAGCGCACACACGCTTAGCAGGGAGACAGGCAAGACACTCACCTGGATGGAAGACGTTAATTAGTGCCGACCAGGTTTACTGATCCTGCAGCAGCGCCAATTCAGCTCCAGCTGCACTGTGAACAGGTGTAGAGAGGGTAAGTGACGCACCCCAAAACGCACACACAAGTGAAGCAGAACCAGATAAAAACACATTACCTGGACAAGAAATAAAAAAAAATCACACATCCACAGGCTTTCAGTAGAGACAGCAGCCTCACACACCACACTGCATGAGAGCAGGAAAAGAAGAAGAGGCAATTAACACACCTGTACTTATAGGTTCAGGTGAGCCAGACCCATGCTTGTCACTGTGGCACACCTCACACAGCGCCCGCAGTGGCCTGGAGGAAAAGTACCTCCTGTCCTGTCACATGTAGATTGCTTGATTTCCAACCGATTTTCAAATGACTTGGTTTGTTATAAACATCAGAGATGTAGTTATTTTACTGTATACTTAAAAATAAATAAAACCATTGAATTCGATTTAAAAAAAATTGTTGAGTCCATCAGTAGCCACGTTAATAAGGTTTGTAATAAACCAATCCATTTGTAAATCTGTCAAGATCAGTGCACTAGAGCGGTCCCCTGTCCCAAGATGCTGCCAACTCCACCTTATGACATTTTTCATTATTTTAGTTGCTTGGTCCCTTGAAGCGCACATTTTACCTTGGCATCACAACTAACGGAGTTAGCAGTCTGTATCTCTCTATAAGTTTTATCCAAGTGGCATCTTCAAATATTCATTGTTAACTGAAACACATTTACACAAATACTGCTGAATTTAAACAGGGGGATGTAGGGTTTGACATGTATTAGTAATATTTTTGCTGCTGTCAAAATAAGGACAGTTTGATGGGGAATAAAAGAGGAAACCCTGGACTTTTCAGTGTTTTACAGATGTTTGTCACCTTTTAAGACACTAAACTCAAAACTGGTGCTAACAGATCCAAGTCCCACCTCTTACAGGACAACACACAATGCAGTCTGAATACGGGAAATGAAGGAGCAAATGTTGAGCCATAATAAATGCATTTAATGGGATAGATTTACATCACTTTTGGCCCATATGATAATTTCATAACTGATTTTATTTCTGAGTTTTTTCACCCTGCATTTGATGAACATATAACATTAGATGAGATCAGGCTTTATTTTAATTCTAATTATCTGAAAATTGTCTCTTTCCTTTCTATTAAATCATAAACCTGTAGGTTCATGAAGCTTGCACAGACTCACCTTATGTATATGCAGAGGCAGACACACAAGCTCATATTAGCTCATAACTTGTTAGTGTTTCATGTATCTGAAGCCATTTTTAACTTTTCTCTTTACAGAGAGACAGATGCACAGCTGAATGAGTGAAGACCTGAGGGTCACAGCGGAGGGTTGTGGGGCCACAGATCAGGGGTCCCGTTCTCTCTCCAGCCTTTTCAATTAAGCTCCAGCGTACTGCGAACAATTTATGAACATGACCTTCCAACTCTGCAGCTCCCTCGCTCAGCCCTGGGATCAAACCTCTCCCACCCCCAAACTACATCAAACCAGCCCTCAGTACCCCCTGACCCCCTGACCCACAACACAAAGCCCATTTTGTTGAGACAAACCTAATGTTGCGCATACAAAAGCCTGTGTGTGTGTTATGTATATGTAGTCATACAGATAAGATCAGGTCCCTTGTGTTCACATTGAGGGGTCAGTGGTTATTCTTTAGCACAGGCTCAAAGGTGAGTAATAAAAAAATCCAATACAGTAAATGCACAGGGTCACCAGCATATCAATATATAATACAGAAAGGGGACAGATGACAAGCCATAAGACGGTGGAAAGCGATTGGATTCTCTGTTTCTGGCTATCTCTGGATGCATCAATCTGCAGCTGTTGATAATTGAATTAAGAGGGAGACGTGATTAACAAGTTCTTCAAAAAAGCTGGAATTGCCTGCAATCTGACGCCCCGAGACCCTGATGGGCTTCTTTGGGAGCGAAAACTATTTGTGACATCTCCACGGTTCAGCCAGCTGTCTTCATTTTAATTAAAAATCTTTCACTGGTGTAAGAGTTATGGAAGGAACAGCGAGGGCTCCTGGCAGCAGCCTGAGTGAAATACCACATAACAAATTGTGCGTGCGATCGGAGTAAGCAACAGCTACATCAATCCGAAGTGACGGAGGATGCGATTTCCCAAAATGGGGGCAAAGCTAGGCAGCCAATGCAACGTAATACTGGGCAACTTTATTGAAACTATGAAAGTTTATTTGATATTATGGGACCTGCTGTCATTAACCTGAGCTCATTGCATTACCAGTAACTTTATTGCAGAGCTGTTTGACTTTGGGAGGACTGTAATAAATGTATGTTTCATATCTTGACTTTTATTAAACCTGAAACAGGAAGTCAAGCGTCTATTGGGCATATCCCATCAAACTGAAAATAAGTCTGGTCTGGTAAAAGGTTGTAAATGGTTTTAGTGTTTTAAATGGAGTGTAAAGATCTTTTTCTCTTTCATTTGAAGGTATCTTATCAGAAGGAACATGTGCCTGTGTTTTAGACTTTAACTGTCTTAATGTAGTTTTTCTCATAAAGACAATGTCATGTTCTGTTTGACTTTATCTTAGAGTCTCACGTTCATGATCAACATAATACTGTTTATTCCGTTTGTATGTGTTTACATCCCATGGTCCAACTAGGGTCATAGTTCAATCGTAGTCACAGCAGGAGATCTGGTCTTGTCTGTGCAAACATGCAGAAAAGCGAAAAGGACTTCTGGCCGAGAACGTGCAAATAGAAATAGTCTCAGTTCACCTGAAGAGGAAGTAACATTCTGACGACCATGGCCGAGACCGCTGCAGCTGTAGCTCTTTGTGGTTCTTACATATTATGCATGTAAATTACATTACAAGGTGTTTGTTTGTTGCGTTTAAGCGCAGCGACCCAATTTATCAAGGTCATCTACTTCTTCTTCTGGGTGACATTTGCTTGCCCTGAACACCGATGCATACCAAGACCTGCCGAATCCTGCAGAATCCAACCACAGTCTGATGACAGTTGCATTATCTTCGTGTGTTGATCAAGTTATACTCAGTCTGTTCTCAGTCCTACTAAGCTGTTTACGTGAATCCTAACAGTCCGATCTCATGGTGACTATGCTCGTGGTCTGTTTTCTTAAGCTGCATGTAAACGTAGTGGCTGACGTAAGGTTGGATGTGTAGTGAACAGGTGAGTATACTTTTTAGAATCCTAACAGTTTGAAGCAAGGGCTACCAGTTGAAATGTAAATAATTTTCAATGATATTGATCTATAGATTGTTTTATTGATATGAAATGATTAAAGTCAGTAAGATTTTAGTTAAAAACTTCATTAAAGTTTCGACATTTCAACTTTCAAAATTGTAATATCAGACTCATTATTTGCTATAAATGACATTAAATTAAAGTGATTACTCCCATGGAAGGTAATGATGCACAAGGTGAATTGCATTCTGGGGATATTTGTGTTGACATTTCTGTCTTCAGTCTTTCTCTCTTCACAGAGCTTTGCAGTGAACACCTTCGTACACTGATAAGGAAAATGTCCCTTATTTTCTTTCAATGCCCAATATGTATTGGAAATTTGAAGAGTAATGGAAAAAGTGGTGAGTAGAGAATGGGGGAAGAGATGCAGCAAACGGCTGTGGCTGGAAGCTGAATCAGGGACCACTGCAACAAGGACTGTAGGCTCTGGAGAGTTCAAATGATGCACTGAATGAAACAACTTCTAATCTTGCTGTTACCATCACTTCTGGCTTTCTTCTGGCTTTCTTCTGGCTAACTCACTTTGAAGTGTTTAGAAATAAAAAGATGCACTCACCAGCTCTGCTACTGTTGCCTGGATTGCCAGAAAGGATCTTGCTCTATTACTTCCTGTAGGATTATGCTGTCCCTGGTGTTGCTTTTGCCATTGAATGTTAATATCCATTGATATGGGCTGTTGGCCAAGCCAAACTAAGTATTCAACACTGCTTAGTAATATCACTGCATAGATCAAACTTTAATTTAAAAGCTGTCACCTCTGAATCATGAAAGCTTTTGTTCAATAGACTAATATTTTAGTGGTTGCACTAGAAGTGTAAAGAATGAAGTTTAATACATCTGATACAAAGAACCTGCTCTATCGTAACATGCAGTCTTTACCGGTTAAAGAACATGTATGGTTTTGGTTGATAAAAGTTGTGTGGACAGACTTTTTGAAGGGCAGGGGTGGAGAGAGAAAAAAATGGCACATACAGAATATTCTCACTATGGAAGAGGGCTCAAATTTCCATGTGTTTTTGAGGGAACTCATACAGCCTCCAAACAGACAAACTAGACAGATACTTATTTTAGTTTTAGTTTCAACCACCCAAGATGGCACTTTAGCACATGTTTTGGCTCCCATGAGGGCACTTTGGGGGGGAGGGCTCCCCTCCTCCTCCCCTGTGCACACCACTGCAAATAAGTGATTGGATAATGAAAATAATAACCCCCGTGGTGTTTATAGTTTAATGGCAAATTCCATACTGAAGTTTGGTCTCGTGCATTCAACCAAACCACAGCTGTGCTTACATACTGCAGAAAGGAACTTTCTCTCATCAGTATTGTTCAATTTTTAAGAAATAAGTAGATAAAAGGATGGATGAGCAACTTCTACTCTTGTGCTAGATTCTTTGACATCTTCTCACAGACTCAGTAGAGTTTATCTAAATATGTCAAAACTGTGCCTGTTTACTGTACTGTATGGAAAGCATTTCAAAATATTCATCCCAAACTAAATGTAAAAAAAAAAAAGGTTCATTTACCAAAATCAGGCAAAGTCCTGAATTTTGTTGTTCTATGAGCTGTGAGCAATGAAAGATGAGCTTTGGAAAAAACACGTTTTATTTAATGAAGAACAAGCACACGGAAGGAAATGTGAAATAAAATGAGGTAAAACAGTATCCATTTCAGACAGATGTCTGAGAGCGTTTGTCTGTGTTGTATATTTTCTAACAGCAGACGCTGATAGGAGTAAAAAGGCTCCTGTTACAAGCATAATTACATGAATAGCATTAACACTGGTTGGAAGAGAACATCAGGAACATTTGCTCTTCATTGCAAAATTAATTGTCAAATTAGTTCTGATCTCATTGCTTATTATGTCATGTCTGTGCCAGCCAATAAATATAAGAAAGACAAAATGCTGTATCTACAATATACAGGCTACTGCTTTTATTCCAGACACTTGAGTTTAATGACTATGTATGCAGGGAACCTATTTGCAAATCATTTTAAATACCAATGAATGAGACATAACTTGACCTTGCAGTTAGTCTGAATATGACCCTTTATCTTACCTCAGATAACATCACCTCTTTCAACATGCAGGGGAGAGGGATCACTGTAAAATAATATATTCCTAGAAATGAAAGTCATTTTTTATTGTTCAGTAGAACCAGATTTTACTATGAAAAACAAGTATAACCCTCCACAATGGGACTGTTGCAGTCTGTCATCTTTATTCAAGTTCACCTCAATCACACTCCCCGCTGCTCCTTAATAGACTGAGGTCCTCCCAGTGACACCATAACTCACTCAGACTATTGTTCTCTTCTCCATATCACTGTGAATCAAACAACCTTCAATACATTCAAATTTTCTCTCAGTTTGACTTTCCTTTGACCATAAAACTCTGTGTAAACCTGCATTTCAAACAGTGAGACATGTCCTCATGTCTGCCCTCAAACAAACAGGCAGACGTCGTATAGTTGGACCAGAGATCAAACGCAGGCCTCGGTCATAACAGGGTCCGGTTTGCTGCATGTCATTTGGGTGACCCTGGCAGGGCAGTGGAAGGGGAAGTAATGAATTAGAGTGGAGCTCTGGAGGCATTAGAGATTAGGCGGCAGAGTGGGCTCCACTGAAGAACGACGGCAAGGTCAAGGGTTAGACATATACAACCAACAGTTGTAACACAACCCAAGCATGTTTGTAAAGCAAAGATCTGCTCATTGAGGAATGGGGGAAGAAGGAAGTGTCTCCACAGCAAATTTAAGAGCTAGCGTTGATGAAAATTTAGTTCTACTATGAATATGGCAAGTTGTTTGAGAAAGAATGAGCATTATGTTATGGACAGTTTCTGGATGAGTCTTCAACTCTTTATTTTACAGGGACACCCTCTACTTTCCTGTTGTTGTGTTTTTTTTAGCTACATGGCAAATACATGTGGAAAGCAAGAAAGTTTGTTGGGAGTATCTAATTGTTCCAAAGAGAAAACCTTTGGGTATATCTTTATCCATGCATGACTCAACATAAAAAAAAAATGAAATCAGTGCAGGATTCATGGCTCTGTAGATCTGATCCTTCCCCTTTTGAATGTAAAGAAGCACTCCGGGCCTCCTGACCAGGTATAAATTGTGAAATACTCCGTGAGAAAGACCTAACTCTCCCTTGCTGCTTGCCCCCCCTCTGTAGGTACGATAAGTAAAACATCCACATAAATCTGTGTTCATCAAAGAAGTTGTCCTTCCAGGCAGCGTAACCGCAGACTCTGATCTGAAGTGAGACACAGAGGGGTCAGGAGCAGCCAGCACCCTGACTCACACAGAGGCCGTCAATAACAAACTCCTTCCTCGCCTGTTCTCTGGCTGTGCGCTCCAGTGACACATCCTTTTGTTTGTGTTAGAGTAAAACATTACACAGAGTCCCAGTCGTAAATGACGAAGAGAGACGTGGGAATTTTAGTAACCTCCAGAAGTTGGCATGGCTGACTGTGATGTCATTTCCTGCTACAGAGACAACTGTTGACGTCTGTTTATTGCAGAGTTTGAGGTGCTTGTCATGACTGTAGAAAAGGAACTAGCTTATTTTAATAACTGCACTCAGGAGTAAAGAAGAAAAAAGTAAACACAGAATAGAGTGCATGCAGAAAAGGGACGAATTCACAAGTTTTAACCAAGCGGCAACCTCCTGTCTAAGAATATGAGACGATGCGGAAGTGCAAAAATCTGTTGTTTCTCGAGTGTTAGCTTGAGGCTGGCTCCGGATGTAGCGGAAGTCACATACACACCAAACCAAAAAAAGCTGTTTTCAAAGCAGAATTTAACAAATTTACAGCCTGGTCCTGTCTGAGTCGTTAATTTTACTACCGGCATCCACTGTACAGGGGTGAATTTTTTTTCTCTAAGTCAGCCGTTCAGAGGATATTAAGATCGCGAGCTCCTTCAATAAGAGGCACAGCTGAGGATCACGTGACCAACAGGCGCCCTACAGCTGTAGGCAAAGCCCTTGCCACTACCAATATGGCCGCTATAGCCGATGTGCTACATTTTCCATTTCAGAAACAGACGGGTGACGTCGGCGAGACCACATCCATGTTTTATACAGTCTATGGTTTTAACCTTTGTTGTCATTTTTAATACTCATTAAATTTTATTTTATTCATTGGTAGATAATTATTGTAGTCATTACGAATAAAGGTGAAAAAAAAAGTTCTTTCTTGCTTGAGGTTCATTTTTACCTAGAAACATTACATTTGATTAGGCTGATTTTTTTCCAACTGAGAAAAGAGAAAAAATAATGCATACTGAGACAAGGATAAGCACTGAAGGTGGAAATAAAATGTGATTATTGTCTCAATGAGATTATTTAGCATGAAATTATGTACATTCTCCCTACGATAACACTACAATGCTTTTCTCTATTTCCTCCATTCCTCTATTCTAACTTTGAGATCAGCCTGTCAGTGGGTCAGAGACTTTTTTTCTTTTTGAAAGACTGGTCAGAGTGTGTTTTGCATGGTCAAGTGATCAGCAGAAACCGTGTGAGTCCTCTCGGCAGCTCGGCTGTGCAGTCATGGCTAATGCCAATTAAACAGAGTGGCTCGGTGACTGTGACCTAAAGATGATGGCTGGTGTCAGCTGTTGGCCAAGGTCATGCCACGGTGTTAACAAGATTTGATCCTCTGAGCTCTGCGATGCACTTTCCTCACTCCTCTGTTTATCCGCTCGATGTGTCCTGTCTCTCGTAACGATATTTCACTGTCAGGTTTTTGTTGCTCTTGGTTTTTACTATACTCTCAGTCTCTCCTTCCTCTGTGCACTTTATGTCTCTTTGTCTTCATCCTCTGTCTTCTAGTCTGCAGGATCATTTTAATCAACAAGGTGCCCGTTGACATTCATTGTCCAACCCATTCCATTTTCTTCTGCTGCAGATAAACGATCAGCATGTTTTGATTTGTGGCTCTCCATCTCTCCTCATAAATATAAACATTTCTAATTTATCACCATGACCACTTTATGTTCAGTGAATGTTGTTAAATACTCATTTAAATATGTTCTAAGTCATTACAAGACTACAGGTTCTCACCCTAATCTTTTATGCCAAAACTTGTAAATGTGACATCTTGCATATTACAGTACATTACTTTCTGGAGAATACTGTTAGCCCCACTGAACTGTCGCAAAGTTATGTCTTTTACCAAAAGTAGAAAGACTGAAGACCCTGTGGGAAATTTTTGATTATTGTGTAATAACCTGAAATTAATAATGAGCTTTATGTATGAGCAACAAAATCAGCATTAGCATGGCGACTTAACGTTTGTGGACATAATAAACATCTGGAGCTTCTGCTGCATGGTCTTTGTCAGGAGAAATTATTTACAGCCCCCGGAACAGCTCGTCTAATTTTCTCTGTGACAAATATCCTTAATCTATGGCAGTAATATAGCAGTACGAGATTTTTGTTGCAAACATTATTTACACACGTCCTATTCAAGAGATGAAAGGAGTCACTTTGTCCATAGAGAGCATCAAAATCAAAACAAAAGAAAAGTTCTTCAAAATGAGCTCTCCTATCACAGCATATTTCATACATAGATTTAAAGTTTGAATAAATAATGCTACGAAGGTTTTTAGTTTTGGGTCAACCCAAACAGAATGAAAAAAAGTTTCTCAATGTTTTATCGCTTCTTTCTCTCCCAACAAGGAGGAAAAGATGAAATGTAGAGAGAAACGATGAACTAGGAGATTTCACAAACAAAGTCTGTCATATGTTTTGAAAAGCCATCATAAGCCATCAAGACACCCACCATAATAGAGACTATGTAAATCATTTTTCTCTTTCTTTGAAAACTGTCCATGTAATGAAGAAAAAAAAATTGTGTTTATGTAGTGCTGCTAATCAGAAGAAAGGCCAATGTAATTAAGGTTATAATAGTAAACTAAAACGAAATTCAAAACGAAAAACTAAAATTTAAAATACATTGCAGTTAAATTAAACTAATAAAAACTAGAAAAGAAAACAAAAATGACAAGTAAACTAAAACTGTATCTTGTGTTCACAAAATTAACTGAAAGTAACCATAATCATAGACAAAATGTCCTTAGTTATCGATTCTGACAATATTAATAGCCTTAAGGATTTAAATTAATTCGACACATTTTCCCAACCAATTTTACGACAGTTTTAGGCAGTTGTCAGTTGTCAGGCAGTTGTCAGGCAGTTGTCGGCATCATCAAAGTGACGTACTGGGACATGCTTGTTTACTGCACTGACTGGCTGTGCCCTGTGCTGCGACATAACGTAGTGGAGCAATGAATCAGAGCATCTGTAATAGTTTAATTACATGTGAGTCTGACTTTATTGTTACAGAGTCCAAGTTTCTAATTATCAAAGCTCATATTATATTGTTTTATATAAGTTATGTTTATATTATTTTTATATGATTTATGTTTATATGTTTTGTATTAATATATCAAATATAATATATTATATTTATATTAAGTTTATGTTATTTTTCCCAACAGTTCAATTTCAGCATTGACTGAGCAGTGAGCACTATGATGGACTAAACAGTATTAAAAAATATTTACTCTGACCTTTTTGAATCCTGCACCGAGTTAATAAGGTATGAAAAAACTGAAACTAAACCAAAACTAAACTAAACCAAAACTAAACTAAACTAAACTAAACTAAACTAAACTAAACTAAACTAAACTAAACCTTGTTGCAAAAATCAAAACTAAATAAAAACTAAAATGCCCGCTCTAAAACTAAACTAAACTAAACTGTAATGGGAAAAAAAATGCCAAAACTAACTAAAACTAAACTATAATGGCAAATCCAAAACAATAACCTTGGATGTATAACACACTCTGTGATTGATCAATCAAAATTCATCACAACTATCAACTTTTTTGGTGAGACGCACTACATGACAAGCTGTCAAAAAAGAAAAAAAAAAGCCGCGGTCTGAAGAGCAGTTGATCCACTGAGCGATCCTGTTAACTACACAAAACATACATGTTATCACTGGTGATATTAGTTAAATTTAGACAAAATTAGTTGCTGCATGAAAACATTTGCCTTCATGGCAAAGCTGGATCATCGCAGGCTGCACCACATTTATCTCACAAAGATTTCACTTCATTACTTAATTCGTAAAGTCATCTCAGTATTATTTTAAGAGTTATTAAAGTTTTTTTTTCTTTTGTAAATGTAACATCTTTGATTATTTTTCAATACGTAAGCCCGTGAGTGTTCCCATTAACAATGAGACAGTACCTGCAGCCACTGATCCACCATCAGGGTATTGATTTTCATCAGACATACAAACAGCCAAACATCCATCTCTGGTAAGTGATGCTTAGATCATCACTCCTGCTCTGCAAATTGATTACTCAGCTCCATAAAAGCGCTTTTATTACGAGAAAAAAACATTCCCTAATAAGGCCTTTCATAAAGGCATGCATTCATCTGTGAAACTACCACTCGCGCACACACAGGTGCACTCTTTTACTACAAAGACAAACTCACATTTATAGTTATATAGAACATAACATTAAGTTTTATTACACTGCTTTTTCTTGAAACTTAAAACCAGTATAATATACGTAGACAGGGACGTGGTGCACACACATACTCAGTGTTTTACTGGTCAGAGGGTGGGAGCAGCATCAGTGTTATCTTCATCAGCAGCAGCAGCATTAAAGGCATCATGGGTCTCCTCAGATGATGTGATTATCTGCTCCACTGGACACTGTCTCCTGGCTGCTTGACTGGCTGAAACACATTAGTGACCAGGATGTTTCTGCCTGGCAGAGCCGCCACACCAAGCCTCACTGAGACCGGAGTGTGTGTGAGTGTGTGTGTGTGTGTGTGTGCGTGTGTGTGTGTGTGTGTGCGTGTGTGTGTGTGTGCGTGTGTGTGTGTGTGTGTGTGTGTGTGTGTGTGTGTGTGTGTGTGTGTGTGTGTGTGTGTGTGTGTGTGTCTTTGTCTATTAAATGGTTGCGCTGGCTAACTAGAGCACATTTCAACCTGGATGTTTCTTCTTAATGGTGCCAAAACTCTGCACCGCATCCCTTCTGTTGCGTGGATGGAGAGCATGCTACAAATGTCTCGGTCCAGGGCTACTTGTCGTAACTCTATCGTATTACTCCTTCAAAAACCTGCTCTGTTTGTAGAACCCCTTCAGTTTAGGGTTTTTTCTTCTCAGGTAAAGAGATGGATTTAGGTCAGCGATAAACAAGTCCACAAGTGCCCCAAACTTACATGTGCATGCATGCGTAATGCCCGTGAGAGGCCCCCTGTGGACTGAACAGTTGCACCAGTATCCTCCTCGGTGAGATGAGATAGATCAGTCAGGCATAATGTGCTGAGACCTGCTGGAGCTCCCTGCTGGCCCACCAGAGAGTCGCTCGCAGACACACAGCAGCTCTGTACAAACAGCCTTTAACACACCTGCATGCTTCACTGAAGCCACCGCAAGTGTGAATATCTCAGCCTGAGCTCACGAAACATAAATACCTTCCTGAAAATATGATGAAGGTTGCAGGGCCTGAGAGCCCGAGACTGGAGGTTCATGATGCAACCATGAGATGTTAATGGTTTGAGTTCATACTGTAGAGCTTTTAAAAGCTAGGAAAACACCACATTATATTGTACATATTGACTGAGAGTGTGTATAAATAACAACTTAGGGTGTCGTGTTTTACAAAGAAAATATTCCTGTTCAGTGATTTAAAAGCATGAGAGCCGTGTAACTGATGATTTTCTTTCTTTTTTTTTTAAACACTTCCAGATATCACAAAGTGAATGATGGGTGTTATTTCCCTTGTATGGAAGCTCTGTCTTGGTATGAGAGGAACATGAAAAATAACAAGTTTCATCTTTTCTATGTCAAAGCTCAATATAAATCACTTTTTCTTGGTAGTACATTGGCAGAAATCAATCAATACATGGAAAGTTGAAACTGAAACGGAAAAGTAAATCAACAGTTTGATTTGAGAAGTGTTATAATGTTGTGCTGCTGTTCCAGGTATACAAATAAATACATTTAAAAATTCAGCCAGGTTTCATCACTTTAACAGCATTTTTTTAAATTTTCTTCTCTTACCTTTTTTTTTTTTTTTTTTATAAAGGGACGTTTTTGAGGTAACACGGAAACTTGAAATGTGACATTATATTTTACCCTAAAGAAGCTACAAAACAGATTTATCTGATTTTTAAAAAATACTATCCTTATTTAGTCTCATACAATATCTTGAACTGATGGCTCTTTGTGACCTATAATAAGTACAGAGGGCTTTCGCACTGGAATTGGTTTCATTCTGGATTATCAAAACCTTGGTGCTTGCGAGCAAACCAGCGCCAGTTCACACCAGTTCAAGCGGAATGAAAGTGGCTGAGCGTGATTGAGTTGCTCAGGCAAAAGTAAACAACCCAACAGTGATTTTTTTCTTAATTACAACAGAAAATAAAAGCAGGCATCAAATTAATGCTTTAGACCAAAAAAGTATCACATCTTTTTTGGTATGAAATGTAAGCAAAGACACAAATAAAACAACTTAACTGAATAAATAAATAAAATTCTATCAACATGAAGTAACTCTCAGAAGTATGAAGGGACTTCATTGTAAAAGTTAAATGTTGTCCCTGATTATATATGACACACCCACTAATGATCACAATTTACAAGCTGGAACCAACTTTTTTTGATTCCGGCCGTGAAACAACTTTTCAGGTTCTGAACCAGTTTTGTTTTGTCTTGTTTTTATTTATCTATTTATTTATTTTGTATTATTATTATTATTATTATGATTTATTTATTTTTTATTTATTTTTTTTTTTGAACACCTTAGCTGGTTCATATTAGGTTTGACAACAGAAAGTGTCAATCCTGTGCTGGGTTTGATTGAGATTATCAGAGACATGTATGATAATTTCTTTGAATTAACTTTAAATGTATATTGTTGGTATTCAGCACTCAGGAGAGAGTGTGTTCGGAATTCTGTTGGTAAAACTTGGCAGTCAGAGAGGACTTGGTAAGTGGGTGGAGGTTTGTTCAGACATTTTTCTTTAGCTTTGTAATTAAGGCTGATACGAGAGCAGAATTAGTAAAAAGACATAAATGTGTGTGATTGCCTCACCATTCTTATAGGACTCAATACTTTAAATGTGTATGTCTACACCATGGTTGTGATAGGTAATGCAAGACTGATATTTCTTGTCACATTTTGTAAGCCAACTTGTTTTGTTACAGTTGATCTTACATTGCTAAAAGAAGCTCTGCTCTGTGTTCATTCCTTCTCCAACAAACGATAGCTTCGGCAAAAGCCACATTTTTATGACAGTGGGTGACGAGGCTAAAGAGACATGCATTCTTCATTCCCAAAAAAACACCACCATGTCTGTCCAAAGGGGTCACGTAAACAACACAACATGAAAACTCCTCACTGTATCTTTAAGTGTGGCTCAGTGTCTGTCTAGCGTTCACTATCCATTTTCTTTGTGTGATAAAAAACTGTTAAGTATAGAAATAATATAAATGTCTTAGATTCTCTTTTTTATTATTATTGTTTTTCAGCGCTTGAACGTTCCACCCTGAGAGTGACAGTTCAGGAAAATGGTTTTACTTTTCAATGGGGGCAGATACTCTGTTTTTGTATAAGAACACAAAACAGAAAGAGGAAAAAACAGGAATAGAAAGAAAGAGGAGAGGGTGGAGAAGCACACCCTGGTCAATAAATACATCTTATGTCAGCAGCCATACTGAGCAGAAGTCTCAAAATAAGTGCAGTGTTAGCTTCTTCTTCACATTAGTCCACAGCTCTTGGATGGCCTTCAATTCACCGTGTGGCTGTAAGAGGTAGTGCCAGCGTAGTCGTCACCTTCTCTCTCTCTGATCAGCTCATTCTGCTTCATAGACCCCTCTTCTGTTAACTTCATGACACGGGCTCTCTCTGAGGTCCGTCCACAGATTGCCAAGAAACCTGCTGCTTAAGGTGAGAAGTCCACACACTGTCTGTGAAACCCTTCATACAGCTTCTTGGCTTTGGTAAACCGCCTCCAGTCTTGGAGTTGTATCTATGCTAGCACCGCGTGTTCAAACACATATTAGGCCTACACAATATCTCCCTGTATTCCTGTCCTCCCTGTACCTCTTCTTGCAGATACTAAACCATGCTGTTCCCTGACATCCAGGACTTGTTTGACAGCAGATGGTATGAATTATTTGCTAGAGTCTCATCCAAGGAATCTTGGCATCTTGGTTTTTTGTGGTGAAATATTTATGGGGCCAGTGCTGGCCAGCAGAGAGGGTGCTGTTTATGTGGAAGCAAAGTCAGACCACAAGAAGGAGGGAGTGTATCTCTCTGCTAGATGAGCTCTGACTGCTCATGTGCTATCAGCAAAGACGTGTCTGTTATGGTTACGCTGAATGTCAGATAGGTTCAGATCAGGGTATAATGAGAAGCTCTTCGTGCACACACAGGGTAAGAGATAGGCTGTCTCACTGTGCCGCGGTCTGCCAAGGTTCATAATGTCTCTGCTGCAGGATTAGACCTCACATCCTAACCCCACATCTGAAGAAACAAGGTTTGTGGTGACTATGGGGATTGTGGCTCAGCAACCTTCTGTTGATTTTAGGCTACAATTGAAATGTTTTTTGTTTTTTTAATTTTTCACTTTATCCACTATATACACATGTCAAAAAAAAAAAAAAATCTGAAATAACACAGAAGCATTTACCTACACAAGCTCATCACCTCTTCCAGTTTCACCTGATGTTTGGGGGAATTTGTTTCGTCAGATTAATGGAACTAAGATTAATTAATAGAAAAATCACGAATTAGAAGACATTAATCTTTTATTTCACAGAAGACAGCTTGTCGTACATGTGTTGCAGCTTCAAAGTGGGGGGTTAATTAGGTTAAATCCAGCTTTATTTTTTCAATTTCCCTTTTAAATTTGTCTAAATCATTACAGTTGAGTTTTATTTATAGGGCACCTGCCATGCGTACAAGCACACAGCCCAGAGTGACTTACATGCTTTGAAGCAAACTAAATCAGGAAATTAAAACAAAATAAAAAAAAAATTAAAACAAACTAAAACCCATAACAGATAAAAAATAATAATAATAATAAAAATACCTGCCAAAAATAAAAGAAAAGAATATTTTTTTTAAGAAATTAATGATTTTCAATTGTATTAAAAAAAAGAAAATCCCATTGTTTAGAACAATAAACAAAATCTTGACCAGTTATGTCCAAATAAAAGCTATATTTAAAAAAAAAAAATTAACAAAGTTTTAAAAACACAATGAAAATATCCCAGAAACTTCTATCACTGTATAATTCATAACCATGCTTTCCTCTTGTTCTCATTTTCACACTTTAATTCAGTATTTCAGACTTTTTTCATGCATTGGCGTCCATTACCTCACGTTTTAAGTGTTTTTTCATTTTACAGGCCAGTAAGTTGCCACTGATAAAGTCGATCGTGTCTCATTCAACTCAAATTTAAGATGCAGTAAAAATCTATAAATAAAACAATGTGGAGAAGGCAATAAATAACTGTACTGACTCATTTTCTCACCTGTGAATACATTTCACTGGGGCACACTCTGGGTAGTAAAACGTGTCTGTCTTGTCTGTGGATATTAAGGTTAATATTCGGCATGTAGGTGCTTTGTTTCATTGTTTGTGGCTTTCAGCTTACAGCCTTTTAAACTGTATTATAGACAAAGCATGTTGTGTTTTGGAGGCGAGCTGTCTGAGCAGTGTGTGTTCAGTTTTGAAATACTTATCCGCCTGCTGACAGATGAGACTAGAGTTTTTCCATGACAACTCCTGACTTCGACTACCTAACAATAGCTCCCCCCGTCTCATGTCTGCTGACAGGACACAACAGGACTTGATGAGGACAGGGGGACAGATCCTTCAACTCTGTGAGTGTTGTAGCTGTAAAGAGAAAATTAACATTAAAATGAATGTTTTGTTTGGTTCTTCTGTAACTCCTGCTGTTGTATACAGAGGCTGGGTTCAGTTACGCAAAAAACTTTTCTGCCACATTAAACAACACCAGCACTAAATAAGTCACAGTATAAAGTGTGTACTTTACTAAACTCTACCAAACTTGATTATTAATCTGGATTAATCTCTTTTTTTTCAAATCTAATTTCATTCTAGTTTGAGACATTTTCTGCTTATGTGTTCTGAGTAACATATGGTTTATGGTATCTGCTGCAATTCACTTTATGACCTTACGACAATGAATAACAAGAGGAGGGTAAACATTCCTTGTTCTACGTGTTTCTTCTACTCTTTGTTGGGCCTGGATACTGTTAGGGTGGCATTTTGAAAACCTACTTTGGTGGCCTGTCTGCCACCCAATCTGGTCTCTTAGCCCACACTAAGAGAAGGAGCTAGACCAGCCTCCTTAGATTAGCATCTATCCCTGAAGGCTATTAAAAAGTCATTTGTCTCAATACAAATGGCAGTCAGTCATAGGCAGCCCAAGTGTTGCCTGTTATATTTTAACCCTGTAGATCCTGTCTGCCAAAACCCCCAGCCTCTAGTGTTACACCAGAGTCTGCAGTAAAAAAAAAAAAAAAAAAAAAACTAGAAAGAACCAGTTCAGTGGAGCAAGAGGTGCTACCAAATGATTGCTTGTTCTTTCATTCAAATATAAATCTAAAAAAGTATTTAATGTCCATCGTTCTGAGACCTAAAGACAAATAAATAAATATATAAGCTGTTGAAACTGATGATTAATGTGACGAGAAATCTTAAACACGTATGTAAAAATGGACTTCGGATTTTGACATGAGAGATTATGGTTCATTTATTGGTGAATAACATAATATCTGAAATGGTAGCTGCCCCTGTGTAGAAATGCAGCCTGTTCTGGGTCATAAAAAGGATTTGAACTGTCTTACTTTGTAGGGATTTCCTTTTTTCAGCAAAATCAATGTGTGCTGTTTCTGTGTAGTTTCATCTGCTTTTGCAGTGTGGGGTTTGAAATCCTGCGAGCAAACAGTTGACTTCACATAAAAACTGAAATAGTGTTAATGTTTTATTTTGTTGTCAAAAAAGAAGAAGAAGAAGAAGAAGCCATTGGATTTGAAACTGCTAAAAAAGAAGGGGCGCTGCCAGACTGTCAGGCTAGCAATATATCCCAGAATGCTTTTCTTCCTTGATTGTTATCATCTTAATAAAGAAGTATAACATTGATTAATTCAATTCAAATTAATTTATCTAATCAAATAGATGAAATGTCAAGATAAAGGTTTGGGTGCATCTGTACAAAGCATGACCTTTTTTTCTTTCAATGGCGAGGAAAGCGTGATGGCTAGGATTCAGCTGGATTCATCAGCTTTTGAGGACTCGTCAATGGGTGAGCAACACAGTTGATTTTAAGTGCAGAGTCTCTTGTTGGTGTTTTGTGTTGTGGAAATGTGGCTGTGAGCAGCTCATGGTAGCTAATAAGCTAGGGGCTAACTGGGAGCTTACTGAAAGTACTGGTTGTTTAATGTGTGAAATGCACTAAGAGGCAGCTAGAAATACGTTATGATCTTTTCTATCCAACTTTCAAGCAAATAGGTGGAATTAGACTTTTTCAAGTCCCATTGTGTGACATATCAATGTACAGCAGAGTCCACTGCGTTTCTCCCTCACTCACAGTTGCAAAACGTTTCACCAAAAAATAAATAAATAATCTTTTTTTCGTGTCATACATCTGTAATGTACTGTCAGCAGGTTTGCAGTAATTTACTGTTATTTTACAGTGTAATTTTTTACAGAGCTGTATTCAAACACAACAGAAATGTGATGATGTAGGCATGTTTTATTCCCACTCAAATACCTTTATTGTGAAGTTGACATGCATTTCTTTCATGCATTATGTGTTACAACAACTTTGGTAATCTTCATACTGACTTCAAATAATATGTTAGAACAAATGTGCAAAATCACTTTTTACGGTGTACCCAAACTAAAGATGTGACCTCATCCTGCACTTGATTTTGAAGGTTAGCATGTCACCTGAATAAAGAAGGTCAAAAAAGTGGCACAGTCTTTGTTGTGACTGGGGCCAGAAAGAGAGTGGTGTAGAGAATGACGAATGACAACAGCAAGGGAGAGAGAAAAAGAGATAATGATGGAGACAAAGAGAGTTTGAGAGCAAGAGTTGTGGAAAGCGGGCAGGTTGGAGTGTGCTGGCCGGGCCCCAGCGGAGCCATCGATCCAGGCTGGCCTTACATCAGAGACAGGAAACCTGAGCTGCATGCTTCATCACCTTCCCCGCGGAGACCTCCCTCTCTCCTCTCCTCTAAATTCTTTCCTTTAACTGGCTCCTCTCTTCTGAATCCTCTCTTAACCATCTTCCCTTCTGTCCTCTCCTCTCTCCTGGTCTTCTTCCCTCTGCACTCCTCTCCTCCCCTCTTATCCAGGGCCTTGCAGCCTCCTCGCCATGCTGCTGTCAATTCATCATTCTCCGGCTGCACCCGGCGCTAAGTGCACACAGCCGTCCATTCACAACCACTCATTCATTAAACCCGCTGTGCATGTGCGTGTGCACTTGTGGTTTTCTGTGTGTGAACATGTGTGCACATCAGTCTGCATAATATGCACAACCTGTCCTGCCTGTCTGCTTAAGCTATTGTTTTGAAAGGAGGGGGGTGTAATATGGAGGCTAGTGCCATGAGACTCAGGGGTAACAAGGTTAGGTTATCGAATTTGTTTAGGCGTCACTGTCTCCTGTGGGAGTCAGCTCGACTCCCCCACACTCCACTACCTCACCCTCATCTCTCACCCTGCTCAGGATAAAATGTCTCAGCAGGCTGTGTGTGAGGGCTGTGTTGTGTGGCAGCTTGGGTGTTGGCTTATATATGTTTCATGACACTGTAAGACTCAATCTGGTATACAGTTTAAAGATGTTATCATACTGCGCTCTAATTAGCTACACCAAACAGTTAAAGGCTAAAGAAGTAACAGAGTGTCTCTAGTTTCACTGAAAGGTGGTAGTCTAAAAAGTGGTTATACTATCAGGTTGAGAAAACCTAGGCCTACAAAGCAAACTGGATATTCCTTTTCCCCCCTTTCTCATTATTTTGGCTACTGCATGTAAAAAATAATAATAATAATAAAAAAACAGCCTAAAATTTCATTATTATGTGTGATGAATCTTGTGACAGAGCTCCAGTGAATTCTGGATTGACAGAAATATGTATGTTATTTATTTTGCCCTCTTTAAAGCTTATTTTGAACATATTTTCGTTGGTTAAATTTTTTTTGTGTGTTTTTGTTTTTGTTTTGTTTTGTTATCTTTATGACTTACTTATTATTTACACTAACGATGATGAGATGAGAAACTGCTTGTTTTGATGCAGTATTAGAGTCCATTACACTTTCTTTTGACATTTCATGCAACATCTTCACAATTTTTATAGATTTCTCTGTAGTAGCCCACAGCCTTCGTTTCTTTGTCCCTTCCTGCATTTCTGCACTGTTTTAGTTGCTTTTCTTGGTTTTCTAACTTTATCAAATGAGCCTTCCCACACCATGCACTTGGTCTTGTTTGAGTCTAGTTAAAGCCACATCCACAGCCAGGCTAAATTATTCATGTATTTATAAAAAACAGCACTCTGCTGGAAAATATCAAGCTGTTTTAATGCACTTTAGCTCTTAGTGACCAATCAGAAACAAGTACTTTACACATCTGTGCAATAAAACTGAGTAAGAAGTCAAAATGGCTCTTAAGAATAAACTTGAAAGAATGGGAAATAAAACAATATAGTGTTTGCTTTATGCCATGCAACCGTTACCAAAGTTATTTGATTGATTTCTGCCCATTTCCTTCAGATTAACTGTGCAAAAACTGAGTGTTTATTTAGTGAGCTTTTATTTTCTCTCAGAATATAATAGAAACAACATTTTCCATCAAATAGTCATTATACAAATTTCATTTTTTCTTCCTTTAATTTCCTGGCTTATTGGATAGGGACATACAGCAATGACTGTGATTTAAAAAAAAAAAAGAAAAAGAAAAAAAGAGTATATAAAGTTACAACAAATGATTAAAGATTATCAAAAAAATGTGTAAAAAATGCTCATACCTTTAATTTTGCTTCATGTACGCTTGAAATTTAAATCGTGTGTTAAATTTATTTGGGCTGTCGGTGTGTTCCACATTTAAGAACCATTTATTCAGAAAACTGACCTACTCAACAGGGTATTATGGTGTTCGATTTTACAACTGTATGTACCCCTGAAGTGCCTATTTTCAATTTATTTTTTTCTGACTATTTTCCCTGTTAAAACTTTCCAGTTTTGCATCAGAAAAGCACATAGAGACTGTTTTCTTCAAGTTCAAAATGTTTACTGGTGATGCAGTTATCCAAGAGATAAAAATAGTGTTTTATCTATTTTAGATCCTTTTTGTCAACAAGCTGTAAAGACATATGCGGTTAAAAAAAGAAGAAGAAGAAGAAGAAGAAGAAGAAGAAGAAGAAGAAGAAGAAGAAGAAGAAGAAGAAAAAAAAAGGTTTCACTGATGTCTGCATATCCAAATTTACAATACTATACTGACAATCCAAAAATATCCTCATCCCGTGTGAGGAACTGCATTCGTGTTTGTCATTTCCTTCATGTGTTCTTTTTCTTCTATGTTATCCTAAAACCTCCAAGATTAATTGCAGTGAAATCCAGGGAAACCCCTGGCCACATTTGTTCTGGTACCATTTTCCAGGAACCAAATATTCTACAACACATGATGTAAAAATGCATGCCGCCTGAAAGCTCAGTTTTCAGGAGGAGACACGAGCCTAAAGAACAACCCAAACGGCACAAAAACACTATTTCTCATTTATCATATTGTATTGATTTACTCTGTCAGTATCAGACTCATACTTTCTGTCAGTCACACACACACACACATACACACACACACACACACACACACACACACACACACACACACACACACACACACACACACACACACACACACACACACACACACACACACAAACAGGGGCGCGCGTGCAAAAACTCCCCTCACACATCAACCCCAATTAAGACGGCGTAAATCAAAAGGTTTAGCAGCACTAACTGTGAGACAGCCTCTTGAGTTTCTTCTCTTCTTCATCATATCTTCATCCTGGACATCCTGTTTGTCTGCAGTCCAGATCAATGCTGAGGAATTCCCTCGATGAGACTGGTGGAAGAAAAAGAAATATATACATTTTCCAATTAATAATGCATTTGCTTTCCTGCAGAATGACATCAGTGTGTGTGCTTGCATGTGTGTGTGTTTTTGCCTGCATGCGGGTTTGTCCTGGTATTCACCAAAGCCACTGTGTTTTGGGGGCATTATATATGTATGATGATGAAAATTGCATCTTGATAATGCAAGTTTGCAAATTCATCCATTTTTTCTCTGTCAGCTAAATTGTTAGAAAAAAAAAAACTAAAACAATTTATGAAGGCAGGGGTGGAAGATTATGAAGAAATAGCCCAAAAATCAGTTTTACAGGTACCATGTCAAGCTGGACTGTTCTATGAGGTTATCAGCACTTAACATGCATGACTAGCTGGTGCATTTGGTCTCTTCAATGAATTTTTCAGCATCACAGGTAGGTTCAGGGGCCTAATAAAGAAAGAAAAATGCAGACGCTAACAGAAGCTGAAAGCCCAGGCTTTAGGGTCTGGGCAAACAGATTCTGGGATATAAATAATGTAGAAACCAGAAGAGAGGAGAGGAGATGCGTAAATAGCTGGGAGAAAAGGAGGATGTGGCATCCCATGCTGATGGTAAGAAGGAGGAGTAAAAGTAAGCGAAGAAGAGGAGGATGAAGAAGAAGGGACATTTTCTAAATTGCCTCCCACAGTAGCACTCATTCTAATTTGGCCAAAATGCAATATATAGCATGTGAACAAGAGTAAAATCTGCTTTTAGTTGAGATTTGGTCTTCTTCACTCATCCACTCAAGACAAACAACTCGCTTGTCAGCAACCAACCAAAAAAGCCATGAAACCATCTCTACTCAACGAGGACTCTTCAGGGTAGGTCTTACTTTGCCCCCCACGCTGCCACAGAGTGAGTAAATGGTCATCATGATCAATATCTATTTCCTGTGGTGTCAGGTTTCAGAATAATGTCCATATTGAACCAATGTTTCACAGCAGACTCCCTCCACAGTTTCTCTCTCCTAGCCGTCCAGCGTTTCCGCTGCTGAAGGAGAGAAAATCCCTACAAATCAGATTAAACAAATGATTTTCAGAGAAGCCATTGATCATCCATCTTGCCCCGCTGGCCTAACTGGGGATCCTAGCAGTGCAGAGTGGGCATCTGAGAAGGGAATGTGCCTCTAATCTGGTTTGCAATTCCTGTTTATCCTGCGCAGATCAGCAGTGTTAACGTAATAGGTGGAAACTCTCGATCTCACTCTTACTCTGAGCTTGTGAAAACCTGCCCTGAAACAAAATCCATGCATTTGAAATGCAAGGGAATGGGGGCTTCTGGTTTAAAATAAGAACAAACTGTAACCTGTGATCTTGGTCGAACCAGCTTACCTCTCTGACATTTTGCTTGACACAGATTTGACTAAATTTAGTGTTGGTCAGGCCACAGATTTTTATGACTGAGTGAGATGAATCAAGAAATGATTTATAGCTCTCAACAGAAAAAAATGTTTGTGATTAACATCCCAAGATCAAAGAACTCAAAAACGTATATTTTGTTTTAAGTTTGGATTTCCTCAGTAAATTACTGTAGAGATTTATATTTTACCAAATGAGCTGCACATGATCATTTCAACAAGGTCTGGGGGTTAAGTCCAGACCATCTGGGCCTAAGCTTTGGGTCAGGCCACTTTTCCATCTATCATGCTATCCTGCAAAATCTGCCTGCCTATCTTTGATTTAGGTGCATTGACAATACAACCTCTTTGTCATTGTTGTGTTATGTTGTGATGGCAGGAGTATTTTGTATTTGGGGCTTGTTCAACTTGCTGCAATGGCATAAACCACTTCCTCAAGAGAAATATTTTAGAAATGATGCAAATTGAAAGTAGAAAAAAATTAAAACATCCTGCTCAAACAACAGTTTCGAATGTACTCTGTGGTGGTTTGACCAAGATTAAGCTGCAGCCTCATGAATGAATCCATTAAGGAGGAGCAGAGGTAGACAGGACAGGGGCTGCTGAAAAATCTTGAGCATATTCTTTATCTAGAAAGTGTCTGTACGCTTTTCATTAACGGCTTTTCAAACTTTATATTTTGATTCGGACAAATCCCTTTATCCCAGTTTTTTTAAATTAATTAATTTACAGGGATTGTTGCATGTATTTAATACTAGAAAATGACAGGAGTTTGCCCCTACTTTGGCAAACTGATTTAAATTGTTTTAAGAGTGAAATTGTTCAGAAAGACTCGTGCATTCAAGCAGACACAAGCACCATGATCCACATATGTCACAAAAATATCAAACTGTTTGTATTGTGTCACCTTTTATATCGTCACTACCACATCAGAGAAAAAATGTCATTAGTCAGATATGTCGGGTGCTTGTGGAGTAGCACTGGTCACTGCGGAGGAGGCTGGACCTTCCTGTTACTGGCTCTCCCCACCAGGAGTCTTTGTAATACTAAACACCAGCTCATGTAAAATACATTTCTACTTCAGTAAACTGAATTATTAGTCTTGCGGGACACAAAAAGGCAAGAACCCATGCAAAGCATAAGCCAATCAATGTACAGTCTGTGCTAAAAGCACAAATCTGGGAAGGGTGTACCTACTTAAAAGCCTGCACTTTTATGCCTTAATCAATTTATGGGTGTACTGGTCATTCAGCTTAAGCCAATAAACTGCTGGATTACCTTGAAATACTGCTTAGGCCATTGACCAGCAGTGTTTATGATGCCAGTTATTAGGCGTGTGTGCATGTGTGCGTGTGCGTGTGTGTGTGTGTGTGTGTGTGTGTGTGTGTGTGTGTGTGTGTGTGTGTGTGTGTGTGTGTGTGTGTTTGTGTGTGTGTGTGTGTGTGTGTGTGTGTGTGTGTGTGTGTGTGTGTGTGTGATACAGTTTAGGCACAACATGATAACTGGCACATATAATACACTGTGAAAAAATGTCACCACTGTCCTGGACTAGAGGGTTACTGAATGATGTATTTTGTGTTTGAGTATATGGACACTGCCCATTGTAATAATCCGTTATAAGTTTAAACTTACTCTCTGGAAAATGTCTTAAAATTTTCAGGAATGAGGTGAACATAGGTGAACATAAACTCAGGTGAGCCATTGTGAGAGCACAGCTAAGTATTATACTATTTATGGAGTCATCTCATCCCAACACTTCAAGCCATTGGAGACATGTTTAAACAGCAACTTCACAATACTTTGGCATAAGCTGATGAAAATTCTTAGAAATTTTAAATTATTGCAAATGTCTGAACATCAAATAACTGCTGAACTTCAACACCTGAGACACTCTGCATGTGAGAAGGATAAACATTTGTGGGTAATTTCAGGACACTTTTTCCATCTCACTCACAGAGTATTTACTTCTATATATGCACAGGGTTTTATTTACACACTCTCACACTTTCCCTCTGCCTTCCTCTCTTCAACCCCTTTCTTTCTTTCCCTCCCTCTCCCTCTCTTTCATGCCCGGACTGACAGGAAGTGTCAGGTCAGGCCGGGTTATTTCAGGCCTAATTGGGAGATTGATGTTCCTCCAGAAACCTGGCACCTTGACATGCCTTTCATCCTCCCTCATGCACTTCCTCCCAAACGCTGAGCCAGACATGATGACGGCTCGCTGAAACACAGAGAACTGTCCTTTTTGAGGACTTTCTCTCCGCCGGTCATGGGCTGGGATGACACTAGAGACACAGACAGCTTCGCTGGGGGACGGCTGCAAGCAGTCAGAGGAGCTCTAAAGAAATCACTGCTGCTACTTTGTCTCCTTAACTGTTACCAAGTCTCGGGACATTCTTTAAAGAAGAGGGTATCCTCCAAGGGGGTTAAAGAAAAAGGGCATCAGTTCTGGCTAATGGAGCTATTGGTGGGAAATGTCCAGAGGGGTACAGTGGGGGCAGTGGCTCTGTCGTGCCCCTGGTCACAATGCCACATCTGAGCGGGCTGTAACCTGAACCTCATGTCCACTACTTTGATAACACAAGGGACAAGCTTTTGGGGCAGGCAGGGTTGGTGGGGCATGTCCAGACCACTGTGCTCTATTTGAATAAAACCTGACTTGAAAGGGTCTGGTCAACTTCCAAAGTTGTCAGTTCAGCCAGGTCACCAATGACTTGATGCTAAAAATTTATAATGGTAATTTGTTGTGTAAGCTGGTTATCTTTTTAAAGTTTTAAGGCCACTTTGTGATCTCTGCTTTTGAAATGTGCAACAAAAATAAACCATATTTACTTACTTAAGTACTAACTTTCAGGAGGAGATGTGTGCTTTCTTTAATCTTTGTTGTTGCATTAATCTTTCAACAAGATCTTCATTGATGATGGTAGAGTCTGACCACTGCACAAAGCCTTCTCCAGTACATCCCAAAGACTCTCAGTGGGGTTAAGGTCTGGACTCTGTGGTGGCCAATCCATGTGTCAAAATGATGCCTCATGCTCCCTGAACCACTCTTTCACAGTTTGAGCCCAATGAACCCTGGCATTGTCATCTTGGAATATGGCCGTGTCATCAGGGAAGGAAAAAACATTGATGGACTAACCTGGTCATTCAGTATATTCAGGTAGTCAGCTGACCTCATTCTTTGAGCACAGACTGTTGCTGAACCTAGACCTGACCAACTGCAGCAACCCCAGATCATAGCACTGCCCCCACAGGGTTGTACAGTAGGCACTAGGCATGATGGGTGATCACTTCATCTGCCTCTCTTCTTACCCTGATGGCCCATCACTCTGGAACAGGGTCAATCTGGACTCATCAGACCACAAGACCTTCTTCCATTGCTCTAGAGTACAATCTTTATGCTCCCTAGCAAATTGAAGCCTTTTTTTCTGGTTAGCCTCACTGATTAGTAGTTTTCTTAAGGCTACACATCTGTTCAGTCCCAATCCCTTGAGTTCCCTTAGCATTATGCGTGTGGAAATGCTCTTACTTTCACTATTAAACACAGCCCTGAGTTCTACTGTTGTTTTTCTTCGAGATGATTTCACCAAATGTTCAAGTGATCGCCGATCAAGATCATTCAGGATTTTTTTCCGCCTACATTTCTTTCTCAAAGACGATGGGTCCCCACTATCCTTCCAGTTTTTAATAATGTGTTGGACAGTTCTTAACCCAATTTTATTAGTTCTGCAGTCTCCTTAGATGTTTTCTCTGCTTGATGCATGCCAATGATTTGTCCCTTCTCAAACAGACTAACATCTTTTCCACGACCACGGGATGTCTTTCCACATAGTCGTTGAAGAAATGAAAAGCAACTCATTGCACCAGTTCGGGTTAAATAACTTGTTGCCAGCTGAAAGATAATCGCCCATGCAGTAATTATCCAATAGGAGGCTCTTACCTATTGGCTAAGTTAAATCCAGGTGGCCACTTTTTTTGGCCAGGCAGTGTATATAACCTCCACCACAGTCATATTCCTACCCATCCTTGCCATGAGAATGAAAATCAGACAATTGATCTACTGAAGAGCACTTGAACAATCTACAGTGGACCTGATGTTTCTCTATAGCTGCCATCTAGCCTGTATTCTGATCTTATCCAGTTTCAGCTGATTGGTAGGAGTATTCTTTTCTTGTGTGTATGTGATGGACCATGATGTTTGTAATTTCTAACCAAATCATACAATGTGTCCTCAACAACTTTAGCTGTTTTCAAAGCATTCTTCATTTTTTTCTGCTGGTCCGATTTCAACTGTTGGATTTACAGCTTGACACTGCTTCCACAGTTCCCAGTGGTACTACAATGTTTGGTCTGAAAGTTCCCAGAAAATATGTAGAAATGTAGATCAAAAGGACACAGAGCATGGGCAGAAGTCTCTGTCTCTGTAAGACATCGAGTTGTCTCATCCCTCTCCTACTCTTTACAGTGATGTGCGTATTTTTTTAAATAAATATGAGTATTTTTGTGATACTGAGATGTGCATTATTGAGATAAATGTTAATACAAGGAAAGTTATCAGCAAAGATAAATCTTTCCTCTTGCAGGTTTACTTTGATTTCTGAGGGTAGATGTTTGTCTTTTATTTGTTAAAGACTATTTTCCTTCATGTATTGAAACAGATCTGCAGATATCACTTTATAAGTCAGCTATAACTTTGTTAACACATTATTGACAACCATGAATTGTTCTCTGGCACCGTTATCAAGACAACATTTTCTGATTAACCCACACTTTGGACACTGGACCAAAATATCTGCAAAAATGTATATTTTTGATGGCTTCAACTGTTTTGTTGAAGTTCAATGAATTGCAATGGCCCAATTTGAAGACTGACTTCTACAGCATAGCCAAAACTGCCTGGTTTAATGCTAATATGTAGATTGTTTATTTGGCTAAAGAAATCATTGAAGATCTACAGCACAGTGTTCACAGAAACCCTGTAATAGCATAGAGCTCTGCTAACCTTGGTGGGAATATTTACTCTGTTTTTTGGTCTGTCTGAAGGGCTCCCTCTCAGCTCACAGCAGCCACAGCTAGATGCCCATCCAAGACTAGATGGGCAGCTGGAATTACCAATTAGTTTACCAATTGGCTGCAGCGGATTCGATTGGTTTGTAATTAATTCTAGTTACTGGCCCATAGAGCAGGACGGATGGCGCCATGCCTTTGTCCTACTGACACACTATCCCACAGAGCTGAGCCCCGGGGGGAGTCAGCGGACATCAATACAGGCCCCTGCAGCTACTGAGCCATCACACACACATACACACAACCAAGAGACAGCCACTCACACACACTAAGACACACAATACCTTACAAACCCTCTCTCTCTCTCTCTCACACACACACACACACACACACACACACACACGCACACACACACCAAGCGGACCCCTATGCAGCGCTCGGCTGATTCCGGAGAAGGCGAAACCTCAACCGCCTGAGAAGGTGCTGACGACAAACAAAGACAACAGAAATCTTGTGTTTCGAGACTCTGACCCCCACACACACTCATGTATGTATATGTGTGTGTGGACGGGTGTGTGTCTGTGTAGAATATGAGAGACAGACATCAGATTTGAGACAGGGGGTCTGACAGGTTAGAGAGGGAATTTTGCACCTGTAATTTCAGTTCCTGCATTTTGTGTCATAACAGTTCTCACTCTTTCTCTCTGTATTGGTGAGTGTGACGGAACAGTTTAGCAGCAGTGGCTCTGAGAGGAGGTCACACTGCTCATTGATACCTCCCACCCTGAAGGTCAAGGCTTCTCCACTCAGGAGCAGAGGAGGAGAGGTTGAAAAAGATCGATGATCCAGATAAAAATACACTGCACCTCAAATAGGCTCCTTTATAAACACAGATTCAAACACACACATACATTCTCACACATATATTTACACACCATCCACAAATGACTTCAGTGCAACTACAAATGATCCAGGCTTTAACCAGGCTTTAAGCTAAAGTGATATCAGAGTGAATGGCTGCAGCGGTGACCGCTGGCTTTTAGGATAACAATACAGTAATGGAAGACCATCAAAGGATCATAACAGCTTAAACGATGAGGTCGCTGTTGTTGTTCAGGATGAAACCTTCAGCAATCAAACTATCATTTCTAAACAGTAGGGATGGAGAGTTCAGAGGGAAGAGGAACTGCTTCTTAAAAAAAAACCAAAAACATAAAGCCCGCAGACACAAAATCCTGCAGGACAAAGTCAGAAGCAACAGCAGGTGAGTATATGTGACAAGTTAAGAAATAGTCAATTTACAGATTTAAATAAAGTGATGAGTTCATCATCTGTTGAAAAATGGATGTTAGAAATTTCCATAGTGTTTGTAAAATCATACAATCATTTAAATCAGTTAAATTGAGTATAACGGGTTCAACACAAAAACCTTAATGATGACAAAATATTTCTTTGATTTGAAGGTACTTTAAAAGTCAGCTGTAGGGAAGGATGGGTACCGAATTAGGTACTTTTATAGGTACCGACCGAATTCTGTCAAAAGTACCGGGTATCGATTCACGTAAAATCGAAAGGTACCATGTTTGGGTACCTAAATGCATCATTGTGACTGTGAGGGAATGAAAGAGTAGGCAATTTTCCATGCCGGGCATGAACACAGCATTGCAAGGTTATATTTTTAAGAATAAATATGTTAAATTGAAAAAAAAAATATATCTTATTATCGAACAAATTGATATTTTTTACCACGTCAACACAAAAAGAACAGAAATTAGTACCGTTAAGTACCGGTACAAGTTGCCAGGTACTGGGCATTAGTACCGTATCGTTTCAGATGTGAAAGGTACCCATCCCTAGCTGTAGGTATGTTTTACTGTGATCCATTTGTCTGTGTCTGATTTATCGGTGATTGATTGCTTTTTTTGTCCTCTGGTTCAGCTGGAATATTGTAATATGCGCCCTCCTTTTTTTACCACGGGGTTTCGATGGCAAAACATCACTAAATCAGTGTAGCAATTATGTTTTTGTTTTTTTCTACAGGTTTGTTTATGTTCTAAGAGTTAAAAGAAATGCTAAAATGTCAGAAATAGCATGAAAGTTTTAAAGTTTTGAAGATGGGGTTATTGCAAAGCTCTGGTAAGGC
Source organism: Halichoeres trimaculatus (assembly GCF_033239565.1). NCBI lineage: Eukaryota > Metazoa > Chordata > Actinopteri > Labriformes > Labridae > Halichoeres > Halichoeres trimaculatus. Next base: position 24,329,510 of record NW_027437181.1, on the reverse strand, counting down.
AGAACAAATTGATGTGAGTTATTGAAGTTGGTGTGCAATTGAGTCCCACACCCGAAGACACAGGAGCACCTGTAGCTGTGCAACTTGGTGCCATTGTTTTGTTTTACAAGAGAGCTGGCACATGTATATGTTTCCAGTGTTTTCTTTTATCTTTGAGTTTAGATTTTTAGAGGATTGAAGCTCTAGCTTGTTCATGCTTGACTATTTAGTGCTGAATTAAAAAAGTGGTTGGGCACATATCCCTGTCATTTTTGGGGGGTGCTGGGAGAACATTTGGGGTGCTTAGGGTACCAACAACCATGCTCCCTTTGTGCAAATGGGCCACTATCATAGTTCTGTCTTGTGTGGAGCAATGACCACAGTTGGCAGGACATCAGGCCCTGACACACCCATAAACCCTTTGAAAATCACAGTTTTCAGTATGATTTAAAAAACTGTTAGCAACGCCCTGATTTATTCTTCAGTATTGATTCTTGGTTTCTCCACAAAGTATGTGTCTGAAAACTGTAACTCCATTCGATCAAATCCAACCCATAGACTGTAAAAAAATGGACGTCTGCTTGCTGGGCTCGAAGTGAGGTCTCCACAAAATCTGCTCCCCCTGGTGGCTGGCTGCAGTTAAAAAATGCAGGTAAAATAATCCATCTCCCAAACCATTCCAGATGTGCTGTGGTCAAACTTAAAAAAATTAATACTCCTCATGGAAACGTTTCTCACGTCTGATTGTTGTGGTGATCATTTGGCTGTCTTGTATTCAAGTTCTCTTTTTCCTGAAAAGTTTCATTTTCATTAGTAATACAAGTTTCTACGTAACGTTTAATGATGATTGGCAGCTGCCCTTTTCGTGTATTTTTTTCGGGGATTGTAAAACATGTCAGGAGGTAGAGTCAAGAAGTGATTAGACTCTCGAAAGAAAAGAATAATCATTATTTTTGTCACCCAGCTCCACTCAGATTCTCCCAGAATCCCTCATTGTCTCTACTGCACAGACTCTGGCTGCAACTGCTGCCAATGGCTGCGCCTTTGACAGGGGTATTTTAGCTTCAAAACCGTACAATGATAAATGGCGGAGTCACGCTGTCCACTCTATAAGCAGTTTATAATACAACCCAACAGCAGGTATAGGGAGATTGCAGGGAGTAAACTTTTTTAATTACACCACGTCAATCACTGACAAATTATTCAAATCATCTGAGAAAGTCTGGTTGATCCAGTTCCTGATCAGTAATAGCACCAGCTAACTTTTTGCCACCACCTCCCCTTTGTTTACAAGCACAGAATCACCCTCAGCCAAAATGCTGAAGTGGGTGCTACAAAAGGAGATTCACAAACTAATGGGTGTAGTCAAGGTGACTATGTTTACATCCTTTCGTCGGTATGTGCCTGAAGAGCATGAGAGAAGACCGGAGAGGAGTGCAGCTCCTGAAAGAGGACAATGTGTGATTTATGTAAGCGGAGTGAGGAGTGGTAATAGAGAGTAAAGCTCCACAATGCTTTTAGTTAATGACAAGACTGCTAGTGAAAGACGTCTGCATTGCCATCGCTCCTTATTATGGATGCTGGTTAACAGAGTGAAGTGTAGCAGGCTGAGCACCCATCAGGAAATGAATAAGGAGGATCCTGTGAAAGGATGAGGGCTGTGGCAGCCGTAAGCAGACAGACAAGACTATAAGTTTTAACTTCTCACATAACGTTATTTAATGGCTGTCTGAACAGTGCATTACAGCAGGTTTCAAAGAAATGATATCCCTAAATGTATAACAAGGTAAAGCTCAGGGTATAAAAATATTTACAATTTAACAACAGTTTAGCATCTCCTTCAATTCAGCTCAGATTTCAATAACAATGCTCAATATGCTGATGTTAAAATGCTGCCTGAGTGACAAAGAGCCCCCAGTCAGCCGGGTAAGGGATGGCCCCTTCATCTGAGAAAATGAATGAGCAACACATCTGATCTCACCGCACTCCTCATCATCAGCTATCAACTGCAAAGACGGATGACTGAATTCACCGCAAGAGAGTCAAAATCAATATTGATACTATCTTTCACCCGGAGACAACTGCTGGCATGATGCTGTTTGTTATTGGGATGCGTAAGAAATATGTCCCATTGAGCTTATCTGTGTCATGACAGCACAAGAACAAACAAAAAAAAGGTCTTACCTGAAGAGAAATATCCATGAGGTTTTGATTTATCTTGGTTTCTTTCAGCAGCTATGAGAACAATACGTGACTTTTTTCTAATGACGTTCAATACCATGAACACAAAACAGGAGGCAGCAGAGGTAATAGAGTTTTGTTCTCAATTGCACAGTTACAGTTGCACACCACTACAGGATTTACACAAACTGTTTTAAATGCTGGATAATTCAAAGTATGCTCTCATGTGATTTTATGAGGAAGTTAACAAAACAGAGGCTGTCTACAGCATGCTGACAGAATACTCTTAAGAGATTAGAAGTAAAAGCAACATTTGTACTAAGACTAAAATACAAGTTAACAATTCCTCCACAAGATCTTAAAAACTGGGCTTGTTGCTTTCTTTATTCATATTTCTTTTTAGCCAGGAGAAGTATACCAGCTTAAAGCAGCCTGAGGAGCTAGAGCATGGACCGGTGCTTGGAAATTTTCAGTCCATTTTTTCTTCAACTTTTCATCATCTGTTGTGATCTAACTGCACAGATATAACCAACCAAAACCTTTGTTTAGGAACAGGTAGGTTCCTATTCAAGCCAATGTGTCAACTTACACTGGATCTGCTCGGCTGAGGCTTGGCTGCATCCCTGCTCAAGCAGGTCCCAACAGTTACACAACCATCTCATTTTTTAATGAAAGCTGTAACGCTGCAATTCACGGTACGACAGATTGAGCAGGACCGGTTGACCAGTAATGAGCAGAAACTGATTAAAATCATCACACTCAGAGCTGTCTTACCAACTTAGTGAGTTTTTGGCTGTTTTTGCGACTTTTCGGACCCCTCAAGTGCCTTTTACAAAAGAGAAAAAAAAGACCAGCATCAAATCTTGTGACTTTTCTTTGGAGTATGTAGAAGTACGTGCTGATCTTACTCTTCTGATCAAGCTGTGGATGCAACTGTGGGCCCCTACCTTATCCAATTCACTCACAGCAGTCCCTCCCAGCAGCAGCCAGAGCACGTGACAGCATGCAAATGAATTGTGTAAGTGCTTGTCCCTTTTGGGTCACTTTTGCCAGTCCCAAGCCTAAAAAAGCCTGGTATTTTCTGTGTGTGTGTTTTTTTTTTGTCTTTTTAACCTGCTTTCTGTCTCTACCATGATGTTATTCTCTCTTCCACAGCATCCACAAAAATTACATGCAAATATCCAATTGTTGAAATAAGGGGATTACATAATTCTGTGACTTTCAGCCACTTCTGGAACAGCGAATAGCGACTTTCCCCAATGAGGAGTTGGAAATACTGGCACAGAGCAGACTGAGCAAAACAAGAAAACAGTTGCTGAAACAATATTAAAACATCTAGGCTGACTTTCACAATGAAATATATCATAGATATAGATATAGATATAGATATATCATTATGTATCTGTGCTGCATTGTATTTCACTTTTCTACAACACACTTAGTGTAGCCAGGTCTAAAGTCAAAAGGTTTGAAATTTCAAGGCTCAACGTGATTACAGTAAGTACTACCCACCTGCCACAGCTAGCTCACTATTGGTAGCAACTAGTGAAACATGTTATTTGCTCACAACTAAGCCCAGAGTAAAGCCTTCTCACCATTCGCATATGAAACTGGTTTTGCCACCTTTCTAGTTGTTGTGATTTATTCTGAGGTTAATAGCATGCTTCTAAAACCGAATTGCCTTTGTCTCGAGACTCGTGTACGACCATAAATCCTCATCTACTTAGACCTGATGTCACTCACTCATGGATTCTCTGCAGACATTAATGTCTGTCCAATCAAATGCAAAGTGCTTGTCCATTTCTTACCTGATATTTACTTAGCTGCTTGAGTCAGTGGCGGTGGTTTCAGGTAAACATAGTTATAAATGAGAAGTAGATGATTCTGTTTTACCTTATCGTATTATATATTGTATCCTAATCATGGAGAAGCTCAGTTGTACTCCACTTTTATCTCAGTGTCTGTGGTTATAGTGTCATGCATGTTGAAAGAATTCCTGAAAATGTGTAATAACACTAACAAAACCACAATCAATAGCAGCAGTGTGTAACAACAAGAATCCTGCACAGTCAAGGTTAAACACATCACATCAAACAATCGACCTGATGTTGAATGAGATGTCCCCGATCTGCCGCAACTGTATCCAAACCGCTCAAGCTTGCCAAACATACTGAGAAGGGACAGAGAGCGCGGGGGTTTAGGGTGCTTGGAGCATGCCTGTGGCAAACCTCCGTCAAATATTGTTTGTGTTTAGCGCTGGGCCCCATGAAGAATTGATGAAGCTTTCTGGAAGTCTTGCTATCATCAGAACAGGGAAGAATCAGAGCATGGTAAAAACTACATCTGTGCCTCCCCCCGTGCTAAGCTCCCACCATTTATGGGAGCTGTCCATTACTTCAAGCCATGGGGCCCAAGTCCTGCACGCATACAGGATCACTATTGTGGGTGGGTACATCTGTCCGTGAGTGTGTATGTGTGTGTCCCCATCTCAGCAGGGAAGGAGTAGAGCTTGGTTTGGCAAAATAAATGACACAATTAGTACGACAAACAAACAGAAAAAGAGAAATAAGTAATTATATTTAACGTGTGTGACGACTCAGTCAAGCAGTAACGTGATTGGTTGAAAACACTTTGCAGCACATCTGAGTATGCACTGGTGCAGACATATACACTTGCACGAAGCAGAGCCATTAGCACTGGTGGCTTGTTTGAAGCCTAGGGCACTTTCCAAATGCTCATGGGTAAAAGTGCATGTGTGTGTGTGTGTGTGTGTGTGTGTGTGTGTGTGTGTGTGTGTGTGTGTGTGTGTGTGTGTGTGTGTGTGTGTGTGTGTGTAAGGAAACAAACACAAAATAAATAAAATTATTGTTTAAAGAAGCAAAAAACAAAAATAAAAGGAAAATGAGATTTAAAAAATGTGAAGACACAAAGCATGAAGACAACACAGAGAGGGCACAGCAGTAGAATACAAAACCTTACACGCACACGCACACATACACACATGCAGAGTAACACAGCTGATCTTCTTACACGGCATTGGCTGTCTGTAGGCTAACCACAATCCTGCTCCCTGCAGTGCTAACCGCAAAGCAGTCAACAGAGGCATGCTGGGCCTTATCCTGCATGACACGCTGGTCGATAATCATGCACACCACCACATGGCACAACATCTCTGCAACTGCAATACCTGGGCCTGTCTGCATAGTCAAATATGACAAGATGGAGCCACTCTCCAACTAACAGTAATTTATCTTTTTTATAAATGAATGTTTGACTTCCCATGTGAAGCATATGTACAGTAATCATAGTAATTCAAAGAGTGTGTTGCCATGAAATAAAAAATAAAAAAATAAAATAAAACAAGTCTCCTTGGACACATGTAAGATAAAATAAAATGTTTGAATTGTAAAGTGCATTTGAGGAGTCTTGTACGGCACAAAATCAAAAGTGGAAATGGTAATATCCATACTGAATTCAGATATTTCTACGAAGCTTTGTAGTAATGACAGCTTTGGAGTGTTGAATAAAGGTCAGGAGTAATGTACAGACCTTTTTAACTAATAATGTTGGTAGTCCTGGTTAAAGAGAACAGCTTTGATGATTGGTTCATTACAACATCCTGCTCTCTTAAAGAGGAATGCTAAAGAATTACATATCAAGTTTAGATACGGACCATCCTACATACTCTAGTCATTCTATGGTTGATTGTGACTCTCACTGATCTTTACAATTCCCTACATTAGTGGGTATACCACCCATAACGGTGTTCTCATACACAAAGCATTCATCATTTATTCATTTGCTGTCCCGTCATATGTGCTGTAACAAACTGCATAAAAGAAAGTGTTACTGTGACAGAGGTGGGGAAAATAATACAACCCTTAAAATGCACAGTCATCCCTCAATTCTGTAAAATGCAACCTGTGCTGTCCTCTGTTTTATACCCCAGTAAAGTGTCTGATGGATTACCAACAAGCTACCCTGCACAGCACACAGCGACACAGCATTGGAGACGAACTGTCACATAAAGCTTGAATACAATACGCTTATAGAAGTCTGTCTGTGATCATCACCAGGTCATTGTGAGAACATGTCCTGTATGAAGTCTGGAGACTGAGTTTTAGCTTCTGGTTATTTTTTTCTCAAACATCAGCTCATAGAGAAGAAAAAAAATCAGTGTCTGATGTTGATACTTCTAATTATTTTGCTTAAATGCCATAGGTCTTAGGAGGAGGCCGTTTCTTTGCTTAATAGTTTTTTTTTTTTTGTTGTTGTTTTTTTAACATGTGTGGGCCTTTCTACATAAACACTGTAGATATCCTATACAATTAAACCTTTTGTGGCCCCCAGTAAAAGGGTGTGATTAAAACATTAGAGACCAAGACAACTTTCATTATTTCCTTTAGGTACTTGATTTAAAAGTAGAAATTGAATTTCAAAAGGAACCGTTCGAATGTAATTTATTTATTTATTTATTTATTTATTTATTTGTACACTGATGTGAGTCCAGGTTATCAATCAGTCCCAGTGTATGTGTTGGATGAGCGCAGAGCAGTCAATAACAATTCTCTCAGAAGACTCCAGCATGCACTGTGAGACTGAGTTGATAACAAAAGAAATGTGAAAGGCAATAAGTGCAGGGCTCGACTAAAATGGAAAATTCAGAAACTCAACAGCCCCACCTGCTGCTGCAGGTCTGAACTATCCTCAGAGCTCAATTTATTCAGGTCTAAACTCAGTTGGACAGTAAGCATTACCTGGTTTGTGTTGCTAGTCGACTTTAACAGTCATAACACAAAGAGAGCAGTTTTTGATTGTAGCTATGGCTTTTAAAACCTTTAAAGCTTTATTATTGGAACAGTGGAAGCAGGTTTATATGATTTATACTAAACACAGAGTTAGATTATATTGGCCTGGGCTTTGAGCTTTTAGCCTACCAAAAGGAAGTTAAATATTAAATGATATAACCTCTTTTGAAACTGGATCGAAATGTTGAAATTTAAACCTTACACAGATTTAGGTGGGTAAAAAGAATCCTTTGCTAGATAGTGGAATGGAGAGGAGTTGAGACCTCAGTGTGGTGGTAAGTCTCACTTTTTCTTATCCTTAATAAAAAAAAAAAAAAAAAAAAAAACTTGTTTCACTGTGACACAAAAAGTAAACTTCTCATGTGATTTAATCGTGTGTGAAATGAAAATCCAGATTAAAAATCCAGAATCTTCTTGCAAGAGCAAGTGAAAACTTGTACATGTGAAAACAACAGCAGGATACACCTTATGATGAAACATAATCAAAGGAGACAAATCTGATAATTTTTTTATCAGCATGTCAAATCTCAGGCTGCTTTCCACTTTAAAGGCCTTTAAACCTTACAAACACAAAGGGGGGTAAGTGCGGGCACACGTACCCTCACACACCATCCATTACCTTGCACTGTGCAAACATAGCTGTAAACCACACACACCTACATGCATGCCCTCACACACACACACACACACACACACTAGAGAAATCCATTTTAAGTCTTTGAAGATGCCGGTGTATCTTCAAGTGGAGTGTCCGCGTGTGTTGACCTGCATCTAGGCAGATTCTGACTCCCCATGCGGCCGAGCTCGGAGGAGTGAAGCCAAGCAGAATCTCTGTCCTCTGTCAGATGGAGAAAACCACTTAGCAAATTAGCAGTCTTCTCTTTCTGCCTTTACAACACACACACGTGAGCACACAATGCAAACACATTCTGTACAAATGGAGGTGTGTGCAGGAATACACATGCTGCGTGTGCTGGTGAAAGGCTGGGTCATGAGAGACCAGCAGGATTAGGAACATGCAGAGGCCACAGAGAGACTGAGTGAGTGGGGAGAGGAGAGCATGAGGGAGGTGAGAGGCGAGAGGAGGAGGTAAAAAAAAAACTGAGGAGAGGAGGAGAAGGTGGTCAGGAGGATGGGGGCAGATGGGGAGGACAGAGTGCGTCCCTGTGGAGGGAATGGCCGCTGGGTAAATTAGCCTAACACCAAAACCCAGTCCACTGAGGGGACCATGCAGGAGGAGGAGGGAGGAGCAGCCTGTGGCACGCATCTCGTTTTCAGGGGTCACCACTGCTGCACATCAGCTGAAATGAACAGACACACACTGACATGCAGGCAAGCGCTCACACACATTACTCTTTTGAACATATTTCACTGACAAACTTCAGTACCCACTGTGACTGTCCCTGAATCTGCAGCCTCTGCACCAGCTTCTCTGGCGACAACCTCTGTTTGAGATTTTCAGTGAGCCCATCAAATGCACAAACAAATGCACAAACAAATGCACAAACAAATGCACACTGTTTTAATCACATTATGGAAACAACAAACTGACTGCCTGGGAGGGCCATGCATTTAATAAGAATTTTTGGGGGTATGGCTCTGTAGTGAGCAATTATAAATGATTACCATTCAGTCTAACATCAGCAGGTTACTCTGCTAGCTTCTCATGTCAGACCCCACTGCATCTGTCAAGGTGCATAAAAGGGTCCAAAAGTAACACAGATTCTGTTGAAGCCTGGGTACCTACACTCTGTATCATAACGAGCACACACATTAGTCAAATGCCAGTGGAATAATAGTAAGTAAATCATAACCACTTCTGCATATGGTATAAAAAAAAATACCCTCTCGATTTACTGACTAAGATCACTTTAAGATATCTTACTCTGCTTCAGTTTCTTTCCTGTCTCTCAATCTGGTTGGGGAGACCATCGATCCTTTTTGCTGGAGTTTGGCGCCATCTACTGGACATTTTTATATTTGTAAGCAAATTGCAACAACATTTTCATGTAGTTTACAGGTTTAAATAATGTAAGACTCAAAGTTTTTTGCTTAGCTTCCTGTAAGACTTTTTGAAAATAATCCTTCCAGTTTGGCAGTATAAATGTAATTTTTTGTCATTAATTTAACTGTGAATATATATAAAATATAATGATAATCCAAGGGGAGAAATTTTAAGAATAAGATAGGTAGATTTCTGAGTCATTAAAAAGATATTTTTTTCTTATCTTGACAAAAGGAAGGTGCAAAAATAAAACAGTGACAACTGTTCAATAATGTTTCATTAAGGTGCAATTACCTGTGAAGCAATGTTGAGCCAGCGGACATGCACAAATGCTTGTGTGCAATCTACTGTCATGGATTTATTTTGAAAATGTATTAACAGACGATGATTTTTGGATATGTTCTTCAACTCATGCAATGATATTCACGACAAAATCATGTCTGACCTCCATGTTGCAAAGATGTAAGTCCCCGAAGAAAGTCTGATTTCGAGCCAGACAGAGGGTCAGGTGTTTTGATAGGGGGTAGATGTGTTTTCAGGAAATCCTAAATAAGGGGTGTTATGCTTTCTAATATTTTAAACATGGGTATAAAGTAGGGATGTTTGATACCACTTTTTTTTAGACTGACACCTGTACGAGTACTCCTTCTTGAGTACTCACCGACTGAGTACCGATACCACTAGTTCTTTTGTTACATAAAATTTCAATTCACAATGACTGCTAATTTTTAGCAAACGCAGCACTGTCACTCTGCCATTGAGTTAATAATAAAACTCATGGAAATTTCTTTGCATTTATGATTTGTTCTTAATAAATTTATGAAAATACACACACAAAAAAAGAATCGACTAACGAAAGTCAGAGTTTTAGAATTCTAGTAAACTGAAGTGCAAAATAAAAAGAATTAACTGATAACTCTCCCTGGTTCATTCGTATTGTCTGAACAGGACCTGGTGTACATTTGCTGTGGTAGCAAACCATAGCAAATGTAGCGCCATCTACTGGTGAGGCAGACTTACTCAATGCAAGATTTTTTCACTTTGAGTATTGGCTGCTGGTGTCTTGCTCATCCCTAGTATAAAGGAGGAATGCTGGATGTCCCTGCAGAAACTTGTGCTGATTTTCAAAAACTTCACACTCATAAGTTGTAGAAACTCCTGAATCTGTTGGTTAAAAAAAAAAAAAAAAAAGCAAAGATCCTCTCAGGTATTGCCAAAATGATGAGGTTGTCATCGTAACATAAGGATCATCAACTAAATCATGACACATTGGAGGGGTGGGCCTCAAACACCAAGGTTAGCCCTGGACAGGCCTGCAGAGGGCTGGCCAATCAGAGGAAAGTTTATATTAGAAATGAGCCAAAGTGTGTTCTCATGATAAGATGATTTTGTCTTCATTCATGGGTACAAGTGTGTTGTTGGACATAAGGGAAGTCCTGGGGCATCTGATGGAGAGATGGAGATTGGCAGTGGACTTTCAGAGCAGGGACTTTGTCAACAAAGGAGAGAGGGGCAGTCAAACTATGAGTAGTGTAACAGCTACTATTTCTTTCATTTGATTGATGAGTGTCTAAGTTTATGGTACTACAAGGAGAACAGCTTGAGTATGCTCTTTGTTTTAAGCGTAATGAGATAATCTTAGTTGTAATTTGGCGCTATGAGGGTAAATATTGATAAAGCAATGGATTAATGTTCCCACAACCGTTCAGGAGTCTAATTCATTTAACCAGAAACATTGTCCTCACTCACATATGCAAAATCATTGTTGTTTTTACAATATTTAAAGAAGGAATAATCCACAAATTTAACAGAAATGTGTGCGTGTGTGTGTGTGTGTGTGTGTGTGTGTGTGTGTGTGTGTGTGTGTGTGTGTGTGTGTGTGTGTCCAGCGTCCACACAGCCCTCAGGATCCTCAGGATCACATTGGGGAATTTGGGACACATGAGGATCAAACTGATTAACGCTGGACTTCTCAGCAGTAATGCTAAGGATTAAGACAGCTAATAAATGTTTCATTCAAAGCCAGACAGAGATCAAACGTGAGAAAGGCCCCCGCCCCATGCTTTGGAGGTCCGTGTGGTTCTGCTCCATCCTCTCCTCCTCCTCCTCTCCCCCTCCTCCCTCAGCTGTTGGTTTTCGGCTGTATTATGACAGACTCCACAGATCGTGTCACTAGCAACTAAAGGCCCTGTTCTTGTGCCTACACATCATTAGCTCTGCATCTGTCAGCTTCTTAACAGGTTCCCACTAATGTGGCCAAAGACCCACTTCATTGCATTCCTATCCAACAGACAGCAGCAGTCTCTCCACCCAGCCTCTCTTATCTTGACTTTTACTCCTTTCACTCTGATCCTGTATTCCTCTCCTCTTTGCCTCTTCCCTCTCTTCACAGCCCCTCCACTTATGACCTCTCCACTGCTTCATCCCCCTCTTCATTCTTCTGCTTAGACTTGTATCTGGCGAGATTCAAGGCTGGTGCCAACGGTCAACAGGGGATTAGCAGGGACGGAGGTTGGAGAATGTGTGAAAACCCGTTAAGTCGCACACTCTGCAGGCCAGATGCCCTCTCTCTCATGCACACATGCATGCAGGAGCAGATAACCCACACATGTGCAAAACCATGCAGCCTGACACAAGCTGTCTCTGACATCACATGTAAAACTGCACGCGTGCTAATCCAGAGCCCACTATTACAAAGTTTATGAGGACCCAAATTAATGCTAACACAGAAAATTCTGACGAGAAAATTATGATTCTGAGGTAGAAAACAGTAAACAGAAAAAGGTAAATTTTGCAAAAGGACAAAATAGCAGTGTCTCATGGCAGAGACTGTGACACTGGTCCCTGTAAATGGGCTTTGTGGCTGTGTATGTAACTCTATCTGAGGAGGGGGAATACAGCAGTGGTTGGGTAATGGAAAGGTCATTTAGCCAATCCCCCAGGTAGGGGGGCTGCTCTGACACGGCTCGTTTGTCACAGTTCAATAACTGCCACTCCTGGGAGTGTGAGGCAGGGAGAGAAAACGAGTGAGAGGGGGATCTGAAATGTATGTGTATGTGTGTGATAGTGTGCACAGAGCCTCGCAGCACAGCTGATTCCCAGAGCTTGTCCGTCCATTAGAGGCCTCAAACAGGGTCACAGCGAAGGCCAAGCAGCGCGGACTTAGCCCTCTCAGTGCAAACTTGTAAGTCTTAGCCTGGGAGGATTATATCCGCTCTAACTGGTTGATGTTTGGTTTTTCCAAGTGGGAAAACTGTATTCTTACACCCTTTTATATCCAAAGATGGCTACACCAGGAAAATGGCTAACTGTTTTTCCAAGGCTTTAGACAGGCTAATTTAATATCACATTAAAACTCTACTTACTTTAGATTTGATATTAATGCACAACAAAACATCTGAATGTTTTTTGTTTGTTTTTCAAATAAATGTTTGTCATAGTTCTGAGGTAGTCAACCATATTTCCTCATTCTGAATTTTTATTAAAACACTATTTGATTAACAAAGCTAAGACCAAACTCTTTAAAAACTTAAACAGAAAAGTTGCTTCAAGAGAGGGATGGGAGTACAATAAAAAAATGATGATTTTACCCTATCACATATAGGCTAAAAAAAAAAAATCTAATATTTATCTATTTATATCTGAAAATTATACAATTCTGTTTCATAGTTTAAAAGATGGAGATTAAGAGAAGACAAAATAGTGGTCTTTAGGCTCTTTTTTTCCACTTGGCTGCACAGATGTGTACTGTCTCTTTAACGTGTTGTTAGGTGTGTGACAGAATGATCCCCCGCTTTGTGAGAGCAAAAGATTTTCACACATCTCATTGAGCGGCTGGTGAGAGACACCGCTGTCTGTCCTCCTCACTTTGAAAATCAATAATAAGCTTCTATGTGCTCATTCACGTGTCTCCATGTCTTCCCGCAGAGATGCCTGAGGCACAGATTTGTATTCATCTCAACGAGGGTCAGAGATTTAAGACTTTATATCCAAGCCCCTGTGGAGATTTAAAAAAATACAGACTCAAAGGGGAGGGATGAGTTTGACCAACAGGAATCAAATTGGTTGGACTGTTTGAGAAAGGTATCTGTCTCCCCCTTGTGGTCATCACTGAAAAAAACATCAACTCCAAAAGTTGCTAGAAATGTATTTTAAAGTCCCTTTGAGGACTCTCTAAGTGATCTTGAAAAAGTCTCACTCTCACATATACGGCGAATGTGACTCAAATTTTAAAATGAGACTGTCAGCATCAAAACAGGTTATTTCTACAGACTAGTTCACAGATTCCTAGTCAGGTCAGCTGAGACAAGATTAGTTTACAACATGTCGCAGGCTGTATGACAACACCACGCCAGCTGACATAGTTTAGCAATAAGAAGATGAATCTGTTTTTTCTCTTCTAAAGAGGATTTCTAAAATTTATTTTGTAGCAATGGCAGACACTGGAGCTTAACTATCAGAAAGAAAAAGGACAGAAGAGCAAAAGAAAACTTAAAGGTCCCATATTCTGCTCCTTTTCTGCAGTTTAATATGGATCATTGATGTCTACATGAAATGTTAGTAACGTGTTTTGGTCCAAAAAGCCAATAAATCAAGCACAGCAGCATTGTTTCCAGGCTCTCATAGCCCCTCTGTTCAGAACGCTCTGATTTAGTGGGCGTGACCTTCATATGTAAATGAGCCACCACTGATACAGCCCCACTCTTCAGCGTCACTGAGAGCGGCGCCATGAGCTCCGAGGGCCGTAACATTACACGCTAAAACAACAGGCTAACAGCAGCTAAAGTTAGCATCCTGAAGCTAACACAGAGACAGGGGGACACTGAGGAAAAGCTCTTACGTCTGCTCCACAGCACACAGCATTTAAAATACTCACATTTCCAGGGTCCGAGGTTTGTTGGTGGATGGTTGGTAATGCGCCTGGATTCAGGACCAGTCTATTCGCTAGCCCTCTGTTGTACTGTCCAAAGTTGGAAAAGCAGTCGGCCGTGAAGTGACTAGCACACACATGCACAGTTTTACAGAGTGTAGCTGGCACATTTCCTTGATAAATGAACTCTAGCCTCTTAGTCTTGTCTTCTTCCAAGATGGGAAGCGTGTGCATGGAACTATGTGGCTGTTTACAGCCAAAAACAGCCACACTCCTCTCCCCCCACAGCTGAAGAGATTTCTCTCCAAATGCGGGAGGAGAGTGGGCGGGGACGGGGTTGGGGGGAATATCTGCTCCGGTGGACCAATCAGGTCGGACTTGCTCCTGATTGGTCAAATAACGTACTCACTGACGCCGGCAAACCCCAGAAATTCCAAACAGCTCGTTTTAGGTCAGGATTTTATATTCACAAGCATTACAAGGTACAGATTTGTCCTTAAATATTACATTTTGTGGGCATGGGGGGAAAGCCAAAGACCCACAAATTCCACTAAAAGACCTAATAAAGTGATTTTTGATTAATATGGGACCTTTAACAGGAGAGGGATAGAGCGCAGGCTAAAGACTAAAATACAGGTTTCAACTTGGTGCAAATGTCCATTCCAACCCACAGTCAGAGGTTATTCTGCAGTGGTCTGTTCAAACTTAAGAGCCTATCACTAAAATGAAGAGGGAGGTCACGTTAGCTCTGCTTGGTAGATGAGCACTGGTTGGACACGACATGTCTCAGAGCACCGGGCTGCGAGTAGCGCTACATATAGCCAGCTACTAAACCATGGTACAAACTGAGTTGACAAGGTTTTCTTCTTGTCACATTTCAAACAGTAAAGTTATGTAACTGTAAACAAATACATTACCTGGTTTCTTTGTGTCTGGTAAAAAGTTGTCTTTAACATAGGAAAGTAGTGTTGAAAATAAGATGTGCTCCCCATTCATTTACTTCAAAACAAATGCATGCCTTGATCAGAGTCACTTCCTGGCATCAGTGGGTGCAAGTGCTCATGGGAAATAGTCTTTATCTGTCTTTGTCAAGAAAAGCATCCTTTATTAATCTTGATTAGGGCACATTTAGATTACATTTGAAATATTTTCACAACATATGGTTAAGTTAAGATAGATGTTATATTACCGTGAGTAAAAAGTTCCTGTTTTTAATAGGTTTAATTAAAAAATTTAAAGCTGCCCAACATTTACATAAACAAATCTTACAAAAAGCAGCTGTTAATGCCACAGAATAGAATGAGTGTCCATCTGTCACTGTAAATAACCTAACATCAACTTCTTACTCAACAAGATTCTGAGCTGCAGCTTTTAGATTATATCAAACAAACACAGGCATTCATACTACATTACTAGTACTATTACCAGCTATGGTTACATGTTGGTTTGTCTGAGTAACAAATATGTACACACAACACTTTTTTCCTCTAAATGATAGTGAAAGAGCCGTCTCTCACACAGGGGCTGAGCCCTCTGTGGTCAGTGACATCATGGGACAGAAGCTCTTCCTCATTCAAAATGACTCACAGGCATTTGAGCCACTCAAGGTTTAACACACAGTTTATTTGCCTTAATGTCCTCATGACCTTCAGCTACTTATTTTAAACCAAAGACAAGTTTGTTCTGGAGAAAGCAGCTCTGTCCAGCTCTAGGAGGTCACAGCTGAGATGGCACCACTGTTGTTTAAAGATGCCTTCTGGGTAAGTGTCAAGTTTTGAGCTCTGACACTTTGCTGAACTGTCCTTTTAAAAAACTGAAGGAGTACTTCTATTTTGCATTGTTGTTGTTATGGGGTTTTGGGCTTTCATTTGAGACAAACATATTTAATAAAGTGAAATCTACTGACAACTCTTGACCGTCACAGTCTAAAATGACTTGACAGTCTTGGTAAAGTTATTCAGCCACCCAAGGAAGTTGTGATACTCTTTGAAAATCTAA
This sequence comes from Halichoeres trimaculatus, assembly GCF_033239565.1. Taxonomy (NCBI): domain Eukaryota; kingdom Metazoa; phylum Chordata; class Actinopteri; order Labriformes; family Labridae; genus Halichoeres; species Halichoeres trimaculatus. The sequence continues at coordinate 24,313,669 of NW_027437181.1, read as the reverse complement.
CAAACAGTTTCTTTGCTCTGCTAAAAGACTTAATTCTGTATTCAACTGGTTCTAATTTGGTACAGTTATTGTAATTTGTGGTACTGACTAGGCTGTCGTGGCATACAAAACTATTTTTTGCTCCCTGCTAGTTCTGCATTTTAACCACATACTGACTTCAGGATCGACTGAAGGCCATGTTGCAATATATGTTAAGCAATTTCTAAGTTTTCTCATGTTTCAATACAGGGGTCTGACTTCACGTGTCATGCTGGGTATGAGGCCCTGATCCAGAGGTTACGAGATGGAAGACAAATGTGCAAAGATGTGGAGGAGCTTCTAAGGATGAGGTAGCGTCAATTTGTATTTTAGATACTAGCACCAAAGCTAAATATTTAGTTTTGAGCTTCAGGATTATTTCTAATCAATATTTCCCTTTATACTAAAACACAAATAATCACAGATTAACAAAACCTTTAAAACCTGTTCACTCTGAAAGAACTACTTTAGGTTTCAGAGAAAACTATTTTAACCCCACTCTAGTGCAGCTCTTAAAAAATGGAGAAGTCGTGGCTGAAATAGAGTCAGGGCTACCTGATGTGCTAACAAGGTGAAAATACAAGAGACAGTTTCTGTATCTGGAGACAAAAACAACAGATTACTGATAGCAAAGGCCCTCCCCGACCAAGAGCTTTACATTTGCATTAAAAGCACAACATATGAAAAACCAGTAGCTAGATATGAGAAGAGAAGAGGAGAAAAGGCGGAGAAATAAGAAGAGCTCCTCATGAAACATGTTCTGTGTAAAACAATGTTATTTAATCAGAAAAAAAACTGACATGTCTAGATGAATTTTTACTCAGTTTCATGCACCCTTTTTCTATAACAGGGAATGCTTTTAGCTGTTGTAGCAGTTTCAGGGAATGGGTTTTTTCATTGAATTATCTTACTCACATTAAAATCAGGGACTTGATTTAAACACAGACACCAGCTGAGCAGAGAGAGGGCAGACAGGCAGAGGCACAGAGCAATCATTTCCTGTACTCTGATGTTACATGATAAATAATACACCTTACCTGTCACCAACGTGATTTGTGACAACTTTTTTAAACTAGACCAAAAAAAAGCCTGCATCAGTGCCTCAATAACCATCCTGGGTTAGTTCTCTATACATCATTGGGCTGTGGTTGAAATATGGTTGAAATGCTCCTGTGCTGCAATATAAAAAAAGTTTTTCAGTTCACAAATGAGCACTGAAAAACTGTTTCTCAGTTGCCATTCTCTACGTCTGTGTGTTCATATGGCACAGGGCTCTGGCAGAGGAGAAGTACGGGAAAGAACTGGTGACGGTTGCTCGTAAAGCTGGAGGACACACAGAGATCAGGTAAATCAGCCAAGACTGTAAGGTCTGTCTACAGTAGTGTGTAGACATTGTGTACACTTTTACACTTGTTAATACATTTGGTCTAAAATTTAACAAACTTGCTGAAAAATGTGTTGCTCATCTGCTCATGTTTTTGAAACACACTGTGTGCAGATTAAATGCTGATCGAACATGAGCTGTAACAAGAAAAAAAAAAGAATAGTCCTGTGTCTTTGAGTCATTTTCTTTTAATAGAGATCACACATGTCTGTGTCAGTGATAAAGACAGCAATAGGCAAAAAAAGAAAAGAAAAAAATGTGTGTGTGTGCATGTGTGTGTGTGTGTGTGTGTGTGGGGGGGGGGGGGGGGGGGGGGGGGTGTTAAGACTCAGCAGTCAGACAACATAAACTTTGTCTTTCTGTTTTGGTGAGGTTTGTTCTAAAGGAAGTTGTAAAACATGACTCAAAAATCCGAGCCAGCTGAAGCTAAAAAAAATAGTCTAAAAATAATTCATAACAAAAAATTCAGCCGGACACTGACTGGTCTCTGATCTGTGATCTTACACTTTGTTTTTCCAGCACCTTGAGAGCATCCTTTGAGCAATTACAAACGCGTGAGTTCATCCATCTTTCCATTCTTCCTACTGAAGCATAGACTAATCTAGCAAAAGTGTTTCTTATTTAACCACAGTTTTAAATGGTTCATTGTGTTGTTTTCGTTGGCAGAAATTGAGAACATCGGGAACTTCCACATCCAGTTATCTGATATATTGAAAGAGGAGGTGAAAAAGATTGAGACATTTAGAGAGCGGCAGAAAGAGCAGAGGAAGAAGGTACTGAGCAAGTTTCATTGCCTAACAACTGATTTAGTATACCTAACACTGAAGTGAGATTTGATTTCCCTGACTAACAAAAGTAGAGTTTACTCTGGATTTAAGAAATACGAAGTACAAGAAAAGTTAAGGAATTAGGAGTTCAGAAATATTTTAACCCCACTGTCCCCTTTACCCAGTTTCAGAGCATCATGGAGAAGGTTCAGAGAAAAAAAGTTTCTATGTACAAGAAGACCATGGAGGTAGGAAAGCAGACACAGCTGATAACAGCAAATTATTATCGCACATTTTACACTGAAATTTACCCTAACTTTTTCTGTTTTCATACTGGAGAAACAAACTTGACGGTACTTGATGTGCCATTCAAGAGCAACCATTTCTGCTGCTCTTTCTGTCTGCGGTGGAACTGTGCATCTCATGGTTTCTGTTTCTGTTTCAGTCTAAAAAAATCTACGAGCAGAGATGCAAGGAGGCCGACGAGGCAGAGCAAGGGGCTGAGAAGACAACTGCAACATCTAAAAACCACGACAAGGTGCAATGACGTCAGATCAGCCAGTTGTGCAGAGAGATTAAAAATATACCACATCATTTAATTCAAACAATCCCTTCTGCAGTCTCCCCCAAGTACAAAGGTTGCTATCATGCATGTTTTGTTCATGAATATTTGGTTCAAGTTTTTAACAGTTGGAGATGAGTGGCTTCATATGAGACATATCTGACTTTTTTTTTTTTTTTTTGCTCTCTGGTACAATAATGGGTTTGTATGTGTGAGGCAGAAATGTCAACGCTTGACAAACTGTTCATGCATGCTGCTTCCTGTGTTATTTCTACATCTTAGGTACGTCAAAGAGCAAAGCAACACAGACAGACAGCAAAGGAAGCAGGTATGATTGAGATCTATTTTCATTTTGTTATTGTTTTTTTTACATGATATCATAAAAATGATGCTGTTCTACATAAACATAAATTTCACTTCTCTGTGATTTGCTTTAATATTGTTGTAATAACTGTCTAAATCTCTCACAGAAAAACTGTACTTTACCAACATTGTCCAGCTCGAAAGCATTCGACAAGATTGGGAAGAAACGCACAAAAGCACCTGTGAGGTATAGTAAATTCCTTTCACCTAATTAAGGTGCTTAGATTATAACACAATGGCTTTCAACCGCAGGAACTTGTTTCTAACCACATCCCCCTCTGTCTGTACTAAGTGTGATTCTTTTTATAGCTCTTACCTACTGTCCACAATGAAGTGTGCTTCGTACTGCATTGGATGGTCTTAAAATAGAACAAAATAATGTTTTACAAGGCAGGATCTGCTCTGAGATTTTAGAGAAACATTTAAGTCAAATAGAGCATGGCATGTACAGAGAGAGAAAGCAACAATGTGAAAATAATTTAGTCCTTTTAGATAATCATATACTGTAATATCTTGGAAATAGTGTGACTGTGTGTATTCATCAGGTGTTTCAGCAGCTGGAGGTAGATCGCATCAGCATGCTCCGGTGTGCTCTGTGGGATCACTGCAATCATTTTTCCATGCAGTGTGTAAAAGATGATGAGGTGAGCTTAATTCAGTATCCAGTCATTCTTAAATGGATTAAAAAAAACTGTAAGTGTCATGTTTTTGCTAAAGTTTGATCATGGGTTTGCACATTGTTAACTAATAAGGTTAAGAACACATTGGAATATGCTATTGTGATATTACCTGAAATCATCTTTGAGTCATGCTGTGGTTCCAATTACTGCAGTGTTGGTGGGTTGCACCATTTTGTTTCAGGAGTTGTGCTAGAAAAATGTAACATGCTAACATGAATGTAGAAACTGTCTCTACCATCATGGCCCAGGAAGGCTGTGCTATGTGTGTTAGCATGCTAACAGTGTAAATAAAGATCCCAAACATTGTTTACTTTGTATCAGCTCAACATCAACAAGTTCACCAGTTGCTCATAATAACATGCTTATCATGATATGCTTAATGTATTTACCATACTGACAGCTGATGTTATTATTTAGCTCAGGGGTGGCCAACCTGCGGCTCTTTGCCTTTTGGTGTGCGGCTCTTTGATCCATTTATTGTTGTTATGGGTAGTGGTGTGCCAATCAATCTAAATTTTTGATATATTGATGTTGTGATCATTATTGATCAATACTTTGGTGATAAGATTGATACTTAAGTTTCAGTTTCTTTTCTTCACTTGCACATGTGCTCATAGCTATCTAGATAGATAGATAGATGGATGAAACTTTGTCTCTTCTGCAGTATAAACAGAAATTTGTCTTAGACACGGCTTCAAGTACGAACTGAGGCTTGTTACAAATGCAATAAATGTCACTTCAAATTTTGGAAGTGTATCCATTTTCATCTTATGTCCTTTCATTTATGTGCGAGAGGAAGTGTGTTTTTAATGTGGCTCTTGGTAATTTTTGTGGCTTTTGGTCTGTGACTAGTTGGCCACCCCTGATTTAGCTGGACACAGGGTTGTAGCGACATTAGCATAGCCTACATGGAAAGCAAAGGAAAGCCACTTGGTCAAAGATTTTAATTCATTTCATTGCTCTTCTTTTTGCTTTTATAATAGTAAACAGCACTGTAAATGAACCAAAGCCATTTTAGCTTACTTTATGTATCGAGCTATGCAGTAAAAATGTATCGTTTTACAATCTGAATTTTAACTTAAATTTCTCCTGTTTTTCAAATCAGTTGTATGAGGAGGTGCGGAAGAAACTGGAACAGTGTGACATCATGATAGACAACAACTGTTTCATAGGGATGAAGAGCACGGGGTCCAGGCCTCCAGGTGAGCTGTGCTGGTGGACTTGACAACATATGTATGTCTAAAAATAAAACTTTATGAGAGAAGTGAGAATCGCCACTCAATAAGAAGTATATTTGGTGTCACTCAAATACTGACCTTTATGTTTCAGGCAAAAAAAAAAAAAAACACACACACCTTATCTTACTTCCCTTTTCTCACAGAGCCCTTAGTGTTTGAGAGCTGCTACCAGAGAGACACATCCAGGGACAGCAATGGCGGAGCTCATTTTGCAGCAGGAGGAGGGGGAGAAAACATGATCATGAGGTCTGAAGCAATGTTTTTTGACACAAATCTGAAGAAAGCTTTGTTCTTTCACAGGGCAGAGCGAAGGGCGTGAAAATACAGAGGCTACTGTTACAGTCAAACCGTCTTCTCCTAGTTCATCTTTCTCAGTGCCTTCTTCCTCTTTTAACCTTTTAACAAAAAAACATCAAGAAATTTAAAAAGATCTCATGCAGCAATGATTCGGCCCATAGTTGGTTGGTTGGATGTGACTCAAATTTCTTGGAACCATCATAATATCTCTTTTGATCATTAAGGTCTTCTCAAAGCCTGTTAGCAAGTTCTGTGAACATCAGCATCAACAGTCTTCAAAACTTACCATCAGCAGTGACATCTAGTGGTGAAAGTAAGTACTGTGCAAACTTCATAGAGATCTGTTGAAGCACATTTTATAAGGGGGAAATTAATATCTTAAGCCTATTGTGCTATTGCACATTATCATAGGCCTACTGGTGACAAGTGGTAGTTGAATGCTATTTGTGTTCTGGTCCAAAAATAAAATGTACTATACTACTGTTGCCTTTTAACCGATGTGATGCTATCTTGTTCCATTGGTTGCATAAGTGTACATTTTGCATTTGCTTTCTCTCTAGTTTCAGCTGAGCTATCAGATGATGGATATGCGCCGTTGCCAGGCCTCCAGCTTGCAGCATCACCGACCACAGTCCCAGCTGATGAGGACAACTATGTTGCACTTTATGAATACACTGCCCGGGTAATCACCTTATATTTGTTCTTAAGTTCAGCTACTTGTTACAGCACTGACTCATAACCAGAAACAGATAAATATTGAATCACAGCACACCATTATTTTGACAGTGAAGTGTGTTGAAAATGAATTGTAGAAACTTAAAGAGGGGGGTTGTCCTTTTTTGAGCTTTATACTGTCTCTCTGGTATCCTTGTAGTAGCTTTATGTGATATACATCAGGCCCTATGAAGGCCTGTTGGGGGGCCGAGCTATGGGCAGACCTTGGTGTGAACCAGTTAGGAGATCTTCATGCAATGACCTCATCATTTTAGCATGAAGATCTCATATTTATAAAAAAAAAATGACTGTTTACAGACTGATTCAGGGATTTGAATGAATATGTAGCAGTTTGAAAATCTGCCCATATTTAATATTAAGATCTAGCATTGATATTTTATAACTGTGTTGAAAATATGGGAAAGCATTGTACACTCTCTGAAAGTCAGCAGCATCATCCATGTCAAACTAACATTTGTCATCTTTGTACTTATTGGTCAGGAACAGGACGAGCTGTCTGTCAATAGAGGGGACAGGGTGCAAGTCCTGGAGCAAGGAGGAGACGGCTGGTGGACAGTTGAGAGAAACGGGCAGACTGGGCTGGTACCAGGAAATTATCTTGGCAAGATCTGAACACACATAAAGATGAAAATGATCACAAATAAAGACAAATGAAAGTGCAGGTCGTGCAAGCTATTTCATCCATAGACTTATATATACAAACATGCACACACGATTAAACATTTACGTCAGGTTTTTGTTAATGGCTGTTTCCATGACTTACAAGAGGTTAGAAAGAGAAATCTTATGAAGCTTATTTAAACTGTCAAGCTTTCTGAATGATCAGCATGTTAATGTGCCCTTTGTCCCTTGTCACATTAGACTTTTTCATATTGCGAGCCAGCGCCGTGACAAAGTTTCACTGTCATCAAACCCCATGTACTGAAATAATCGCTCCGTTGCTACCCACAAGCAGTGGGACAGGTTGGTCCCACCATCTCTCTGATGTGAAATTCATATTGAAGGCAAGTTGCTACAGGGCTATAAATATTGCACCGTGAACTGGCAGTATGAAAAAAGCTGTTCTAACTGCTACCTCGTGTGGTTTTTTTTTTTTTTGGAACTTTAGCATTTCCATTGGATGCTTCCAATACTGTCACCTTGTACAGAAGAAAGATAGTATGGTAAAAATATTAATGGACCAAAGATGATGGTTTCAAGTGAAATTCTGTTATCCTGTCATATTTTCAGAAAGGTGAACAAAAAAAAATTTAATTGCTATAGACTATGTTGGCACATCTGGCTCTGTACAAGTTAGAGCTTAGCTATGAAATGAGTCATGTCCTAACCAGACTCCAACAATGTCATTAGTTTTTAAGATGTTTATTATTTATATAAATTATGCATAATCTAACAACTCACACTGAACCTGTTTTGGTTTAGTCCCTCAGGTTCTTAGTGTCACTTGTTTATTGTAATAATGTGTGTCTGTGAGCTGAGAGCTACACTGTTAGGTTGTACTATCTTTTCTGTGACAGTTGGGGACACAATTGTACAGCTATAAAAAAAATAAACAATGTCAATACAATAACAAACAGTCAACTTGAAATGTGTGATTTTATTTTTCTTCTGCCTTTTCCCAAATCTATACACAATTATGTTTGTCATATTTTTCTCTGTAGCTCTAGCCGAATAACTGGGGTTCAACTTAACTGCTAAAAAATATCAAAGAGTGCACAGTTTCACACAAAATGTATAAAACAACAGGTCATGATTCTTTAAAGCAGGTTTGTTACTTCTAAACGAAACAGGAGGAATTATCTGTAACTTTATCTACACATAAACACGTCTTTATGAAACACTGATAATACTCGTACTCATAACACTGGATCCTAAATGGGTCAATCACAATTTATACATTGGCAATGCCTCACAAATGAAGCCTGATTTAGAGAACATAAACACCAAAACAGAATGTACATTATTAACAACCTGAAAGTTTGTGAAAATGAAGAACTCTTTCTACCAAACATGGCTTCAAGAGATCAAACACACCCCAGCTCAACAAATGAGTGTCTGAAGTAAAAACACTGAGTCTGTTCTTTCAAAGGTGAAAGGTTTCTCCATTTTTACAAATCCTCATCATAACAACTTCTTCAGAAAAGTGCTCATGTTCTTTTTAGCACAAATTTACCATTTCAGCAACCATGAACTGTCTCCAGAGCTGCAGCCGCAGTGCAAACTAGCACACGAGTAAATACATTCCATTCAAAACTCCCCTCAATGATTTCACACATACACTGCCAATGAACTCCCATCATCCTCACTAAAGAAAAGAAAGCATGTTCTGAAGCCACAATCAAAAGAAAAAAACACCAGCATTAACTTGAATAGTGTTAGTAAGCCATTTACAGCTTTGGCTTCAATAAATATTCCATTATTTGTAAGAAAAAAAGAGTATTGAAAGTAACAGTAACTCACAAAGCATGTCATAAATAAAAGTTTTCCCTTTGAAGCCCCACCCACCCCAATCAATGTTGTCAGTGTTCTCTGCTTTATCATGAATTGTGCAAGGTGTGCTTGAGCTTATTTAACTACAGCTGAAATCTACTGTGGACATGTCCGGTGACGCTCTTTTATTTTCTAAGTGCTTTGTTCTGCTTTCATGCATAGCTGTTGGTTGTGACCAGCAGCTCGTACGCTGGGTCATGACTCCTCCTGCACAGCACCACGCAGGCACAGAGCATCCCCAGCATCTGCAGGAAGAAAACAAACAAAGAAAATGTTATTTGTGTCCTCATTCATTTTGAAAACTTGATTAAAAAAAATTAGATAAAATAAGTTGTGTCTTTTTAATATAATATAATATAATATAATATAATATAATATAATATAATATAATATAATATAATATAATAGAGTTGAATTGAATTAAATTGAATTTTTCTATTTTTAAAAACACTGTATAGCGTTGGTTTAAAAGTACTGTGCAAATATAAAACAAATATTATCTCCAATATTATTTTCTTTCCCTTAAAAGGTGTACTCCAATTTAGTTTACTACAATTCTGGTGTGTTCTCTTTACAAAAAAAAAAAATCATAAACATAAGGTTTGTACACCTGCAATCAAAATTCATAACTTGTTTCTCTTTCTTTAGACAGAAAGACAAGAAATGTTCCCTTAACTGTGAACTGTACTCATAAACAGTCGTAGGGAACCAAGCTGGTCAAAGTAAGATGACAGCTCTGTAAATCTAAAAAGTCACTACAGTTTTTGCTGTCATTTTGATATTCACAGACGTGTTCACTACCACATAAAATTGTCATTGTGCTATTCATTTGATTGGATTCTGTTTAAACCTCTCCGGCTGCTCATGATTATTTGCTCCATTGGACTCATCCCTTCTGAGTATGTCCACTGCCAAAAATGGCACTTACACTTTTACTGCTTACCTGTATAGATGCAAAAGTCAGTGCAGCCCATATGACGTACATCATGATCTCCTTTAACTTCTTCACAACCAGAGCCTCACAACCCTGAAGGAGAAAATAAATGGCAATCAAAAAATGTACAACACATGGCAAAGAAAAAATATAACGACAGAAATGCTATAGTGTTTTCTTTAGATAGATTCAGCCATTGCTTGGGCTCTGCGCTTGTACCTCTTGGTAGAGATCTGCAGGTCGAGTAAGGGTGCCAGTACAGTTAGTGATGCTCGGCTGACAGCAGCTCACAGGGACACTGTTGTTTTTGGATTCTTTAAACCAGCGCGTGTTTCTCCAGTCAGAGTAGTTGTGAATGCCACAGCAATGAAGCTAACAGAAAAGAGAAGGGTGTATAAGATGTATTTAGTCAGGTTCCAAAATTTTAACATGAAAACAATCATTCATTTTTTTTTACTTTTAACAACCAAAAAAAGCTTGACGCAGACACTGTTCCTCTCACCTGCCTCTGCACATAGTCAATGGCTCGGCTAGGAGCATCAGTGTTGGTTCCATTGTATTCATTGTAAACCTTCTGGATAGAGTGATTCACCTCATCCTCCACCTGAAACAGAAAAGCAGCCCCTTTTACATCCAATGTTCAGCATCTGCACATTCAACATATTACCTCCTTGGAACAGGGCTGCACACGATTGTGAAACTTCTTTAGAATGCAGGCACTAAAGATGCACTACTACTCAAAAGGAGACATAAAGTACAGAAACTTAAAAAAAAATAAATGTGTAAAATTTAAGATTTGAGGGTATCCAACTGTATATATTATATACAAAAAGGAAAATATGAGGGATGATGCTCTTTTCATGCAAGGCCAAGGAAGCTGAAACTTTGAAACACTTTTACTACATCACTTCAACACCATTTTTACTTATCCAGCTTTACATGTATGCAACGCTCAAGACACCCAGTGGCACAGTGTTTACCTTTGCCCTGTACGTGTAGCCTAGCACCACCACCACACACTCTGTAACAAACACCAGCAGGAGAATGGCAGCAAACTGAAACAAAAACACAAACACATTGTTTAGAAGCTCATTTTAATGCTAATGAACTATATGTTAACCATAGATTGTATATGATACTGTCTTTAAGTGTCCTCCAGGTACGAAGTGTGTTTTTTTCATCTACATTTCTTTAAGTTGAAACTTAATATTGAGTTATTCACACTCACAGTTGCCAGTCCACAGGAGCTTTCACGTATTGTTGCACAGCAGCCGATCAAGCCAATGATGAAGAGAAGAGTTCCCACAGCTATGATTATGATAGCAGGGATCAAAGTGTACACATCTTCAAAAAAGTGGTCGTAGTCGTCATATGTGATGAACACATAGGCTCCAATGTAGCATAAAATTCCAGCTGCAGCCTGGAGAAAAAAAAGAGACAGGTTACAAGAAATCTAATTTTACAATGTTACTCTATTTATTAGTTCATACTTTATGTTGTATATATTTGCTTTTTTATGTTTATATTAGCAGGTTTCCAAGTAGTGCCTTTCTAATACAGAAAAAAACGCACAGGCAGCTGAATTTTACAGCGTGTGCAGTGTCAAGTGGGCCGTGCTATCTCTATCTATCCTGGAAAAGATTAAGAGCTCTGTCCATCCTTTCTTATCTGGTTCATGGTTTTCTTAATCCACATCTGCTAGCCTGTTAATGTCATGACACACTTTAGCATAGATAACACTGCAGGACACCTCAGCAGCAGCTACAGTATTGTTACATCGTAGCTGAAGCATAACGTCATTGCTACAAGTTGTGAGCGGCAGCAGATGCAGACAATGCAGCTGTCTGGGATGGTAAGGTCTCTTTTTGTTGCAGTTCACTGTATTTTACAGAGATAACGTTGCGTCCACAGGACCACACTATGGCTTCAGACGCAGCTTTTCTATCGCCAACCAGCAGACTGCAGAGCATCTCTGGCGCAGTTTGTTAGCTTGCTAAGCTCTCCATCCCTGGCCTCTGAGGGATGCTGCACATTGTTCAAACATCCATCGTTTTCTTACCCAGAAAATGAGATTGAGAAAAACCAGGACGGTCTTAGATGAAGTTATTCCACACTGCCCCATGGTCTCGTGAGCTTTAAAATTAAAAGTGAAACAATTAAAAAAATATATTGATGCACCTGCACCTTTGCTGTTATAATAATAAAATGGCTTCGGTGTGGTCCTGCCCTACGGTGCAAATTCTCTTGGACTTGACCAATGAAATCAACGCAAATGAAGAGAAGCGGTCACGTGTTGGGGTGACGTCACCGTTCAAAACAAAACAGACTGACGGAGGCTTTGGGCATTAACGTGAGCCTTGCCATCAAGACCGTACATTACCATTAAGACATCTGAACCAATCCACTGCAGACATATGTAACTTGCCTTCGTCTGAGTAGACCTTGTAGATGTAAACATTTACACCATAAAGCTTCCTCCTAGTTATTTCTGATATCCAGATTTTCAATCTCAGTAAAAAGTACTGTCTCCCACCAATAAAGTTTGAGACGTCTTTAAACACAGTTGAATTAATGAAATTGTTATTGTTAATATCTTTGATTTAAATTTACACTAGTGAGAACACAGCTGCCTCGTGGTAATCCACTACAGTATTTAGAGGATTGCACGGGGTAATTGTTAAAGCTCTTTAACCCATTTTTTTTACTCCATATGTCCGTGGTGCTTTTAACTGTGAATTACTTTACACTTGGTAGATAGACTGGTATTTATACAGTGATTTCTTAGTTTTTCTGGCCACTTAAAGCTTTTAATTAATCAATCAAACAATTAATTGTGTATTGTCACTGTCCTGGTAAATATAACAGCAAAATTTTGTGGGTGTTCAAACACTGCATAGCAGGAAATGTAATATTGTGCAAAAATGCTGCAATCTTTAAGACCCCTAACCCCTACACAGTACTGTACTGTAAATCAGTACAGTTAAGAGTCAGTGCTGTAAACTCCTGCAACATTTTGCAAAATGACAAAAAAAATTGAGCACATTTATCCCTGATGGACATTTAGAAATATTATTCTTAACTGCCCATTGCGTTAGCTACCCATTACCCATAACCTAACTGTTTTTTTATGATGATTGTTGACAAATCATGGTTGTTATTCTGGCTTTTAAATTGTTTTTTAAGTTTATCTGTTTGTCATTGTTACTGTTTTTACAGAACGCACTCATGATAAACTAATTTGGTCAATTCATTGTAAATTTGGGTTGCCCTCGGTGATCTCGCTGAGAACTTTAAATAAAGGTTTATAATTATGATGAAAGCACTTTTATACTGTTATTCTCTTTCGTCCACCCACACCTCACTCACATACTGATGGCAGGGACTGCTATGGTATGGGACCATTACTTTTAACTAGCACGTTCACACCCACCCACACACTACTGACCAACAACAGGTGCAATGTAGGGTTCAGAGATACATTGAATTGAAATTGAATGAAATGTGATGAGAGAGAAATATAAATGTATGAAAAGACACAAGGAAACATGTTCATTGATGGTGGTCTGTTTACACTTGATTGTTCTTTAGACAGAGCTGGTCAGGCAGCTGGTTTACACCCGTCCAGCTCTAGTGTCTAAGGTGCTAATGCTGGTTGAACATAACTTAGGATTGATTTGATACTTCATAGCAGATATGACTCTTTCTTTAAAATAAACAATGTTAGCATATTTAAGACACTGTCAGACATCTTCAGTCGTTATATGCTTTAATGTGTAGTGTAGGATGTCATGCCAGAGGGTGGCAGTGTAGCATCGCGAGTTTAACTATATGCAGCCATGGGGAGATGTATCAATTAGATGGAAAAGTAAGAACACACAGAGACAACAAAACGATTCTTACTCTGGGCACATTAAAATTAGATGTTAAGTCTGAAGTCAGATTTAAAAATATTAAAGCTGCTGCCACAGCAGACAAATGTGATATGACCTCACTGCTTTCTTGACTTGAACAAGGGGAGAATTGATTTCTCAATTAGAAATGAGTTCCTTTGGGGCACTCAGTCAATAATGACTTGGACTGGTGCCCCAAAGCCTTTTTTTTATTGAGTTTAAGCTTGCTACATTAGTCTTTGTCGGCTTTTGGTGTTCAAACAGAGCAAGAGTGAGGACTTACGAATCCAAGCAGACTTTAAGTTTTCCACTGTTGACACAGCATACATCCAAAGTGTGAATAATGCACAAGCTTAACCCGCAGGCAATACATGAAGTCATTATTTAAGTAGAAAAATACAAAACAAACACAGGGCATCAGTAGTGCTACCGCTTAAAATGTTTAGTTTGTACCAAACATGACAGAGTATTTAATAAAGTTTTTGCATTTTATATAAAAATCATGAATTGTTGCACAATACTCAGTTGAACTGATTTTTGTTTGGTTCATTTTCTAGAGAATTGTATGTGCTGGATTTTTTCTTTCATGAGTAAAATTTAGAACTTGAGTGTACAGGTGCTGCTCTGCTTTTGTGAAATTTGTTTTCATCCAAGAGATCTAGCATTGCTAGTTCAATGTTGTGGTAAAATTGCTCAATTGTAATAAATCGCTTGAGCCTGAAAGCAATTTGCATCGCCCAAAGAGGACATCGCTATCTGTTCAGTAAACAGACTGATGTGTTTGTTTCGTTCACTCAGATGAAAATGCCCTCCCATGGCATGTGATAAACCCATACAGTCTATGAAAAATAGCCATTTACAGCAAATACTTAGTAATTCAGCCTAACTAAAATACGCTATTCAGGACCTGATTTAAATTACTTTTTCCCTTCTTTTTTAATATTAAAAAGGTTTCTGATCAGTTACACAGCAACAGCACTTCAGGCTAACTACCCATGATTAGGATGACAATAGCTACTGTAATAAAGAATACTGTGTGTCTAACTGCCTCATTGTGCCCATTTAGAGTACAGAAATCCATGGCCTGTCTAAAGACTGCATCTTGTTATACTCTCAGGTAACAACATGCCCTGTAACATAATGCTTGAAATAATTTTGGGTCCGGATTGTAGTACTTAAAGTGATGGTGTGTAAGTTTTACGCAGATCACCAATATTTGTTTTCTTCTTTTAAACCATAAACTGATTTAACTTGAAAATATAAGGCAAATATATTTTGGTGAAGCCAATTTAAATGCCTTCTGGCCATTTTCCCCAAAACCAACATTTCAATTCATAACCATTTCTCTTGGCTCTCCTGTGAATTTAAAGACTTGCTTATTATTATTATTATTATTATTATTATTATTATTATTATTATTATTATTATTTATTTGTTTATTTATTTATTTATTTATTTATTTATTCATTCATTCATTTATTTTTTAGAACAAGCAAAAAGGGGGAAAGCTAGAAAAAAAACTACTTGGCACACAAACAAAAGAGCAAGATGTCAAAAGCAAGATTCAGTGTAAACAGCGTGTAAAAGATATTAAATCAAAACCTTATTTCCCAGGAGAGTAAGGTGATGTGTATCATGTGGGATCTGTGCTGACTTTAATTGTGTGGAGACATCACCATCCTCAACAGTTAACACTCTACAACGTGTTTGGATCTGCAATATCAATTCACTGGAGAGTAGTTGATAACAGATGCACACATTGCATGAAAGACACACCAATATAAAGGCGTCAACACTATATCAGCATATGCAGCTGTGCAAAGGTAGACAGGTGTCTAACATTTCAATTCAGTTCATAAGGAAGTGAACACAAAGACCCATGGCATGTGTACAATCAGTCTGGAAAAACTACACAAACAAATGAAAAGTGTGTGGCTGACTTTTCTTTCAGGATGACCAGTGAACTGTGCTTTAGACAATTATGTTACTTTTCTTGAAGTTTTTGTTAGGGGACTGAAATTTACTCCAACCTATTGATGGGTCTTATTCATCAAATTGTAGCCAATTTTCAAACCTACTAACCTACTTGTACAATTGCTTCGCACCTGGAAGCTCCACAATCTCAAGTAGTTGTTTGGCAAATAAACATACATTTGTTGAGATGAAAAGCTACTTTTTTCATCCCTCAATAATCCAGCTTTTGGTTTGTAGTGAAAAGATCCATCCAAATTTGTCTTGTGTTGCAAAAACTTTTTCTTCTCCTTTTTTCATTTCAGTCTTAAGCATTATTTCAGACAGTAACAGTGATGTATCTTTTTAACTGACCACTCTTTATTCTTCAATCTGCTTTTTGTGTCCCTTGATTGGGAAAATTTCTGTTGCCAACCAGAACTACACGACTCTCATGTCTGTCATCTGAACCTTGAACATGATGTGCATCAGACAGGGCATTGTGGGAGGGATATTTAAATAGCTTGTCCGTTACTTTCAAAGGATCAGCCGCAGGCAGAGGAGCTGCATGGGCCATATCTTACTCGGTCGCTATTGATCGACAGAGCAGATCATCACTTTATGCAAAGGACAGGAAAAGTACAAAAGATGATATTGATTTCATGTAGAGACATCAGCGAAATACCACATGTGATTTATATAAGCTGCCTACATTTGTGATTTATATAAGCGTTATTTTAGAAAAACGGTATTACTCATGCTAAAGAGTCAGGTTTTAATGTTGGGCCTATGAATAAGGGCTGTGCAGGTCACACAGACCTCTGGGGAGAAAATCAAGAGAGCTAACCAAATATCACAGTTTTAACTGTATAAGACTCAGTCATGTGAAATCAGAAACCTAATTTTGATCTGTTGGAGGCTGCAATGGCATTGGAGAATTGTAACTTGCCTTCTAAAGTGGTATTTTCACCCTAAAATGTAGTCTTTTCAGTTTTCACTAATGATCCTGAACAGTTTTTCAAAAGCAATAGTCTAGTGGTGTATGATATGATCAGTTTTACCTTTGGATAGGACTTCTATTGATCAAACTGTGGTGTGAGATGTGCCATAATTTATTTGCGAGAGTCAGAGGAGTGCAAATGATGATACAATTTAATATAAATAACTTAAAGGACAAGACAGTGAGACAAGTCATCATCAAACTAGACAAAAATATTCCTATTAGGACTGAAAATGACAGATGAGCCTTGGGCAAAGTATGACAGTAACAAATATATTGATTAGTACAATACAATCAAAATAAGCAGGAGACTGTACAATTTGTCTTTTTCATTTATTTATTTTAACCCAAGAGGCCAGATGTCGTCAGATCCGCATGCGCACCAAACTCTCACCCCCATGTATCACTTTCTGCTTTGGATGTAGCTTTCTAAAATCTTCATCAACAAGTCCGCCTCCTGAAACAGAGCGAACATGACATCGCATTAGATGTGTAAGAAGACGAGGTAACACTGAAAACATGTTGAAAAGGACTAGATGTTGATGGAGCTCACCCGATTTTTCGAGCGGCTCTCTTGTGTGTCCACCTGCGCCTGCAGAGCCTCTCGCAGGAACTCTTGGAAAATCTCACTGATCGCGCCCCTCTCCTCCGGCAGGGCTACCAGCCCATCAACGCCCTGTCCTTCTCCTGAGGGCAAGGGGGAGTCCATCACACTCTTCTTACCCATGAAATGTCCTGCCAAAGCAAAGGAAATGCTCATTACTTTCAAGACAAAGGGAAGAGAAAACACGGTGGAGGATGACAAAATGAACATCGTTGAAGGAGAAATGCGCATGTTAGAAGATTTAAATTAGTGAGTTAATATGCTTAATCTAAACCCACGTCTTTAACCTGAAAGATGGGTTCGTGGAGAAGCCTACAGGTGTGTGATAAGAAGATGCCCCTTACCTGTAGCCCAGAGATTTCCTCTTGGATTGACTTTAATTTTTGCAACTTTATTCCTAAGTTCAGTCAGGTCGAAGCTGACTGCTGCGGTAAAAGACACGAAAGAGAAAAAAAGGAGACAAGTCAAGAAGCCACACTGGCAGACACTGTTCATTGTGAATCCTCTCATCTTAGCGCAGAGTGGCGAACAGTCCCCCAGAGCGCAAGTGTCCAAGAAGCTCCTGCTGGTTGTGGACCATCAGACGCACTCTGCTTTTAAAGGCGCTCCTCGGTGGGGTGGGCTCATTTCACGATGCGTGTGCTTTTACTCATCCAGCTGCGTAAAAAACGGCACTTTGTTGACTCATTGTCAAGACTTCCTTAGAGCACACCGTGCGTATTTTACGCACCACATGGTTTATATTTAACACAATTTAAATATTATTCCCCGAAAAAGTGGAATCAAGAACCAAACTACTAGCAGTGCTTTGTCGTAATGTCGATTAATAGTGTCAATTTATTATTATTTTTTATTAATTTATTTGTTTTGTGGTTTGTGCGCGCGCGTGTGTGTGTGTGTGAGAGAGAGAGATTTCCATCATTGAGGCTGAATTTCTGAATTGTTCAGAGAGCCTTGAGGGACTGAACAGGATTTGCTCCCTCACAAGTGATAAATATTTAAAGTCCTGTTGTGAGAATTTCTTCAGATACTTACGCCATAACTGACATTTAAGAAAGAAAATGTCATGTGCAACACATAAACACTACAAAAGCTCTATTTCTACGCAAACACTGAACTTTTTTTTAGGACAAAGTGCACTGTTTGTGAAGTGCTGCCAGTTCCATTTAACTGCCACAGTGGTTAAAAGTGATTCCTTCTAAGGCGTCATTTCCCAGTCTGGGTTTCCCTTCAGCCCCTCCAGTGCTCAGGGCTAGGTCTGGCCCCTCACAACAAGCAACATGGCATTTGGCCAGTTACAGCATGCTGCTGTGTTCACCATCAGTCCTCTGAGGACAAGAGGACCTGCTGATTCTCACTGCTAATTTAGAGTTGATGAGACAGAGCGCCTTTTTGTCACTTCAGGGCGCTGAAGTTGTGAGCTTCGTGGAGGGGCTGCAGCTTGTGTCTTGTTCTTTTCATAACCTTTGGCATTCTCACACACATGCACAGGATTTCAGTCCATCTGCACAGCTGAATGTCAGTCTCATTAGAGTACACTCTGATCAGTACAGCGCCACCCTGGGCAAATTCACAGATTAGATTAAATGAGACATTGTCTTAAAATACAGCACTTTACATCTCAGTCTTTGATAACTTTGTTTATATATCAAGGGCCACAATTTAATTTCAGACCAAATCTAAAAAGGTGTAGGCTCTTGTGTGTGCTCCACAGGTGACACTTCACCATCACTTAACTGATTGTCAAACTAGATGAGCTTCAGTGGAGCCTTCGTGTTTGTAAAATTTCCTAATCCCAACAAGGTCAAGGATCCCTGAAGTGTAATGAAAATCTATCCGCATGCAATCAATTTCAGTGAAGTTGAAGTTCAAACACTTAGATGGAGTTTCAAGTGGATCCACTGTGAGATTATTTGTTGATCCATGCATCCATGTGATTGCATTTTAGTACTGGAAAGCCTCTGCTGAATGTAGCTTGATTACAAGGGCACTTCACCGTGTACACTACCAGTGACCTTTATGAGAAAACTATCACCATGACACAATTTCATTAATATGAAAATGTGTGAGCATCACAGAGGTTGCAGGAGGTTGTCTTTTAGGTGGATTTTAAAACCTGTATTATTTTTCTATTTAAAGTCATAAGGCTCAGGTCAAGATGAAATGCATATGGGGTTTCTTTATATTTCCCATCACATGCTTAAATACAATAAGAGAAATAATTGCTGTCTTGTTACCAGTTAAAACCCCCTTGGCTAAATTAAAGTGACCACTTGTGATGTGATTAAATGACAAATTACAGCAGCTACAAAAGAAATAAGTCACAGAGTTGAAAGAATCCATAGTGGATGGTAACCAGATTTCATATTTAATATCATTCATATTTAGTTGTCATAAAATACTTCACATATCTTTTTCAAAGACAACAGTTCAACAAAAAAAAAAACAAGACTTGACTTATCTTAATGAATGCTTTTTCACATTCTGAGGATTACAAATGAAGGTCAATTTTAAACTAAATCTAGCCTAGTTTCCCTCACAAAAATATTTTTAAAGCTTGTATTTTCAAATGTAAACACCCTATCAACATTTCTACAAAATGTTCAAACAAATGGTACAAAAAAGCCAGTTGGGTTTGACAAAGTCTAACTTAATTCTGTTTTGAAAGGCATGACTGAGGTTTCCTGGACGTAGTTTATCATTCTGGAGTCCTGAAGTGTAGGCGCCTCACTCCCGATGAACCAACACAAAGAGACCCAGCAAGAAGAGCACAGCATACTGTGGGGGAAAACAGGATGTTGTAGTTATTAATGGTCATACTACACACTCTTTATGAAGTCCAAGCTTAAGCAAAGAGGTCATTCAACTTACTTTAAACTTGGGGTAATCATTCATGAGGATGGTGACGATTCCAATGTATGGCACAAACCTGGAGATGTTAAACAGGATTAGTGTCAGAATATTTTCTGGATGTATACAAACGCAAACCCATTTAAAAATGTTTGTCTGTGGTTAAGTTGTGCAGAGGCACTACAGGAATGATAACACAACATCTGTACTCCTGCCTTTTATCACTTTAATGTGACAGAGACTGAACCAGGCTCTGAATATTTAAGGATCTATCCAAACTGTGTTGGTCCTTTCAAACACCTCCTTATGTTAAACTAACCTGTGCCAAAAAACTCCCCCTTAAAAGCATTTTAATTAATGAGCACAGGCGCTATGTTTAACACTTACAACTAGGCTGGGAAAGTGTTTAAACAAAACGTTATCAGTCATCTACAGCAGCAGCAACTTAACCATCCACAGACAAAACTCTCTTGTTTTCACTTGACCTGCACTGATTAAGTATTTGAACTCCAGTTTTGTTGTACATCATGCAATGACAATAAAGATATATTCTGCTCTAACTAGCCTGGGTAACTGTTAAATGGTGTGTAATTAAATAGAATGTAAAGTTAGTCATTGAAGCTCTGGTGATGGGCTGGAAGTTGTAAGGACGTGGAGGGGTTTTGGGGCAAGTGTAAACAAACTGCGGGCTTTGCTCTTTTTCTTCTTTTTTTCAGATAAAACAAATGTGAACAGCACTTCAACCTCAAGGAAACCCTTATTTTCTACTGACCGCTTTGGTTTGAAAATTTCTGGGTTGCATCTTGGGTACAACTTTTTTTTTGTCTCAGTTTACAACCAGTTGCTAAGTCATGCCATGCTCATTGTTTGAACAAACCAAATCTAAAAGAGTAAAAGTGAAGAAGCACTCTCTGCATGAGACCATGTGTGTCTCTGATTTAGAACAAGAAGAGTTATCACACTGCCATAAATGTGTATCATATGTGTCTATTGAAACTCATCTGAAACAAGCATATCTTGCCAATAAGAAATACTGAGTTTAAAAAATCTTCTTAGGTGGATTTTTAGAGTTTTAATTAGGTACCAGTCTTCTCCAGCTTCTTCCCACAAAACACCAAAATATAAAATACATCCTCAGCAATACAGAAAAGCAGGTGAGGTTGCCTGTCCCATTTTTTTGGTCCATATTTGTGACCATCAGCATGCCTTACCCTCTAGCTCGACCGACCACATCCTTCTTCTCCAGCCAGTGCTGCCCCTGCTTGTACAGTCCTCTGTCATCCACTGCATTGTTGTCCCCTTTGGTCAAGAACTTAATGTCTCCATTTTCCCTGCAGATAAGAAATCAGCATGACTTAAGCTCAAGATGAACAACATGTCCTCTATTTCTGCTACACCTGTGTCTGACATATCTAAGAAACCTCTCTGAGCCGCTTCGCTAGTTTTCCAATTCAACCCAATACTATGAATGGCATTGTCAGGTTTGATATACAGACATGGGGCTCAGTGATATGAAAGTACAACTTCATCAATGAGAACCTCAGTATGAAAGTGTGTAGTCATACTTTTCGTGGATCTTTAGTACTCTGTGTACTATGGGAATCTCTCTGCCCTCTATCCTGAAGACAACAATCTCTCCGACTCTGATGGGATCCTCTACCCGGTTGGTCAGAAACAGCAGGTCTCCTCTGTGGAAAGCTGGCTCCATACTCCCACTGTAAGGCAGTAAGAAAATATTGAACCCATAAGTTAAACCTTTTCTATGCTGCTGAATAAAGTCATACCATGTCAATCCCATCCTTTGTTTGTTGTCATTTCCCAGATGATATCTCCAAGTTCACACAGTATTCATACAAGGGGGAAAAAATCTACCAAAAGCAGGCTGTAATTTTGAAAAGCATTAAACAGCGACTGAAAAATCTCCAAACTGCACCAGAAAGTCCATATTAAGCACCCAATGATGATGAATAACTTGCTTTTCTTTGACCTAAATTTAATGTCACAGAGTTCATTACACATTAAAAGGCTTTACAGATTAGTTGTCTGGCAGAGTAAACCTATACAAAACTGATCTGTGACTTTAGCCTTACAGCACTAAACTTATTCAGCGCATTAACAGGTTAACAGGTGATCAAAATTTGTGTGGACATGACTGTTTACAACAGTCTACTGTATAGCAGCAGGTGCAGGACTTAATGCCACATGTTCATGATAAAATATTTTCCTTAAATTCTTCACATATCTAACCTTGTATTTACATTCAATCCTATTTCATGCAAACTTGCATGCAAATGAAGACAGCTGCTGTACCTGGCTTCATGACAAGATGAAAAAGCATGACTTCTATTTAAAATAATTTGTGTATGGAGAGGTTTCATTTGGGAGTATTTTTGGGCTATAAATGTCAGTATTAAGGCACTCTTTGTCTTTGGTGATGCAGGAACAATTACAGCTATAAACACAACATAAGCAGAAAACCCAAGAAAGGTAAATTTGGCTGAATCCAATTATCATTGACTGAAAAAAAGCACATATTGTTACTTTTAACAGAACTGAAAAGATTTTGTTCAGTTTCCCTAAAGTACATTTGCAACAAGTAACTCACTGCATGATTTGTTTTTGTTTGTCACACCAACTTTGTTAGCCAAATTGCTGCTGACAAGTCATGTGATTCATAAAATGAAACTGCCCCTGCTCTTTACAAATGTGCGTGTGCCTAACTTCAAAAACAGTACTTAAGTGGTTTTTGTTTTCCAGAAAAATCTTGGTATCAACCAGCTGATTTTGAAGTTGATATGCAATCAATTTGTGCTCCAGATTAGCCTAAAGAAGCTGGAAGCAGTTTGAAAAATAATCTAAGACACAATAACTGGTGTGCATTGTGATATTTACTCTGCTGTATGTGATAGCAGCTTTTCCCATCATATCTGATGGGTTCAATATTCTAGGGCATGGTTAAGCAATGTTAGTGAAAACAAATGATCCCACGGTCAAACTTGAACAACCAGAATGAGGTAAAATGCTTTTTGCTTTCAGTCTTCACTGAGCAAGTCTCACAGGAGCCACTACTTAGAGTAAAGAGGGTCTTAAAATACCTAACACAAGAGCCTCACCTGAGAACAACAACAATCGGACTCTCACTGCCAGTGACCACCATCAGTCCTTTCCAGATCATCAGGGCAGACGAAACAATCATACCAAAGTTCAGCACCTGGTAATAAAGCTGGAAGAAGAGGGAACATTTATACTTGTACTTCTTTAAACAAATCTTCAAAACGTGGGTGCACCTGTAGATGTACAAGAGCTGGCCCCACATACCGGAAATGGTTAAGATGTGGTTAGTGAGGCTATAAGACACAAAATGATTTGTACTGCTGAATTATTGATCAGGATATCCATAGTTAGACATTTGCTAGCAGTTTCATAAAAACCCATTCCTGACTGAACGTCCTGAGAGTGACAGCAAGCCACAGCTGCTGCACACAACTTCACAGGTTTTTACCATTTATGTCTTTATTAAAAATTTCTCCCATGGGGGATCAATAAAATAATATTATTTCTATTCTTTCTCCTAAATAGTGTGGTGTGGTTAAATGTGGTTCACTAGCTGAGCTGAAGTACGTACCTTTCTTTAAACCAAATTAAGATCTGCCTGTGATTCCCTTCTCTAAATATGGTGATAAATAAAAGATACATGTGCACGAAATGGTCTTAGTTTTATGCTGAAGACAGGCTGTAACGTTGAAAATTGGTCGAGTGCTAGTTAACGTTAGCTCTGTGGTTTCCCTACCATACAAAGAGGCTGTCGAAACTACTGCTCCGGTACATACCTGCCGCTTATTCATGCGACGAACATCGTCGAGAAAGTCTAAAGATAACATTTTTGCAAATACCGCTGGGTAGAAAAAGCACCAGAATCACATTAAAACGTTGAAAGTAACGAGCATATGGATGCACGGTCGAGCGGCGAAACTTGCATCCGATTCTTCCTGGTGCGCTCAGCCGGAAGTCCCGCCCACTCGTCAGCGCTGTGTTGAGGTGTCAGTTCTGGATACGAGAGGCAGAGACAGAGCACAGGGGCTTTCCAAAACCGACAAGTCAAACCTGTAACTCGTTAGCAAAAATATCAGCGGTAAACGCACGAAATATGTCCGGAACGGTGAACCATTACCATTACATTTTTTAAGTACAGTTCAGACACAGTCATCATTTCTCATTGAACAATTAGCATGTCGTCGGAAGCAAAACTGCCTTTAGATGAACATTGAACTCTGTTTAACAAATGCTACATAATGGTTTTCCTTTAACTTAAGCTGCAAATAAACAGGGGCGTCAAACGAACACGAACACAGCCAGAGGATTTGACATAATTAACCTCTCTGCCGCTTTATAAAAAGAAAAAAAGAAAAACTCAGAAGATTTTGTGTCATGATAACAAGTTCAAAATCACTAGTTTTCTCGAGTTATCAAGAGATAATAAGAATTATTTCTAAATTTAATGGTAAAACCAGCTTTTCAGTCTAATGGTCTTGTAATAGTCAAGATCTCTAGTATAAAGAACCAGAAAACTTGTTGCCTTAGGGAAATAAAGAGTGAATAATACAACCTGCTCAGGACTTTATGACTGGACCAACCTAGTGTCTTTCTTTCTTTCTCCCTTTCTGGAGAGGGTTGTTGTTGTTGTTTTTTTGTCTTTGTGGTTGTGCTGAACTGTTAGCCCTTATTTTGACTCAGTCTTGCACAGACACTTACACTACTATTTAACCAAACTGATTGTAGTGCTAGTTTCAGGCAGAGGCCTGACTTAGCACCGATTTCTTATGTTTCCATGGACAAGCTTATAGAAAGCACCAATTCTTTCTATCTTATGTGGAAGTTATGTTTATTTTTTGTGCCAGAATTTGAGATTCATCCTTGCAATCCCACCTGACTAAGAAGAAAATATTTGTGTTTTTTGTTAAAATAATATTGTATTAATGATATGATAAGCTTTTGTTTTTAAAAATGTTCTGCTTTATACATCCAAAATTGTCTAAGTAAACATAGTGCACTTACGTTGTGCATGCTAATTTCTCACACGTTGCAGACTTAAGTTATTCATTAACATCCTCTCAGCTCTTTACTTGATTTGCATGGCATACTTTGAATTATATGTTTGATGTGTTTTCCTTCATAAGTTCCTATAATGCAGCATTACACTATTTATTTTTACTTTTTAAATTCCCATCTTTGTGTATGTTTATCATAAATTCAAACAAGTAAAGGAATGCGTCATTCAAAAAAAAAAATGTATGGTTTGTATTTTTTTTATCACAATCTTGTGAGGCTGGTAAGACGCTGCACTTTGCTCCTTTTTCCTCTTCCTCAAAAATTAGACAACACAACTCAGTGCTCCCTCCTGAGCACATGGATGTACACAAAAATAGACACCTCTGGTTTTATTCAGATTTAGCCTTTAAGTTTTACCCTGAGTGAAATGATGTGAGATATGCATCAGAATGTCATTATTTTATAGTCAGCAAAACCTTGCCATGATACGATAGATTAACTCTCTATAGACAGTCGACTAAGTGGTGGCACAGAGACCAGTGGCAGCACACGACTTTTGGTGGGCTAGAGATAAAACTTTGTTCAAATGCCATCTAGTCTGTGGCATTTAGGGACGTGTGATCCCTTTCATACAATCTCACAACTATGCTGGCCTGCCAATGGTAATTGAGGTCAGTCAGGTGCAACAATGTAAGGTCAGAATCAGCTTTGTGAGGGAGGGACTCAGATGTCACACTTGCCTTTTGTTTCTGTTTTCCTTGTGCTTTTTCTCTCCTTGTTTTTGGATTCAATGAGATATCACTGAATGTTCATTCCCAGTGTGCATCTGATGCCGTATGAGTCATGTCTGACTAAAAGTGGAAATATCACTTTGTATGATATATCCTGGAATAACCTCATACTGTTTGGAATACCAATGCTCTGGTTCAATCATCAAATAAAATGCAAATGCGATTTACAGAAAAAGGGGAAAAGGGGTTTTACATGTTGCAATCCACTGCATTTGAATGTGAGAGAAAAGGCGGCAAATGGGTTTAATGTGATGGCAGCCTGAGACTGAATGGGAGATCTTCATATTAACTTAGCATAATGTCCATTTCAATTTTGAAATTACTACTTAGGCCCAAATGTACACACAAATTCTCTACAGATGTGGACTATCTATTCTTTCATTGACTGTGTCTTATCATGGGTATTAATGCTGAGATTACTGTGAGTTATTTGTCCTTACAGCATTCCGTCAGAGCAGCTCTGTGCGGCAGGAAGAGCTGTGCCTATGCATCATTACTCTGTAATATCCGTCTTTCCCTGGTCATTTTCTTCTATTTCTGATTAAAGGATGTGTCATTCTTCCTGCCCTACAAATATTACTTTTCAAATGGACAAAGATACTGATAAAATGATGAGACCCTCCTTTAGAAAAAAAAATGGATTTCACAGTTCTGCAGTGGGTGTCATGCTTTCTGATTGAAAACTTCAAGGCTTATTTGACTGCGGTGCTGGTTTTCTTCAATGAGTAGTGCTGCATAGTATCAAACTTTAAACCTGGCATTGATTGATCTGATCCCGAATCTGAAACATTTCATAGATATTAAATACATCTATTATCATATAGATTTTAGTCAAGTGCAAGCTACATATAGGGTAAAAAAAAAAAAAAAAAAGATTTACCTGTCACTTTTACACCAAGGGTGCAGTAATTTAACTAACAGTAGGTGGCAGGAGTGTCTAGTTTGACTGGTGCCACCTTCTCCATATTATTGTAACACCTGAGTCACAGTAAATTAGTCTGTTTTCTATGCCTTCAGAATCAGTATCTTCCCCATAGCTGGTCCAAACATACATTCACTTTTTTTGGAGATAGCAATGAATGCTGTGACTGTTAAACAACATAGATCACATACACAACTCTATACAGGTATTTGTCTTTTCAGACTGTGTTGTTTTGGAAATTTGGGTACCAACCATTGGTACCAAATATACATGTGCTTAATCAAAAATCTTTTCATGATACATGTGTGTAAAAGTTAAAGTAAACATTTTCAGTGCCTTTTTGTATTTTCATAGCAGCTGTTGATGTTAACCACCACTCTGAGACATTGATTACAGCTAAAAAGAGCGTTTGATAAAAAATTTGTGATGATGAATGGTTTTTATGTTCATTTAAGAGCACTTAAAACAGACTGATCAATTTTGACCAGAAACACTAAAGCAAGTGGTGGAACATGAACACAACAGGAGGATTAAAGTGCAAAATATCAAATGAAAAGGAATCTCAATTCACACAGCAGCTTTCAATTCCTCTTGCTGCCAGCACAGTAGATGAAAACATGGTGTTTTGTATTAAATATGGACTAAATGAGTTTGGCTTATTCACACTTAACTCTGTCAGCTCTTGTTTCTGTTAACATGTAGCCTTCTCATGTCACTTGACAACATCAGAAGTGACAATGAAGGATTTTTTTAAGCATTTATTAAGCTTCTACTGTTCACACCTGTGTGTGATGCCACTGCTTACATAAATGATGAATCACTAATGACTGGGAATCACAAATGATTATCTTGATGAAGTTAGCCTTTTAGCCTTTAAACACACTAGTGACAGCCAGCACTTCAGTCTCTAATGGGAAATCTTATTTGCCCCTGAGTGTGACAGCTGTTAAGCATGCGATGACTGAAGTGTTTTTATTTTTTCACAGTCATCTTGTTGGTCTTTACTGTGGATACTCCTGACGTATAACAAAAGTTATAAGGGTAGTTATAAGTAAGCTGTGGTGCATCAGTCCCGACTTCAAGTTTTGCCAAAACTGAGTACAGCTTCAGAACATTCATGGTGAAGACAGACTTAGTGCAGCCACTATGAAGTTGATGCTTGCAGTTCTTTTGTGAAACCACTCAACTATTTGATTCACTTCATCTTTTAAGGATGAAACATTTTGTTGAGCCCATTTTGTCTTTTGTTTTGAATCAATTACGTTTCAGTTTGTCCAGTTTTTCATTTTATGTCCTAATACTGTGAGGAAAGTGAAGATATTTAACTTCAGCTATACTCTTTGTTGTTCAGCATATGTTAGCGTCCATACATGCCAAATATTTTGAAGACCAGAATCATCTTCAAAACATTAGGATAGGATAACATTCAAGACTGAATGATGGTTAAACTGTACAGGTTGACAGAGCTGCTGACAATCACCACTTTGTTAGGAAGACCTTGCAAGTACTGGGTAGGACCCCTTTGCTCTCAGAACTGCCTTAATTCTTTGTGGCAAAGATTTATGAAGATGCTGAAAGATTTTCTCCGAGATCATTTTCCTTTTTGCAAGTTTTCTGTTCCACCTCATCTCAAAGGTGCTCCATTGGATTGAGATCTAGTGACTGTGGAGGCCTTTTGAGTACAGTGAACTCATTGTTATGTTGAAGAAACCAGTCTGAGATGATTCCAGCTTTATGACATGGTGTGTTATCCTGCTGGAAGTAGCCATCAGAAGATGGGTACACTGTGCTCATTAAGGGATAGACATGGTCAGCAACATTGAAAAGGCAGGCTCAGACCAACAACCATTACAGGTTAAAAGTCTCTTAAACTACCTTTATTTCTAATGCTCAGTTTGAGCTTCAGTTGGTTGTTTTGACCATGTCTGCATGCTTTAAAGCAGGGCTGTCTGAGCGATATTTTCATCCCTCTGCCCATGTTTGAACTGTCATCATATATATCTTTTTAAATTAATGTAAATTAATGTAGATATAATAGTCATTCATGTGGAAAAAAAAGTCCAAATCATGCACCCAGTTTTATTTCTATTCCTGATTTTAAAAGGATGGAAAATGCATTATTTTTGTTTCAGAGGAGTATTGTGTCCAAGTTATATCGCACTAAATGTCTTGGAAGACTTAGGCATAGTATTTGCGCCATATGAATGTTTAGTAACTTTATGCTTTGTGTTATTTTGAACACTTTTGCGATAGGCATATTTGATATCACGCAGTGCAACATGAATGTTTACTTTTGGCCCGTGACTCTCCACCTGGATTTGTTTTTGGCCCTTTGCCGAAAAGAATTTGGCACCCCTGCTTTAAAGCATTGAGCTGCTGCCATGTGATTGGCTGAATAGATAGATGCATTACCTAATAAAGTGGCCAGTGAGAATATATATGTGCAGTTGTTATTTCTTTTTCTCTAGATGATTGTGTACATCTTTTAAATGTTACTAGAATGGCAGTGTAAAGCTGTCTAGTTTTTCTTTGTTTTCATGGATGGTATACTTTATCATAAATATCAACAACACATAACTCAAATAGGCTAAAAAAACTGGATAGATGATGGCAGAAAGACATGTGAGTCCCCTCAGATAACAAGAGTGACAGATCACCCTGGTTACTTACCTCCCCCCGCTGATATATTTGATAATGACTGAGTGCTGATATCTGATAGACTGAGTGAGATGACTTTCATTACAGTGATTCAGTCCACTCTGTAATATGCTGATTTCTATTAAGAATGACACTTAGATTTTAAAAAGCACATGTCATGCACTTTCACAGCGTCTCTGAACACACACGGTGAAATTTCATCTTTTATTTTGTAGCCAGCAGTAAGGCAAAAGTGCAGTTTCTAAAAGGGCAGTGCAATGTAGGGTGGCAAGTAAACATGGCAGGTAACAAAATATAAGCACAGCACCATTAGCCACTGTACAACAGTGTCATGTGAAGCTACATATGGCTTGGAAATTAAAGGTTGTTTTCTTCTTCAGAAACTGCTGTACCCCTGGGGCTTACTCTGTATTCATGCCATGATTTACTTCACTGGACACATAGCCTACATACAATGCCACTTCAGGTCAAAATAATTTCTGTTGCGCAATCACTTCGGGGAAAAAAAAACACTGACCTGAGATTAGGATTCACAATCTGTGACCTGCAATGGTACATGGATTGGTAGAATACAAACCCAGGAAAGTCACTACTCTCTACTACACAGAGTCTCAACCTAAGATTTTCGAATGTAAAACATAATCACGAAGAAATGTGAGGGCAGCAATACACAGCAAGTGATTACGGCAAGGAATGGTGGCTGTTAAAATCAAATAAGGCATAACATTCATCAATCTCTTTCCTGCTCTCTTAATGGTTTCATAGCTCTCCTCCATCGAACTTCTCTTTCTCCCAGTTATTCTGGGCTTTTTTTCCTTCGTGGATTTATAAACAACAATGAATCACTTCATGACTTCATTCTGGAGACAAGCAATAGCATTTATCAGTACTGTGATAAGATCCTGCTCCTCAGAGGAAGCCTGTAATCGTTGTCTTATGAGTTGTAATTATTCTACTCCATCTGAACAGCTTTGGGTGGTTCAGCAGTGGTTTGCTGAGAGGGGGTGTTTCTGCCCTCTTGCTCAGTCTTTCTTGGCATCCTGGGGCTGCCGGAAGCTTTCCGGACGTTCTGAGGGCTGGAGGAGCCAGCAGCTGTTTTGCGCTGAAGTAACGGACTCCTGGAACCTTTAGGTTTTCCTGGTGTCAACAAGGAGTCGATGACCTTTAGTGACCTCAGACCCAGCAGGCCACAGAAGTAGTTACACTGATGTTGGGAGACAAACTGCTCAAAAACTTTGGGATTTCCTTCCACAGTGAGACCCAGGTGCCTGTGGCAACACAAACACACGGGCAAACACAAAAAGCAAATGTTACAGCTGTGATCAGTATAAATGTAAATTACCTGCAAAATTCACATTTTCAGAGTATCATTTGCTGGAACAACACAATTAAAATATACTGACCCTGTTGTTTTCACTGAAATTCCAACATTGGTGATTTTGGTGTCAACACCTGCAACATAACACCATGTGATTACTTTTTCTTTTTTTTGTTCAGGTGAAACATACAGAAACACGTGGATTTGTCCCCAAATTAAGTCTATCAGATGCAGAGGAGTACATTTTTTTTATCTTATGGTGAGCAATACCTGACCCCATAAAAGTTACAGTCATGTGAGTAATTCGTCAATAATCATCAAGAGTTTTAAACTTTCACCTCAGTCAATGTTTTACTCATAGGAAAAAAAAACAAACACTTTTTTTTGCATTTCTCAGTTGAATCCTTGCTTTTTCATACCCTCTAGTCGAGTGAGGAGCAGATTGCCATTGGTCCACTGATGGATCCAATGCTGCAGGGTGCAGCACTTCCGTTCCACGTCAGTGCCCGTCTTCATATGGAGGCGCCCTGTGTGATCCAGGACAGAGTATCTCTGATAGTCCCCTGTCAGTTCAGCCTCCACTGTATTGTACGGGACAGTGTTTGCTGGGCGGTACATCAAGTAGACTGGGCTAACCCTGAGAAATAAAGATGTTGTTGTGATGAAAATTACCTCTAGAGATGCTTGGTGGCCCATATACTGTAAACATAATACAAAAGTTTGTAGCAAACCAATTGCACTCACTCAAGACTGGGACCAAAGTGTTCAATCACTCTTGCCTCTGCAGAGAAGATCTTGCAGTACTCACGAGCCAAGTTCTGAATTTTACACTCCTGCATGCAGAACATTGGGAAACATCCAGCAGAGATAAGCTCTACCTACACCAGTATATATTCATTCTTCATGGGATTAGTAGCAAAGTACTCCTACATGGGTGAAGGGATGACATCTGACTATCACATTTTAATGTTGGGTGGGTTTGCTGGTAATATTTTGACTTATGCAGATTTAAGAAGTGGGAAATAAAGCTTTTCTGACGCACCTGCTTTACAATTTCCAGGTTCCTGTCAATGAGGCAGCTCTCTCCTTTGCCTCCATAGGCAATCGGATTACATACTTTAATGATGCATGTGTTGCCAGACTCGAACACAGGCTCCAGACCATATATGACCTTTGCTCTCCAGACTTTGTGTGAACATCCATCGCCAATTTGAGATTCCTGCATCATCACACGGCCAAAGAATTTGTTACCCCAGGCACCATGATCAGCCACACCCCGGCTGAATATCATGGGTGTCATTTCGATTTCTTCCCCAACTGCACACAGAAAAATATGGCAATGATAGTTGATAAATTATCAAGTTTTTCTGACTTAGGAACAAGTAGAAATCTGAGCACATAATAATCACACAAAAGTCATCTTACCACCGAGGTCCTCACGCAGAGACAGTCCAGCCAAAACTGGAACATAGTGAGAAAAACAGAGTAAGTGTTGATGCAGCTTACCAAGTATGGAAAAACATGTTTATTGCAATGGTTAGGTAAAGAAGTGCTTACGATCTGCACTGAGGAGATAGTCAGTGGAGTCAGTTCCATACTCGTTTGTGATAGTACATCCATAAACACCTGAGTCTTTGCGTGACGCCTGAACAACGGCAAGGTTGACCTGAGTTTCATCCCCCGCACTGAGAAATGAACAACAAATGAAGGTTGAAAAAAACTGCATGGAAATATGAACAAATTAAAACATGGTCCCATTGTGTCAGGTGAAGTAACTTAAACATTTTTTTAGGCCAAGACTTTAAAAAAATCTAATTCAGATGACCATTTTGACCTCTTAGAGAATTGTTGCAGATCTTCTTGCACTGTTTACCAACCTTCTTTTCATCTGAGCAATCCCCTCTTCATTTTTGAACCATTTGATCGTAGATTCACCAAGAACATTAAAAAACTGGCACCAAAGTTTCAAGTGTCCTGAGGCATCTGCATAAGTTTCAGCTCGGATCTTGCGAATAACTTGAGGAGCTGAAGATAAGAAGACCAAATACAAACATGTTAAAATACAGACTTCAAGCCTCCGGTGTGTATCCACCATAGACTGTAAAGGTAAACTAAAATATGTATCAGGCTCTCTTAGCATCATATGCAGCCAAAATGCTGTAGCTATACATTTTAATATGGCCCTCGATAAACAGGTGAAAGTACATTTGTTGCAACTTGTGCCTGTATCTCAACTTTATTTAACACATAATACCATCAATATTCCATCAATATACCTGACATGTGACTATGTTACACAAACCATCTTACAGTCTCTAAAAAGAGTAATTTCCAACACATTTATTGGCCAACCAAGGCAAATGTGCTTCCAAGGCTACTATAGTTATCGAAACGGGATGCCACCTCAGAAACTATGCTTGAATAGAAAACAGGGCTGCAGCATGAGTTTGACAGCAGTGAGCAGAGTTGAAATTTCCTTGTAGGGGATGGAGCTTCCTTGTATCAGAAGTATTTCATGGAAAATGAATTTCTGAGAAAATTCTTAGAAGTTGAGCGTGGATCATAGTTAAGATGACAGTTATTCACTATTGGAGATCTCCAGAAAACTCTTGAGGTTAAAAACTTTGAATAGTAGCAAGGTGAACTTTTTTTCCCATTTCCATCCCATTCTCTGCTGCACAGAGAGCTCAGCCTGACAAAGCTCAATTCTGCTCTGTCCACATACAATTCATGGTATTTGTGACGCAGCTTATGGCTTACTTCTTGGACCAAGCAATTTTGAGCAGTTCAACCAATGGATCAGCCAGTCACAGCTTTGAACAGTCTATGACATACCTAATGAGTGACTGCCAACAGGGCATGTCTAATAAACTCTCTTTCCTGCCCTTGTTTGGATTTGCTCTTGGAGTTTTCCTAAACCACTCCAAATTTTTGGACACCTTGCTAAGCTAAGTAAAAAGCTCTGGACATTGGATTCTGAGAAAAGGGATGGTTTAGACTCTGGAGGGCCAAGAGAGGAGCAAGAGGACCTCGGAGGGCTCTCAGGTAGTTTGACAGCCTCTAGCCCATTGCCAGGGGCCCAAGAAATATAATAGACAAGTTGGTACCATATTCCTTTTTGTCAAATTGATCGATTGATTTCAAGGCTTGTATCTAACTCAATGGTGCTAGTCAAGCCATTGCAGAACATTTGCCCGCGTTGGCCACAGTTTTCATGATGACTGTTTTACCTTTGAATGGATCCCTCTTGTCCTTCTCTGCAGGTTTCCCCTCAGTTTGGGGGGTTTGTATCTCCTGATTGGGCTGCAGGGTTGTGGCTTGAGTCTCGGGTGCCAACTTCCTCCTGCTGAAGAGTGGAGAGTGCCTTTCCACTGCAGGGACCTGCTCACCTGGGGGCTGTAGTAGGGGTGAGCGCCGTGAAAGATTCGGAGATGTAGAGAGGGTCATGGGACTTGGGGAAAGCCTGCTGCTCTGGGTGGAAACTTCAATTTTGGGACTTTGATTACCACCTGCTGATGGGGCGACTAGAACCTCTTCAGGGTTGGCCTTGGGTATTGCAATTTTGCGTCTAGCACCTGAGGCTAGCTCTTGTGGTGTTGCCGACGGAATTGGAGAAACGCAGTTTCTTCTCTTTGACATTGGACTGGCCTCAGGAGTTGGACTGGCTGGTGACTCTGTCCTTGAGGAGGAATCCCCAACTTGAGAAATAAGTTGAATATCTTTCTCCTGCACATTTGCAGTAAGCATACTTTCTTTGGGTACATGCAAGAAAGTCTCTGAGGAACTATTTTTTGCATTGTTGTCTTCCATTTTGTATTGATCTGGGAGTGTAACTTCACTAACGCCTCTTTCAGTTTTGCTACCAAGTTTAATCTCTGGCGTTAACTGTCGTGTGACTTCCATGCCTTTGCTTGCAGGCTCATCTTTAGCATGCTCCAAAACGGTAATATTTGACCCTTGATGACCAGACTTTATAGGTGTCACTGTAAGTGGAGTCTCGGGTTCTTCAGTTACACTTTCAGAAAGTTTTGGAACTGATCTATAAATCACTTCTTCCTTTGAAGGCAAAGGAGGCACTTTGACACTTTCACTCCCTGAAAGAGAAACATCAGGGGAATGTTTTGGAGCTGATGCTTTAGTTTCTGGGCAAACGTCCATTACACATTCATTATATTCCCTGGCGCTACCATGAAGTGCTGGGGTCTCTAAAGTAGTGCCAGTTTCTTCACCAGACATAGGTGGGATAGCAATCTGTTTTTGAACAGGTGGTGCAGTTTCAACCTGACATGAAATGAATTCCTGATCTGTTTTACTTAGCTGATAGTAAACTTCCATAAGGGTTTCCTTTATGTTTCTGAGAGGAGCAAAGTAAGTCTCAGCTCCTCTATCAAACACTGACTTCCTGGCTTTTGGTTTGGTGTTTCCATCCACCTCACACGTGTCAGAAGCAGGTGGACTTTGCAAATGGTCAGCCTGGAAAGGTACAGTGTTCAATGAATTTTCAAGAGTTGACTCAAGAGCCTTTATTTGTGCTCTCAAGAGCTCAGCTATTGATATGACTGTAGTGACCGGCTTTTGAATTTCTTGAGATTTATGACCGGGTGGTTGGCACGCGCCAGTGTTGTCTTGGGTTTTTGTTTGGAGTGGTACAGCTGGGTTTAGATTGTATGTGTCTGAGGGTCTTTCTTCTGTCTTTTTTGTCATGAATGCAGTTTTTTCACTTTCTTTAGGAGCTACATTCACAATGACAACAGTCTGTTGATCTGCTGCCTCTGTAATCTTTTCTGCTTGATTTTGCTCGGTCGTGTTTGGAGCAGTAGTTTCAGTCTCCATTTCAACGACCCTCTCCTTTGGCTCCCACCTGTCAGGCTGCAATGGTGGCCTCCCAACCTTGTTACTCTCTACCTTCTCATCAACTTGTGCTTCTGTGCTTTTAACAGCTTTTATGGCTGTCTCATCTTGGCTTTGCTTGAAGCTGAGAGAAACGTTACACCCTCTGGAGTTCTCGGCATGACCCGGGCTTTGGAGGGATGACTTCTGTAGGTCTGTGTAAAGCACTGTATGGCTTTCATTTGATCCCTTGGTATGATCCTGTGTGTCCTGTGTCATTTTGTCAGCGGCTGCTTGAGGAACAGTTTGCAAAGAATGAGTCTGGATGTCATCTGCCGTTGTCTCTTTTACAGATGTAGTCTTTTGTGTTGGTTGTGCATCCTTCGTGCTCTGGTTGGATGGGAGCTCAAGGATGACAGGTGTGTCATTCCTGTTCATCTTTGTATGGGCCGGTGTAACCTTGGGACATAACACATCAGAGGTTTCCATGCTGTAAATACTCATCCCTGGCTATGCTGGACATGGATAAACACATGTAATTTTAAAAACAGCAACAGCGTAACCAGCAACAAACAGAGCAGAGCAGAAAGACCTTCATGCAAAAAGAAATTTATGAACACAAGAATAGGTTTTAGTAGGTGATGGGAATCTTTTCTTCCACCTGTCATATCAAAAATGTTCACATAAACACAGGGTCAAAGTTTCAAAGACTCAAGTATTTGCATTAAAGGTGTTTTTTTTTCATGTTAGTATATTAGAAATGTTTTTTTTAAATTAATACAGGAAATTAATACACAAATTCCAAAGTTTATAATTTTCAAGTTTTTCAAAAGAGAGAGGCAAAATGAAAATACCCTATGCTCTATATCACTTGATCAGACAAACTTTCACCAAGTCATATCATAGTTCAAAGGTACTTCTGTTGACTGGTATCAATTTTTTTTATTATAATCTTTGTACATTAAAATTCTGCATGTAACTAATTTGTTTCATTTTTATTATTATCCATACCTTAAACTCTTGCACAGTGAGACCTGCTCACATATATGGCGGCTATTTTTATCTTTAAAGGTAGTCAGACAGGAATGTGGATCATTTTAAGAGGTGCTTCAGACTTGCAGTGCTTTCTCTCAACACTGAGTACTGTCAGAGTTTGGCCATGCAGACAGGAGGATTGCATAAGCAATGAGAAATGCAGATGCACAATATAAACAGTGAAACAACAAGTGCTAGTTCGTGCGTCTACATGACCAATCACATTTAAATACTCGGCTTAAGTTTCTAGCACCACCACCCCCTTTAAATATTTAGAAATGAAGGAAGTAGTATACTTAAAAACTAACTGGTTAAGGAAAAATGTCGAAAATTGAATAAAGATGTGTTTATTTTCTGCTACAGCACATCTGCTCTAAGCTAACGGTTAGTTGCTGCTAGCTTAGCATAGAGGCCGGAAACAGAAGAAAAAAGCTAGCTTTGAATTTATCAGTTAATATTTTTGTCATAACTTGCTAAGTCATTGTTTTTCATAAGCTGCTGAAGCCATATTGATAAGAGTATCTAAACATCAATTCACAATCACAGAACCTGTCTTGCTAACTTCCCATGTGTCTGAGTATATTAAGCTAGCTTGACAGCCAATGTGAGCATTAGACCGATCTGAAACTGAAATCATTCCTCTTATCTAACGCTTGGCATGTAAGTGAAGAAACACATTTCTAAATATATTTATCTATTACTTCAGAATTTTTCAGTGCTCTGTTGCTATCACAACACAGTGCTGAATAATTCCACATTTCTGGGAAGGCTAACTCTGAGACCGTATCAGATGTCCTGCATTAGTATACCTGTTTCATCTGTCAACATGTGCGTCATTCAATTCTTGTCACACAGCAAGGCATACTTGTAGAAGCTATTAATAGCTGTGGGATGGTTGTATTACTTATGAGGCCTGTGTTGGCAGCACAAAGCACTTATGAGCTCATGCGACAAACCTCACCCACCTCACTCTGCAGCCCTGGCCCAGACACAGAAACATTTTTTTGGCAGGGGCTTGTTTCCGTCACAGACAGCTGATCTGCAACCTGCTCACATGGACGCTGGGGTAAAATGGTTGAGCTTTCAAAAGGTGCAGTGGTCAACTGAACATCTCTAAGCTCTAAAGAGCCTCCAGTGGAAGTACCGGACTTGTCGTCAACATCCATTGGTGAAATCTGTGCTGTTTTAGAGATGCCTTCTTTCACTTTTCTTCTGATTTGTTGTTTTGACTCTGCAGCACTTTGCTGTAGTCGTGCTGAGTTAAAATGAGGACTTGTCTTCTGCATTTCCATCTTTTTCTCTGTATCACTGCCTGCAGTGTCCTTCTCATGTTTAGCAGATTGTTTCCCTTTAGTCCCTGATCCAGTAGTGGATGTAACTGCAGCAGATACTGGAGGAGCACGCTGTTCTTTGTGTGTAGATACACTTTTGATCTCTGAGGGCCTACCAACAATACGAGCCTTTGGCGAAACTGCCACGGTTGCTGATTTCTGAGGTTGTTCCTTCACTTTTCTGTAGTTTGAATCCACGACAGATGAAGATACGACATTCTCTACTTCCATGACCTCTTCTGAATTACCTTCATGCTGCATTGCCTCTTTAGGGTATCGGGCCTTGGGTATCACAGCCCTTCTCTCCTCAGTTGTTCTCTCTCCTGGTGTCTCTGATTTTGCAACTTTTGAACTGTTTGAAATCTTAAGCTTCTTTTTGACAAAGGGGGTTTTGGGTTTGTGTGGAGTAAAGATCTTTTGGGTAGAGTCATACACGTATGTCCCACTCTCGTTTATATTTTCATTGATGGCCTGTCCGTTAGTCACAGCAGACACTGATCCGTTAACAATGGGGATGGGCTTTTCCTCCACCTTCTCCACTGCTGCCTCCTGTAACCTGGCCTCTGTCTCCACAGCTATTGTCTGAGGGCTTACATCATTGCCCTCATCCTCAGTGGAGCTTGGGGCGCTGAGAAAAGCATCCATCGTGGATCGCCTCTTCCTCTGTGTGCGATCTGGACTGATGGTTCGCAGCGGTTCCTGGTTTTCTTTACCTTCTGCTTCCCTGCGTTTGTTCTCAGCCTTTTGCTTGAGCTTGCCAAAGTAACGCTGGTGGATCTTGAACTCATTCATCTCACCCACCTCAAGCACTCCAGAACAGGACACAATACCTTTGGTGTTGCTGGCTGAGGCCTGGTATATGGCTGCATCGTCAACAGTGCAACTGCAAAGAAAAGCCCATTGAAACAGCTTCATTAAAATTAAGCTGACATGAATGATCACAATAAACATGGCAAAGCCTTTTTATTTGTAGATTATTCAAAATAGTACACTATAGTCCCTTTCTGTGCTGGGATTTTTCTTAAAAGGTGAAAAAATGATACCTACACACATACATATATACATACTTGTAAATGTGCAGTGAGTGGTTTTGGCCATCGCGAAATACTTCATATTTAGGTAATCCACAGAATCTGTCCAACTGCATATCATCCTTGTACCACAGAACTTGGGGTGTTGGGTGTCCTAAAAGATTAACCAAAAAGAAAAAAAAAACATAAGCAATGAAATAAAGAAGTAAATTGTAGTTTAGCAGCCATTGCTTTGCTACAACAAAAATCAGGGAAAACTGGCTGTATTGCACAAAAATTCTCTTGGCATTGAGTGAAGCAGTGTTTTACCTGTAACCACACAAGAGAACTTCACATTGCAGCTCTCTGATACAGCTTTGGACTTGAGGGTTAGCTCAAAGAAGGGCTGTGTTTCTTCTGTTAACTGTGCCATCACACTGCAGAGTGTGCTCCTGTGCAAGAAAACAGAGCTTGTCAGTCTAGATGTAGAGGTTTTTCAATGTTAATGTTATTCCTTACATACAGGAAATCTTCATATTTACAGTTAAATTTGATCTTTGAGTTTGTTAAAGGTCAGAAAATGTCAGAGTAAGGTCTATTTTACTCAGCTTTAAGTGTCTGTTTCAAGAAATTAGCTAGAGTGAGTTTTTATTCAGTTACATTCTCAACATTTGAATTGCTGCTGTTAATAGTTTTGTCTCTTACTGTACTTTATCATTTACAATATATGCAAAAATACAATAATATACAAAAATTAACACATTTACTTATGTGATGGTTAGCACCGTTCATGAGAGGTGAAAACAAAAGGTAAAACTTTTTTCAGTGACCACATATTAAAGTAACAGGAAACTGTTACATTTGTGTTACTTCATTTCTAGAGCTAAATGAGTCTTTGGCATGGTCACTGATGAAATAATTATTTCATGTGACATTAATTATAACAATAAATCTCAGTGAAGATAATGACAGGGTCAAGAGCATTGAACCATTATAGCATGTGGAAATGTGGAGGACATGTAACGCCCATGCATATGTACATGAACAAAGAGTAATAGTAAGTGATGTAGGCTTGCATGCATTTAAAGGCATAATGTTTGCATTATGTGCGGCTGATCTATGTCTGGGAATGACATCCAGCACAGCGTTGGCCCAGTTCACAGTTAAAGGATACTTTTACACTTCACTGCATGTAACTAATGATTAAGCAAATAATATACGACATTAATTCGACACTCACTTAAACAATTAACAGTGCCATATGACTTGCAGCATGCAATACTATATATGCTGAGTCCCTTGTTGAACCCTTGTTAAAGTCATTGTTGATCTATTGTAGATATTATGATAAAATCTGACAGTCATGATAATGAAATGAATGATTTTACAGTTCAAAAAGTTGCGGTTTTTAACCCAAAATTGTCTTTTGTTAAACAAGAAGAAGGTCTCATGTCTGTCCCTGCCACTGCCTGAGAATGAATTATTGCTTTTATCACAAATGACTGAAGAGTTGAGCCTTAAGTTCGACCCCTCTGGTCGGATGACAAAACTGTCCATGCAGAAGCTGTTTTTGTGTGATGTATGATGCAAACAGTACCCTGTTGCATAACCAAGATGCTGCTCCCAATCAGCAGTTTATTTAAACCCATGTCACCATTTATGTAAGGTTTAAAAAACTGTGAACTATTTATGTATTGCAGATCAAGTTAAGGATAGCATGATCTCCTTGTGGAAAAAATTTTAACAAGTATATGATGGATTACATTTCAGCAAACAGGACACACTGCACACTGCACTGAGGCTGGAGGGGTACCTGTTTTCTGGCCTCACATTGGAGAGGTAACTGCAGCCACCAGACCGGCTGCTAACACTGATTTCATCCGCACTACTCGACCGTCCATTTCCCAAAGAAGGGCGTGTTGTTATCCTCCGTGAACCCATTGTTCACTAGATAAAGGTATAGTCCAAAATGAAAAAGTTCTCCAGGAGAATAAAAAAGTTTTTGTTTTGTTTTGGCTTTCCAGAAAGGGGAAAAAAGAGCTGCAATAAACAAAAGTGAAAAGTTACGTAACATAAACTTTTACATCAACATAAAAAGTTGCCAGCATTAGATTACAGTTTGAAATTAAAGGCACAGACACCAGTGGGAGATGCTCTCTATCAGTCTGCTTTCATACTTATTATTCACATTAAAAACAAACTATTTTCAAAAGTTAACTCACCGTCCACAGGTCCTTTCCCTCCTTTGACTGATACCCCCAGGCACTGACTTGAGGCTCTGACAATTTCCAATCAAACATGAGCATGCGTAGGCTGCAGGACTATTTATAGTTGGCCTGCAAATAGGCACAAGAGCACATCACACTTTCCAAAAGTCTCCTTTGGACCATTTCACAAAAAATAACTGCTAGCTATGAAATATGAAGCCATGTAGAGAGACTCCTGCACTGATACAAGTGATACACTTTTCAACCAGAAATCCACAATAATTTCTGCTCAAATCCAGGGTCAATCTGTTTGGTCTTTCCTCGAATAGGAGGAGAGGATTAAATAAATCAGGGCGGTGGGATTTTCTCGTCTGTTCCCAGTGGACAACACACATTGAGAGAGGAGGGGGAACACTTGTGTGCTCATAGCTGGCTGCCCTCTTTTCAAAATTTTTATCTCGTGTTATAAAGAATCATATGAGCCTGTCAGTCAGGAGGATGACGACTTCACTTTTAAAGGCGATCCATATGAGTGTTACATTCTCTCAGTCATCCAGTCACAGGGTCACTTTCCACACAGGAAAGTGGGGAGCTATGCTGACATCACTTTATAGCTTGTTGCTAAAGAGTTGAAGTAACACACAACAAAAACAAGACGCAATGACATTTTTAGAAAGATACAAGTGCCCTCTATATTGTTTTCAAAAGGGCTACCATCTTCTCTGGCATGCATTGTCTATTAGGTGACAATTGTGTTGGACCCCCCGGAGGAAAAGCAGTAGGAATAGAACTGCCTTATATAGGCAGATCCCTCTGACTGCCAAAGAGCTATGTATGCTTATCTCTACACACACACACACACACACAGATACACCCACACAGATACACACACACAAACACACTGGCTTTCTTGCTGTCTTTCACTCTTTTATTGACAATAAACAAAGCAAAATAACATTAATCTATAATAAAAAAAAATCTTTTGTGGTTTTATAATTTACCACAGCATTAGTTTACTGCAGAATTGATGTTGAAGTGCCACTTAGCTGCAATAATAATATCAGTATTATGTCCCACCATATGTTGCAACACACATTCTTGATATTTGCCATGTTGCTTGTTGAGCCTTCCTTTTGTTAGATTGATCTTCTTTTTTCCCCCCATACATCATAGAGTTTCACAACTCCCACATTTTGACTTCTCCTACTGGGGAGGTATATAATAAAAATAATAAATAAATCAAATAAACAATAAATAAATGATAAATAAATAAAAAGAAATTTGAACAAAGCTACAACATGAGAATTCACTTTGGAAGAAATGACAGACTTAACAATGAGTGACCTTCAACCCCTCTGAATTGGTCATGCAGTGTAACATTTCAGTATGGATTCCATGCATGGTTCCCATACAGCACACCCGACACACACTCACATTAACACTAGTGATGGAAATGCATATGCTGCATGAAGAGTGTTATGTGTGTGTGTGTGTGTGTGTGTGTGTGTGTGTGTGTGTGTGTGTGTGTGTGTGTGTGTATCTGTGTATGTGTGTGTGTGTGTGTGTGTGTGTGTGTGTGTGTGTGTGTGTGTGTGTGTGTGTGTGTGTGTGTGTGTGTGTGAGTGTGTTGCCCCAGCTCAGCCTGGACACTGTGGACAGGGCGTGAGCAGAGATCAAAGCGTAACAGGATGAGGGAACACTGCAGAGGCTGGGTGACTGTCGGGTGACTCTTTGTGTTTGAAGGGGATTTCCTCGTACTGAACGATGTGTTTGAAGGTACATAAAGACATGCTGTGCTGTTTGGCAGTATTAAAACCCTGAAAGAGAGCTGCTGCTTTTCTGCTTGTTAGAAAAAGTACCAAAGAAACACAAAGTTTTTTTTTACCTACTACCACTCTAACAGGCATCATATAAACTTTTCCATAAAGTTTTGCCACCATGTAGTTTGAAAAGTTTTAGTTATTATACAACAAATCAGCAAATATTGTCTAAACAGCTCCAAACAATACCTTAAACCAGATGGGGTCAATTGTGGTTATGATTTCAACATTGCATCCACATTGCCTCATGCTTTGCTATGTATAGCACTTGTGTCTTAATCCTGTTGTGGCTTAGTGTGGCAGATTTATAGCCGGTCAAGTTGATGCCCACTGAGATTACTAACTCTGGCTTTGTTGATGCCATTATACTTTTTTCCAAACACAACTGTGCACTATCTAATGTAAACTGTTATTATAAGTTACTCATAATGGACAAGCCAAAATCAGCAGATTTATAGTTTTTCAGGATGTGCACACGTCAGTATGAGCTAAATAGACAGGTGTTACAGGTTGGACAATTGTCCACTGCTGTTGCCAGCTCTAGATATCCAATGAACCCTTCACTACCACTTTCCCTTGTCCCTCTATCATCCCATCATTAAAAGAGAAAATAGCAAAGCCTTCGCAGAAATGAACTTCATCAGTTTTTTTGAGAACACCTGCTGCCAGCCTCCAGCAATTCCTCACACCTCCAAACCTCACACAATGTCAGCCAGAGAGAGCTTCATTTTTCTGCATGATTACACAAAGTGAACAGATGCTGTTTGCTGGTCCTCATCAGAAAGATTTAAATGTCGAGGCTCTGGGAGTTTCTGCAACCTCTTTGCTAACATTCAAGCTGAGGGTAAGAAGAGACAACATGGGTATGTCCACTGGGGCTGTGGTTGGAAAGAGTTTTATGACGCAGTGTGTTTGATGAAGCAAGCCTCGGCTTTACAGGCGAGGGGACTGACATGTATTGAGTGTTTTCTCTTTTTGGTTATGTTAGAAAAATAAAGTGTTTGAATTTGTGACTACTTTTTTGAA
This sequence comes from Halichoeres trimaculatus, assembly GCF_033239565.1. NCBI lineage: Eukaryota > Metazoa > Chordata > Actinopteri > Labriformes > Labridae > Halichoeres > Halichoeres trimaculatus. The sequence goes on along the minus strand of NW_027437181.1, from coordinate 24,269,910 downwards.
ATTTAATGAATAAAAAAACTTTTTTTCCAAATCGTGCTTCATAGGAACTTAAAAAGGACTCTGTCCTACAAGTATTATCACTAGAGATGTGTTGAATTAAGTGGCTGAGCTTAAAAACAATCCAGCTGGGTCCCTTTTGGTCCTCAGACTGGGAAACTTGATATTTTAGAGATTGTGAATTAACTGTGTGATGTTGCTGCATGTGGCACAAGTAAACTCCTGAGATAAATCACAACTACGAAAGCAACATGAAACACAAGCTGCACGGGGAACACGCTGTCCGAATCCAACTTGGATATACCAGCAGCAGATCAAAGAGGGTGGAATGGTAGAGTGTTGACACTGATGGACAGGAAGAGGGTCGCATTAATGTATAAATGAAAGGAGGAAATTGTTTCAGGAATTTTGTCCACAGATTTATGACACTGTATTTAGTGTTAATTCGAAAGGATAAAAGCTGCAAAATAGATTCTCAGAATAATGTGTAAATAATGATCAAAAGAATCTTATTTTGGGGTTGGGCTGGCGAATCTATACAGTCTCCGAGGGGCAATTTGGTTTGCAGAAATCCCCATGAGCATCATATTTTTGTTATCTGTATAAACAAAACCAGTGTGCCCAGACCTGTTCTGTCGTGGGAGATTTCGGAAAAGTCGGCCCTGTGCCAAGTGTACCCCCAAGCAGCCTCCCTCACGCATGCACAGTTGGACAGCAGGGTGTTTTGATGTTTGACAGGTCTCTGTGGAAACTGAGCTTGGCTTTGTACAGCCGTCTGGCCCACTGCTGAGGTTGTGACATCATCTTCTGGATATTCACACCAGTGTCAGCTCCAAGGAAGCAGAAACAGGAGAAGACTTGACCTCCTCGGACAGCTGTGCAGCCCACACGCTGTCACACACACGGCACCGCTCACATTTGCCCTGAGCCTATTAACTTCATGGACTGTAAACATACAATATGCTGTCTGATACTGATCCATGGGACTAATATTGCACCATACATTATTTCTATAATAAACATGAGTTTATGGTCATTTTATACATGTGTAGGAAAAATCTGCAAAGTTTGGTTTGATTCAAAATCTCAGAAGAAAAGAGTGAAAATAAAAAGGAGTTTCTAGCAAAGTACTGATTTTAATCTTCATTCAAAAAAACAGCACCATGGGGATAAAATTAAACTTGATGTGTAGATGTTAAATGAATATTAATGCCAAAATGTTAACTTCATATTTACATTAATTTAAACTCTTAATGCTTGGATTTGTTTCGATGTAATTCTGACGTGTTATATAGACTGTGAGGTAAATGATGATTAAAGTTTCACTGAACCAGATAACTCAATAGATGACGTTACTCATCAACAGTGTGATGTTTTTGGTCTTGGTGGAATGACAGTGCCCTCTAGTGGTAAATGAGAGTTGTTCACAAAGTTACTGCAGTTGCCTCAGATCTTGACTACATTGTTGTCTCTAGTGCAATGAGCAGGGATGTGCCATTTGAGTCAAAGCATTGTAGCGTTTGAAACAATAGACTGACTTTGAGCTTAGCACAAACTACAGTGAAAAGAGTTGAAACTGAGAAGCATTATCACACTCAGTCTGGTCTTGTAAATTTCTGGATTTAATTACTAAGCTCATTACCTCTCTTTACTGCACTGATCCCCACAATTTATGATTGAAAAATTCAGAATCCCACAGAGATCTGCAGAAACCACCTCCCATTTTAAGAGGCTTTTTCTGTTTTCTACGAGGGAAGAATTCCTACAGGGCGCAGCGAGTTTACCTTAGACAGTACACTGACCGGGCAACAAGGAATTTCAGGATGTTGTCTTTGAAATTAAAATTGACAGAAGACTAAATCTGCTTTTGGTCACTCAATCTGAAAGTGACAATAAAAATATAATTTCCCAGAGGATATCAACACACTAGACCAAGAACTAATGATTAAGTACAAGATTCCCAACCCACAAACTCAAAACATTAAACCAGAGAAGACTTCTTAACCTTTATTTATTGTTTATTTAACTCTTTCATCAACATGCACAAATATTTATCTATGAGTATGTTTATAAATTGGTCTTAAAAATGATAACAATACAAAAGTAGACAAAAAACAGTATTTAAAACACAGTATAGAAAACCCTTTGATCAAAGTTTATACAGTTAGGAAGCTGGCGTCCATAGCCTGTAAACTAATAATCAAGAAACAAATATTCACTTTGGCTTCTTGTTCAAAGAGAACATTAGAAAAGACCTGACCACTGAATTGTGAGAACACGTTACTTTTTCTTCTCTTTCTTTTTCATCACGTCTGTAATAGCTGGCTGCTTGCGTTTGACACCTAGAATAAAACAGAGAAAATGATGTTAGCAAAGAAACTACTTCAAACATGTAAAACGAAAAAAAAAAAAGAACATTCTTTCCTTTTGTGATACCTTGCTTTTTGCTGGGTGATTCTGAAGCATTTGCAGATCTTTTAGCGTAAGCTGCCTTCATCCTCTGGATGTTCTTCTTGCTGATCACTTCATGCTCTACAATAGGCCGTGGGTAGTCTTTCCCCACAATGCATCCTGCTGCCTCCTGAACACTGCGTGGAGCTTTCCATGGCTCATAGATGTATGCAGCTGGGAATTTCTTAAGGAAAGGAAGGTACTTTCTGCAGAAACCAAAGTCGAGGATTTACAGAAGTTATCCCACATGCACACATACACACACCCTGACAGCTCGAGCTCTTTAGAGTTATGATCTTACTTGATATAATCTCCATTTTTGTCTGTCTTCTTCCCAAAGGCAACAGGGGAGTAGACCCTGAAGAACTGGTGGAAGAAAGTACTGGCTGAGAGCCATTGCCAGTTTCCAGCATTCAGAGCCCAGTCACCATCCAGTAATAGCTCCTCAAACACCTGTAGGAGTAAATGCGTAAAAATATTTCAAACGTCAGAAAAGGGTCCAACAGGTTTAATGCTGTACATATGACAGCTTTAGACTCATAATGAGCAGTTACAAAAATCAACATTAATGCAGCAGTGTTAGGGATAGGCTCATCTTTATTCTTTGCATTTCTCTGGCACCTAGATTGCCCACATTGCAATAAACAGCAACAACTGCTCAAACAGGAGCTGGAGACAAGGTATAGTATGTCTGGAAAGGTATATGTTGCCTCAAATCTCCCTTTATTTTTATATTACCTACTTCTTTAAAAATGACCTATCAAAACAAAATGCTGATTTTTTTTGTAATTTCTAGAAGAACTACTACTGAACCTCATAGAACACTGCAGCCCAAAACTACAGTGTCTGTCATCAAAATGTTCCTACCTGGAAAATCAAAATTAATGTTTTGATTTGAAAACATTTGATTCTATAAAAATTTTGTCTTCTTGATCTTTCAATTATTCATGAATGGCTTGTTAGCATACCTTCTGCCCCTCCTCCCAGTTGATGTACAGGTCTCCCCTTGTGAGGAAACAGGCGACAGAATGTCTGGCCAGGTGGTGGATCCAGCCCTCCTGCCTCAGCTGAGTCATGATGGCATCAATGTAAGGGAAGCCAGTCCGAGCCTTTAGGAGGAACAAAAACGTGAGAATGACAGGAGTCATTCATAGAACGGGAAACAAGATCATGTCTGATTATCTGTGAAAACTCTTGCTGTAACTGCATCTTGTGCCATCTCTTCATTCAAAGTAACTATCATGGACTCTGTACCTCTCTCCATGCTGCGAGATACTCTGGATTTGTATCCCAATCCACCTGGGTACAGACACTGTTGCCCTCCATCTTGTTAAAGTTAGGGATACCCACACTTGCTGTGTAGAAGAACTCTCTCCACAGAAGCTGACCATGCAGGGAAACTGGGGGATCCGAGTGCTTTTTCTGCAGATACAACAAACTGTCAGACTGAGTCACACTGTCACAATATTTTCTAAGTTAGAACCATGCATCAACACCTTGCATGTTGTAACACCCACCCTGTTACTTCCAAAGCGTAAATTAGCACTGTAGTAGTGTTACTCACCCCCTGATAAACTTCTGTCAGCCTCCACCAGAAGGTGCGTGCAGACAGGCAGCCAAACGTCACATATGGACTCAGTACAGTGGTGCTGGGGCTGAGAGAGTTTGGAGATGTCTGTGGTTTCTCGAAGCTACACACCCACCCCTGTAAGAAAGAAACAGATTATTCACAACAGTCAAATGAGGAAAAGATAGGACAGATTTGACACTTGTTGCTGATTTGGACTTTGGTTTTATAACATTTCCTGTCATTTTGATTTATTTGAGAGAATGTCTCAAGTGAACTTCACAATCTTATCTACAATTTTTTTTGACTGTTTATAACATGTAAAAGAGAATGTATACCGTTCTTTGCATGTGCTCATCTAATCTCCTCAGTGCCTCCTGTTCTCCTCCTGGGAACTTCTCCTCAAAAACATCTGTGGTGTCGTGACCAAGCTCCTCCAAAGTGGGGAGCTCATGTTCCTTTTCATGCTTTTCTGAGCTTGCGGTCTTCACATCTTTGACAAAAGTGAAACAAATAAACAAACTATTTGGTCATAGATTTGATTCAATTATTCATTTAAATTAATTTGTTTGTTTGTTGAGTGTCTTTTACTTGAGGAAATTATACTAGCTTATTGTCATCATTAAGTATTGGTTTTAGTACCTTCCATATCTTCCACGGTTGGCGCAGGGATTGGTTTTTTAGGGGGTCCAAGACTCTTTAATATTGCTTGCATTTTGACATAAGTAAGAGGTGTCTTTCCGTTGTTTTCCTCGATCACCCTATGGAGACATGAAAGGCATTAGATCGATATGAAGGATTTCAGTCAAACTGTTAGAATAAGGATGTTTGTAGAGAATAATACCTTTCTATATCATACAGAGTATGTGAGATTTTATAGATGACATCCACACCATGTTCTTTGGCCAGTGTGGTCACTGTTTTGTCACGGCTCAGGCTGTAGGGCTCTGTGTCATACTCATAAGTCAACTTTGTCACTTTCCACTTGTTGAACAGCTTGGGGAACACATCCTCTGGCTTCCCTCTCACAACGAAGAGTCTGTTAATGATAACAGAAAATGTCTGTGGTAACAGCTGATAGACAGTTTGACTTATGGCAAACAAATGGTGTCATAACCTTTCTTAAGCATTCAAAGTTATATCATATTTAATATTCTTTCTGATTGCAGTTTTTTTTTTTTATCTGTACCTGGAGTTTAGCTTCCTGAGGCTGTTGTCTAGATCTTTGAGCGTTCCAACTAGAAACCTCCAGCGGTTGATCCCCACACTGGCCTTGTTGTAGAGGTAAGGGTCCAGGATGAACACGGGATAGAGTTCCTTACAGTCCCTCAAAGCTGCCATTAGAGCTGGGTTGTCATGCAGTCGGAGTCCCTTACGGAACCAGTGAATGCAAGAGTGAGCCATACCTGGGAGCCTGTAAACAAATTGATTGAAGGCAACTTCAATTACATCATCATCCTTAAATGCCTTGTGTTTGCAGAGTCGTAGCTATACCGATTTAGGCTTAGTTAATAACAGGATGTTTTCAGTACAGTATCACAAAACGGACAAATCAGTTCAAAATAAAATCAGGAAAAAAATCATTTGACCCTCGGAGGATTTCAAGTTCTGGACGTACACATCAGTTCACGCCACTGCTTTAGAAACATACATGAACAAACCCATACATATCAACACTCCGCGTACACTTCAATGACACGTGTGGCCCAAAATGAAGAACAAACCTGAAACGGAAATTTATCTTAATTTCCCCTGGACGTAGTCCCGTACTCACTTGCTTGGTGCCGTGTTTGAAGAACCCTCTGTTTGATAACTTGCACGTTTGCTGCGTTACAAAACCGGAAACTCAGCTACGTTTACAAAACCAACCAGAGCCAATCAGAAGAGAGCTGGGTAAGCCGCACATGTTGCAGTTAGTCATTTGGTACACTAGATGTCGATGCAGAGCTAACATTACGAAATCAAAATAATTGAGGATTCAACTTACCTTCACAGTATTTTTCCCCAAGTTAATTTGGCGACAAACATGGCATGGTGGTTTGCTAGTCTGCTCTGGTCTTTTTCCGCTGTGCAACGAGGAGACCCCGGTAAGTCAATCTGACTAGAACCTTGGTCCAAATAGTAAATTTGAAGAAAAAAAAACTGTACACCTACGAAAATGCAGTTTTTATCGCCCTGGTGGAAAAATCATGATAACAGAGAGCATCATGTATTAAAAAAGAACACAACCTGACAAAATAACCAACTCTGGGCTAGGTCACTAGGGTTTGGGTAGTAATCACATGACTTTTTGTCTCGTGAGGCACCAGCAGCTCGTCGTAGCTCGCCGTGATCGTATAGTGGTTAGTACTCTGCGTTGTGGCCGCAGCAACCCCGGTTCGAATCCGGGTCACGGCATTGTGTCACAATGTCACGGCAGACGGGTTCACTTTTGAAAAGCTCATGTTACACAAAGCGTAGATATATTGTGAAAGAAAAATCTCATTACACATTTTTCCCTCTTAAGAAATTACAGTTTTTGTTTTGATTGTTTAAGTAATATGCTTACTGACTTAACTTCAAAGAGTCTACATTACCTGAAGTAAGCATTAGTTGACTCGTTTGTAATTATTTCTGCTTTATTTTAACTTTATGTATTTGAACGAAAAAATATAACACACTGAGACATGAATTCATTAATGAATTAATGCTGGATGAAATGATAATACCTTATTTGATTACTTCTTGAATATAAATAAATCAATAAATGAATAAATAATACCTGGGTGGATGAATGTCATTTAATCCAGACATTTGATGTCACATGTTATTTGAAATGTATTTATTTCCTCAATTTTGTATTTCAATATTAAAAAACTATATTCATAAATAGACACTTTATACTGCATATGGGGGACGTGGGCTGAAAGACATGTCATAGAACAGGGATCTCAAACTCGTGCTATGGAGGGCCAAGAGGCTGCAGGTTTTCTTTCTGACCAATAACTCCAACAGCTGATTTCACTGATAAGTCCCTGCTTTCTGCTTGAAGGTGAGGCAATCAGTGAAATCGACTGGTGGCCTCTTGGCCCTCCATGGCACGAGTTTGAGATCCCTGTATAGAGAAAAACAGGTTCATAAGGAATGCAAAGTCACGCATGTAAAGGGAAATTAACAGAGTCCACAGTTCCAAAAAACAAACTTTTGATTTACCTACTGTCAGTAAGGCGTGTATGGGGGACCAAATATACCATAATTAAAAATAAAGATTTAAATGAATTAATAAATGCAGAAATAAATAAACAAGTAATCAAATAAACAATTAAACAATTGAAGAAATACATAAATTAGTTAATAAATGATGAAATGCTCTTTATTCATGAAATCTTAACCACATTTTCATATTCATTTATTCATCTTTTTCCACTATTAAGTTTGACTTAGAAATATATGTCTTTTCATTCTTATTTTATCACTTTATATATTTATTCAAATATTTATTAAAGCCAGATGTATTTATTTACTTTGGTATTACTGTTTTCAACATTTTTTTTTTTTTACGTGTGGTCATTTTGTCAGAGGTAGTATTTAAGTGGGTGGTCTTAACTTTACTGTGAAGCAGGAAAAGAAGGTGAACCAAATTGATTTGCTTCACATTTTGTATATTTATATATATCAATTTTGGGGTTTTAAGCAGGTGTCAGAAAAGCTACCACAGGGATAACTGGCTTGTGTCGTCCAAGAGTTCATAGCGATTGCTTTTAAATTGTTCCATGTCGGCTCTTCCTATCATTGTGAAGCAAAATTTATCAAGCGTTGGATTGTTCCCTCACTAATAAGGAACATGAGCTGGGATTAGACTGTCGTAATGCAGGCTAGTATAACCCTACTGGTGATGTGTTGTTGCAGTCCTGCCCTGTATATAAACACATAAATAAAAAAGATACACAAATACATATAAAAATGGTTAAAAGACATAAATAAAAAACATTTAATTATTTATTTACTCATTTATGTATTTATTTTTGTATTAATTTATTTGTTTAAGTATTTTCAAGACGATATATTTATTCATTCATGTAAAAAATTCATTTTGATTATGTCATTGCTTGACCCCCATATCTGTTTCCCAGTTGTTGGGTTTTGCCTTTCAAACCCCAAATAATGCACAGCAGGGCTTTTAACTGGTCCTGAAAAATCATGCCTAACAAAAATGTATCATTTTTTTTAACTGTGCTAAACCCTCACACCAACCTTAACAATCGCTTGTCTGAAGAATAGTAATCACATGACTTTTTGTCTCATTCGGCATCAGCAGCTCGTCGTAGCTCGCCGTGATCGTATAGTGGTTAGTACTCTGCGTTGTGGCCGCAGCAACCCCGGTTCGAATCCGGGTCACGGCATTGTGTCACAATGTCACGGCAGACGGGTTCACTTTTGAAATTTGTGTGAATTATCTCAAGTAGTATTCCATCTAAATAGAAATGTGATACCGTCCTATTTGGGTTGCACTGAAGTCCTTATCTTGGAGAGCAACTGACCGAAACATAAAGAGATTGAAGAGGTTAGTTGATGGTAACTCAGTCGAAAAATAAAAATAAAAGGAAGTGGTGGCATTTTTTCCTCAGACATTTATCCTTAACCTTATTGTCCTTCCGCAAAAGCTCGCGAAAGCGCGTTCAGGGAGCTAAAAGTTGTGTTCGTAACAAACGAACTGAGAACACTTAATCCGTATACTTGGCCCCACTAGAGAAAGAAAAACAGTTACCTAACAACTTCTAATTCACACTATAAGAGTTGTATTCGGATTTGATAGCGTACCACAATTCTTCGCTTTTCTTTCATTTTCACACTGCATTATTAAAGACAAGTTGTCAAGTTAATATCCAGTCTCACTGTGTAAAGCAAATAATGAACAATACCGTTATTTGAATAGGAAGAGGAGAGGAAGTCACCGTGGAGGGAAACTAACATAGGCGTTGCCTTCAGGTTTCGTCGGAAAAATCATAGGCAAACAAAAGGGGCAAGCTATAAAAGTCTTAAATTCGGGCAAATGTGGTACATACTTTCTACTCCAACATACAATGGAGCACGTTTCTATGAAATTTAAAAGTATATTTAAAGATAATGAATGTTGGGAGTTAAAAAGACCAGATCAATGTGATGTGTATTTCCTTGAAGTTGTCCGTCGTTTTACACCGGTTAGGGGTAAAATGAAGGAATGTTAGACATCATTTCCTAAGATTATCCATACCTTAAGTTTTGCCACAGCATAAAAGTCATTTTCTTTGTTTTAGTTGTGACACTGAAGCCCTCCGCTTTGTTATTATTCACCACCATGTGCCTTTAGTCACGACCAACAACAGCCTATCGGAATGTCGGCCCCTGACGTGGGCTCTATGAAGGCAGCACCTCAGCCATTGCTCGGTTGGCTGGTGGACTCGCCATTCAGCTCTCTGAGCCCGCCCAGCAGCATTAGAGCGGCATGGCAACGGGAAGGAGACAGGGGGAGAAGGTGTGGTGAGGGGTGACAGTCTGACCGGACCAGAAAGAGAGCAGCAGTAGCACTATTCCCACTCCTTACACTCAACAAACGCACCGGGTTGTACCTCGGGACACGCTGAGAAAAAGGATGCACCACCGCCGCTACTCTGCACTGACGCTGCTGCCGATAGCCAGGTGTTGGACCACAGAACAGGGACGTCGTTGACGTGACACAGGAACAAACTTGTCTGCATGTTCAGTCCCCCGGTCCCGCACACAGACCTTCGAGAAGATGCTGAGCCGACTAATGAGCAGCAGCATCAGGAGTCTGGACAGGGAATGCAACTGCACTGTGAGGCTGCTGGACGACTCAGAGTACACCTGCACGATTCAGGTCAGTGGGGACCTACATTGCCCTTCTCTCAATTCACCTTGTCGTGGAGGACGTGGTCGTGACGCGTTACTGGGTGGTCAGCAGGTTCAATAACTCAAATCAACCCTTTTTAAATCTGTGCTCAATGATAAATGACTGTGGTGTCATCTGTTACTCTATTCAGTGGCTCACAAATTAGGCTGTCGCTGAGTGATCATAGCCAGACGTCTGTCACCAGTGGGCTGCAGATGTTGCTTTCGTCAGAGACATTACCTGTGTGGATTTTATCATCACTGCATGAGCTGTGTGCATTGCATAGCAAAATCAGGGGTTTATTGGTTTGCACTGTTTTTTTGAATATGCAGCAGAAGATGGCAAAAAACAAGACAAATGCTGTAGGCAATGAGCTGTTATCATAGAACAGCTTTACGCATGCATTGATTTGAATGCATTATGAAACAAATCAGGATAATCTGATCATGAACGATTTTCAGAGAGCTCAGAGGGCATCTCTGGGAAGGCAGGGGAACAAATGGGTTTGGTCTATAATCAGAAGAGGCTTAATTTGTTCTGATTTCTGTTAGCCTATGGAGGGGTGGTTATATCCTGCTGTGCTGAATAAAGCTGATCTCATACCCTCCATTTGCCCTTCAGACTGACCCTATGGTTAGATCACAGAATGTCACTTTTCCTTTATTTTTGTGATGCTATTTTTCATAAAACATATTATCATTTAATGCTTTTGTTTCCAGTAAACGGCTGGACCACAGTCCAAATTTTCCAGTCGCATCAGCTTATTGGTTTTGAATACAAAGCTTTGAGAATTGGTTGCTTTTTTGGGTCAGAGCCATGAGCTTTTCAAGATTTGGACCTGCAATGGCACTTAATATAATGACACCCCCAATTAACCACTTTTTAGTTGTTTCGGTTAATGCTAGTGTCTTTTTTTACTCAAACATTCAATCAGTCGAAGGATTGCAGGCCACAATACATTTGTTAAAGTGGGATGTTGGAGGTTTAAGTGGCCTTTGGTCTAACACCAGTGGTTGCAGTAGGCCTTACTTCATGTATCCCCTCTTTGTGGTGAATTCAACTGTAATAAGAGGTGGTCACTGTTTTTATTTTTATTTTTTTGTGGTAGACTTGGAGAGACATTGATTCCTATGTATGTTTCTGTCTTAGCTTTTTGACTGTGCTGCTGTGTAGAAAAGGCTGGGTACACTGGTGTGGTACATTATAGTATTAGATTGTAAAGGTCGTTTTTACATTTCTGTTTACTGTGTAAATAATTGTCTTGTATTCATCTGAAGATTTACAGACAGTTTCCATGTGATCAGTCAAAATATAATACATTGTATCACTAGATTGGTCATTAATTCCTTTGCAGACTTGTTTGAAGAATTTGTCTTTTTTTCTATCACTTTGAGTTCTTTAAAAAAATCAATTGCTTTGTTGACAGGGTTGAAGGCAGGACACGACCAGAGTCAGTAAGGACTCAGTAAGTGCAAAGAGTAAAGGCAGATGATTACTTTCTTTATATTCAAGTGTGTATGAGTGTGTGTGTGTGTGTGTGTGTGTGCTTCCCTTTAACGTCTTTAATGAGCCTGCATCATTGAGAGTTGAACCCGGTCGCCTGAGCTGCTGGAGCAGCGTTTGATGCTTGTTTCTCAAAGGGATTTCATTGCTACTGAATTACAGATGACAGCACACAAAGGCCATCACCACCTGTTTATTTCCAGGCTCTGACAGAAAAGGCAAACCAAGCGTCTCAGCTTCTAACTACTTAAAGTGGCAGAGCTCAGGAGACGGATAAAATGGTTATGTTACCTCAGTCTACGTCGTATCACACAGATAATAAATAATGCCAACAAGTGGACGAGTCTGGATTGTTTTCATGAGATTTTATACATTTTATCATGCTTTGCATACAACATTCTGTGAAAGTATTCAGTCTAATGGTAGTGGGCTTCCTTTTCAGGCCATCCTCTCTGATTAATGTATTCTACCTGAAAAAGAAGCGCTGTAATCAACCTTAACTTCTAGTGATGATGCCAATCACTGCCAAAGACTGTCCAAGTTTCCGTCTTCAGGTCTGCTTTTTGATGAGTTGTGTTTACAGCCTGCACTTGTTCTTCCTTGACTTCTGAGCTGTCCAGAGCTGTCAAGAAATGCTGCCCCCACCATTTTAGCAACTGTGAACACACAGCATTGACAGAATGTTGAATTTGTAGTGGAGCTTCTGTTGAGAGGGATTAGCTCTTTGACGCATAATTCACTATTCCCACCATGGGAAACAATGAAACATGCCACTATTTCAGACCATGGCACAATTGGGCAAAATAAAAAACATGAATAGGATCATTGGCTTAATCAATCATCTATTGTTTAGAACAACAACAACATCACCATTTATTTTCAGGCTTTAAACAGGCTAACAGGATGTCGGGAGACATTTAATGAAGTTAAACATGGAGTTTATAACCCTACACAAGCCCAGGTGGACATGTTATTTTTCATCCCCCTTAAGGACGTTGTAATGACTTCACCGGAGAGTGACGACATTGTTGGATGTCTGAAAATAGGAGCAGAGCTCCTGTCCTTTCCAGCACACCTTGGAGATGTGGCCCAGAAGAAAGGGCCCTTGTGGCTCAATCATGCTCACATTCTCCATTTAGCTCCATTAGCCTTCACCTTGAACTGCTGCTGTTATGCTGTTGGCACATAGTGGGCCTGGGTATTGGTACCCTCACAATACATTTGACATGACATTGGTCACAATCATTGTTTAATAGATGGACTTAGTCTCCGCAACGTCACCTGTTTCTGAAAACAGAGTTCTGAAGCAAATTATGAGATTTCACATTCACTTTTCACATTGGGGTGTTTGGGCCATTTTTTTGACCACAAGAAAACGTAGCGATCAGGTGTCATTGCTGTTTTTTTCTTGTGCTTTCAGCGAGTCTTAATAAATACATCCTTATCTAATGACCTCTGACAGCCGGTCTAAGTGCTGTGTGAGAGCTGTAGGTCTGTAGGGTAGAGGCACTCAATAGGAAGTATAAGAAGCAGCTTGACAAATCGGACATATGGCTTCTTTTTGGAGCTGTTGACATGTCCCTTGGTCTTTTACAGTGTAACATGTAGGGATGGATACCTTTCACATTTGAAACGAAAACAGTACTGATGCTTGGTACCTGGGATGCATTTTACGTGAATTGGTACCCGGTACTTTTTACAAAATTTGGTTGGTACCTATAAAAGTACCTAATTCTGTACCCATCCCTAGTGACGTGAAAATCTTCAAAGTGGCATCTCCTTTCTTTGATTTGCCAAATTGTTTTTATTTGGTGTCTTTCTTGACTTTGCCATGTAACTTGAGCACCATTGCTCTCAGTCTCACTCTTGGCAGCTTTGGGCTCAATAAGCTACCCTACTTGCCAAATAGCAGAACGTATAGGCATATGTGAGGTGAGGAATTTGACATATTATGGTGAAAACAACTAGGGATGCACGATACCAATTAGTGTATTGATTATCGGTGTATCAGTGCTCCTCAAGGCTCAATCGGTATCAGTGGGAAGGGATCCATGGTGCCAATCCAGGCAAACAGCTCTCTGCCTTTTTAAAAATTTATTTATTTATTTATTTATTACCAGTGCTCTTTGCTACTTGGTTTGAAATGTCACCTCTGATGCACTTTGTTTTGCTTTGTTCTGCATTACCAGTCCACAGGATATAAAAGTTTATTTTTGAAATGAACTTGTGTACATTCTGAAGAGTTTTTTTGATGGTAAACTTTTAAATATTTCATAGTTAAATAAATATCAACTTCAGTTATTCCATATGCTCATTTTTTACCCCAAACATTACAAGTCTTATCCCACAGTAGGGCACTAAGTTTATTATTTATCAGTATCAGTATTGGTCGATACCAAAGCCCAGTTATTGATATCAGTGTCAGAACCAGAAAAGTTGGATTGGTGCATCCCTAAAAAACTATCCCACTTCTTTGCTGTGATTATATTAATGCACAGCTCTACACATGAGTGGAAAAAAGACAGCATGAAGAAAACTGCAAAGTTTCCGAAGCAAAAATAAAAACCTTTTCTTCTTTGAAAAGAAAGATGAGGTGCAGGCTCATGACTGCGTAGTTTACCTGCCTTAAAGTGTCAAAAGATACCCACAACCTCCCGTTGTGCCTCACTCGTGTGCCTGGAGCCCTTTCCACTGATGACATTGATGCTGATTACGTTGTGACCCAAGAAGACTCATCTTCATTGATTTCCTCTATTCTTTTTGCAGCAATTATCCATGAATAATTTTCAGGCCTCTCACAGACACAGGTCACAGTGAAATCTTTCATTGCCCTCATTTAGGATTAATTCCCATGTCTGTTCCTTCTGGAGGGCATTTTGGCAGAAGCAGCAAGAAAAATATGAGCCGACAGGAGAGACAGGATCAGGAGGAGTGTGGTAAACTATGTTATTCTGGTGTTGATCACCACTTCACATTTATCTCCATAGCAAAGGAGAATGTGCACCACACTAGATTTCTTCCAGGGAGGTATGAGACACAGACGTCTTGATGATGTCACCCATTGATTTTCAAAGAGGGTTACAAAGCCCAGACGGTGGCTGTATTGAAAATGTTGACTCCAGCTAAGTTTTGGCTGTGCGAGAAAACAACAAAGAGAAGACCATAGCCCAGCTTGGCAAACGGCTCACACTTATTGTTAATCAAATCACTCACCTACTTCTTTTTATTCCTAATGATGCTGGACAAAATGGATGAGTTCCTCAGATCACACGCCAGTGACTCTTTTCAAAGTACCATGAAAGAAATGCCTGACCAGACCAGTGGCATTTACCACTGGAGTAAGCTAATGGCAGTTTGTTTGCACTTTATGTAACGTAATAGTAACTTAATGTCTACAGTTTTCTTAACCCATATCCTGCCAGCTGTTCTGAATGCCAGTCTCTATCAGCTGACGGCTCAGATGATTTTATCTGCTCATCTGGTTAGCAAAAAGTAAAATGAGCGCTCTACTTAGACTGCTTTAGCCCTCCTTCTCTTACTACTTCCCCGCTCTGAGGTCTTTGCTGCTGCTCTTCCCACCTCTTTTAATATATGCCCAGGGCAGGAAAGAGAGGTGTTTCTATCCCCACCCCAGCCTTTGGCATTTTACATAGACACGGAAAAGGGCAAGGGGCTCCCAGTACAGAGCCATAATAGCAAATACAACTTAATGCATGCAAATAATTGATGGTCTCGGATGAAAGTGGTCCTGACTGAAGTATAATTCTGCAGAGAAATACTGATTTAGTCTAAAGAAGTTTAAGTTAACTAGACTCCGGTATACATCAGATCAGTATCAGCAGATAGCAAAGCCCAGGTAATGTTTTGGGTATCATTGACAAAATTGTAAAGGTTGAAGAAATACAAAAACCGACGCAGTACACAAACTGCGAGAGGTACTAATAGAAGATAAGTGGGAGAAATAGACATGCCAGGTTGTCACCATCACTAAACAAGTCCTTAAAATTATCTGAGAGAAAACTGTTGCTATCTAAATTAAACTTGGTGGATGTGGGACTTTTCTTTCAACCAATGTAAATGAGCTGATCTGAACAGGGTTCAAAAGTAATGTATGAGTTTACACAAACTTGAGAGGGGCATACACTGTGCGATATTTTAAATTTTTTTACTCTGCTCCATCGCAAACTGCATGACTCGATTGCTGAGTTAATCATGTTCTCTCACTATACCACCCGATGCACTAATGTGACTTCACTGCCCACACTATACGTCCACGCGTCAGACCCTGTATCTTTCTTCTCCTTTGGCATTTGGGAGCTGGACTCTGGTATCCAGCTCTGCAACGTCAAAAGAAGAAGAAAAAACCCAGGAGGGGGAGATGCATACCGGAGATGCTTAACAAGAACGTATGCACTGCCTTAGTTATTTGTGCCGTTCTGTGTGAGGAGACAACAACAAAAAAAAAATAAAAAGAAAAGGAAAAGAAGTGAATGGCCTGGGAATTGGCTGGACAGACGTGTGAAATGCGGTCTCTCAAATCTTCAGCAAGACCAAGAGGTAAGCAGCGACAGATAAACTGAACTTTAGACCAACTTATAGACATCACTTAAGAGATCGCACATGCTCTATGCTAGAGGTTGAGACAAGTCAGCTTGTGGTACTGCTTCTACTGTGTCATACCTACACGAGGAGCAATCAGGATTTCAAACATGTTTGATTTTCTTGGGATAAACGGATTTGAGATCCGGAGCACGTTGTGAGGTGTCAGTCTCTCCTGGTTACCCCACGTGTATTACACGAAACATGACACACGATTGAGCTGAAAATCATCCTGATCCAAAAAATTGTTGCGCGAGTGGCAAATTGCCTCAAAACGAGCCAACAGTCGCACAGTGCATGCCCAGCTTTAGAGAAAGTAATGTTTGGAGAACCATCTAAGTCCAAGGTCGTAGTTTGATGAATAAAAGAGAATCAGAAATCTACCTGAGAACGCCTCACTCTGTTTCAATAGGCAGGGTCGTGTCCTGTGTCTTCAGCTAGTTTCGGTTCACCTAAAGAGGAAGCAACATTCTAACCACCATGGCCAAGATGGATGTAGCTGTAGCTCTTTATGTTTGTTACCTATTACTTACTCATGTTTGAATTACATTAAGTGGTGTGTGTTTGTTGTGGTGGAGTGCAGTGACCCTATAAAATGTCCATATTTGCTCACCCTGAATGCTGAGGTGTACTGAGTCCTGCTGAATCCACCCTCTGTCAGATTGCAATCGCATTATCTGGGTGTGTCAGTTGAGCTACGCTTAGTCTGGTCTCAGTCTAACTAAGCTTTATGTGCATCTTAATAGTCTGCTTTCGTTCAGACTAAGCTTGTAGTCTGATTTGTTACGCTGTATGTAGACTTACTGAGTGTCTCTGTTCTATGGATTCAACCTATGCCAGCCAAACACACAGTCACAATGTGTTGTTTTTTTACCTTTTATGTATCAAACAATAATCTATAATTCAAGAAAAACACAAATACACAGTTAAAGTAGTGCATTTTTATTCTGGCAACTTTTAAGGATGACTTCAAAGAATGCAGTCATGGATTGTGGGTAAGCAGCTGCAGCCTTGCTCTGTTAATCAGCAGCATCTCATTAGATAAGGCAGAGAAGAAGAATATTCACCCCACTGCACAGTATTTCGAAAAGTGAGATTTAATGAGTTTATTATAGGAACACTGGAGCTTTGTGATTAAAATGCACAGTCACAGCCTGATCTATAAGACGGAGCTTGCACTTTCAATCCAACATGTTTCATTGAACTTGCATTAATTAGAACAAGGTTCATTGTAGTTAGAAATGTATAGCTCACAGTTTAACACAACACAACTCGTTGTTTGACTCACTCTGAATAGTCTGAAAGAAATGTTTTGAGGCAGATGCACTGTTGGTCTTAAATTAATATTCCCACCATGAACCACTGATGTACGTCAGAGATCGAAGGCATGATGAATGATAGAAGAGCATTGATCAAGAGAGATGTGAGTAAGTGTTTCAGTCACCTGGCACTCCGTCAGACACTGTGTAGTCCTCTAATGAAATCAGAGCTGTTCCTTTGAAGCCAAATGCAGAAGTTGGAAGCAGCTCCTCTTGTTGTGCGTCGTGAATGCATTATTGAAATAGATTGCTCTTGTCTCCTAAGTGGTCTCCCTGCACTCATATTGTCTCCCTCCTAGTGTGTGCTGCTAAAAATGAAAAAGAGGTTGTAGCATATTTTGTGGTTTTTGTACATGCAGGGCATGCCTCCCT
This sequence comes from Halichoeres trimaculatus, assembly GCF_033239565.1. Lineage (NCBI taxonomy): Eukaryota > Metazoa > Chordata > Actinopteri > Labriformes > Labridae > Halichoeres > Halichoeres trimaculatus. The sequence continues at coordinate 24,252,233 of NW_027437181.1, read as the reverse complement.
GTTTATGCTACCTTAACCTCCCGCTAACATAACAACAATCGCTAAATTTGGCTGCATCTTACCACAAAGTCAGACCAAAGGTTTCATCCTCTGAATCTGTTCAAACCAGGCCACAGTCAAATACTAATGTGAAAATGTCTTTTATAATTTATGTTCTGGTCCAGAAGAACAACCCAGTGAATGCTGGAGTTTTAAGACTGATACAGGGGGTGATGAAAGATCCTTGTGTAGTTTTTACTGGGGCTGGTAAATATTTTAATGATCCTTATTTAGTCAACTACAGCAAGGCTTGATTCATCCCGATTCTCGGGGAAGAGGTCTTTGATTGAATGCTGAGGATGTTGATGCATGCATCCTGTCTCGTACTATAATGTTTTTATATCAGCCAGAGTTAAATCTCTGTTGAACTGTTATTTATACAACAATAACTGAGTTTTTATAATCCCGAGCTGCAACATCTGACAGCAACAGGATTTTGAAGTCAGCCTCTGATTTGGAGATGCTGTACCAGAGTGGGTCTGGTGTATGTAAGACAGGGCATAAAATAATGAATTGAAAATTAAATATCATGCTAAATTTATGTTGCCTTTTGAAGAAAAGATGTATGATTGTTTGAGTTAGTAAATAATGGAGCCTGGAGTGTATTATAATACGTACTCTCACTGAATAAATAAACAAACAATAAAGATAGTACACAATTTTGAATACTGACATTTTCAAAATAACACTGTAAAATTTGTGTGAATATATTAACTGGCATAATGATGTTTAAAAACTGTTTTAGTGGAAAATCAAAACCAGTGACCTTCAACTCTGCATGCTAAATTGTGTTTAATGGAACCGCTCTCTTCTCAAAAATTGGTTGCACAAATTAGATAATCTGTACTTGAAATTTTGACGGATTTGGGAAAACTGGCTGATAAAACTTTTAGACCTGATGTTGTAACTTGGGACAGTTCTTGGACTGTGACACGGATAAATTGGCTTTGTTTGCCCAGGGATTGTTTTCTATAAGAAAGTGGATCTTAACTCAGTGGATCTAGTTAGATAGATAGATAGATAGATAGATAGATAGATAGATAGATAGATAGATAGATAGATAGATAGATAGATAGATAGATAGATAGATAGATACTGACTATAAAACTTGAAACCAAAACTGTTGATACTGTCACTATGATGTGCCTTTAGGTCAATAGACCAGGACTGAAGAGCTTTCTTCTAAGTTAACCCACAGACTGGAAGTGCTGGTTCCATTTCTTTCTTCCCCACTGTGAAAGCTTAACATAGTCGACGAGTAGGATGGGTTTAGATAGAGCTCCTTCTCGTCATCCTCTCAGGCAGTTATGTCCCACCCTGCTGGAATCTGTGTGAGATGTGCCTTTACTGATGTGAAGGCGCTCTGCTTAATAACATGTTAATCCACAATGTGGGGGAATGGCGAGGAAAGCCCTGAAGGCTTTGGTGTGCTTTTAAAACAAGAAAGCAGGATGCTGGCTCCGTATCTAAACTCCAGTGACGTCATGGCATCAAGTCTGCTCACCACAAGGACTTCTTCCTTTAGTCATCTCATACACCACAGCTTTAGTAATATGATGGTGAATGTTCTGAGATAGAAGTTCAAATACACTGTATTCGTATCTTAAATCCATTGAAAAAATGGCATTGACACTCAACTTACATCTTATTTTACATTAGAAGACGTTATCATCTCAGTGTAATTATTAACTATCTTTCAATCTTTGCACATCGAACTACATCTTGGTGTTTTTACTTTAATCTTGTATTAAACAAAACTAAATCAAGAGAGTATGAATTGACTTTTAAGCATTGTTTCCTCTTATGTTTAATAGTTTATCATTAAACCTTTTGCCATCTCAGAACTTCTCTTAAACATGTATAATAAGTTTAGTTCATCTAACACCGTTTATTTGAAGCTCACAGCATTTATCTCTGCAAAATGTATTATCCATTCAGAAATAATATGACTTCACTTTGCAAATTGTTTGCTGCATAACACTTGAATAAAGTGTTGAATAAAGTAACTTGAATAATGTTGGATTCTTAATCATCTGTGGTTGGTTTTACAGTCAGGTGTAAATGGGGGGTTATGCTGTTCCAGAGATGCTTTTGTCTCTCTTCAAGCTCTCATTTTCACACAGAAACCAAGCCAGTTGTTTTCTAAATGAGTGTGTTACAAGACGAAATATTAATTGCTTGCTCTTCTCTGATTCACATGCTTCTGTGAGAGTTTGATGGGTCAGCTTTTAGTTTTAGTGGTGCAGAAAGAGCAGCGATAAGAGAACCTGCCAGAGCATTTGGCTGCTTCATGGTGACGTCACTGCATTTGCAGCATAGCTGCATCTGCAGGACTCTATAAGAAGCAAATGTTATACTGCATCGTCCACTTGTCTTTGTTCACATCTTTTACTTTCCCCCTGCAGATGTCCCTTTATCTTTCTTCTTGTTTTCATGACTTCTCTCCTGACTGACCCTTCAGTACCACAAAATCTTCCCTTTTGTTTCTTTTCACTTTCTTTTCTCCTCTTCCCCCTTTTCTTCCCCGTCACTGCCGTCTCTCTTCCCCGTCACTGCCGTCTCTCTTCCCTGTCAGTCCGTCGCTCTGCAGATGAACAGAGTAATGAGCTTGCCCTGACTGAACCCGACACCGAGAGACACAACAAAGGCATGCCATACGTGACACAGCAATAAGGATACACGTTTCACTGAAGGCTCTGGGCATCACAGACGCTGTGTGCCACTTAAAAGGATTAAAGAATCCAACTGAGATAGAGCTTCACATGATTTCACATGAAGGGATCGTATCAGATCCACTATGTCGCAATATATTGGTCAGGGGACATACTTCTCATGTCAATGTATACAATAAAACTTAGTTATAACTATTTCGTGTACTATACTCAAATTTACAATCTCCACCTAATTTACAATCTGTAAGACTGCAAAAACACATAAAAACAATTTATTTTTATGATTGTTAATTACTTCCACCAAGGAGGTTATGTTATTGGGATAGTTTGTTTGTGTTTGAAGAGCATAACTCAAAAAGTAACTAACGAATCTTGATAAAATTTTCAGGAAATGTTCAAAATGAGATGAGGGCCAAGTGATTAAATTTTGGTGGCGATCCAGCTCACCGTCTGGATCCAGGATTTTTTTTAAGGATTCTTTATCATTGTGCGATAGGGCTGGTTTCACTACATGTGTATATAACTCCACGATAAATGGTCGGACTGCTTTGCAAAACAATACAAGAGAAGGTCACAATAATTTCTGACAGATGTAAAAGTACGATCCAGATCCTGGCAATATTCTGGATACTAAGATCCGGAATATGAAATATGTACTTGGTCTGCATAAATTTCAACACTGTCAGGAAACAAATTATCGTACAAACCTGCAACTAACACCAAATTGTAGCAGACAGTCTGCTGAAAGGGAGTATAACATTAAAGTAGGACTAAAGTGTTGCCTGACAATCACAAAATGCTTGGTGGAGGTCTGCTCTCTCTGAGTGCTTTGCTAGTTAATATAGGCAGTAAGGGGTTAACAGGCAGAAACCTCAGGCAGAACCAGACTCATGTTAGACAGACATTCACCACAACTGTGTTAGTGTTAGAAGAGAAAGAGCAATATGGGAAGGTGAGAGAGGGAGATGTTGACAGAGGCAATGAGAGACACAGACACAGAGGGACACAGTCAGAGTCCATTGTTTGACGTTGTAGTGATGGTGATTATGATGAAACTGTAAAAAGTTGTCGCAGCTGGAGTCTGACAGGTCCACAGCAGCAGGCCATCCACAGCAACAATCCGGATGAACCTACAAGACAAGCTCAGAGCCTCCTGCAGAGATGTATGCTTAATAACTATAATGGGACATAATGGTGCGTTCAATTTGTTCTCGGAAGTCAGAATTTACAAGTTCCGAGTGGGAAATTTCAACTGGACCACTCCCTGGGGTCAGAATTTCTCAGATCCACACCACCCCAAAGTTTACAGTGAAAGATGGGTGTAAAACAATTATTAAGTTCCTGTTATAATCTGTATAATTTAGTGTTTCTGACAAGTGTTTTAAGCAATAAATCAGCCCTATACATAGTATTCTTAGAGATGATGTCATTCCCACTCTCCGCTTCCCAGTTCTGATGAAAATGGAGCACACCATAGGATCAGTAGTTAGACTGAAAGATAGAGCAAAGAGGGGAACCGGACAGTCACAACCGATAGGTCAGATCTGTTAAGGACTAGATGATACAATCCTTTGGTCAGTTCATTTACCTGGGATGTAAGTGGGGATTTTCATCAGGATTATATCAGACAACAAGCTGATCTTCAATCCCATGTCCCATGACCGGACTCTGGTTTTGCCTTGGACCCCTTTTGGATGCTTCAGTCCACTGCAGGCTGGGAACAATCTGGGAAGAGCTGCAGTTTTGGAGATGCTCTGACCTTGTCATCCATCTTTCACAGTTTGTCCCTTATCTAAGGCACTCATTTTCTGACACCTACTGTTTTTCTGCTTTCAGCTAATCAACTTTGAGGAGAGAATGCTCCCTTTCTGCCTTACATATCCCACCCACTGCAACATGCCATTCTTAAGAGATCATCCACTCGGTGTTCATAATGTTGTGACTGATGAGTGTATGTTAGTGTTTGTCTTGTCCAAGGTGTAATTTCCCCTCCTTTTCTTAGCCTTGCTTTAATCAGACAAGTACCAAACCAAAGTTTCATACATAGGAAAAGGGTAATCTGTTTGTAGTGATGAATAACATCTCTTAGGGAGGCAGTATATCTTTGCAGTTGAGAGCCTGAGAAATTTTAATAGGTGTATAGAAACTTGTTTAATGTGAGCAAGCTCTGAGGATGACTGTCTGCAGCAGGATGACACATCAGAGAGCTCCGAAGTCCGAGCAAACTAACTCATACGTAAATGAATAAGCATTTATGGAAGAGAAGGTCATAAGCACGCAAAGTCACTCTAAGCTGCATCACTTTAATTGAAAATGGTAATGAATGGTATTACAGATTTCCTGCACAGCGTTGTGTGAATATGTTCCCTCCATAGCTGCCTTTAATTTTGCAGTTGAAACATAATTAAGTAATTTTCCTGTCATATTTGGGAGACATCATGTAGATGGCGGTTTAATGTGGGAAACTGAGCAGCAGCCAGACTGTAACCAGCTAAAGTAATTCACCTCGCTGTATGTATGGTAGCAGTTTCAGCTCTGGGGATTACGTAGTAGAGCTAAAAGGACTTCAGAGGGTGAAGAGGAAAAAGGTTTGGAAATGGATGTTCCTTCATTTATAATTTTCTCTCTGTCTCTCTCTTCTCAACATCTTTTCATGAATCCCTCATTTAGGAAATTCTGTAACCACTCCATCCCTAGCATTTGGCCTGGCTGCAGTGAGGTGCTGGAGGTGCACTGTGTCTTCATAGAGCTGCATTAAGGCTCTGAAGATTAGCAGAATGAATGTGTATTAGCCTCTCAGTGCCGCTTGATATCAGACGGGCAGAGAAATCCTCCTCACCCCAGCACAGAGGCTTTCACTGCAGGGAAATCTTCGAGGCTTCACAAAAATGAAAGACTGGTTTCTTGTTCTCACTAGAGTCTTCTTTGCTGCTCCTCTTCCTCTGTTCTCTTCCCTCTCCTCTTTTATGTCAAACTTGAAAAGAGGGGAGACGAGGCATAGTTATTAGGAAAGGCAGAGGACGTCAGTGGAGAGGAGTACTGACACAGAGTGAAGTCTGTGTAGACTCATGTCGGCCACGCTAAACTTGGAAATCATCCTGTTGTGATTTTTGTTCAGACATGGGCCTCATGTCTTATTCATGATTCAGCTCCTTGTGGCTTCAGCGGTTGCTATTTAATCACCATACTAATGATGTTTTCACTGAAGTGTTCTTAATTGTTACCTTGTGTATTTGTCTGCTGTTGTGTGTTGGCTTGTGCAGTGTAAGTTGTTTTTTGTGAGTTTCTGTAGAGTGTATTGAGATTTTTTTCATGTAAATTCATGCAAAAATAAAAGATGGCATCCTGAAATGTTTCTGGTGTCATGCAGGGTATGAGTTAGTTGCTCTGTAAAGAAAAGGCAAAAAGCTTTAATTACACACCAATGCTGACGTCCTGTAGGGCTGCCTGCTGGCTCGGCACATTACAGACAACACTATCCTCTGAGTGTGTGTGTTAGTGTGTGTGTGTGTGTGTGTGTGTGTGTGTGTGTGTGTGTGTGTGTGTGTGTGTGTGTGTGTGTGTGTTTGTGTGAGTGGGTGCATAAGAGGGAAGGTTTACATCGGCCAAGAGGAAATACAGATCTAAAGATGACTGTACTGACCTCGAGGCCTCTGAAGGGTACACAGCGTGTCTGCTTATATCTCTGCTGCAGGGTAAGGATGTACAAACGCTCAGACATCAGAGCGAGCACGGCACTTCAGAAAGTGATGAACATAAACTATAGAGAACATGGATGTGGCCTCAGTTATTGCAGCTATAAGTTTACAAAGCCCAAAGATGGCCATCTTCAGATTTGACTCTTAACCAGAAACAGGCAGAGGTGGTGTTGAAGTCATTGATTTCCATTTGTCTGTCAAATCAGTCAGACCCTCTTTTATTTCTAAATTAGCTCATAATCAGGAGTTTGCTTCGTGATTTGAAGCTGATTCTAGGATGGTTTTTTTTACAGTTAATATTACTGACTTCTAAGTCAAACCAAATTTCAGCCTGAGCACTGGGTCTTATCATTAGCCCCCAACTGGACCGAAATTAACATAGATACACACCAGTCAGCCAAAAATAATAGGACCACCAGAGCAATCTACCTTAATCCTATAGCAGAAATAATGAGGATTATATATAGGAATGGGTACCTTTCACATTTAAAACGATATGGTACTGATTCCTGGCTCCTGGCAATAGGTATCTTACTCAATGGTACCCATTTTTGGTACGTTTTGTGCGTAAAAAATATCAATTTGTTTACTAATAAAATGTAAATTCTTTTCAATTTAGCATAATTATTCTTCAATATATAACCTTGTAATGCTGTGTTCATGTCCAGCATGGAAAATCGCCTACTCTTCTGCTTCCTGACAGTCACAAGGATACATTGCGGTACCTAAACATGGTACTTTTAGATTTTACATGAATCGTTACCTGGTACTTTTGACAGAATTCGGTTGGTACCTAAAAAGCCGTGTTTCCACCAAGCATTGGTTCGGTGGTGATTTTAAGGCATTTCCACTGACTTATCCCGGGACAGATCCCCGGAAACCGAGACGAGCCGTCCCACTTTTTGGGACCCTCCTGTATGGGTGCCAGACCGCTCTCGGTGATCAGCTCTCGGAAGGTGGAGCAACACACTGCAGACCGTTGATTGGTCGGAAGAATCGTCACTTACCCTGACAGCGGATGCATTTCCCCTGGCGGCACACAGACTTCTTTGAAACGAAGCTTGATTACACTTTGTTTAGAGCTACATGCTAACCACAGAGAGGACGAAATGCTTCCATCTATGCTCTTTGTTTACTGTGTCACGTTTTTCTTCGTTGAATTTATTAGCGGGGCAAACTGTGTCGTGCTGCTGTGGCATCACGCTATTGTTTCACAGCTGCTGCTTTCGGCATCTGGCTTACATGCTGCTTACCACGAGAGGGCACAGTTTGCTGTGGAAACGTAAACGGGATCAGGCTTAATTGTACCAAACCATGCCAAACCGTACTGAACCGAACCATACTGCTTAGTGGAAACGCAGCTTATAAGTGGTACCCATCCCTAATTCTATATTTCCAGATTTTGTCAGTGCATTGAAAGGGTGAAAACTGTACTTTCATGACTGAGGTATTATTTTCTGGCATTTTTTTTTTTTTTTATCTGTAAGTGACACGTTTCAAAGCAAAGACAAAACATGTGAATCCTATTTATTTTTGCTGTAATGTTGAATGTCTCTGTAAAATGAATATTCTCAATGCAATCTTAATGTTGTTCCTGTTAAGATTACCAGTCACAACCTTTTATTTTAAACTGCAGGGCTGAAGATTATGATTCTGCTTTGCTGTGACTTAGTGATTTTGTGGAGTCACGGTGTGAAAACAGGCTTATGGGATGTCTGATGAAAGCTTCATGAACATCTCTGCTCCTCTTTGTGTTTTTGAAAGTATTGTTCTGCATGTGTAGTTAAAACAGTACAAGCAAGAGTGGAGTACCTCTGTCTGTGTGGTCAGTTCAAGCAGTTTGTTGTGGTCTGTGGGGTGTGTGACTTGATTGTCCTCTCTAGGGATTATGCAGCTGTGTGCTGCTTTGAATGGATTGGAGACATGTTGTAAGAGCAGAGAAGGAGATCACACAGCCATATGTAATCATGCAGATAGCTCACACCATATAATATCCTTAAGATCAGAGTTTTTATTCAGAATCTTTTCACCCTTTGCTGAGGAAGTCATAGAAAGTAAAACATGTAAGCAACCAGTGAGCTGTGTTCACATCACTCATAAACATCCAGCTGTTGGTTGTAAGACGGGTATCAGACGGACACAGTCGTCATGATGCATTGCTGCGTGTGTGTGCTGTTTTGAAACCTTGATTTTTAAAGGCTACGAGCAGAGCTATCAGTTGTTTTAGAAATTTGACTCAGCAGTTGTGAAAGAAACATACAATCACATTCATCGGAGTTCTTGTGATGCTGCGAGAAATGTTCAAGACCTTCAAGGTAGCAAACACAAAGGGTATGAGTCAGCAGAGAAGTACACTTGTTCAGAGACAGCACACTGCACATGTGAACGTTTTCCATGAGAATTAACGAATGTGTTGTTTTAATTAACCTAAAAAAATTATGTTTTAAATATTTTATTGCTGCCAAAGAAAAACACATACCCTCACAGTTTTCCATATCAAATCACAGTGTATATAGGTAGAAAAACAATAAATCATTTCACTCACTAGTCTCTGAGCTGTGCAGTCAGCAAATCTATTGCTCTCTCTGTCTTGCACAGAAACAGACACAAACAGAGGCTCATTCAAACTCAGCACTTGTTTTCTTTCTTTGTTTCAGCCACTGACGGTTAGTGACATTGATAGAATACATCACATTAATACTGGTCAATTCCATAGACTGTAGAAAACATGGACGTCATCTTGCTCGGCTCCAAGTGAGGTTACCACAAAAACTGCTCCCCCTGGTGGCTGGCTGCAGTATAGGTTAAAAAATCTGGCTTTTCAGTCATTCCAGATGGGCTGTGGTCAAACTTTAAAAAATTAATACACCTAGTAGAAAAGTTTCTCACATCTGATTGTTGTGGTGATTGAAAGATATCATTTGGCTGTCTTGTATTCAAGTCCTCTTTTTTTCTGAAAAGTTTTGTTTTCATCAGCTATAAGAGGTTATAAACAATGTTTTATGTCACGTTTAATGATGATTGGCAGCTGCCGTCCTTGTGTATTTTTTTTCAAGGATTGTAAAATATGTCATGAGGTAGAGTCAAGAAGAAAAAGAAAAAATATAAATATATTTCTGTCACCCGGCTCCACTCAGAATCTCTCAGAATCCCTTTACTACTGCCCAGACTCTGGCTGCACAACTGCTACCAATGGCTGCGCCTGATCCACTTTCATTTGCTTTGTACTCAGAAACATCCTGAGGTCTTTCACAATAAAGCACGTACAGAAACATACGCTAGTTAAATTATCATGCCAGCAAAACTTGTCAAGTTGCCTCAGAATTTCTTGTCTTTTTCTTGCCAAAGACTAATCATAAACAACATCTGGCTTTGTAAGCACTCGAGTGATGGACTTACATGTCTGTGAAAAACAAATCTCTTTTTTTATTGCAGCTGGGAAAAACTCTTCAAGTTTCTAGATGGAAGCTTGAATGATAAGAAAAGACAAATGTTTTGTTTCATGATCAAGAACTTTTCACTTTGAAAAATTGAGCCTCTCCAGCCAGCACACTTTGGATTTCATTTGTCGCTAGACTTCACCTGGATTTGTGTGAAAGTGAGTGGCCTCCCCCTGGGAAGTTTAACCAACAAAAGAGCATGAAATACATAAAAATTTGATTCAGTTAACACTGATGTAAATTGCATCTTAGCTTATCAATTTTTCACAGGAAGCAGTGTTCATCTGCAGCTTTTGCCAAATCTCTTTAAATGCTCCCTTGTGTTTTATAAAAGAGGGAATTAATTTAGTACAAGCTCAATATATACTCGGAGTAGTAAACACTTCAGTTTATTATTTCATTCTTGTTTAGATGTGGCTGAAAATTTAAGCAACGAGGTATTGGGTGCTCTTTTCTGAAAAACCACATCACATTGATAAGATGGCCAAAGCTTTAGTGCAGGGGTGGTCAACCTGTGGCTCTTTGCCTTTCGGTGTGCGGCTCTTCAATCCATGAATATATATAAAGTTATGAGCAGTGGTGTGCCGATCAATCAAAAATATTGATATACTGACGGGATTAGTGTTGATCAATGTTTGGGTGTACAGATTGATACTTAAGTTTCGGTTTCTCTTCTCTAGTAGGAATTTAAACACACTGACAGACACGATAAATCTCGCTTTAAGAATTGGAAATGTATTGATTTTTATTTTATGACATTTCGTTTATGTGTAAGAGGATGTGTTTTTGCAAGACCGCATGCATGATGTGGCTCTCCGTAGTACCACAGTATTTTTTGTGGCTCTTAGTCTCCGACTGGTTGGCCACCCCTGCTTTAGTGTTATACATTAAGCTTTATGATTCGGTGTGGCTGCTTTCAAAATTTACCTTTTGCTGCATCATGCTTCTGTACTAGCTCAGAAAATTAACAAAAGATGCACACACTCACAGTAGATGTACAGCACATCCGATCTGCTTTGCCAGATATGAATTCAGGTCAATTGAAAGCAAAAAATTAGTTTGTACTATTCTGCACATCTCTTTCTCTATATAAAGATTTTTGATGGTGAAGAGGTAAAAACAATAACACGCACCACTATAAATCATTGAAATATGGGCTATGTCAGTAAAGAACAAATGTGAAAACACTACTTTTATGTCAGTTAAAAGATTGATAGTATTATGTTTGTATTAAGAAAGGTTAACAATTATTTCTCGAAAGTGTCAGGGGTATTCATTTAGGATGTGAAAGGTTTGACACAGGGGTGAGTCATGGCGGGCAGTAATGTATAACAGCCGCCCACACTCGAGAGTAGAAAACGTGAAGAACAAGTTTTCACCTCAGGCTAAAACTGAATGGACGTTAATACATTTCTGCTCTAAATCATTTCCCCTTCTTGTTTCTTTCACCCTGCTTAAACCTTATAAAAACTACACGTGGGCTTTGAGAGATTATGAGACTCTTTTTGCTTTTGCCTCTTAAAACCAAAGTGTCACTACTGTCAACCCTGACTCTAGTGACAATGTGAAGCTCATGCAAAAAAAAAAAAAGTTGTTGACACTTTTTTTGATGTAGGCCTGAAATGAGGGCATGTATATTGTTCCTGGGTTGTACTGCTTGTTGATGATGATTACAACAGGTTGTAGTCGTGAAACAATCAGAGGTGACAGGAGGAGAATTCTGTAGCATGGCACAGTTTGGACATATTTTTTTGTCAGGAGCAAAGCGTAAAAACACAAGTATGTGGACATTAGCGTGCAGTGAGGACTGAAGGCTGGTGCTGCTAGCTCTGTAAACATAAGCCAGAAACCCACTAGCATTGTTTATCCACAGACATTGTAATCCCATGTCCAGCTGTGTTTAACAAATTTGTTCAGTTTTCATCCAATTATCTTGCATTCACATTAGTTAATGAATTGGAATTGTATTTCCTCTGAAATGACTAGTAAATTAGTCACTTTGTATCATCCTAGTATTGTTTCTCCTTTTCAACTGCCTCTGTGAAAGTTAAAAGAGGAGCTATTCTGCTTTCCTATATTTTAAAAAATGGTTATGAAGTGACAGTACAGGATGTCCATACCTTAGTGTGCACATTTTTAGACCACTACATTATCAAATTTGGTAGAAATCCCTGAATCTGACTGTAAACTCCTCAAACGTCTGTTCTAAAGTAAGGAGCCTTCACAGGAACTTCACCACACTTGCTGAAACAGTAAGGTCATTGCTTAGGGATATCCTAACTGGTTCATGACATGCTGGAGGGACCTTAAACACCAAGTTGTTTCTTTGGCTTTACCCCCAACAGGCCTACAGAGCGCTGACCAATCAGAGGAACGGAGGTTTGTGGAGCCTTATAGGGACAGCAGCTAAAACTACCTTTAGGCTAAAATAATATCTTTTAGGGGTGGGAGAAAAATTCGAAATCAACATGGCGGGTTTATTTGTTTGACAGTATCAAAATCGGGATTCTTTGTCAAAAATCTATTTTTTTTTTTGAAATCAGATTCAAATCCTTCATTTCAGTCTTTGTTTATAAACTGGATTAGAAAAAAGTTACCACTTTTCTCCAGCAGAGGGTGAAATTGCTTGTCTCTGACTCACGTGATGTGCATTTTATTGCAATATAGTCTGTAGGCGTTATCATCATTTAACTTTTTCCCATGGTCTGGTGTTAAAAAAGCAAACTAAAAATCACAAAAATAGTAAATATGTAAGAATTGCAATTTAGATCAAATCTGCACCCCAGAAATCATTTTAGAATCAAAGTACGAGAATAGCATTCAGATTCTCTGGGTCAGTCTAATGTATTTCAATCACTATTTTAACCGTAAGAAATGATTAAATAACCCAAATGCAATAAACTATGATGACAGGTTATTCGGTAGCCCAATGGGGCTGAAGTGATAACCTGTTCGTATCCTTAATGCTTTTATGTCAGTTATAGTAATCCACAGGAAGTCAGTAAGTCACTGATAGTAATGCAGAGCAGCTGTTGTTCTTAAACTGCGTTATTTAACAGAAAGCATCAATGCTATCACTCATTCAAGGACAAATCCATCCATTTTTCTCTTACTCCCATCCTTCATATCCCTCTGGATCCCCATCATCACACACAATTGCAGACCCCTTTAAGCCAAGCTTCTCAATCCACAAGTCTGCTGCCGTCTATTTTTAAACTCTAGCTATAGCAGAGTGACGGTATGTGCGTGGAATATTAAGCACTCTAACTCGCCCAGGCTCATCCCCTCCCTGGATGTGAGGAACGGTGGTTATCATCGGCTCACTTCCATACGCAGAGCAGTGCACACTTCAGTCAAGTGGCTGCCCAAGAGCCCTCGCTTTTCTCTCTGCCTCTTCTGCTTTCCTGCATGCACACATCCACAAACACATAAACACAGTCTGCTCTTTTCTTCTTTACGTTACTTCTCTCTTCCTCCTTTGGTCTTTTGACTCCTGTCTCATGTTCTGTTCCCTCTTTTCTTTTTTTTTGCATGTGTGTGTGTGTGTGTGTGTGTGTGTGTGTGTGTGTGTGTGTGTGTGGCAGGTAGGTCTGTCTGACCTCTGGGATCTGTTTCTTATTCTCTCTTGGTCTTCCTCATGGTTCAGAGAGTGGGACAGCATGACAATGACTCAGGCCTGGTAGATGCTTGGCTAACAAAGTCTACAGCATATTTAGCTCCAGTTATGTATAAAAAACTATTCTTTGTTACATCTGATTTGCTGTTTTGAATTCTAGTTCAGTATGATATGATAAAATCTAACATGGTGTAACAGTGATGATACTTTGTGACACATAAAGTGATAAGATATGATAACCACACAATGACAGGATATATATAATAAGTGTGCATGATGTCACTCATTTGTTTCTGATACAGCTGAAGCAAGTCGTCACCAGGGGCTATATTGGTAATGCTGAACTCAACCTTCCAGTTAGGATGAGCACTGAAAAAAAGGACATCTTATCAAGTGTTTTTGTCTTATTTTCAGTGGAAAATGTCTCTTTAGACTTTAAAGCCAAATTCACCTGATTAGTCCAGAAAATGTCTTGTTTCAAGTTGTTTAAAGACAAAAATGAGGTCTGAATTGCTTGTAAAAAAAAATCTGCCAATGGGACAAGCAAAAAGTTACTTGTATTAAGACATTTTTTGTAGTTACAAGCAAATTTTCTAATTAAGTTCTTTTGTTCCATTGGCAGATTTTTTTTTATTGTTTCAAGCAATTCAGACCTCATTTTTGTTTTTAAATAACTTGAAACAAGACATTTTTCTGGGCTAGTCAGGTAAATGTGGCTCATTTTAAGTCTTAAAAGACATTTCATACTGAAAATAAGACAAAATTACTTAATGAGATTTCCATTTTTTGCAGTGAGTGTCTGTCAGGCAATTTAGTTACCCTTATATAGCTATATGGGGTAATACTCATAAGCTACTTTCAAAGTAGCAAGTTTCAAAATTCATCCCTGTACATTTTGTGATATGATGAGATATTCAGACCCAAGTCCTTTAATGAACAAGGCTGTAGCTATGTTTATAAATGCTTTAAAAATCTTTTTTTTTTTGGTTTGGAGTGTATATGGTTTCAGGTATTCCTGCAGCTAGCCTTAAGTGGACGCTTGAAGAACTTTTTAGCACTTCTTTACAGTTTTTGGCTGAGGGTTGCCATGAAATGATGAAACTGCACGGCAAATACAATGCAATTTAGTATTAAAACATAGATTACCCGTCATTATGTAATGATGCAGTGTTGTATGATAAGATAAAATACATCACAGTGACACAGAAAGGGGACAGTGATACACTGTCATCCATAAAGTCGGAATGAAATATTTTTGACCTTCTCTCAAAAAATGATTGTGAAAATACTTTTGCTTTTTTTTAAATGAACATCTTCTCAAAGCCTAAATGAAAAACCTTTCCTAAACATTGCACAGTGAAAGTTAAACTACAGTCAATGTGTGCATATTACAATCATTATGTGAGAAGAGAAAGAAAATATTTTATTCCAACTTTATGGGCAACAGCATAAAAGACTTGTGTGCATCAAAGCTCAGAGGATTTATCAATGTCATCTATTGACTTGTGTGGTCATGCAGGAAGACGGTGTCCCAGATGGTTAAACTAAGATGTTGAAAATAAAGTTGAACAACAATTTTAAATTTTTCATGCAACACCTCCTGACACTTTGTGAAGCTGCTTGCAGAGTCTGGATGATAGTGAATTATGAAAAGAATGTTCAGCATTTGCTCTGTGCATCCACAAAAACACAAAACTACACAATTAGTCCCATGGGAATTATCTGTTTCTGATGCATTTTTAACCAGTCAGCAGCAACTGGGTGCATTTCTAAAAAGATCAGACTTTTAAGGTGTTCATGGGAACAGAAAAGAGCCGGAGGGCGTACCACTGGCTTGAGGGTCACATTAAGCAGCTACTTTAGCTCATCAAACAGCGTTTTGAGGTTAAAGAGGTCCTGGGGGAGCCTTTCAGCAGAATGAAATGATCCCATGAGGACTTATTTCATCCATCTCCAGACAATGTGGCTTTGGATGTGTCTTTCACATCACTAAAAGTTTAATTCCAAAACATTTTCTAAAGCAAATCTATAAGAAAAAACAAAAATCCTTAAACTGAATGATAAAAACTCTTCTTCCTATGGCAGTTTATTATGCTTCATGTGATTACCGTCACTTTTGTTATAAACTGATCGATTGTTCTCTCTTTTTTTAACCTACAGAAAAATACTTAGTTTCAAGTGTGGGGATGACAAAACAGGGTACAGACTGGGTCAGTTAAAGCTGAATTTAGCAGCTACAGCAGAAGAGTTAAACTTAGAGTCCCTTTGTCTTACATGAGGTTTGACTGACATCTTCACCGTGGTAAAAGTCTGACTGATAGCGTTAGTATTTAAACCAGATAGGGTCCTTTCGTTGTTTGGGGTGTGTAAGAAAGTTTTTTAACATGTAAACTTCAAAACTTGAGTGGTTCAACTCACATCATGAAATGCCTTTTATCTTATATGGCCTCCATCGTGCGTCATAACAGAAGGAAAGACACTCGTTTTTAAAACAGATACCCAGACCTCTATGTACCAGGAAGATTAAAAAAAATAAATAAACAGAAACAAACTGCCTTAAATTCTGTCTGGAGAGGTCGGCTCTTCCTCAGGTGTAGGATTCAGGTAAAATAACTCTGACTGTCTTCTTGATCTGGAGCAGAAGTTCAGCTTCACCCGGTGCTGTGTTAAATCTCAAAATACTTTTCCAACCTTTGGACTTGCAGCACCACAATGTTTTTTTTTTTTCTTTTTTATTCTAGCTCTCTACTGGAGATGTCAAAGTTAGTGTAAATGAGAATGACTGTGTAAACATTGCTATCAAACTTCCCATCTTCTGTAAAGTCATGTTTTTCCTTCATGAATTAAAAAGAGTGTATTTCTTTCCCATCTGAGAGGGTTTCTTGTACTACTCATTTCTAATTTAAACCAGTGTCTAATCAGATTCCTTTTCTTGGTTACTTGACCTCAGACATCAAGGCAAGGGCACCACTTCATCTTGATGTTTTGAAACAAACCCTTTAGGCTTTAACTGATGAAAGTGGTGGCTGCTGGGAGCTCTTTAATTCTCGACCTTTCTTTGTGTCCCATAGCTTTTTTTTTTTCCTTTGTTGTCTCAGCCAATATTTTCATACCTTTGTTTTTCTGTCTTCACCCAGAGCTTTGTCTGAGTCTCAAATCATCTACACGAGCAGAATGAATAGACTCTCAGCCTCAATTAGGGCTGAATACTGACTCAAAGAGGCATGCACAGACAGGTTGGTGTTGGAAGTTAGCTGTGAAAACTTTCCCCCATTAAAATTTGCTCTATATCCATAATATGATGTAAACAGCGCAGACTCATTAGCACTATTTCCTAGGCTGCTCTCTCGTAACAGCAGGCAAAGCAGCTGTTTGACTGGAAGATTTACTTACTGACTGCTCGGCCTGTGGATTTGTGCATCCCAATGGAGCTGTTTGATAACGTCCAAGCGTTCAAGGTCATGATGGTTTAGCTTGGAGGGCAAAGTTTCTGACAGGAAAACTCACCTCCTTTCATAAATGCCTTTCATAAAATCAACTATGTCCTTTTTCTTGTGTTGATCCACTTACTATTTGTGAATCAAATGGTGATAGTTATTCTGTCATACTTGGAATCAAAATCCTGCGGTGTGCATTTTAAGGAGATTAGCTGTGCACAATAGCCCAACAATTAATGAGTGAAGTCAGTTCTCATCACTCTGAACTCTTGGCCTGTTGTCATCTTGTCACAGCAGTACTACGTTCCAACCAGCCTGCCAAGTGACTTTCCTCCGCCCTTGGATTTTTTTTTTTGGGAGATGCTGGGGAACCACAGGTCTCCATGGCAACAAGATTATTACATCACTACTCTCCAGCTGCTGTCGTCAAGCTGGTGTTTGGCCAAGCTCTGCGGCAGCCCGACAGTGACTCCGCACACT
Source organism: Halichoeres trimaculatus (assembly GCF_033239565.1). NCBI lineage: Eukaryota > Metazoa > Chordata > Actinopteri > Labriformes > Labridae > Halichoeres > Halichoeres trimaculatus. The sequence goes on along the minus strand of NW_027437181.1, from coordinate 24,234,851 downwards.
TATCACACACACACTCACACACACTGCTGCACATGCCAAACCCTCAGTCTGAACTCCTCCAGCCAACAGAGCACAACCATATGTTCAAACAAAACAAGATTTAATAAGAGACTGTTCTCCCCATCAAGAGTTAATCTTTTGTTCTTTTAATCAATAGCTAAAATGTGTCCCTTTAATGCAAAGACAATGTGTGTCTCTGTCTCATGCAGAATGCCACATCCCTCAGCTGCTCTGTCTTTGTGTGTTTGAGCTATTATACGCTGCAGTAAGACTCCAAGAGAAAGAGAGAATCATGCATTTTTAAACCAGTTTGTCATAAAAAATGAAGAACATTTGAGGGTCTCTGCCTCTCAAATATCACATCCTGTTGCTTTTCTTCATCAAACAATTAAAGTTGGCATATTTATATTTTGGGCTGTTGTGACTAAAAATCTTGGCAGATCAATCAAATGGGCCTCATTAAAAGAGTTCATGGATAAACCGATGTAATAAATATCCATCTATAATTCAGCTTATAACTTGCTCCTGGTGGCTGATACAAATAGGGTTATTGATATACATTAATTCTTATATTTTGTATTAAAAATGTGTCACTGGAGTAAAAGAAGCAGTGCACAAATGTATGTTACTGTCATTGCTGTTGATCAGGCTGTGAATGTGAGCAGGTTGCAGTGTTGGGCAAATTGCTTTAAAAAAGTAATTAGTTATAGTTACTTGTTACTTTCCCAAACAAGCAACTGAATTAGCAACTGAATTGCTCATTAATCAATGTAATTAGTTACTCGGGAAAGTAAATATGGTGTTTTTTCTTTGAAAAACCTTTAAGATTGCAAAAGAAGTCAGTTTCTGAGCAGGTTTTGCTCTGGGACATTATGTTCACATATATGTTCTTGCCTTTTACATCTGTGACATCAAAGTTGTGTCTGCTTCCTTCAGTCCTGAAAACGACATTGTCGTCGATGTAGTGGCTGTAGGCCTGTTCCAAGCGGCAACCTCCAGTCTAAGAATATGAGACAATGCTGAAGTGCTAAAATCTGCTGTTTCTCGTGTGTTCGCTTGAGGCTGGCTCTGGAAGTACTGGATATCACATGCACACCAAGCCAAAAAAAGCTGTTTTCAAATCAGAAATTAACCTATTTACAGCCTGGTTCAAAAAACGTCTCCTGTCTGAGTCGCTAATTTTACTATCGGCACACACAATGTGCTTCATTTTCCGTTTCAGAAACAGATGGGTGACGTCAGTGAGACTACGTCCATGTTATATACTGTCTATGGCCTGTTCCCATCCTGAAAACACCCGACAGACTGCTCGGCACTTGCGCATATTAAAATTGCAGCTCCTGTCCTGCATCTGGCTGAGTGAGCCACGTCTGCTAGATCTGCCAACACTCCCAACTTAGGATGGACTCTCCTGCTTTTTAACCCTGTCTCTTGCTCCACTCCAGACTCCCGATAACCCCCCAACTTTTAAGTATGGTCCTATCATCTCTGTTTGTTCAAGTCAGAACAAGTCAGCTACTTGTGCCTTACATTCAACCCTCAAAAAGCATCCACCCCTCTCGCTCTATTTGGTTTGATCCAAAGACGCTGCAGGTGCAAGATCCTCTGACTGCAGGTTACACAGACGCACAGAGGTAGCTTTGTGATATTTGTCGCTGAAAAGTTTACTTATGCGTCACCTCTTTGTTAAAAGACATATCAACATGACTGTACTCGTGCGCTTTCCCCCACATTTAATTTGCAGTTCCTCTCTTGTGCCTGGCTGAAAAAGAGCCAGGTCGGATAAATAGTTATGCAACTCATTTTACTGTCAGCAACAGTAATGGCATTATAACGTTTAAAATAGTAATTACATTGATTACCCGTTACTGGAAAAAGTAACAGCATTAGTAACACCATTAATTTTAACGCTATTATTCCCAACACTAGCAGGGATGATGTTAAAGTGGCTTGATGATTTAAAACTGTTCATCCCTACTGGTGGACACCAAGTTTTTTGGAAAATGAACGCCATTTCTACTCTTCCGTCAACTTTTTTTGGCTGCGCTTGTTTTTCTTGTAGTGTATGTATTGTGGGTTAAAGATGCTATGAGGAGGATCTGTTTTAATTGTACTCCCTCGCCATCTTGTGGCCCAGAGTCTTCGCACGCTGTCGTAAATTACTTTCAGTGAGGCGTGTGTTTGTTTTTGGAATTAAATGGTGATTGGATCAAAACAAGTTTCCTTTGTTCAAGACAACTTGAACGAGTTGTATCACCCTTCTGTTTAGCTTTCTTCTGCTCTTCTGCCCTTTTTCTGTCTGACAGTTAGGCTCCTGTGTCCACCATCACTACAAAATTAACAGAAATTGTTTTCAGCAGAGAAAAACACAGACCTATGTGTTTTATCTCTTCTCACTACTAAACTTCGTAAGCTGGCGTGGTGTTGTCATTGGGACTAAGACGTTCCGTAAATAAATCCAGTCCTGGTCGACCCAAAATGGAAGCGAAGAAGTAGAAATTTAAAATAACCTGTAACCAGCAATATTGGTGCTGATAATTTCATTTTAAAGTGTGGATTACAGTCAGGCAGATATCTTGAAGGAAGGCTTTTTCAAGGTCACTTAGAAACTCCTCACAGCCCCTTTAACATACCCTATCATATTGTGTGGAATTTTGTTGGCTTGTCAATAAGGAAAAGCCATGTTTATGGGTTATTTTTGTATGATAAAGTTTTATTGCCAGAATGATAAATAATAATAATAACATTCAACTTGAAATTGTCTACATCAACTAACTATTTCCAGATTCTGCATGTGATTCAAAACACCATCTGACTAAAAACATGAAAATCCTCTGCTCTGTCAGACTCCTAAGCTTTCTCCTCCACTTGTTGCCTCCTTTACCCCAGTTTAAGTTTTGCCTTGGGGAAGACTTGTTCTTAAAAATTTGGCACTTCTTAAATGGGGTTAACCGTCTCTGTTAGCCCACTTTACACGGGGCCGGGTCTCTGTGGATGCCTGTGATAGATGGCAGAGCATGATGTGCACACACAGAAGACAAGGTTGTGATTGGTACAAAAAGGTTCAACATCCTTATGCTTGTCCTCAGTGTCGCTTCAACACAGATGACTATGTTCTTGACCCTTCTGCCAGTCAGGTTGTTTCGAGTGCAAGATTGTGGAAAAATCCAGTGTGCTCCTCTACTGCATCATTCATCAAGTTGTCATTACTGCCACGGACAGGACAGCGTATCCCAGAAGACTTAATGTACTTCCTGTGTGAACAGAGGTCAGAGTGACCTTCATGCCTGACTGAACTCTGTTCACGAAGACTGAGGTACCTGAGACACTTAGCATTTATGTTTGTGCAGCTTTCTTTGGACCTTAGGGTGTCAAAAAGAGGAGGGTGTTGGGGATGGATGGGATGAGAGAGTATTTAGTGAAAATCGGCTGGAATGGGAAGACTGAAGATGAGGGGACGGGAGCAGAGAAAATGGGGAGTAGGAAGTGCCACCTTTCTTTAGTGGGGCTGGCGTCCACCTCCCATGAACACATTTTCTGAAAATGAAAAATGAAAAACACACAGTTTAATATCCTTTTTTAATTTGTGATACAGTGCAACCCTGTAAGTTGTATGGATGTCACACGTTATCCTCCTGCCCTTGCTCGTCCCATCCTTACATAATCCAGGTGCGTTTTAGAGCAAATCTAAAATAAGAAGTATGATGTCAGCACATATATTTGCAGAACAGACATGGGTGGTGGGGATTAAAAATTCATACATTCTCTGAAGGTGGAGGATAATGCAGCAGAATGAGAGGTGAAGTCCAGGCAGATGCCCTGGTTGGGAGGCACAGAGGACAGAGAGGAATATGGAAGGGATGACGGGCTAAAGTAATAACACAAGTTACACTTTTAAATTACGTCATAAAATTTGGACTGTGTTGGAGCAGGCTGCTATTAGCTTCCCCTGCTTTTTAATTTAGCAAGTTTTCTTACTTTAGTGCTTTAAGTTGTGACTTTGAATGTTTTTTTTTGTATATTTCTTTATGTATTTTGCCTTCTAAATGCAGCCCTATTGGGCAATAAATCATAATCTAGCCATGGTGCTAATTTAATCCAGAGTAGGACTTTCTTTCTGCCACAGGTCTCAGCATGAGCTATTTCTATGAACACATTTAAATCTTAAGTTTGTCTCCAGTGTGATTATAAACAGAGCACTTGAAATTCAAGCCACCAATAAAGAAATTTGTAAGTAACTATCTAAATTTAAAACTCTACTGTACTATACACTCTGAGAGTAAAATAAACATGTTTGTTAATACTTCAGTGCTCAGTCACTGTACATCCAGTTGTCGCATAACCCTAGGTTCACCCTGGAAAATGAGCAAGCTGTTCACACTTATTCAGGGCTAGAGGGGACATGAAAGGGTGTTAAACAGATAATAAGTGCCAACAGTTCAATTAATGAAATGTCACCCATTTGACATCAATTTACAGAGACACTCATTATAAGAGATAAATCGGCAGTAAAGTCAGAATCACAATGACTTCAAAAATGATTCACCCTCAGCTTTAAAATTACTATACTATTAATGTACATTTGCACTGTAGATAGGCCTGGAGAAATAAGAGAACAGCTTTTTAGTAACAGGCCATTGGTTTGAAAAGTAGAAATTGCTGAACAGACACCAAAACTAACATCTTTCCTGTTAAGCTGAGTCATAAGCCTGACTCAGGTCTGAACAGGTGACGTAGAAAAGAACAAAAACAGCCTCATAATACTGTCATTCATCCAGACCTTATTTGGTTTAATTCTAAAGTAACCTCTCAAATGCCATCAAAATCTGCAGGTGTGTAGATGAACTGTTTTGTATCTCAGTCTGGTACCTAATCAGGGTACTTAAAGCCCTGGCCTTGTAGATCATTTACATTTTCTCTTATCTGTCCTCTTTAGTGTAAATGTATGGCTCAGCTGTTGTCATTCATTAATTAGTCAGGGAGCTCTGACTCTGCAGAAATGTCTGACCCTGGAGTCTTACAGACTAACCAGCACACTTGGATGGATTGCTAATTTGCTCTTTTGGGGATAAACTATAGTGAAAGTGCTTTATGTGAAATCTAGATAGAGGAAATACTGCTCCAGGTTGCTTCACTGTGGCTGATTTATGACTATATTCTCATCCATAGGGAGCAGTTTTTACTGGTAAAAAGAGAGACCCCATCCCCCAACACTTCTTAAGATTTAGTTTGATTTACTCATTTCAGTTTTCTAAACACTATTCCCCTCCTGTCTAGCTGCCAAAACACAAATGAGTTGAGCTCTGTGATTAAAATATTTGTTCCCACATTGGAGTTTTCTCAATTATGATATTGGCATAGTAGCACTCTGGGCATTACGTGCAGTCGTCAGTGCTTTTCGCCCAGTATTTCTGACAGTCCAGTATTTCTGACAGTCCTGCTTCATTATCATGCAAAGGAAACGTGCAGCCAAAATGTGATACAGTTCTGAATTGTTACTCAATGAATCTGTCCAGTGGTTGTGATGAAAAAAAAAAATAACCAAGATGTATATCTTTTATCACCACCAAGTTTGAGATTATCCGAGTAAAGAGTCCTCCCTTTGACTGACGCTTGTACCAAGTTCTGTTGTTTGTTCCTAGCAAAAACTAATGAATCCCATAGTGGCTTTTTTATGCATTACTGAGGCTCTAGTAAATACACTGTATGTCCATTCCTCTAGCACAGTCTGAGCATTAGTCATGCTGCGTCCTCTTCCAAGGCCAGCCAGGCTAGAGACATTTTGAATGAATCTTGTCCATTACCAACTCAGAGGATCAATAATTGCTCTGTGCTTTACAGAGAACAGTAATACTGATACTGGGACTTCAAAACCAATTTCCTCTTCATTAACCTTTTTTTTCTTCTTAACAGACTTGCTCTCAGTCTGGTGGGCTAGTTCCCTCATCGTATACTTCATTCTAGGTCATTTGGCATTTCTTCCAGCTGTTGCCATATGAAACAGTGAAGTAATTATCAGTGTTTACCATGCTATCTCGAAGAAACACTCAGCTCTGCTTGAAAGACTTCTCAGAACAGTGAAATCCTTCACACATTTACTCTTCTTGAAAGAATCATTGATTCTCAGGCAAACTGGTGCTGTGGGCATCTGTCTTTAACAGGACGGCCTTATGAATCACTATTTACTATGATGCAGTGGAAGGAGACCTCCAATGTTAGGGGGTTTGGTGACATGAAATTGTACATAGCTCAGCTACCATTTAAGGCTCCTCTGTGCATAGAGAGAGTGATGTAATTGTCTGAGGGACCAGAACTTTTAATTGAAAGACTTGTGCTTGAAGTATCTGTCCTAAATGAAGTGCTGTCTCAGTGGGATTTTCACACCAAATTAGGTACATAAGCCCAGCTGCAACTGTTCTCTACACTTTCTAGATGTTCACTTTTTACGGTGTTGTAAGAGATAAAATGACAGTATGAAAGATAAGCGTTGTATGCATTTATCTGAAGAGTGAGAGGTAGGAGAGAGATTTCTCATGCTTTTGTTGGTTGAAGAATTTGTGCTGCTGTTGAGAAATCTGTTGTCACCTTCTATTACACTCCTGAAAAGAACAGATGTTAATCGACATTTGGAATGGTAGAGGATGCAGTACAGCTTCATTCGATTTTTGTCTGCTTTTCATCTTTTCCTCTGTGATGTCAGTCTGACAGCACATGGAAAGAAGCTGTAGTGAAAGCAAGCCATGTGAGTTGAGACGCTCTTGGGTCTATAGACTGTATCCTTCCAGCTGAATGGACCACGAGTTGGATGGTGTTTCTCACTGGGGAAGGTCTGTGCTTTGCTCCTGCAGCACTGTATGTAAAGCAGCGATGAAGAGGAGGTCAGAGCCCATTATCCTGTTTGCAGGCTCCATGATCCGTTGAATGATCTTCTCTGAGCCAGGGTGGTGCTCTCAAATCGCATGATGCTGCCGCTGGTAAGGATACTTTCAATGAGTCTTCTGTAAGCCTGGGTGAAGGGCTGATGATGAAGTCCAGTCTTTCAGGGCAGTCCTTGGAAAAAAAATGTCCTTTCATACAATTCGATGTTGTACAAAAGGTCTCTGTTAGGGGCACCCCTTCTTTAAATGAGCCTCTGGATAAGGTATTATCTGCATATTTGTTAACAACGTAAATGTCTGGGGTGGAGACACAGGCTCTGTGCTGAATGTGAGCTCAGCAGAAACCTTGTTACTCATCCTCACGAAATGGGAGTTGCTTCGCTTTACATCTTTAACCATCAAACCAAATAACTTTCAAACACTTTTTCCAGATGTTGTTTGGCAGGTACTTTGAAGTGATCTCAAGTAAGTTTTGCTTTTTTGAAGTGGAACAACACTGGTGAGAATCCCTAAACATAAAAAGTCAGGTTGTGGGCTTGAAGACAAAAAGGATGGTTTAATCTCTAACTGACTGAGCAAGAGTATGAGCACAAGCACCCAGTGTTACACATGTGTAGTCATTTCATTTTTCAGCAGCAAAAAGGCGTTTATTTAAGTAATTCTGAAGAAATGCCATGGATAGTTTGTCTACACCAGGGGTGGCCAACCTGTGGCTCGCAAGCCGTATGTGGCTCTTTGCCTTTTGGTGAGTGGCTCTTCAATCCATTCCCCAAAAAATATATATACATATATTAACTGTTTTGAGTAGTGGTTTGCCAATCAATATAAAATATTGATATATTGATGCCAACGTTGGGATCAGTATTGATCAATACTTGGATGATGAGATTGATACTTAAGTTTCAGTTTCTGTTCTCTACATATGCTCCTCTCAGTCACTCATATGCTCATATGCTCATAACTAGATAGATAGATAGATAGATAGATAGATAGATAGATAGATAGATAGATAGATAGATAGATAGATAGATAGATAGATAGATAGATAGATAGATAGATAGATAGGTAGGTAGATAGATAGATAGATAGATAGATAGATAGATAGATAGATAGATAGATAGATAGATAGATAGATAGATAGATAGATAGATAGATAGATAGATAGATGGAACTTTGTTGCTTCTGCAGTAAAAACAGAAATTTGTCTTTGACGCGGCTCCAAATCCAAATTTAAAAACACAAACACAATAAATCTCACTTCAAAAATTGGAAATGTATTGATTTTCATTTATGTCATTTTGTTTATGTGTGAGAGGAAGTGCGTTTCTACCACCTGTGTAATGTGGCTCTTTGTAATACCATGGTAATTTCTGTGGCTCTTAGTCTCTGACTGGTTGGCCACTCCTGGTCTACACTGTGTTGAGTCAGGTTTTTATTTTATCTGGTCGTTAAAGTTAAAAATAGACGGCAGTAAAGAAAGGTGGCTGTGAGTGCAGATGTTTGGGTCTCAGGAAAGTGCCATTTTATTCTTAGGTGATAACTGGACTGAACATTTTCACCTCTGCGGGCTCTTAAATCTCCTTCAAATGGTGTTCCTTCTGCTCTTTCATCCTTCTCGTCTCATCTCCCTCCTCAGTGAAGAGGAATCCTCCGGGGAGAGGGCTGCTCACTTCTCTGTTGTGTTTGGACATTGTGTGTTGGCTGAGATTGCCTGTGCTGTTTGTGTCTGCCCATGTTAACACTGCTCACAATGCCCTACAAGAGGAAGCTGGCATGGCTGCGTGGTTTAATAGGGTATGTGCCCTGAAAGAAGACTTTGCTCATGCTGCGGGCAGCGGGTGGTGCCCTATGAATCAATCCAGCTCAACCCTGCATGAGATTGTATCTTATAGTGCCCAAAATGAAATTTCTGGCTGTTTTTTTTTTTTGCCCTAGAGGTCTTATCAGGATGACCCGAATCAGTTCCAGACCAGCACCAGCAGTCTTATGAATTTTCAGTCAGTCAATGTTGATATGAAATGAAAATTTACAGGGTTAGGGGTTAAACTGTAACAGTTGTATGACAAAAAAAAGACACCATAGATCATCAAAGGGACAGAAAACAGAGCATTTTTGTACCGCTGCATTGTGACAGCATCGCCTCCTTGACCCGTCTGTTTGTTGGACATGTCAGGCCCCGAACATAAACACAATCAGCCTTCTGCCTTTGCTCCAGTGTGGTGTACGTGTAAGGAGTGTGTTGTTGAGCTGAGGGCTGTGTGACAGGAATAAGAACGACTCCCGGTTGTCCTCTCAGGGGCTCAGTGGATCTCTGCAGCTCTGCAGCTAATTGTCTCTGCTGTTCTGTGTCGGCATTTTGAATGCTGATGCAACGTTCCTGTCGCACTTCCAGCTTTGAATAACGAAGGGGCTTCTCCGTCTGTGAAGATTCAGGGAGCAGTGACCGTTTTCAGGGAATGAAACATTTCCTGTTTGCCACAAGTGTTTCTTTTAATTTCTTTAAATTATCCAAGTGCCCCCTAGAAAAGAACATTTCTACAAAATGTATGTAAAACAGTCAGCAAATAAAATATTTATCTCAGAGCTAATTGGGATTGCATCACATGGTAACAATAATGTTTAAAGGCACAGTGTGAAATAGGTTGACTACTCCATAAAGATATGTGCTCCACCAACACATTAAACCCAACATATTTCTGCCTGTACACACTGCACCTTTAATATTGTCCACGATTCATTTAGCAGCCAGTTTAAATATATTCTCGAATGAACTCTTATGAGCACTTTGCATTTTATACAGATAGGAGAGTGTCTCTCAGTGTGTTTTTGATGGAATGCATCTGGAGACTCTAAAAAAAGTAGTGCACATGCTGGCAGCATTCAGATGTTGTTACTGTAATTTAAACAGACTAAAGTAACAACCTAGCTAACATTTAAATTGGTCATATTAAATTATATTATAGGTAAAGTCACATACTCTAAACTCTGTGCTGTAGCTTAACAGCTCATTAGCTGTGTATTAGATACAAACGGCAGCAGTGCACTTTTTAGCTGTGAATGGTTGTTCGGTGGCAGAAATTGTTGAGTTGAAGTTTTGTTTTGTGGCTCATTTCTGAAGCTGAAGAATCGACAGAAGACTTCTGTGTTTGTAATCGAGGTAAAGCAGAAAGCTGGAGCAGGAAAATCAAATAGATTATTATTCAAAGGCTGACTCTTGCTCTTGTGTTGCCTAGTACGTGTCTTGTGGTGGCTTTTATTAACCACAGTTGATACAAATTAATTTCTATGCAGAACAAATGAACCTCCCTCTATCTCCAGGGTAGGAACCATTATGCCTCAGCGCACCTGTATGTATATGTGTGTGTGTGTGTGTGTGTGTGTGTGTGTGTGTGTGTGTGTGTGTGTGTGTGTGTGTGTGTGTGTGTGTGTGTGTGTGTGCATATATATATATATATATATATATATATATATATATATATATATATATGTGTGTGTGTGTGTGTATGTGTGTGTGTGTAAACTACAAAATATTTTGGATTAAACATTTGCAACAATTTATGAATTCATTTTAAGAATATTTGTGTTTCAAAAATTTACAAAATTTTCAGAAACCTTTGAAATTTCAAAAAAAAATTCTGTAACTTTTTTTTACCAAAAATTCTTGAATTTCACAACACCTATTAGTTATATTGCTCAACTCACATTTTTTGCTGTTTCCTTATGTCTTGCCACATACCAAGCATGTATATTTTTCTGGCATGTTGGCATTCAATAGAATCCATCTACACAGAATTAGACTCTGTATTTTCTTCCAGAGTAAATTATCTTACCTGGGTGTAAAACTTGAGGTTTGCCACAGGTGCATGGGGAGTAGTGATGGGAAACTCGATTCTTTTTACTGAGTCAAGTTTAAATGAGTCACTCACCAAAGTGAATCAGGTTTTTGAGTCATTTGAGTCACTCGAGTCAGTTACCCAGAAAGTGCAGAAATTTATATTTCAGAGAGATTCATACCAGCAAAATGACTGAAAAGGACGATTAATACACTTCAATGTGAAAAAAAGAGTGAAAGATCAACATATATTAAAGAAACTTTTATTTTTCTAACTCACAAATAAAATAACATTAAATTAGATAAATATAACTGAGAAAAATTACAAAGTTCAAACAGTGCAACATTAGAAAAAATAACTATGTACAATAAAGATTAAGTAAAATAAAACCTCCTGACAAATATGAAAATAAACTGAAATAGCTTAAACAATAGTGAAATAAAAATAAAGTGTCAGCAGTCATCAAAAAGTCACCCCTCCTTTAAAATGAATTGTCCTCACAACAAATTGGCATTCAGGAAAATGATCTCACGAACCTTTCCAGGACTGAGACGGTAATGCTATGTACGTTCGAGCTGGCGAGTGACTCGTATGTGCTTTGAGTCATACTGTGAGTGAGTCAGTGATCCGTATGTACTGTGGGTGAGTTAATGACCCGTATACACTGTGAGTTGAGCCATTCTACGTACCAGCCATTCTCCCGTGATGTGAGTGAGGGGCTGGGCTACCATGAGCTTTGTACTGAGTCAGTAAATGAGTCATTTGGGGCGAAGCATCATGATTCTCGAGTCAGTAAAGTGATTCGCGGGTATTGAACGATTCGTTCATGATTCGCACAACACTAATGGGGAGTTGGTGGGCTGTTGAAGTAATGGTGGCAGATTTTGTTGCAAGATGTGATGCATATTTAGTTTCACAAAAAGACATGATTTTATTTAGTGTCAATGACTTAAGTCATCAATACCCTCTGTAAGAAAAATAAAGAAAAAAATATTTCAAAAATATTTTTCAAAGCTACAAGGAGCCACTGCAAATGAGTCAAAGAGCCGCATGAGGCTCCAGAGCTGCAGGTAGCAGACTCTTGCTCTATCTAATCAAACTGTGACAGTTAAAAACAGGAGTATCTCAGGCCTGTTCAGGAGAGGTGGTATGAAGGTTTTATTCAGAAAGTTCATTAATCTGTGTGTTTATGGCTTTGCTCTGGTGTATTGTCAACAGAAGAGAAGATAGAGAACTACTTTCTTTACAGAACCCTTTTTTAGAACAAGGGACTGAGCTGTATTTTTGAAGAGTTTATATGACCTTGGCTTACACAGGTGCTGTGTAAGATGCATGTTGTTATGGCCACTTGTCTTTGAACTTATTTTCTGTCCATCAAACCACTTGTTTGCAGCAGAATTAACTGCTGAGTGGAAAATAATTTAAGTGATTTTCTTAAAACACTAAGCTGTGCTCCCAGTTTTGTTTACACTCTCATCTTCTGGCTCAAATGGTGCATTGTCACTGAGTTTTAGTCATGGTGACAGGATGTTTCCCCTGAAATCCAGCTTAAAATTCAGTTGGAAGTTGTTTTTACCTGTAGCAGATATTTATACAGTAGCAGCCAAATGTATGCAACTTTACTCGACTTAAACTGAAACAAAATTCTGTCGGTGCCTCAGTGTGGTGCAGGGATGCAGTCCTGTACTTGGTGCGAGAGTGACAGGTGAAATATGCTGGCCTCTCTTAATTTATCATTGCTGTGAGTCAGCTGAATACCTCTAAATCCATCTGTGTTTGTTTCTGTTTGGCACACTCACTGTGTTGCGACTGAGCTGCATTTTAATGACTCAGCAAAAAATCCACTTTCTGGCTTCCTCTGCCCGCCTCTTGGTATTTAGAGGGCCACTGTGGCTGTGTACACTGTTAGCATACACATCTTCAAAGCTGAGCACATGGACTATAGAAGTTTGTTTCACAGTCCATGTCTAGGAGACTGGAGGCTGTTGTGATTCAGTGAAGTTTTAGTTGTGGGGAAGTTTTGAGGAAGAAAGACGAGAAGGGGTGATACCTGTTTTGTTTGGAGAACAAGCATGAACTTTTCTATAGTTTTCTTCACCAAGCAGTTAAGTACGACACACTTCATGATGGGTAAAGGCAAAGAGCTCTCTGAAGACATTCACAACCTGATTGTTGCTCAGCATCAGAATGGAACTGGTTACAGACTCAAATCAAAGAACCTGAATATTCCAGTCAGCACCGTTGGGGCCATTATTCACAAGTAGAAGAAGCACCACCTTACCAACAGGCCACGCACAGGAGCTCCTTGTAAGATTTCTGACCAGGGAGTCAGAAAGATAGTCAGATAAGTACATAAGCCAAGGACCACCCTGAAAGGGCTCCAGAAAGACTTGGAGGCAGCAGGTATAATTGTTACAGAGAAAACGATAGGCAATGCACTCCACCGCCATAGCCTCAGTGGACGCTCAGCCCGCAGGACTCCATTCCTCAAGAAAAGGCATGTTGAAGCTTGTTTAAAGTTTGCTAAACAGCATCTTGACAAGCCTGTAGTATACTGGGAGAATGTTGTCTGGTCAGATGAGACTGAAATTGAACTTTTGGGCTGTCATACTACATACCATGTTTGAACGAGAACTGGCACTGCACATCAGCCAAAAAACACTTTACCAGCCTTTCCATGGCGTGTTCAATACTTTTTTTCCTGTGTTATCACACTTAATTCCATATAATCATTATTTATGAACCTGAACATTGTGATTTCTTTTCAAGTGTGGATTATCTGAGTTAATACCAATGTCTGGTAGAAATTTTGTTTGTATTGCATCTTTGGAAATAAATGTGATGAGAAAAAAGTTGGCACGTTTAATACTTATTTTCCCCACTGTATGTTTGTGCTCTTTAGTCCTTCAAGCATTATCATTTAAAAGTTTTAGAGACAACCGGAAAAGCCTCAGAATGACAGTTTCTACTTGTGTGTTCTTGAAACAAACAGCTTTTGGGATAAATCCTATAAATTCTAAACAGCATGTTGGATATTGATAAAGATTATTTGCCAGACTCGAGTGGCTGCAGGTGGTTATGCTTTCAAACTGCCTCAGAGTGTGAGTAAAGCTTGCAGAAATGCCAACAGGAGGATGGTGAGCCTTTGATGCTTCGTCTTTATTTATCCTGCAGGCACTTGCTTCCACAGGAGCTGTCTTGTTCTAGACCTTGTGAGCTTTTGTCTCCACCAGGTTTCAACTTCAAAACACGGTTTCCAAAAAATCTTCCTTTTCATGCCTCAGTAATATTGTGACTAGTCAAGAGCCAAAGCCTGAAACGTGAGATCAGAAAGACTATTTTGTTCTGTAAATGTTATTCTCTAAAGACAATGAGCTGCTGTCAACTTCCCCAACTCTCAGCAGACGCTAAATCATTTCCATCCACAATATCAGCTGATGATCACGCTGTTAGTCAGGGATTTATTCACCATTTTTGCTCATCTACCCCCAGCTGTTCCATTCTACTGTAAATCATTGAGATAATTTCGTCAAAGGACCAAATTGCCTGATCCTGCTCTCTTGATATTCAGTCATGCTACCTTAATGACATTGATCTTTCAGTATGACATCTTGAGTTATGATACAGCTGACACTTTGTGACTGGTGAGTGCACTCTTGGCTCAAGGTGGTAAAAAGTAAAGCATTTGACAATAGGTTGTTCAGTGTATAAAGGAGTGGGTGTATAATCGTTGCTCATGTGGCAAGGTCATGTGCATTAGAGGGCTTTGCAAGCCTGCAGGTTAAAGCACTGGGGGGTTCGGCTGTTTGAAGGGTTGTGTGAACAAAGACACACATTTCTACAAAGAGCATCACATTTCTATAAAGACAGAGTTGATGTGAATGAACTCTATGAGACGGAGCATGTATAACTATGTCAGATAAGGTCCTGGATGAGACATCTTCTAATCTATAAGGAAAATATCTATAGATAGATAGACAGATAGATAGATAGATAGATAGATAGATAGATAGATAGATAGATAGATAGATAGATAGATAGATAGATAGATAGATAGATAGATAGATAGATAGATAGATAGATAGATAGATAGACATACTTTATTGTCAGTGTATGATACACAATGAAACTTTGTTAGAGCAGTCCTGAACAGTGTTGCAAATAGGTTTTCAATCTTTATAGTGTTTGGACCGATCAAAGCAGTTTTTTGATATTTAATTTAAAAAAGGAGACACGGATAGATAGTGAACTGATCAGAACCTGGTGTTTATAAGTGAACCTTGTTTTAAGCAGTTTTCCTTGTGGCTGCTACCTGTGAATCACGTGTTGCCTGAGCGTGTGTATCTCAAAGAGGTCAGAGCCTCTGTGAGATACACACCTGTTTGAAGATATATAAAACAAAAGGCTTTCATCTTGGCAGCCAGTTCGGCTTGTCTTTTTGTTGTCAGCAGGATGTGTTGCAACCTCTCTTGACATGATGCTCTTAGTTTGTGTTGAGGTGCCTTATGTCACCCACAACAATAACATTGCAGTAAAGGAGAAAGATCGGAGGTTATCTGGTGTGAAGCTGTTAGTGTGTTTAAAAAATGCTCCTTATTTTACACCAACTGCGGGGTACACTTTGTTTGTGATCATTGATATTAAAGAGGGGGTATCATGCTTCCCCATGTGTTTAACATGAAAATAAAGTAACAGTGCTTAATGTCAAGACAGGTGTGCAAATTTTTAGACAGCTACATATTAATTTCTTGAAAAAATCCCTGAATTTGTGTGCTCCCAAAACAACACCCGCTCCATGTGTCAAATTCAAGGCCCTTGGGCCAAATGTGGCCTCTCACGACATTTTATGTGGCCCGCAAGAGCTTAAAAGGTCTGGATTAGATAAGTCAAAAGGGTGACCATAAACTACCTTTTCCATTGTACCTACCAATTTTGTTACCCAGCACCCCACCACTAGACTGCAGTGTTTTCACATCAGTGCAATTTTTCCTGTTTTAAGAAATACGGGAAAGCAAATAAATGTTTGTGCTTCAATTAGAAAATAATGTCAAAACGACAAAATGTCTTTTGTGTTATGTGTAGGGATGGGAATCGGAAACTGGTTCCTGTTGAGAATCGCTAAGAAATGTTTCAATCCACCGATATCGTTAGCCTTTGTGCTTAACGATTCCCTTATCAACTCTTTACATTGTGCCAGAGCTGCCGGGGCTTACGTGGAATAGTCTGATGCAGCTACCTTAGCTTAGCAGTTAGATAACATTTCCCGAGAAATCTTTTTTTTTTTTTTTGTCCCGAGAAATCTTTGATTCAGGATTTTCAGCTTGAAGTTTTTACTGAAGAACTGACTTCATAAAGAAATGTACATTACTCTCTCTCAGGAGATTCATATTCAGTACATTTGAAAGCTTCCAAACAACTGAAACCATTGCTATAACCACTCTGAGACACTAGATGGCCTACTCGAATTATGAATATACTACAACACAGTACATCGTCACATTGTGTGCAATTTTTTACCTGTTTCTGTATAATTATGCTCAGAAATATCCAGACTCAGGGACCAATTACATTTTATTCACTTACAGTATAAACTCAATTAAATGTTGTTGACACAGAAAACCTGTAAAGCTACTTTTTGTACCAAGAAAATTCACAACTGGAATTAATAAGGGAATCGATAAAGAATCAGATCGATAAGCAGAATCGATAAGGGCATCGGTATTGACAAAATCTTATCAATTCTCATTCCTAGTTATGAGGCTGTGGCGGTTGTCAAAGAGTACAATCTACATTGGCATTTAACACCAAACACAGAGCTAAGTACGCTTAAGTGAGGCTTCAAGAAAAACAACAAATGGAGCAAAATTTAAAATTCAAACTGCAATCGCAGCAGGATGTGTTCAAGAAAGCCACAACCAAAAACAATGCAGCAAGGAAAGCTAACTTTATTTTGGCTGAGGAAATCGCCTGCGCTGAGGGTGCATTTTTGAAGCAGTGGTTGTATTTATTTTAAATTACATTCAGCTACACTTTGTTCTGTCTTACAGTTACATGAGGCCCTTTGAGGGCAACCATTATGCTGATGTGACCCTCTGTGAAAATGAGTTTGACACCCCTGTGCTAGATGAAGAGGTTTTCACATAAGGATCTTTAAACAACCTCAAACAACAAGGTCTTCCCAAGACTCTGCCCCTTACAGGCCTCCACAGGGTTGGCCAATCAGAGGGAAGGGTGTTTGTGGAGAATGCAGCGTTAAAGAGACAGCAGACAGAGGCTGAAATAAGGGTTTTCTGAAACACCAATGAAAGGAAGTAAGGTTTTCTTTTGGCTGTAAAACATGTGAAGCTACTACTGGGTGCCAAAAGGATAGTGTAAACCCCAAAAAGGCATCCCCTTGTTTAAAGGATTTATTGAGCTTTTCTGTTCTTACCTCTTAATTTTTCTCAAGTTTCTCTCCTTGTTTCAGCCGTATGTCCTGCTCCCTCCTTCAACAAATCAGTACAACAAGCAGCCTGTTTTTCTGCTCCCCCCTGCTCAGGTTTCCATTCACAAAACCATTCTGGCAGCTTCCTCACTCTTATGACAGCACAGTGACGGTCACATTGTCCCCAAAGGAAATAAACCAATTCATCCAATGCTCAAGTGTGCTCATGGTGCATTCTGGGGAGTATGAGGAGAGATAATGAAATTCTCTTTCTGTGGAGGATACATCTCCTCGGTGTTTGCTGAGAGCACGTCAGTCTGTGTTTGCACATCTGGTGCTGTGATAGAATAAGACAATTTAAATCTTGTGCTTGCATGCATGTTTGTCGGCATGTGTGTAAAGAAACCGTGCTGTGAGTGTGTGCTCTGAAACAACACACCCGCCCTTCTGAATCCTTGTCTGGGTGCAAGCACAGCAGACACAGGGCGCCTCCTTCCATTAGAGACTGTGATCAGTAACACGTTTGACCTGCTGCATGCTCGGTCAGAGCTACTGTATCAGCTGTTTGCACTTTTCAGAGAACGCATCACTGTCTGTGGTGTCAGAGAACTGAGCCCGTTGTTTCACTCCTGCCCTAAGGCTCTGCTCATAGCTTACAGCTGGTGTCTGCGAGGCGCATCTATGGTTATGTGTATTTTCTTTCAGTGATATTTATTGTTCAGTTGATATATAGTAGTTTCTCTTAGTGCACGTCTTTTTCATCGGGTTGTGTTCTCACCACAATCTTAAACAATGAACATTTTCTCTTTCCCTGTCCCAGTAGGTTGAGTGATCGCTCAGCCAGGTAATGACGTCCCGTATTAGCGGCACTCTATGACTTAATCTCTTAAATAGACTGCAGTTAAAATGTCTAAGAAGCTGAGTAGCTGTTTGGTGGAGTGACCTCCGGGTGTTTACTTCAGCTTGACTCAAATCTTAAAGCTCTTATTTCCGCCACTTTGCATAAATGAAAAAAAACCCTCCACTGCATGAATTTATTGACCTCACTCAAACATAAAATCAATGTTACACAGTGCATTCGATTTCTGTTTAACAAAAAAAAAAGCACTTTTATTGTCGAGTGTGTCACAGCTTTTAGAGCATCAAGATGTCTGTTTTACACACTTCCATTTCATTAAGTGTCACAAAAGGTTTGTTGAACCAAAATCAAGTGAAGCAGACATTTAAAATCTGACAAACTTGACAAGCTGAGAGAGCATGCCTCTGTTTCTGCTGTCACATGTGATTTAATACTTCAGAGAAGTGCACGGTGACCGATTTGATTCATCATGGCAGTGTTGAAAGCATGTAAAGTGTCTGAAATATTTGCCTGAAATCTGCTGCAATTTAATCAGTTTTTGGATAACTCATACAGCCAATGACAGGCGCTGTGAGATGTTTTAAATGTTGGGATAACACGTTTGTTCTAAAGCCTCTTCATGGTACAATTGGATAATTATTGACGACATTGGTTATTTCTCTTTACTGAATTTTCATGCCTGTGCTGTGTTTGTGTCCGATTTTCCTAAGTGGCAACCTCCGGTATAAGAATATGAGACGAATGCGGAAGTGCTAAAATCTGCTGTTTCTCGAGTGTTTGCTTTTGGCTGGCTCCGGAAGTACCGGAAGTCACATACACACCAAGCCAAAAAAAAAAAGCAATTTTCAAAGCAAAAGTAACCTATTTACAGCCTGGTTCAAAAAACGTCTCCTGTCTGAGTCGCTTATTTTACTATCGGCACCCACTGTACAGGGGGTAAAATTTTTTTCTAACTTGGCCGTTCAGAGGATGTTAAGATCGCAAGCTCCCCCAATAAGAGGCACAGCTGAGGGTCACGTGACCAACAGACGTCCTATGGCTGTAGGCGAAGCCCTTGCCACTACCAATATGGCCGCTATAGCTGATGCTTCATTTTCTGTTTCAGAAACAGACGGGTGACGTCAGCGAGACTACGTCCATGTTTTATGCAGTCTATGGATTTTCCATGAAAAAGCTGAGTTCACATTTGGCACTCATCCAGTTTTGTATAAGTTGAAAACTGTGGAAAAAATGTACATCAAGGCTGATACTGGAGCTGTATTAAAAAAAAAAAAAAAAGGTCTGTCAAGGTTTTGTTGAAGCCAGAGATTTGCCTTGAAAGCAAAGAACCATGAATGAGGCTTAAAGCTCCTGCTGGTGTGTGAATGCCTCAATTCTCTCCGAAGAGTTAAAAAGAGTTACACCATGGGCATATTTACATTACTCTGACATTTGTTTGGATACTTGAGTGCATGTCATAATGCTGGAATTGCTACTTTTAATCTTTGGTAGGCTGTCTTCTAGTATAACATCAGTAAACCAAGTTTTGTCATCAGGTACAGCTACAGATCAGTTCATACTGTCATCACTCTGTGTCAGCAAGAAGTTGGCAGGAACAAAGAAAAGAACATTTGTGGCCCTTTTTACTAAATGCCCACTTTGTCAAGTGTCACATATTCACAGCAGCTTGTGGTGGTGCTCATAATCCTTAATGATTTTGCCTGGTTTGGTTACCAAAATGAAAAAACAACATGAAAACTTCTCACAGTACCTTTAGATATATGATGTCATTGAGTTATAAGCTGTCTGAAGTGTAGGGTCCAGTGTTGAGTGGTTTTTATCATTTTCCCTTTTCTTCATATAGCAGCTATAATAACGTGAGTGTTTTTTTGTTGGTTTTTCGTTGGTCTTTCCTACTTACATTCCTCTTGGTCAGACACTTACAACAACTGTTTGATATTTGCTGAGCTCAACGCTTTTAATCCCAAAGTTAAGCTGTTCCCACTGGTCCTCCTTACCTAGGTGAAGTTTTTAAGAGTTTTGGGCTGCATGAGGTCAGACCATTACTCACTGTCCACAGTGTCTTTGGTTGTAAGATCAGATCACAAAGTAAGATGACTGCATTGATCTCATGTCACTGTCTCAGTTCTTGAAATTTCAGTGTCAGTTTTATGATTTGTCCGTTATTTTTGTTTTGTATTGTTCTTGGTCAGGCCTGAAAAATTAAGTCTTGTTTTGTCTGTGTTTCTAAGTCGGTTAGTGCAGAGAGCCCCTAACAGCTCTTTAAGGTGGATTTCACTTGAGATAAGAGATGGGTGTGGGGAAACTTTTTTAAGGGAGCCAAATGAGCCAGGATCTTTTTACTCTTTGCTACTTTTTTGAAAAGATGTACAATGAAAGCACACATTTTCATTTACACGCTCATTGTTTTCCTCACTGATGGTCCCTCCCATGGGCTCCCATAAATCTTGTTCTTAAATGGAGTAAATTCCATTTCCCTACTGTGTTATTTCAACAGGATTTTTTCAAATCTCCAAATCTCCACCCATAGTGATTTAACTTGCTTATGTTATTAGCTGCAGTTTCAGGGTTATTGCCTATTTGATTGATTTGGTATTGTGTGTCGCCTTGGTATCGTCCTGACATCTTGTAGGTTGAAAGTGTCATGATCATAGCCTGACTGTTCATAGAGCTGATGCCAAATTCACAGCTATTAAAGTCCCCCATCAAATTTTCCACATAACATTATTGGGGCCATTGTGAACTGAGAAATATGGATGATTTGAGATGGTGTTGTTGGCCTGTTGGTTTAATTATGTGCCCCATATTCAGAGGCTTTCCACTCCTGAATTTGAGCATTTGCTGCATTTCTTCCCTAGTCTCCCTATGTTTCCTGCCTCTCCTCAGCTGCTCAGACCAATAAAGGCAAAAATGCCCATAAAATATAACCAAAATAAAAAAGAAGTAACAGCTTAGCCCCGCTCCTCTTGGCCTCCAGGAGGAAATGCCACTACTCAAAATCCCTCTGCAAACCCACATGTATTCAACATCCCATAATGCTGCAGTAACAAATGCATGTTCTGTATGAAGGGAACATAAGTTTACTGAGCTGTTTAATTTATTCTGAGAGGAATTTATCATCTTCATATTCATACAAGACAATGATACACTGCCAGCATAATTTGACTGATGCTGAATGGTGACTCTCGGTAACCTGTTTCTCATTCAGAGCTGTAAGCATGCACTGCTGCTTTCTGAGACTTTTTATCTAACAGCTGTCTGAGTTTACTACAACAGATTCAGACACTGACAGCCACCAGATGGTAAACGTACGAAGGACTGTTTGCTGTGATTGTGAGAAAACATGTGACGCCGCACAGGTCATGAATTATTTAGCTACAAATTAGGTTTGGTCAAAGTGTTTATGTTTGTCTTGGCTCTGATGCAGAACTGCTGAAGATGTTTTGTATTTTCAGTGCCTTGTGTGTTTAAGCTCTCAGAGCCAGGTAAGGCTTCCTGCTGAAAAAAACCTCAGACTAATCTATGACAGTGTTGAGGACATTAAGTTTCTATTTGTAGAAAGTCTCTGGTGATTGGGGCTGTGTTCCAGATTTTTGGCACCGTTTTGTAGATCTAATTTAGCGTCTCCCCTCATTTCTTAAAAGGCTCAGCTTTGAATGACAGTAATAGTTTAATGTGAGAAAAATTACACATCTGTGGTATCTTGAGGGCTGAGAGTCAACAGACACTCCTATTGGAAAGTGTAAATGAGATTGCTGTTGATCTGTGTGTTGTGAAATACAACAGTTTAATTGCAGCAGTTGCAATAGACTGACCTTTACAGTATTTTTCTCCTTAAAGGAAAATACATTCAAGACTTAAATGTCAAGTTGTTTTATTTTTACACGCAAACAACTTAACGACCCTTTTTTCAATTTATGTTTCATTTGTTTTCCATGCAAATTGATAGAGAAGAATCTAAAACAGGATCCTGGTGCTACTAGAAAGTGACCTGTTTATGTGTCCTATCTCTACAGCAATGATAGCTTGATGTACCTAGATACGCCTCTTTTATTGTGTACATTCTGTTCCTGATGTATCTGTTTGTGCCACACCAGTCTTGCTTTGTGGATCAATAGCTGCAGGAAGTTAAGGCTTATGCAGCTGTCCTAAATGCTGCTGACAATGCATGTTCCCACCATAATATACCCACTGTGATCCTCATCACCTGGCCTGCCTGTGCAATCGGTATATTCAGTTCTGTCTGTGAACTCAAACCAAGCCTTAAAGAGATACTCCGGGATGGAACAAGTTGGGTCCTATCACAAGGTTTAGGGCAGAAATTACCCCTACAGCAGTGTTTTTGTGCAGCAGAAGCCCAGAGCGCACACACCAAACACCCCCTCCCTGCTCGTCTGACGGTTTCCTCTGCACTCAGACAGGGCCATATTTTACTTGACCAAAAACACAAATAAACAGACTCCCACGGACCCCGCGTTACTTTCACACAAAAACACCCTAAATAAGGTTCTAGTTCTCATCCCGTCGTAAAACGGCGCTACGGCCGCTGCAGAGCCACAGCTGGCTACAAGGCGCTCGCCGCTAAGTGTATCAATCCGTGCGGTAAACAAACGCAGGTAGTCGGTGTTTTTGTGTGAAAGTAACGAGCTGAAAATTCTCTGAATAATAATGAGCGTGAATGCTGACCGATATCAGACTTTAGAACTAGAGCCTTATTTTGCGGTGTTTTTTGTGAAAGTAACGCGCTGAAAATTCTCTAAATAAAGCGTGAATGCAGACCAATATCAGATTTTTTCGGTGGGAGTCTGTTTATTTGTGTTTTTGGTCAAGTAAAATATGGCCCTGTCTGAGTGCAGAGGAAACCGGCAGAGGAGCAGGGAGGGGGTCTTTTGGTGCAAAAGGATGAGATTTCCGTGTAGACATTACATTTCTGCCTCTCAGACCCATGATACTGAGCTTTTTAAAACTTTGACCTTTAAGCCACATTTAGGGACACTGCCTGCATCATTTTTTGGTGATTTCACAACATTACACCCAATTTTGTGAAAAAAAAAACAAAAAAAAAACAACATAATTAAGTTCAATAACACTACTAGCAAACAACTAATAGAGAACTCATAACACAAATAATCAAACTTCCCGTACAAAGATCAAGTTTAGTCATTATACTTACTAGGTCTCACTTATCTCAAATATCAAGGTAAATTAAAAATACACAAGACACAAAAGCTTGAGTCATAAGAGGTTAAAGATTTCAAACAACATCAAAACATAGATTCTAAGCTGCAGTTCTTTTATCATAAAGTCTGCTAATGTGTTCAGTATTAACTTAATTTTGCCTCTTAGCCTTTTGGCCAAGATCTGGTATAGTTGCATGATCCCCTTATTTGTCGGACTCTCTCTTAAAATCCGACTTCACCGTGTTTTTAAGACAGAGTAATGTTTTTGGTTTTGTGTAAAAAAGACTGAATTTGAAGGTGCTTTGAAGTCCTTTGCCTTGCCTTTTTTCGAAAACAGCCAAGCTTGGACTTTCAACAAAGTAAAAGGAAAATTGCTGTCACCTTTTTCTGCAAAGAGCAAGCATTACAAGCAGCACCCCTGCTTGACTTTTGAGACACTGCTTTTACATGACATGCTGTGGCAGTGAAGGAACTCGTTTCACTGTTTGTAGCTGCCTGTTCATTGCTCAGAATACTTTCAATATGAAAACATTTAGTGGGCTGAATGGTGGAGCAACACTTAGTGCTGCAGCCTCACAGCAAGAAGGTCACCGGTTTGATTCCCATTTTGCATGTCCTCCCTGTGCATGCGTGGGTTCTCACCGGGTACTCCGGCTTCCTCTCATAGTCCAAAAAAATCCATGTAATCTGCTAGTACAAAGTAATGTGAGCTAAAAGTCCAGACTGCGTAATCATTCAGCTTCATTCAGACCATCTGAACACATGTGATTTGCTAACTTCTTACTTTACATAGCTGCATTGCTGAACAGTTCCAGGTTGCAGTGTATGAAGAGCAGTAACCTCCTCTTACTCACTTTGCTTATGTTGCCTGCTGTACTACAGCTTACTTTACCATCTGAGTTAAAAGTAGAGCTCTGCACAATAAAAAAAAAAAATCACAAAGTCAGATTTCGTAAAATCACCCATAGATGAACTCACGCATCCAGAATAAGGAGTATTGACTTTTTGTAAATGCACAGCTCGGTCCCTGGAGCCTGAGGGTTACAGGAAGGACAGAGAGAACAGGTGCTCTGTGGTTTGGCTTCTTTTTGTGTCAAACACATCAGTGCCCTTCTCCTGGAGAAAAGCCTGAGAGACTTCTCAACTAGGTCAGCTTTAAGTCACTTTATGACTGCTGCCTTTCTTATTCTTTGATTTTCACTCCTACTTTATATTTTTGTTCACCTTTCCCTGCAATCCTTTCTACAATCAACCTTCTTTTTTTTGTTTTTGTCCCCTGCCTTTCTTTCCCCTTCCTTACCTTTCCTTAGCGCACTAAAGCAGTAGTGAGCAGTCACGGTACGGTTTCCCCTCGTTAATATGACTCCTACAGGTTTCATGCTCTTATAGAGACACTTCTCCACTGTGGCATCTCTGTAATAGAGCCCTTGGGAGCCCAATACTCAGTCTCTAAACGAGGCAGGATTTACACAACTGAGAGCTGGTTGTGAACATTTTCACAGCATGTCTGAGTCCAGAGGCAATAAGATGGCTGCCTTCTGACAGTGAACGTCCTATAAAGGGAAAGCTGTTGTGAAGTTGGGTTGTAAGAGGTACTTGTCAATAGTAAGTGTATTACAAAAAGAGAGAGGAGTGAAAGGTTTGTGGTAACTGGGGAGCTGGAGAGACTAAAAGTTACTTGTTGGTGCAGGTCTGAAATCTTTGCCCAAAAACTAAAGAAGCCGCTGCTGCCAAGTTAGAATCGGTAACAACAAAACTTCAAGACCAAATGAGAGGAGATCACAATAGGCTGTTTCTGTCTGAGTTCCCAGCTGTACTGACTTACTAACAGATTCAAGCTGACCTGTTTCTCTTGTGGATAAGACACCTACAACTGACTCTTAGCTCTTTCAGACCCACTTTAAAAAGCTGAACTAACCCTCCAAGGTCTCAAACCATGTGCTGGTCAAGCACAATTATTAGTTAAGGCCTCAGTTAAAGTTTTAGCTTGGTAAAAGTTAGTTAGGGAAAGAGGCTGCTGGATGGTAATATTTCAGAGCAGTCACATTTTAGATCCATGTACTCTTAATACCTTTGCTCTAACTATTGAACCAGTGACACACTGAGTGAGCTCAGCACAAAGACTGAATCAGGGCAAAACCAACCTCTAAACTAACACTGAGCTTTCCAGATCTCACTGATCAATACAGCAATTCATGTGTCTGATTGGTGCATAGAGAAAAACGACATATTGATTTGCTTGGTCTTCTTTCTTGTCTGGGAGCTGTGACTCTCTGCAGTGTGGTTTCAGGACATCGGTTTCTACTCTCTGTGTTTGTGTGGACACCCATACTTCAAGATTTTGGGAAAACAATTTGTGTTTACTTCTGCTTTCATTCTTACGCTGAGCTAGTTTAGTAAGTCTCTGCTTTGTTTCCATACTCGTCGACACAATCACATGACAGTGGTACTGATCGTTCTGCATAATGCTCAGTATAAGCATATTTTCTGTTAGGGCTGAACAATTAATCAAATTTAAACCGACATCGCAATGTAATAGAATGCAATTTTGAAATCGCGAAGGCTGCAATTAAAAATAATACTAATAAAGCATTGACTCAAGTTTATGTTTTGTTACTGATGAGAGATCAGTAAGATTTTTATACAATTAATATTTAAATTTATGTTCACACAGTATTTCTTTTTTCATTTTATAAAAAAGTGCATTCCACATGTTGACACATTTCAGTGGTTATGCCAGTGATTTGGTCTTATTTACATTACAACACTTTATTTTATGTGAGATCCATAGACGAGAGGATTCATATTTATTTTTTAATTTATTGTTCATAATAGGCCTGTTGTTCTCCAGTGCTTTGTTCCTTTCTCTGATTTTATTTCAGGTAATTAATGATCATTTTATTACAGGTCTATAAGGCCTGAAGTTAAATCAATCAGTCATTATTCTACTGTGATTAAAATAGTTAATTAATATCTAATAAATAAAATAAAATAATGTTATTCATTTTAATTCATGCTTCAATTCATCTCATTTCCATATGACATGCAGGCCTTGCATACAGGATTATAAATATATATATATATATATATATATATATATATATATATATATATATATATATATATATATATATATATATATATATATATATATATATATATATATATATATATTGACAGTATACCTTGTTGGGTTGGTCATACTGTAAAACCGTTTACAATATAAGATAACCCCCCCCCCCCCCCCCCCCCCAAAAAAAAAAGTATATATATATAAATAATAATAATAATAATAAAATAAAATAAAAAATAAAAATAATCTCATGCTAAATCGCAGTCGCAATATTGGTCCAAAAAGTTGCAATTACATTGTTTTCAAAAATCATCGACCCCAATTTTCTATAACTTTTAGCAAAATTCACAGTACTTGCCTGAGCTAGAGCCTGCCACTCAGTCTAACCTCAAGAACCACAGTTTAAAAGTTTTTTTGCTTAATCTGCTTCAGTATGTTTTATAAAACATTAATTCAGATTTAACTGATTAAGAGAAAAAATGCCTCACCTAAAGTAAGTAAATGTCAAAACAGTTGTACAGTAAGAGGACAGGCAACTGAAATACATTTTGATAGAAATATTTCACATGCAGTGTTTTACTCAATTTATGTTGTGGTTACATCTGGAAACTGCTGGTGATACTATATAACTCTACTTATCTCTGTATATCTCAGCAATCAAGTTAAGTGCCACTGTGCCATGCTGCAAAAATAATTTATCAGCTAAGTGTAAAGTAGCTGCATTTTTGGAGGGGGGCAATGTTATGACTCATTGTCAAAGGACTAAAAGTGAAGTTAGGTTATATTCACAGTTTTTTGCTTCAGTCAGCATTTTGTCCAGATGTGTGGCCCCTGAGCTCTGCTGAGCTGGTGACAATCGCTAAAAGAAAGCCTCTTTCATGCTCCTCTTGATCAAGAAGCTGTCGGCTAATCTCCACAGTCAGACGCAAACCGGGCACTGCCAAGAAAACTCAGTGGAACAAATGTTTGGGTACACACTGGACCTTTAGACTATTCAAGTTACAGAAAATAACAGCCACAGATAAAATTTTACATGACAAGATAGAGCATTGTAATATTACGTGCCAAAAATAATATAAAATGATTACAGTAAAATCAATGAGAGGAAATTATAAATTTACCTCAGATCATCTTAAAATGGGATTGAAATCTAGTCTTACTAATACATTGCTGCTATTAGATTTTCAGAGATGATAAGTGTCAATGTTGTTTTTTCTAACAGTTGCCAACTGACATGAGCATTCACTGTGTCTTCCATTTCTGTGTCAGCTCTCCAGAGTATATAAAGTAAACATTACCATATCATAGGATTATAGTAAGCTATTTACAGGCTTTGCATCTCGTAGCCTTGAAGGCTGAAACTTGAAAAAAAGTGAAAATCAGCAGTACCATTATGCAGTAGGCAATCTGAGAAATGCTTACCACCAACACTGCAGCTAGAAGAAAAAATGCTTTGTATGAGACCAGAATAAACTACTCTTTTAATCACCTGCCACAGCTCAGAGCTGTGTGTAAACACAAAACTAAAGCAAACATTGCCAAGCATCAGTGTTACCCTAGAAGCAATAACCTGTCAGGATCGTTCGCTCAGTTGTTGCAATTTCCATCCTCTGGCTTAAAATGACAGCATCATTTATTGATGTGGTGTTTCCCAGGCTGATATGGAACCCCTCTCAATAATTAATCTGACGTGAGGCCTGTCCAGGCAGAGAGTGGCGAGCTGCTGGTGAGGCTCCACCCTGGACCACAGTGATCATTTGGCCCCAGTCTGGGTTATTTCCATCTCTGCGTTTATCACTTTTATTACAGCTGTGATGAAACACTGCGCGTGCCTCTGTAAAGCACTTACAGGCCTGGGCTTGTTTAATATATTCCACTCGGCTGACAGGGCTTGCACTAATCTCATTACCCATGAGTCACTGTGGCTAATATCATGGCTGCCCGCTGCTCCCATACTATGACTAATCTTTGTGCTAACATATCACACTCCTCATATGAAACATATCATACATGAACATTTGCACGTACACACACACATTTGCTCTATCCCTGCTGATGTTTCCACTGTAGCAGCAGGTACTGGAGCTTGATAGTGGCTGTTATTCCAGCAGTTACCTTTTCAACTACTGCCATAATAGCTATTCTAGGGCCAATTCACATAGAGCGCTCCCACTGATGGCACCATGAATTGAGCGTTACTTTCCAACACCTCCTGCTCTGTCTCATCCCCTGATGCATAAAGCACATTGGGCTAACTTAATTTCAGATGCACACAAAACTTATTGAAGGTCAAGGCAACTTCCTCCTTTTTTCACCCCTTACTGCTTTCCTCTGACTCATTAGTGAATCCTTAAGATGCTGAGTTTAAGACTCTTATCTAGGTCTGTTTGTCACATCTTCTGCTGATAACCAACCACCCTTTGGTCATCAGTCCATGGGTCACCAAACAAGACAGTAAGGAATCTAAATTTGTTGGCAAATACAAACTTGGTGAAGAATAGCCCCCTGAGAAATCCACCGTTGTTCAGGCAAACCTGTTTCACCAAATTGGGACCCCTGCAACCCAAAATTCTAGTTTGGTCTTACGATTGACAACTTAAGAGGTTACAAAGCCAAAAAAACACTCACATGATTATGATGATGATGCTCTTGAACCTATGATTTCAGACAGCTAATCATACTATTGTGTGATATCCTTAATTTTATCTTTAAGAACCAGATAGTTGAAGACTGCCTCTTAGTGTGTCATCTGCTGTACCATATTTTCCACACACACACATACATACACACACATACACACACACACACACACACATAGAGAACAGGCCTCCAGGCAAGCCATTTGTCCTGGTCAGACAGCAGTGAAATCAAATACCACACCTTAATGACTTCGCCATGACCTGGATAGAAGCTGACAACATAATCATGGCCGCAGACTCTTAATGTTTGAGAAAGTACCACCACACACTGTGCAGTAACCTCACTCAGACACCGCTGATTTGTTTTAGTTTGAGATTTAGATTATCTGTCTCAGTGCAATGTTAAATAGTCATGGTGAATTTTGTTCATTTTGGCATTTGAATTTAAATTTTATTGTTTTTTTTGTGTTTTTTTTTTCGTTTCCACTAAGCAGTCTGGTTTGGTTCAGTACGGTTTGGCACGGTTTGGTACAGTGAAACCTGATCCCATTTGCGTTTCCACAGCAAAACTGCGCCCTCTCGTGGTAGGCGGCGTGTAAGCCAGATGCCGAAAGCCGCAGCTGTTAAACGATAGCATGTGACTGCGATAGCCGTAGCAACGCGACACAGTTTACCCCGCCAATAAATCCAACGAAGAAGAAAAATGCGGCACAGTAAAAAAAAGAGCATAGATGGAAGACATGCAGCATTTCTTTCTCTCTGTGATTGGCATGTAGCTCTTTGATACAAAGTGCAATCAAACTTTGTTTCAGGGAA
This sequence comes from Halichoeres trimaculatus, assembly GCF_033239565.1. Classification (NCBI taxonomy): domain Eukaryota; kingdom Metazoa; phylum Chordata; class Actinopteri; order Labriformes; family Labridae; genus Halichoeres; species Halichoeres trimaculatus. The sequence goes on along the minus strand of NW_027437181.1, from coordinate 24,205,149 downwards.
GTCTGTGAGCCGCCAGGAGAAATGCAGCTGCTCAATCAATCAATCAATCAATCAACAGTCTGCAGTGTGTTGCTCCACCTTCCGAGAGCGGATTGGTTCAGTCTGGCACCCTTACGGAAGGGTCCCAAAAAGTGGGACGGCTTGTCATGGTTATTTTGGGATCTGTCTTGGGATGAGTCAGTGGCAACGCAGTAAAATGCGTGCGGTACCGAGACAAACCGAACTGGACTGCTTGGTGAAAACGCGTATTTAAGTGAGGTTTTGAGAAAACTTGTCTGTAGCGAGTGTATTATCCCCAGGAAATGCTGGTCAATTCAGCCCCTTTGTAGAGAAACCAGCCAGAGAAGCAGCTGGGCTTCGAACCATGGCAGACAGTTTAATTATTTTTAAGAGAGTCTGAGCCAAACACTCATGTTGGCGTAAACACACATTATATCAAGAAGCCAGTTTGTAATATCACACTTTGTGGATGCAACACATACTGTACATGTTGCCTCTGACTCCTGAATGATAGCGTCAGATCAGCCTTGGTTGCAATTCATATTTTGAATTACTTGTGATTTGAGCCTATTGGGAAAGTGCAGTTCTTTCTATGATGTGTAAATAAAGAAAGTGGGTGATTAATGTGGTTGTACTTCTCTGGGAAGTTTGTTTAGGTGTTTAAGCATGAACAGGGGAAAAATCATTTTTTTAAGAAGACTGTAAATATGCTGAGATACAAATGTAACGCATATTACCCAAACATATCTCCCATTAAAGGCGTCAACTGGATTATAAAGAAACCAAACTTTTAGACTTGTGGTAAAATGGGGTCACTGAATGACTCCAGCAGATTAAGACAAATCTGCTTTTGATCTCGGATCTGTAGAGAAGCATAAAAACAGTCCTGTTTGCACAATAAATGCTGGAAGGAATCAGATACACGCGTCTTCTCGACTGCTTCTTTTTTCTCTAAGCCTGTTATCAACCGTGTGTCAGACTAATTCCACATGATCCCACAGGAAAACAAGCTGACATTAAGCTCATTAAAAGTTCCTATTCTCTGCACAGTGATGAGATGACAGTTAGCAAAGTTAGGTCATACTTTGTTTACTCTGGAATATGAATTTCAGTTACTCATTAAATTTGAATAAAAAATATTATTAAAGCCCAATTACTACAGCTGCTTGAAAAGTCTGATACTTTTAAAGAATTTTGAGATTTGAAGTTGGTAGCATTAAAAAAACGAACCCTAAAACCTCCCCTCAAAAAAACATGGCACTGTATCATCAATAAATCTGTAATGCCTAACTTATCATATTTGATACATGAGTTTCAAAAACCTTATCCTCTTAAATAGTGTACTTAAAAACCTGTTAACCCTTTGAGGATTATCATACCACTACAGGCAGCTGAAGTTCTATTTTGGCCCTTTTCAAAATGACTGCTCTTGTTAAACCGTTTTTCAGCAAAATCATTGCACTCATTTTCGAAAATACATATTTTTTCTGCAATGAAATAATTTATATTTACTAAAAATGTTACTAAAAAGGTTGCCAAGACCACCCAGCGTCTTAAATATGATACAAATAAATATAAACAAAAAGGGATATTAATAGTTTTTATGTTGTTTTTGTTAAATGGGTCAAAAAACATCTCAGTTCCAAAAAAGAAAAATAATTTTCTGTCCTTTTTTTGATAGGTCAGGCTTTACAGCGTCAAACACAGCCCTCATGATATCCATGAAATATGGGAGCGACTTCTGGTGTTTTCTGTCTCTGAGCATGGAGCCAATATTTTTAATTACCATGTGAAGCTTATCTGGGAAATTAAGTGAAGTGTAAAACAAAGGGACACCTTTTGACACCTCAGGCATAAACTAATGTCCTCTGCTTCTTAATAAAATGTCATGAAGAAAGACTGTAACCTTAAAGGTCCTACTGCTCCTTTTCTGCAGTTTAATATGGATCATTGATGTCTTCATGAAATGGTAGTAACATGTTTTGGTCCAAAAAGCCAATAAATCAAGCACAGCAGCATTGTTTCCAGGCTCTCATAGCCCCTCTGTTCAGAATGCTCTGATTTAGTGGGCGTGACCTTCATATGTAAATGAGCCACCGCTGATTCCCGCCCCTCTCTTCTGCGTCACTGAGAGCGGCGCCACAAGCTCCGAGTGCGCAATGTTTAGAAAACAGCGAAGCTTGTTCACTGTAACATTACAGGCTTAAACAACAGGCTAACCACAGCTATAGTTGGCATCCTGAAGCTAACACAGAGACAGGGGGGACACTGAGGAAAAGCTCTTACATCTGCTCCACAGCACACAGCATTTAAAATACTCACATTTCCAGGGTCTGAGGTTTGTTGTGGGATGGTTGGTAAAGGACCAGTCTATCGCTAGCCCTCTGTTGTACTGTCCAAAGTTGGAAAAGCAGTTGGCCGTGAAGTGGCTAGCACACACATGAACTCTAGCCACTTAGTTTTGTCTTCTTCCGAGATGGGAAGCTTGTGCATGATGGAACTATGTGGCTGTTTACAGCCAAAAACAAAGCAGTGATGGCTCTTCAACTTTGGCATTCTCCTCCCTGCTCCTCCTCCCCAAGATTTTTCAGCAGCGGGGAGGGGAGGTGTGCAAGGGTATCTGCTCTGGTGGACCAATCAGGTCAGACTTGCTCCTGATTGGTCAAAAAAGGGAATCGATGACGTCAGCAAATCCCCAAAATCCAAACAGCTTGTTTTAGATCAGGATTTTACATTCACAAGCACTAATAAGTACAGGTTTTGTCATTAAATATCACATTTTGTGGGCTGGGAGGAAAGCCAAAGACCCACAAATTTAACGAAAAGACTTAATAAAGTGATTTTTGCACAATATGGGACCTTTAATATCAAAGGCTGTTAGAATGTCATGAAGAAAGACTGTAACCTAAATTACCAATTAGTTTCTTTATCAGCTCAATTTCTGACAGACCACAAAACAATTTCAACCACATGCTAACTACATTAGTTGTATTGTATCTAAGTCCATTTGGTTTTGTGTTTATGTGTCTGGTTTTCTTTCCTGAGAAGATTTGTACTATTATCAGGATGCAACAGGGAATTTTACTTCCCTCCACATAAACTATTGTACTTAACAAGGTGTTATTGCACTTTCTTAGGCTTTATACTGTTCCTCTGGTAGCCCGGTAGTAGCCCCATTTAACTTACACTTTTTTGTTTTTGTATCGGTGTTTTAGAAAACCTGTATTTTGGCCTTTGCCTGAAACACTTTGTTTCAGCTGATGTCAATCCACAAATGCCCATTGGCCAGCCCTCTTGAGGACTGTTGGGGCAGAGGTAGGGGCGGACCTTAGTGTTTTAGGCCTCAAATGAGCCATAAACCAGTTAGCAGACCCAATGACTTTATCATTTCAGATCTTGTGAAGATCTTGTGCTATTTTTAGAACTTCACAGACAGATTCAGAGATTTCTACAACATATGAATATGTAGTGGTTGTTGAAAACATGCCCATGTTAAAGACATGAAAAAAGCATAATCCCCTCTTAAAGACGTCCTGTCATCCTAATATGGAAAAATACACCATATAATGCCTTTGTATGTATGTGAGCTTTACAGCTTTTCAAACTATAGACAGTTTGTTCCCAGTGTAAACTAAGAAAGTTTGCATGAAATAGCCGTTTATCTCAATAGCAGGTTATTGTGTTTCCCTGATTCTCTGATGTTTTGGCAGTAAAAGGGTTTTAATCCTGGTATAGCATGAATCTAATTATTTCCTCTGCAGCAATAAAACCATAAGTGAGAAAACTGTGAAGGCAGCTATCTCTCCACTAAATCAACGGAGCACAAACTGCGTCAAAGATTGGCAGTTTATCTCTTCAAAAACAATAACACAGTGCTTTAGCCTGCACCTTGTAGTATTTCTTCCTCAACGTATCGCAGCTCTGCTCCGAGTTTATATCTCATAAGGATGTTGGAGAACACTTAACTTCAGATCAATAATGTTTCTGCCTCAGAGCTCGCCTTTGTGTCCCAAAGGAGCTCCGGTCAGCTCCCTGTAGTTCAGTGTGTCTCATCAGTATGCAACTCAACACCACATATACATTACAAGTGTTGGGTCAGCTCTATAGGCAAGACGGGCACTGCTGCTTTGTTCTCCAGCTGTTTAGTGAAGCGCGAAAAGGAGCGCTGAACAAAGTTGTAGTGTTTTTCGATCTTGTCTTTACAAACTGCTTCAGAGTGCAGAGTCAGGTAAATGAGCAGGAGAAAAGGATTACCTGCTCTCATTGTAATGCCTCTGTAAGACTGCAGATCTGAAGCTCTTTATTAAGTCATACAATTGAAAGCTGTTGTAACAGCTAATAAATCCATCATAGAAAATGTGTTTGCCTACGTTGTGCTGGTGCTGTGAAAGGAACTCCAGCCTGCAAGTTTTTCTTCAAGAATATTTCATGAATGGTTTTATTAATACATTCATCTGCTGCTCATTTATGTGTTAATGTGTTGAACTGAGACTAAGGACCAAGCCTCTCTGTTGTTGTTGTTTCATGGCTGCTTATTTAGACATGGATCATCAGTAACTCCTCACACTCCTGGGCACGGCATACACAAACCCAAACACACGCACACTGGGCGCACACAGAGAAGGAAGTAGGCAGTAACAACATGATTAATTTGGGAGGCTTTTTTGGGCACTGCTGTAGTTTACACTACAGTGCACAGCAGATGGAGGGAGTAGGAGGTGCAGGCTCTGAAAATGTTGTAGATCTGGAGGTTTCACAGGTGTACCACAGACATTTATTACAGAGGAAGAATGATTGTGTGCATGTGTGAGACGTGTGTGGTTCTATTTTTTGCTCCTGGGCTACTCAGCAGGCTTGTCTCTGTGAGTCAGGGTGAATGTCGTGACAGTGACATACAGACACACTGACAGAGGAGTTGGAGGGTCAGCCCAGTGCATCATGGGTAAGGTTTGGCAAGTGCACGGAATGACTGACACAAGTAGGCTTGATGGGTTCAGGTCCTTGTTGAAAAACAAAGCTGTCCTGTTTGGATGGTATATAAAGTCAATAGCCTGGCTTCCCCCTTTTAATTTATCTTCAGAGCATTTTTACAATATGTACACTTTGGATCTGTTGTTATGAAGTGAAATAGCTCGATACGGCCCAGGTCTAACACCATCAGTTTTTCTGCATTATTCCCCTCAAGTCTCAGAGAAAGTCGTCTGTATCAATTATTTTTTCAGCACATTAGGCACAGCCTGTACAAGGAGTTAATATTTAATGAGGTTTTTAATGAATTATTACCTACCTTATAGCTCAGTTTCACCTTAATGCAACAAAGCAATACCTATAATCTTAGTGGTGTTCTTGATCTAATATTGAGTTAAACAGAAGTCTTCAGTGAAGAAATTTACCAGTTTTCTTAAACAAAGATAGTCGAGACACAAAGTGGAACTTCACTACATCTCTCTCCTGTGAACTGTTTTCAACTCTCTGTGCTGTGGCCTCTCCACTGTGGACAGTGTCAGCTGGTCTTTGCTTGTTCTTTTACTACTTTTCTCCTTGGTCTGTTTTTTCAGTCTCTTTGTTTAGTTGTGTCCTCCTCTGCTCCTGTCCTCCTCTGTTCTTTACCTTTGAATTTCTCTGGCTGTGTGCGCAGTGTCCTCCAAAGGGTACATAGGATATTTTACAACATCCTTTGCCCCTAAAGGCAGAAACACTAAGGGCTTAGTACAGAAAGAGAATTCTGCTTGACTCACGCTGGCTGTATACCCAGAGGAGGAAAAACGAGATAGTAGTTATTATTAAGGTATAGGACGATGCATGAGCACAATTTAAACCTGTGAAGGGATGAAGCTACATCTTTATTAGACAATCGCTCTCTTTTTCTTAAAAAAAAAAAACTGCAGTTCCTCAAGTGATCATTTGAGACTAGCTTTGAAAAATGAGTACTATTCATTTATTTCCATTTTTACTCTAAGTTAGAAACGCAAACAGTCCTGGTTCAAAAACTGTTAATGATGCATAATTTATTCACACATTTTTCTTGTGCTGTGTGCATTAAGAAAACTTAAAGGCAAGGAGTTGTGCATTCATTTGGATGAGAAAATGCAGAGCTGGGTTGACTGACAGATGGGTGACAGGGTAACATTTTATACAGTCAATGGAGAGGGTTTGGGAGAAATGTCTGAGGAAGGGGAGCAAGATTGGTGCTGCCACTTTGAGGGCTGCAGCCTCTGTGCTCGATTTAATCACTAAGCTAAATCAGTGCCTCTACCTGAGTTTCTTTAAGCTTCACATATTTAACTTAACTTCGTATGGCAAGATTTTAAAAGCATTTTCAGGGCTTTTCATTCTCATGCCATGAGTAGGGTGTGGGAAAAAAAAAAAACATTTCCAATGTTTTTCCTGTAAAAATGAGACCACATTAGCATTGCTCGGAAACAAGTACCAAACAAGGGACACACAGTCATAAGAAGAGGAAGAAATTAAGCAGTTGAGAAAAAGAAAAACTTGGTTGTATCTGGTTAATAAATCAACATTTGTGACACGAGGACAGGGGTGGCCAACCAATCAGAGACCAAGAGCCACAAAAATTACCGTTGTACTACAAAGAGCCACATCACACACGTGGTCTTAGAGACACACTTCCTCTCACACATAAACGCAATGACATAAAATGAAAATAAATTCATTTCCAATTTTCAAAACAAGATTTGTTGTGTTTGTAAGACAAGTGCGTTTGAATTTGTACTTGAAGCCCTGTCAAATATAAATTTCTTTTTCTTTCCACAGAAGAGACAAAGTTCTATCTATCTATCTATCTATCTATCTATCTATCTATCTATCTATCTATCTATCTATCTATCTATCTATCTATCTATCTATCTATCTATCTATCTATCTATCTATGAGCACATGAGAGATTGAGAGGAGCACATGTAGAGAAAAGAAACTGAAACTTAAGTATCAATCTTGTCACCCAAGTATTGATCAATACTGATCCTAACGTTTGCAACAATTAATCAGTTTTATGAATGGATCAAAGAGCTGCACACCAAAAGGCAAAGAGCCACATGCGGCTCACAAGCCACAGGTTGGCCACCCCTGCACTATGAGGTTAACTTTCTTATCTCCTTAACATTGTGACTCTTGCTCAGTATAGCTTTGAGTAAGCTAGGCTAAGCTTCCTGTCCACTGCTGTATTTCATGTTTTCTACAAACATAAATGTTTGGTCTCAGTTTTCATGTCTCATATCTTAAACGATGGGAGATAAAACTAAAAAGATGGTGAATATAAACTTTTTCAGTGGGTTTTGAGGAGTCTGGCAGGGAGCTAGCTACATTGAAGGTGTCAGCTTGTGTTATTATTTTCCCCTATGCTTCCAGTATTATGATGGGGATTATATTTGATGGTTGTTATAACCAAGGTGTGTTTGGTCATTGTGTACTCAACTACAAAGAAACTGTTCTGCGTCATTGGCAGTGTTTTTTGGTACATTTTGATCACTGTGAACTGAGCTTCAATAACTTGCCCGTGTTTTGATGTGCGTCCCATGGAAGCCTCGTTGCCATGTGTTTTATTTTCTCAAGTTAGATTCAAATGAAGCCTTTATGAAAACAGGTTTTCATAAAGGCACTGTCACAGATGCAGCTCCAGCCATGCGTGCTTCTTATTGTGAGTTTTTAGGGCCTGATAGTCATTTCTTACAGTGTGTTTTGTTAGCTGAACAGCTACTTTTTGCCCAGTTCTGCCAGTAAACTTGCAAAACAACTACGAAGCCGTATCCTGGGTTGCTAAATGATTAAAGTCATAATATCTATCTCTATATGGACTGCATAAAAACAGCTTTCTTTCATTTTCTGCCCCCTACACCTTCCTTTCATGCCTCTCCAGGTCTTTTTCTGGAGCAGAAATTTCTGCAGAGCTTTCACAGGTGGCTGCTGTCTCTACATTAATATTTGATTGGCTTCGTATTTTTCTCTTACAGAAAGTGAAATATTTAAACTCTGTCCGGGAGCCATTTGGACTTCTTCAGGGCTGAATAAAAGGGATTGTCTTATTAGATAAAAAAATATATATATATTAGATTTGACGTATCTTTTTTGAAAAATTTCTTCCTCCTTCTAAAAATTGAGATGCTACTTTTTTACCAGAGCAGTTGACAGCTTTGATCTGAATGAGACTGAGTAAACATCAGCTGTAAAGGAGAAATAAGGCTGCAAAACATTTTTCTCTTTCTTTTTTCCCTGGATGTCTTTTTATTATAGGAACTCTGTCTGAATGTTGTTTTCTAATTTGTTTTTCAGAGGGATGCAAAGGGTCAGTACCTGTTTGACCTCATCTGTCATCACCTGAACCTGCTGGAGAAAGACTACTTTGGCATCAGATATGTTGACCCAGACAAGCAGAGGGTGAGCTTCACAGTGTTACACCATGATAATGATTTAATCGTTCATCTCTATGTGATTAATTTCCCCTTCTATTATTTTGTCGGTTCATTTCTTTCCTTCCTTTTTTTCTTTCTTGCTCTCTTGTTAATTAAGATGTTATAAAGTGAGACTTCAACTGCATAAAAGTAGCTTATAAAACTACTTTGCTCTTCTTGTTGTAGACTAAATTTCCCTCTTGAGTTTCTCTTACAATGAATAAACTTAACATGAAAGAGTAAAATCCATCAAACTTTTTGAAAGCAGTTTTTGTTCTTTGCCAAGTTGCAGAAAATCCTTCCTGTAAATTCCTAGGAGACTCAAATCTTGTGTTTTTTGTACATACAGTGTTGTATTTGGCTGGCCAGACTGTATATTTTTGAATGATAACCAAATGAAAACAGGAAAAAGGAAGCCACTCTGCAGTCTGCTTGTGATCTATACTTGGTCTTTTTTTTCACTTTAGGTTAACAGGTAAAGTCACTCAGGCAGCTGCCAACACTTATCAAATGTTAAAAGGTACCAATGGTAGGTGTTAGACTCACTTTTCCCTCTTTATAAATATTCAGGGAAGGTAGGGAGGCCTGTGGGTCAATTGTGGGGCTGACCACAAACTCTTCAAATACAAATTATAGAATCTACAATCATGGTACAGTTTTCAGGGCTTAAACAAAGTATTTTTAATCATTATTCACTTAAGGATGCTTTGAGGAGGATCTGTTTTAACTGGACTTCCTTGCCACCTTCTGGCCTGGAGTCTTATCACATTGTCATAAATTACTTTTAGCGAGGTGTGTGTTTTGGAATTAAATAGAGATCAGATCAAAACAAGTTTTCTTTGTTCAAAGCAACTTTTTACTGGTTACAACTGACTGAGGTAAGGTATTTATCAGTACAGTTACGTAGCCATACGGCTTGAAACGTGACATTAAGCAAACACTGTAGTAGCCGGCTATATGTAGCACTATCAGCAGCCCAGTGCTCCAATGTATCTGTAGGCTAGCATGACAAGTAAACACTGTCAGTTTGTGTATAGCTTAGTAGCCGTTTATATTTAGCGCAGCTGGCAGCCTGGTGCTCTAGGACATGTTCTTAATGTGTAATGTTAGTGAATCCTAGTTAGCTATGTCCTGCCAGTCATCTACCAGGCAGAGCTAACGTAACCTCACTCTTTATTTTATTGACAGACTCTCAAGTTTGAACAGACCACTGCAGAGTAACTGCTGACTGTGGGGGGGAATGAACATTATCACAAACAGTTTAGCCCCTGTGTTTTAGCCTTTAGCTTGTGTGCTATCACTCTCCCATTTATCTTTCTTCTGCTATTCTGTCCTTTTCCATCTCACACCATCACTACAAAATTAATGACAGGAATCTTTTTCAGTAGAAAAAAACAGATCTCTATCCTCACTTTTAAACTTCATCAGCCGGCGTGGTGTTGTCATGGAGACCTATATGTGGTGTAAATCAATCCAGTCCTGTTCGACCTAGTTGGGAAGCTAAGAAGTAGCAATTTAGAATAATCTGTAACCTGTAATATTGGTGCTGATAATCTCATTTTAAAGTGTGGATTACGATCAGGCATATATCTAGAAGGTAGACTTTTGCAAGCTCCCTCAGAAACTCCTCACAGCCACTTAAATCTTTTGACTGGATTACAAATATGTTTACCAATACTTAAAAATGCTACTCAATTTGCAGATTCTCTTAGCTTTTTATGTTGGTTATTGGCTAGCAGAATGATTTTAAGAAAATATGAATGCTAAGAAAGTTAATAATTAAAAGCTAACACAGCACCCTTGTGTTTTACAGTGTCTATATTGGGAGCACAGTACCCCACCATTGTCAGCATGTAATTGTTTCACTGATTAGAGCCAGTTTCCTCTTGTGATGCTAAGCACTCTCCTGATTATCTTCCAAACAGCTCTCTCTCATCTCCTCTCTGCATGGTGACACTGTTGGATTTGGTCTAAATAAACACAAGGAAAGAAGAAGGAAGTAATTCTGCTGTGCCTTCCAGCCATAGATAACAAGTCACCACGCTCAGCTGCTGAGCAATCAGACCTCAGATTGACAGTTCAGCAGCTGAAGATTCACAGTCTGAAGTGCACGTCTTCACTTGTGTTTCTGTCTCTTTCCCAGCATTGGTTGGAGTTTACAAAGTCAATTGCCAAACAAATGAAATGTAAGTATGCCTGTAAAAAACCTGTTTTTTGTAAAACTTCACAGTCCAAGCGTAATCACAAAGGTGTCTTCTTTACTAGCCCAGCCTCCGTTCACCATGTGTTTGCGTGTCAAGTTTTACCCACCTGACCCCGCTGCCCTGAGAGAAGAAATCACCAGGTAAGATTTCCAGAGGGCTTTGTGGGCTGTGAAAAGGAAGGGTAGGTTTTTGCCGTTCGTGATGCTTTTTCTCTACCACTCATACTGTTTTAAGAGTGAGAGACGCAGTATTTGTTCTTCAAATTAGCTCAAACTGTGTTCAGTACGAGCAAATTTTTCTAAATGCTAAAAGGAGTTATTTTGTAGCATGGCTAACATTAATGATAGCTGGGCTAACAATACAACACTGCAAGCTAAATGCACGAGTTGTGTCATTTTAAGTTAAAGTCTGCACTGTAAACCTGAATAAGTAGAGTTTACTTACAATGCTTGTAAACCGGTTACCTCAATAAAAAACAAGTAATGAAATAAGTTAATTTAACTCAACATCTTAAGTAGTTACGATTATTATGGAAAATCATTCTACTGAATGTCTTTAATCAAATAAACCTGATGCCTTTTTGTTACAAATTAAAATATCAAGTAATGTTAAAAAATGGTGCATATCACTGTAAAACACAAGTTGATCTTACTCTAAACTGAAAGATGTGATATCAAGAAATTTGCCTTATGAATTAAGTAAATGTAATAATAAAAAATTGAAGCAGATCTGAATTATGAGATTAAACAACATTTTTAAGTACAGCTGGGTCTCATATCCACAGTGTTCCCTCCTCACTCATGGTAACAAACGCTGTCACAACAAAAATCAGTGCTGATGTCATAACTTTAGTAACCGTGAGTGAGGGGGCAAGGCAGTAGATATGAAACCTTGCTGTACATTGAAATATTGTATTGTTGGTATTATGACTTGTGGTCTGTGCTCCATGGCACGGGGTCTTGTACCTACTGACTTTTGCAGTGTGTGCCTAATGGTTGAAATATTTATAAATGAAATGTTTGACTGGACTATCATGCTATTTTAGCCAATCTTGAAATTAAGTGCAAAAATATATATTTATTTATTTTTGACACACACAGTCCACACCACATATAGCATGGACAGCTGGTCCATGCTGTGAAGCACAGACAAACAGTCCCTATGATGTGGACCACAGAGAACCTGTCCCACTGCTGAACGCATAGAAGTACAACAGGGCCTCATATCAACTGCGTCCCCTCTTCACTCATGGTTCCAAAACACAGTCACAAACTAATGATTTTAAGTTGTGCTTACTTAAACAGTGACAAAAGTTAAATCTACTCAGAAATCATCAATTTTCAACACTGAAAACTCAAAAATTTGAGTAAATTGAACTTACTAACAAATTTGATTTGTTTTCATAGCTTAATCCAATGGAGTAATTTGAACTTCAGGGTTTACAGTCTGTGCAGTAGGGATCATGTTATTGAGATCACCAGTAAACAACAAGGATTTTACAACCTAGAGCCAAAAGATTCCTGTGTTATTTTCAAGCAAACACTCTAGATCTCAAAAGTTCATTGACTGTTGTTTTTAACTTCACCATTGATCATTTATTCTCCCTAGTGCAGCAAACACACATGGCGCTACAGGTGCTGCATTTGTCAATGAAACTTAAATTTCAGGAAGGTTTTAAACACCTAAGGTAATCTTTCTGTGGTCTTCTTCCGGGTTTGTCAGACCCGACACTTAGTCATGTGGGTGGTAATGCAGAGAAAGTGATGTCATGATGGAGGTTATGAGCACAGTTTAAAAATGCTGATGTAGTTGGCCACAGCACCGCAGCATTTTTATTGAACCGTCAGGGATGTCTCCATCATCCGCCTTTCTATTAGCTCCCCTGTCTCGTAATATCAAATCTTAGATCTCACTGTTACTTTTTTATGCCCCTGCAGATGGCTTTTATATAATTGAAAAGTGAAGGAGAGCACTGCAGATTAGCAGAGATTTTACCAAATAGTTATAGTTTTTTATGAACTGAGAGTCAGTAACCATCCCTCCCTTTCTCAGTTAAACTGGGAAATTGAATAGTTTTATGATTTATTTGATGAGAGGGAGTTTAAAGTCTGACTATCTTTCACTTCTCCTTCATTATCATACATAAACACTGTATTCACTTTTTGTCACAGGTTTAGTTTCATCATTATAATGAACAGTGTGTCAATGTGCAGGAGGGTTTAACTCATCGTGGAGCCCTTCACCATTACTGCACTGTGTGTGGCATCCTTGACAGCTGAACAAACTGCAGTGAGGAGAAAGCCAGAGTGCTCCTGAGCACACAGATCCCTGTAAATCACATCTCTCGACTGGTTGCCACGCAGTGAAATCTCTTATTCTTCATCCAGCTCGTCTTGATGGAGCAGAGCGCCGGCGAGACAGAGCTCCTCCATCCATCCATCCTCTGCCATCTGTTCACTGCTGAAGCATTCACAGACACACAAATACAAGTTCAATAAGCAAAAAACATGAAAGGTAGCAACATTATGCAGAGTTTTTATGTTCAGTTTTTACACTACAGACTTGGTGGTTACAGGAGCATCTTGTCGAATTAAAAGGGGCAAAATCCCCCAAACTCCTCTCACGCACTTTCAGAGCAACGCTCTAGTTCTGCTTTACTATTTATTGCTTTGCTGCTTGGAGAGAAGCCGAATCACAGGCGTTTGAAATGAATGCTGGGCGGCAAATTGACACATGAGTTATCTCTGGATATTGTGGATGAGAGCAGAAATTGAGTTGCTCCCAGTGGACTTCAGTGTGAACCAGCGGCCATATTTTTACTCCTCGTCAACCCTCAGAATTATTATGCTTTTGCTCCAGTTCTGCTTTGAGGCAAGCTCGTGTAGAAAATGAACTCAGCTGTTAAAGGTTTGTGAAAGTTAAATGAAGTAATTTTATCATTGTTTTCTTACAATTTACGGTTTTAATTCCCAGATACCAGACCCCAGGAAGCATAGTTCTTCATATCAATGGGAAGCCGTAATAAAAAAGAAAGAAAAAAGCTGAATTTTATCTGTAAAGCTCACACATATACTGCCACATTGTATTATCTGTATGTTTACATTCTCATTGTTGAGCGCACTAACATTCATTGCCATTTTATCACAGCAGAGCCAGTAGTTTGGATCTTCAATGCATGGTCAGAAGCCTATGTCCCAAAGAAAGTTAGGGTTTCTCTGACCACTGTTTGCTGGTACAACCTCCAGAGCCCCATGTCCAAGTGTTGGAAGTGAAACATAAGCACCAGAGGAACTTCTTCAGCCTTCTTTTCAATCTCTTGGGAACACATGGGAACACAAGGGTTACATGTCATTTACACCCCTTTCTATGTTTGAATGTGGACATTTATTCTTGTGAAACAATGTCCCAAATCAGTTACTTTGTGTTCTGCTCCACAGATATCTCGTCTTCCTGCAGGTGAAGAGGGATCTCTACCACGGTCGACTCCTGTGTAAGACATCTGATGCTGCTCTTCTGGCTGCCTACATCTTACAAGGTATGACGTAACACAAAGTTTCCTCTATAAATAAAACAGCTGAACTGTCTCTGTGTCAGGATACCGCTGATTGTGCAGTCTTTATCAGATATTCATCGTGTCCTTTAACAATCACACTAAATTATAGTTTTTATTTGTTTACCTTTTTTAGTACTTTTTTATTTCTGTTTCTCTCTTTTTTTAAGTCATCCAAATTATTTCACGTCTGGTTTTCTTGGTCTCAGTTCATGATGTTTGATTCTCTTGTTGCTTTGGTTCAACAGCTGTCTGGGTTAATCAGATTGGCTGATTTTTCCTAGTAATAACAACAAAGTTGGTATTATCATTACTTTATCTCACACATACACTGCCTGGCCAAACAAAAAGTCACCACCAAAAAAAAAGATCACTCACTTTGATATTTCATTGGACCGCCTTTAGCTTTGATTATGGCACACATTTGCTGTGACATTGTTTCTATAAGCTTCTGCTATGTCACAAGATTTATCTCCATCCAGTTTTGCATTCATTTTTTACCAAGATCTTGCATTGATGATAGTAGAGTCTAACCAATATCAGTCAGCAATCAGTGAGGACAACCGGAAAAAAAAAAGGCTTCAAATGTTAACCTTGCAGAGCAGATGGACCTGCCTGATTCAGTTTCTGGAATCCTGCAGATCCATCTGGCCAGGCTCCATTGACAAACAAATTCACACGGCTGAATTCTAACCGACCCAATCAGGGAAAAGAGGTAGGAGCTGCGGGAGCAGGAAAAGTGACGAGTAGACGTGACGTCAGCAGACTTTTGTACTTGTCGGCATTACTTTGATTCTTAAGTTAACAAAAAAGGCAGCAACCGCCCGACGCCATTATCACAGCTGTTTCTTGTGTTCCTGTAGTTGCTCTTCAATTGTCTCAGCAGCAGCGCACATAAGCTACATCAAACCGTGGCTTGATGTGGATTGGTCTGTGGTGAGTGTGTCAATCAGAACGGTCATCCAATCACCAGCTGCGGACTTTTTTGAAGGTCCTGTCTCTGAAGGCAAATCCCAAGAGCTGCTACCCAGATGGACGAGTGAAACATTTCCACGGTGGATATATGAGACTGTCCGTCTGGAATTTCAGGTTATAAAGATTGTTCTCTGGAGCAATGGAAGAAGGTCATGTGGTCTGATGAGTCCAGATTTACCCTGCTCCAGAGTGATGGCACATTAGGGTAAGAAGAGAGGCAGATGAAGTGATCACCCATCATGCCTAGTGCCTACTGTCTCAGTCTGTGGGGGCAGTGCTATGATCTGGGGTTGCTGCAGTTGCTCAGGTCTAGGTTCAGCAACAGTCTGAGCTCAAAGAATGAGGTCAGCTGACTACCTGAAGATACTGAATGACCAGGTTATTCCATCAATGGATGTTTTCTTCCCTGATGGCACGGCCATATTCCAAGATAACAATGCCAGGATTCATCAGGCTCAGATTGTAAAAGAGTGGTTCAGGGAGCATGAGACATCATTTTTGACACATGGATTGGCCACCACAGAGTCCAGACCTTAACCCCACTGAGAATTTTTGGGATGTACTGGAGAAGGCTTTGTGCAGCGGTAGTGAAAAATTAATGCAACACTGGGTGGGAATAAATCTTGTGACATTGCAGAAGCTTGTTGAAAAAATGCCATACCTTTTTTTTAGTGGCAACTTTTTTTGGCCTGGCAGTGTGTTTTTTGGCTCTTGAATACATCATTTAGATTTCAAGTGAATTCCCCCAGTGTTTGTGTCTCTAAACTCCAGACTACATCTGTTAAAGACTTCTTGTAATCCCTTTCACAGAGCTATGTGTACTCCATACAACTTTTACAGTATTCACATTAAGTTAAGCCTCTGTAAACGCTGTGTGAATTCTGTATGACTTTAGCATGTTGGCAAACACTAAACACCTGTGTGTCAGACATAAATGTGACTGTGTGAGTGAGTGTGTGAAAGCAGTGTGTTTTCAGGAGGCTTTTCTTTTTCTTGATGGAGTCAGCATTGAAAAATGCTTTGTCTTGTTCTTAAAATGTCTATTGTTAAAATATAAAGAGTTTTTGAGGCTCATGTAATTAACCTTTACAACAGAATGGATTTAATGACGTTTTTGGTACGTTTCATGTCATGCTGATCAACATGCAGAGAGGCGAGATGAATTAAGAAACTGTTTTCCTGTCACACATGTACTGACCAGTTGTTCTGACAGTATTTACTCAAACAATCCTGTTTTCTAAAGGGTCTGTCAATGTTTCACTAACAGTCTTTGCAAACCTCTCTGAGCAGGGCAACATTTTTTTGATCTATTATAAACAGTTTAATGAAAACTAAATAGTGGATAACTGACGCCTCATTTTTTAACAGTATAGTACATGACACTGAGCTGCATTACCATTAGACTGCGTGTGAGAAGGGGTAAATGATGAAAAGGGCCTCCAATGGGCACAAGTCCAACACACTCTATGAGCGCAGTCCATTTATTCTTTGATAACCACAATAGGAAGAAGGCAGTTTACTGACTGGGGAAATGGGGTATTAACTTAGTGGGTAAATGAGCATTTAGGTCTTTTGATGGACGTCAGTCTCCTATTATTTGGTTTTCAGTTTCCAACTCTTTTGAAATTTCTCTTCTGTGAAGCCATTTTCCCTCCCTGTGGCTGATATGTTTCTAACTTAAACCTACAGCAGGTTGTCCATTATTTGGAAGATTGGTAGAGCATCTTAACATCAGTGTGCTGCAAGCTGCTGCTTTTATAAGTGTTTACAAAATGTGTGAGTGAATGTTGACATGTAGTGTGAAATGCTATTTGTGACAAAAAACAAGACAAGCTCTTTACAGGAGCAGCTTGTCTAATAAGCTCTCTACGGTGTCGGCAGCATGTCAGAGTTGTCAAACAATAACCTGCACTGCACATACAAACCGTAAAGTTAACACCCACTTAATAAGCACACTCTAACACTGACAGCAGGCCATGAAATGTAAATCTGTACTGTGTGCTACACACAGATACATTTTGGATTACCTGACATATTTTTTAGTAACAGCAGTAATGGCTGTCTGAGCAGTCTTGCGCTCCCCGGAGAGCAGACAAGCACCTGAACTACCCACGTGTCTCCTCCACCACCAGCCGTAATCTGATGTCAGGAGTGAAAACTGCTACAGCCGTGCACAGAAAACTAACTCACCTTGCAGATGTGTATGAACGCAGAGGTACTAACTGTCAGAGTGACTGAAAATATTTTAATCTTTTTGCTTTTTTGGTGCATCAGACAAGCTTAATTTTTTAGATTTTACTGCCTCAGCGTGACCATGTGTTTGGCTCTCATTACCTGTAGAAGTGTTGCTCCTAGAATCAAACTATGCTCAAATAAATCCTCTTTAGCTGGATTATAAGTTTTCTAAGTTGTGTTTATTTATGTGAAGTTCAGACACTCCTGTTAGAGCTCCTCTTTTATAAAAGTGAACCCTTATAGTGTATTAACCAAGAGTGCACTGATCACAATTTTCTGGCCGTTCATCGATCTTTAAAAAGCCTGACCTGCCAATACCGATTTTTATTTTTCATTATTTATAACTGACAGCATATACCTCCAATGTTCCAATCTTATTGTATTAAAAATAATTTAACAATACCCGCAAAACAATAAAATATTTATGTTTTAACTTAAACAACCAATAAAGTGTCCTGAGTTTTAGGTCTCAGAGCAAAAAGCACCTATCACCGATCCCTGATCACCGATCCCCCAAATTTAAGAAAATCAGCACCTGATCGATCGGTGCATGTCTAGCATTAATGTGACATTTCTATGTAGGCTAAACTTCTGGGGTTGAAACCTTGACTTCTTAGCTACTTAAACTTTTGATATTCTGCAAATACGGGGTCTTTTTTAGGTGGGTCAGTGCTGAGTCACTGTCTTGGGACTCATAAGCTGAAGAAACCACCCTGCTTAGATCACAACAGCAACATGTGAAAGTTCAAACAACAAAACATCTTTAATGTGGTTGTAAAATAATCAGTCATTATTCACTTTAGAAGTTTGTGGTTCACTGACAAAGATTCCTCAAAGGTGTTAGAAAGGGAGTGAATTTTTGTAAGCATGCAGGTTAATCTAAGAGTCATGTTCAAATTTCGTTAACCTCTCTCTTGTTTCTCCCTGTCTTTTTTTGTCCAGCTGAAATTGGTGACTATGACCCTGGGAAACACCCTGAGGGCTACAGCTCCAAGTTCCAGTTCTTCCCTAAACACTCAGAGAAGCTGGAGCGGCGGATTGCTGAGATCCACAAGACTGAGCTGATGTAAGGTGACACCTGTTCACGTCCCTCTGTGCCTGCTCCACAGCAGCTACAGAGCAGAAACGCCTGATTGATAGTCCTCCACCCTGAACGCTTGAGTAGCATCTTAAACTCATGGAGTACACATTGGGAACAGTATGAATGATGGGTTTAAACCTACATATAGCAACCGACACCAGCACTTCATCTCAGAGAAACACAATAAAATATGGTTGGTTGGACTTATTTTAAAGAAAAAAAAAGAGTTTTAAAGCATACTAGATTACCACCAGATCATTCAGAAACATACCTGCGAGAAATAATCTGATAACATGCACAATGAGATATGGATGTGACTTTTCAAACCGTTTTCATGTGCTGAGTTTTAAATCATGCTGAGTCACTTCACATCAGGTGTGAGTTTTTTCTTTTACTGCTTCTGTTAGACAGCCTCCATGAACTTTCAAGGCTGAATTTTTCACATTCAAGTTCAGTCAAAGGCTGTGATTCACTGGAAAAACTCAAAACTAAGTATTTTTTTTTTCTCATTCTGAATGACATAAACCTTCTCAAATTTAACATGAGTCACATGAAAGTTAGTCACAAAAATGTACTTTTAAAGTGTCTTGTGGGGCAGACGTGGACCCTGAGTGCAGAGAATGTGCTGCTGACTAAAACTAGTTTTACATCTTCACAGTCATGGTAACACTTTACTCAAGAGGTCCGCAAATTTCATTGCACTTAGGTAATAATCAGACAAAGTTTTTTTTTATTTCTTCAAAATTACCCAAAAAAATTCATGGGAATTTGGTGAAAATCAGCACATAACTTTTGGCCTACTTCAATCCAGCTCTTGGTGAATATCACATCTGAAGCCTTCAGTTGTATCATGTAAAACATTATAGGCCTTAATCATAAAGGTTTATCATTTTGCATGTGATCTCAATTATGCATATCAGCAAACTGGGTACTAAAGAATTTGGTGAAATTAAAAAAAAAAATAGCTAACTATCAATTGCTTATTGGGAAATTGAATTATTCACTGAACATTTCAAAGGTAATTATCAGAGGAAACAATGAACCTAACTTCTGTTTTCATGAACTAAGCAGCTATTTGTCACCTGCGTCTCTGGAAATAGCAGAAACGTTGGGATACTTCTAAAAACATTTTGTGGTGGGTTGTGATTTAATTTCAAATAAATTATTTGCTAATCGTCACCTTCTTACCTTGCAATTTGGAGTAAATTTCAAAGAAACTGGAAAAAACAAACAGTAACCTACCAAGTGTGACTGGCGACAATAAATTTAGACATTATTTGAAAGAAGTAATGTGCTAATTTCAAAGAAATTAGAAAACACTTTGTCTAATTATTTCCTAAGTGTGATGATAATTGTGGACCTCTAAAGTTAGGTGTTACCTCAGTCACTTATTAGGTTTACAAAGTGATGAACAAACAAACAAGGCACAGTGTCAACTATGGGCCAAAAAGGAAAAGGAATCACTTCAAAAAGGAAACAAACTGCTGTTGTTTTTTTGTTTACATTTTAGCACCAGTGACCACACAGGCGTCTTTATGTGGTAATGTATATCACAGAGTGAGCTCACTCTGATCGTGAAGCTCCTCTTTGAGAGATCAGTGACCATCATGAAGCTGGGGATGAACAGTCTCTGTGTTCAGCTTTGTCAGACTGATATAATGTAACGTAAATGTTTTTTTAAGGAGAAGTAAAAACTGCGAGGGTTGAATGCTCTTGTGTATATTTGTTCCTTGCGCTCTCCAAGGTGCTGATCCTTCCTTTTTCCATTTCTTTCTTTTTTCTCCTATTTACTCTGTGATTATGCTGCTTTCACCCTGTTTAATGAATGTTCTAAAACCACCTAGTTGTTTTTATTATTGTGGAGTATTTTCCTTCCCAACTGGAGACAAGAAGCAGCAGTGAAAACAAATACTGTTTGCAAATAAAAAAAATAAATGAAAGTTTAAAAACAAAAATCAACTTTGAAAAACATTTTGAACAGAGAGCAGACAAATGTCTGTGCTCCGTGATAGTTTGTGTATTATTAAAGTTTCTTGTATTTTTATTGAAGAAAATGCATCCTTGATGTGCTTCTGAGATTGAAAAGTGGAACATGACGGTCTGTTGTGCAGTCTTGAACAGGGTGCTAGGACTCTGGTGGTCCTGGTGTTTAAGAGATTAGATCTTGGTGATTAAAGTAGCTGTTGATGGCAGTTGTAGTCGTCTTAATCCAATACTTCCAGTGTTAGTCTGGCTTCATAGGGAGCCCTGAGCAGTGTGGGCCTTTGTGAAGGCTGCACCGTCTGCCCCCATGGTCCCTCCATTTGTAAGTAAGAGTTGAATTTGTTGAAATAAGAAAAATGTTTTAATTACTTAAACTCAAAAAGACATTTTTAATCAAAAAACACAAAAACAACTTGTTCAGTTTTTTGTTTTTGCAGTGTTGTAAAACATCCCTGACAACTGAACGCAGCAGTCTCCAGTATTTGGCCAGCAGGGTGCTCCCCACAGTGCATCAGATTTACAAAGCTCTGCCTCAGGCAAAGTTCTTTGGCAGTCATTACTGCTCTGGTGAATTTGGGTTCATTTCTAAACTCCAAGAGTCTTGGCTCTGTTTACTTAATTTGTTTTGTAATTTTTATTTTCTTTCTTTTTTCTATTGTGGACATTTTGCAAGTTTGTGTTCTGCTTCAGCTCAGTGAAAATTAAGCTTCAAGAATCAATCAATCAATCCTCATTTATACAAAACACAGAAAATATCTTAAGACACTTAACAAAAAAAAAATATATAACAAAAATCAACAACATAGAATGGAAAGGAAAAACTTCTTAATAGGCAGAAACCTTGAGCAGAACAAGACTCGTGTTAGAGCGACATCTACTTAAACTGTGTTGGGGTTAGAGTCTGATCACCTAACAGTAAAAAGTCCTCACTCTGTTCTCCTCACAGTATAAGGGCTTTTTTCCCCGTGCCTGGGCCAGGTTTTTACGCTTCAGAAGACTTGTTGGAAGAGTTTGCTGTATAATCAGCACAAGCTTTTCTTCCTGGTAGTAAATTCTTAAGATAAGTGGTGTCAGCAGACCACTTTTGGAAGGTATACCTCTAGGATTGTGGTTATTTTATACTCCCTATAGTGCAGTATCAGTATTTTGTCTTTGAGCTGATAAGAAGTAAGGTTTGGTTTGTTACCCTAGCTCTCCTGCTGCTAATGATTCCCCATGTACTTGTTAGGTCAGGGTACAACAGCCAGTATACTGACAGAGATAAGGAGAACGAGTTCATGCTAACTTCAGGGTGCAGAGGTGCAAACCCATTTATCATGATATTAAGTTTTACCTGTGCTCATACAGACCTGATCAAAATCTTAAGACCAGTTGAAAAATTGCTAGAATTTACCTTTTGCACATTTGGATCTTAATGAGGTTTTAAGTAGAGCTACAATATGCAAAAGCAAGAAGGGGGAGTGTGACAAAAAGCCCTTTGAAAAAGTAATTCATTGAAAACAACAAGTAAACTGAAATAGGCTGATCAAAAGTTTGAGACCATTGCTCAAAAAATTACAAAAACTCTCCAAACCAGAACTAAAGTTTTTCTCAGCAGGACTCAGTAACGAGTAGCTCCACCATTCTTGTTAATCACTTCAAAAATTTGTTTGGGCATGCTTGAGTGTGTTTCCTGGAAGCTTTTGGGAACATTGCTCCAAGTGGTGAAGATAGCTTCATGAAGGGCATCAGCTGTCTGGAACTGATGGCCATTTTTATAAACTTCCCTTGCCATCCATCCCCAAATGTTCTCTACTGGATTTAAATCAGGGGAACACACAGGATGGTCTAAAGAGTGAGGTTATTCTCCCTGAAGAAGTCCTTCATCAAGCCAGCATTGCGACCTGCAGCGTTGTCCAGTTAAAAAAAACAGCTGTTCCCACACAGACCAGGGCCCTCAGTCATGAAGGACGCCTGCTGCAACATCTGCACGTAACCAGCTTGTTTGACCACCCTGCACCACCTGAAGCTCCAGTGTTCACTGAATGAAAAAGCCCCAGATCATGATGGACCCCCCTCCACTGTGCCGGGTAGAAAACATCTCAGGTGGGAACTCCTCGTCATACCTGTAATGTTGGAAGCCATCTTGACTGTCAAGGATAAATTTTTTCATCAGAGAATAAAATGTTTTTCCACCTTTCAATGTCCCATGTTTGATGATCCGTGGAAAAGTCTAAACGGGCAGTTTTGTGGCGTTGGAGGAGACGAGATCTTTGAGTTAGTTTTTTGTTTTTGAGACCCTTTTCCCACAGATGCCATCTAATGGTTATTGCGCTGCAGTCGGCTCCAGTAAGGGCCTGAATTTGGGTGGAGGACCGCCCTGTGTCTTGACAGACAGTCAATTGGATCCTCCGGCTCAGTGCAGGTGTAATTTTTTGGGGTCTACCACTTGACATTTTTGTTCCATAATGCTCATGATCTTTCAAAGAATTTAAAATGACTCTTACTTTGTCCAACCTCAGCGGCAATGGCACGCTGCAAGAGGCTTATGCAGCTTGACGACCCGACCACAATCAAGAAGAGACAGCTTCTTAGCTTTAGCCATCAGGAGGGCATGACCGTGTGAATGCCTGAATGGAAATGAAAATTTTGAGGAGATTTTGGCTTTGGATTTTGGTCTTAAACTTTTCATCAGGTGATAACCTATTTCAGTTTTTTTATTTTAATTGCGAGTTCCAAATGTTTTTTGTCACACCCCCTTCTTGCTTTTACATATTGCAGCTCTACTTGAAACCTCATTAAGTTCCAAAAGTGCAAAATGTATATTCTAGCAATTTTTCAACTGGTCTTAAGATTTTGATCAGGTCTATAGATCTGAGGTCATTATATATACACACACACAAACAAACACACACACACACTGGCTATAGATTTGATCCTACAGTGCCCCCTATCGCCCATTTCCACCATATGCTGACAGCAGCTTTGAGCATTTCCTGCATCTTGTAAAGCAGAAACTATGGAGTTAGATAAGATAAGAGTGTGATAAAGAGATAATGGAAGGTAATCACAGGTCTGTCTTTAAAGCCCGAGTGTCAGAGCCATTAGACTGTACAGTCAATAGAGATTTATGAAACATTAGAGCAACCGTAGCTTCTTTCAGTCGACTCACAAGCTCAAGAACGAATCATCCAGGTCACTGTAAACAAGTCTGTTTTTGCTTCATTCTGAGAATATTTGCGTATCAAATGAAGAAAAGTTGCTCAGTTCTAGCTCTGAGTAAAAAACTCTCTGCTGGTCACTTAATATCCTGTTTACAGAAACTAACAGATGGGCTGGATTTGTTCAGTCCATTCTGCAATTCCTCCTTTGGACGTCCTAATCAACAAGCCATATGCTCCATGCCTGTGATATCAAGAGTTTATGCCCAAAATAGTGATTTCACACTAAAAAGTGTTTGGAGTTGACAGATGGTCAAGACAGAAGCCAGGAAAACTTACATCTTGTTTTTTCCCTCCAGAGGTCAGACTCCGGAAATGTCAGAGCTCAACTTCCTCCAGAAGGCTCAGATGCTGGAGACGTACGGAGTGGATCCTCATCCATGCAAGGTGGTCAAAACAAAACAAAACTGCTCTGTGATTATTTATTTTTTTGTTTTTGAGCAGGGATCTCAAACTCGTGCCATGGAGGGCCAAGAAGCTGCAGGTTTTCTTTCCAACCAAAAACTCCACCAGCTGATTTCACTGATTAGTCCCTGCTCTCTGCTTAAGGGTGAGGTAATCAGTGAAATCAGCTGGTGGAGTTTTTGGTTGGAAAGAAAACCTGCAGCCTCTTGGCCCTCCATGGCACGAGTCTGAGATCCCTGTTTTTGAGTAAATGTGTGTTGAATTCTGAAGTTAAAGTAAAAGAAAAGACATGAAATTTAGATTGTTCACTAACAAAGTCCATGGCTGTGTTTGCCCATAAGGATGTGTCTGGGAACCCAGCGTTTCTGGCTTTCACTCCGTTTGGATTCACTGTGCTGCAGGGAAACAGGAGGGTCCATTTCCTTAAATGGTGAGTACAGATGAACTGGTCAAACCTCAAAGAAAGTTATTAACAGAATCAACAAAACTGTCTGTCTTTACATAAGTGAGAAAGACTTTTTAGTTGTTTATGTTTCAAATAACCTAAATAAACTATTTGATTGAAAAACATACTTTAAACTTGCAGTGGATAGAAAAACTTCATGAATATGCATTATTCCCTAGTTAGGAGCTTGCATGCAGTAAAATATTTCATTCTTAACAAACTACTGAAGTATTATTTCCTACACTTCAAACTTTATAAGAACTTTGTCTGACTCTTTTCCTCTCAACACAGTTCATTAGAGCACATCGCTGAATAGAAATTAAGAAACTTTCAAATGTTTCCAGAAAAGGTCTGAGGCACTGCTGTGACTCCACACTAGAGCACTGCTTTTCAAACATTTGTTCAATGTTTTCTAGATTTAGCTTTTTCATCCCACTGAGACCATCTGAATAATTCAGTTCATCCTTTTGAATACAAATACCTGTAAAAACAACAACACACTTTGCATTTTTATACGATTAAAAATCAGATTTGAATGAACATGAAAGATGCAGTTGTAACAAATTTAACTTGAGGGAATAAATATTAATATGTGAGTGAGGTTTGTGTGTGAGTGAACAGAAACAAAGTGAAACCACATGAGAGGATGTTCGTGACCTTTTCCAGACAGCTGAGTCAACCAGCTGCAGCGCTGCACGCTCACAGACTCTGGCTTGTTTGTTTAGAGTTGTGTTCTCATTGAAAACGTTTTGCAGCTTATGTGTTTCTCAGACTGGAATCATTGTGTCTACACTCTCCAGCACAGAAATGAAACTCTGTTGCAGTCATTAATTTGCCGCAAGCTGCAATGAATATTTAACCAACCCAATCCATGTCTGTCTCCTCTCCTCCCTCCATCTCTTTTTTTTTTCTGTTGTTCTCTTATTGTGCCCTCTCTCCCTATCTCCCTGTCCCTCACTATTTCTGTCTTCTTTCTTTGTCCTCTGTTTTGTCCGTACCTAAAACTCAGGGATGAGGTGACCAAACTCAAGTTTGAAGCAAAGACATTCCATATATATGCAAATCAGAAGGAGGTATGTGGATGCATTATTAAAATGTTCGCTCTGTAGCCTGTGAAGCTCAGGAAGTTAAATGAGGTTAGCCTTGTTTTATGCATGGAAACTCAGCCACTGTGAAACCAGTGTAATCTTCCCTTAACAGTGAAGTAAATGTGAATGATCAGATAAAAATATGCGTTAGCCATGGGGTTTAGCAGACAAGAGAGAGGAGTAAAGCTAAGGTCTGTAGCCAAGAGCTCGGTAAATCTGACTGCAGATAATTTCTTTTAAAAGGCGCTGAATATTATCAACAAGAGCCTGGTTAAGAAATGTTTTATGGAAGTTTTTTTAAGGTACTGAACCTTACTTGTTACAGGATAGAAAGATTATCCTAACATACTTTGCACCAACACCTGAGGCCTGTAAGCATCTGTGGAAGTGTGGAGTGGAGAACCAGGCATTTTACAAGTAAGTCACAAAGTGGAACACTTGAAAAGTCAACATCATGCCACTTCATTTTTCCTGATTGTCATTTTTATGTTTCTCTTTCTTTTCACTCAAAGGTTGGAAAAGTCTAGTCAAGTTCGCACAGTGTCCAGTAGTAATCTCTTCTTTAAGGGTAGTCGATTTAGATACAGGTAACAGCTGCTGTGTGTTTGCTGGAAACATAAAGCTCATGCTACTCATATGTCAGTGTCTCCAGGTTTATGCAGCAAATGCAAACATCTTTTTCTGTTTTATTAGTGGAAAAGTTGCAAAAGAGGTAATGGAACAAAGTGCCAAAATCAAGAGAGACCCCCCTGAAATACACAGGTCAGAATTTCTATTAAGTCCTTCTCGATCTCATTTTGCGTCTGTGCTATATTCATGTGTTTGTGGGGGGGGTGTATTTTTCCAGGGCTGGTATGGTGCCAAGTAGGAGCTGTCCATCCATCACCCATGGCCCTCGTTTGACCAGTGTGCCCAGGACCAGACGGAGAGCCGTGCACATCTCCATCATGGAGGGTAGGAGACACACTCCAGATGATACTGTCTGATGAAATGTGGCTTTGCTGGAGGTCAGGGGATCAATCCATCTAACTCTGGGATAGTATCCTTAAGACATGCACCGATCAGTGCAGATTTCCTTAATTCTGGGTGATCTGTGATTGGCCCATCCTTACATATGAAGCTGATCTTATATATCTCCAGGAAGGTCTGACAGCCATTATAGCTTTTTGCTCGGAGACCTAAAACTCAGGACACTTTATTGATTGTTTAAGTTTAAAAATAAAGATTTTATTGTTTCACAAGTATTGCTCAATGATTTTCAATAAAATAAGATTGGAACATTGAAGGTATATGCTGTCAGTTCTAAAAAGTAAAAATTGGTATCAGCAGATCAGGCTTTTTAGAGATGGTGATCTGTGGTCGCCCAGAAAATTGTGATCGGTGCATTCCTAGTACCTTTGCAAGACAAGTAGCTGAAAGACCATCTCTGTTAGTGTGAAGCAGATCTCTCAGTGTTTTGGTTTTTCTAACGGATTTCAACCAGACCTGTCAAATGGGCTGATACCTTTATCAAAAACAGCCCATGAAGTTAAAAACAAGACTCAATATTTCCAAAATGTTAACACAACAGTAGACTGATTAAAAAGATTATTTCCTTACATAATAGCCACTATTTACTTTGTTACTTGTTGTACTTGTTTGACATTTGTGCAGTATTGATATTCCAACCATGTGTACATGACTTTGAATTGTTTCATTACTTTTTATTTATTTATTTTTTTAAATGCCAAAAAATTACCAGCACTGTCTTGTGCTAACTTTAGTAGCAAAGTTTATCCCTCACTCTTACTTCCCTGGGATATGGATTAATAAGTTAGAGTGTTTTTTTATATAATCATTGAAAAAAGGAATTTTTCAGGACTCTGTTTGCAAATTTACCAATCCTAACTTTACCTCTCTCTAAACCATACTCTGAATGTTTTCTTCAAATGGGTCCATAACTTCCAAAAATGAACCTCATATGGTATCAAAGAAGACCTTAATAAGCTACAAATTGATACCATAAACCATCATTAAAGCTGGGGTTATGAATCAAAACAGAAGTTGTACAGATTTTTCCTTATCTTAAAACAAGTCTCCTCTGCTTACAATTAAAGAGAAAGCAGGTTTCTGGCCACTCATGCACTGGTTTTGTTTTTCAAACCCTGAGTCTACCTCTGTATGCATTAAGATGTCAAAGTATTCAACTTTAAATGTTTAATAAAAACCAGCAGCTTAAAGAAATAAATCAGGTGTTAAAAAAACAATGAAACAAAAGTGGCCCAGACATCTATTGAAAAGGACAAGTTTATAAGAAACAAAGATTACCTGTGGGAAGAGATCAATCAAAATGCACCGTTAATAAGACGAGACACATTACAGCTCATTAAAAAACAGGAGCAGGAAAGACTAGAAGGAGTTTCTACCACCTTCTTAATACCCAGGAATCTTAACATTCAAACCCTATAATCAGCACAATTAGCATTAATTAACACAGTCTGCTCCACATCTTTGTTGAAGCAGATTAAAATGGTTGCTAATGTGAACAGCCTGCCCTCCCACATCAGTCTTTCCTCTTTGTTTTATGTGATGTCTGTATTTTTCTCTCTTGGATGAACACTTTGTGTAACAGACACCAAACACAAACCTCAGGACAGCTCATCATCCCGTGGCCTCAGACATTATTTTGACATGAGAAAGTCATCCTGTCTGTTTATAAAGGGCACTTACTGCCCTCTCTATCCTCCAACAGGCCATTAACCTTTTACCAGTGCTGCCACTGTGAGTAATAGTGCTCTCAGTTGACCAGTGTGGATCACATTTAATAAACTTAACACACACTTTGCTCCTGGTATAAAAAAGGTGGTGTGTCAAACCAGACCTCGTCTAGTGTTTGACACAGAGAGCAAGCTCTGACATTGCACCCCACTGTTGCAAACCAGAAACAAACCCCTTGTGTTTTGTCCTGCGGCTCAGTCTGCGCTGGTATTTCCACTGTAATAGTATCTCAGACTGAAAATAGCTCCTGCTGTCAGGGGCCACGGCATGTGTGCCACCGCTGACAGCGGGGTGGGACGAGGCGAACAAGTGGACTACATTCCAGGGCCTTGTCTTTCACTCTGTGTCTTTCTGTCTTTCTTATTCTGTCTGCTGGTGTGTGTAGGTCCACCATGCTAGCTGCTTAGCAGGGCAGTCACAGTCAGAGACAAATTCAGCAGAGATAGAGGAAGGATTGTTTGAAGACAAAGGATTGTTAAAAGGAGTGCAGCAAGAAGGCCCTGGTTCACAGTTAGGTTAGACGGGTGATTTTTCTCCAGTTGAACCATGGTGAAGTGTCTGATCCGGATCAAGACCAAGGTGAATGTTCACTTGCGAATGATCAACCACTGTTACCGGGATGTGAACGTGCGTGTGCTGTCTCTGGGACCCCGGCTCTTGGGCAGGGCTCTTGGGGTCCTGCCGCTTTTCCCGGCCCTTTCTGGAGGTTCTTCTGCTTCAGGCTCTGGTTCTGGGTCTGCACAGAGCTCCAGGACCCCTTCTAGGCTAGGTGTTACACCACAACTTCATGGATGCAGCCCACCCCCTCACAGTGCAGGTAAAAAAAACTAACTGGTTTTATTGTCTGGGACTTTGGGCTGCTGCCTCTTGAGGCTCTGTTCAGGCTTTATGGCCATCAAGGTTGGTGTTGATTTAAATAAAGCAACTCAGAAAACCTTCAGGATGGTCAGAAATTCCTTTTCTCATATGTTTAATCTGAATAGAAGAATTTAAATCAAAATATAACAGAGTCTTAAAATTATAGCCTGTTGAATTCTCCTGCAATGATATCAGAGTGTAAATGTTTTGACAGTCTCAGATGGTCAAAGGATCAGGTAACCGTTCTTGGAGGACATTGCTGTAATGCCTCATGTCTACATTGAGCTCTATAACAAAGGGGCTAAACAGACGACTGTTATTGATACTAGTTGAGATGAAGATGACACAAAGACAGAAGACTTTCCCTGAGAGAAAAAAAACAGCATGAATTTGAAAAATGGATTTGAGCACTGCTTTGAACTGAGGAATGAAAGCTTCAGTTACAGAAAGGGCTCGGCTCAGGATCAAGAGGATAAGCAGTATTAACCCTTAAACCACATCTTTCAATTGAATCAAGCATACAGAAAATAATCTGCACTCCTGTGCATTTGTATATAATTCCTTTTACTCACTTCACTATTAAAACCTCAACTTTTACCAACTATATTGTTGATATTTATAGGCAATATATCCCTTTAAACTTACTGCAAGCCACATTGACCTGACAAGTCTAGGTATAAATTGTATTTGAGATAGCCAAATACACAGACTTGATTGATTCAATTTAATGAAATATCCCATGGACAAAAAGCAAATTTTGCTTGATGGATCTGTATCACAAAAATGTTGCTTGCTTTACTGACATTGCCGTGTTTTGAAAGCTAACGAGATAAATGCACAGAGTAAGACCCTGAGATTTTGAAGTGTTCTTGTGAGTTACCAACAGGGAGCAGCAAAAAACTGACTCTGAGAATGAATAAGTTAAGGTTTCGTGTGTGTGTGTGTGTGTGTGTGTGTGTGTGTGTGTGTGTGTGTGTGTGTGTGTGTGTGTGTGTGTGTGTTAAGAAATAAAAGTCAAATCTCTTAAAGGGGCTGTGAGGAGGTTGAAAGTGATCTTGAAAAATACTCCCTTCTAGATATATGCCTAATCATAATCCACACTTTGAAATGAGATTATCAGCACCAATATTGCTGGTTACATGTGCACTACTTAGCTTCCAGATCGGGTTGACCAGGACCTGATTGATCTACTGCACATCTAGGTCTCCATGACAACACCACGCTAGCTGACAAAGTTTAGTAGAGAGAAGAGACAAAACACAGAGATCTGTGTTTTTCTCTGCTAAAAACCATTTCTGTGATTAATTTTGTAGTGATGGTGGACACAGGAGCCAAACTGTCAGACAGAGAAAGGACAGAGGAGCAGAAGAAAGCTAAACGGCATCAATAACCAATAGCTCAGCAGCCCTAGCCTTTAGCTGTATCACTCTATAACAAAGGGGCTAAACAGTTTGCGATAATGTCGAATCCAACCCACAGTCAGCAGTTATTCTGCAGTGGTCTGTTCAAACTCGAGAGTCTATCAATAAAATGAAGAGTGAGGTTACGTTAGCTCTGCTTGGTAGATGACTGGCAGGACATAACCAGGATTTACTAACATTACACATCACAGACATGTCTTAAAGCACCAGGTTGCCAGCTGCGCCAAGTACAAATGACTACTGAACTACCTACAAACCAACTGTGTTTACTTGTTGTCATGCTAGCCTACAGATAAGTCGGAGCTCTGGGCTTCTGATGTCTCTAACATATAGCCGGCTGCTGTAATGTTTGCTTGATGTCACATTTCAAACCCTAGCGCTACATAACTGCAATCAACTTCAATCTGATCTCCATTCAATTCCAAAACAAACTCACGCCTCAATAAAAATAATTTACGACAGTGTGCGAAGACTCCGGGCCAGAAGGTGGCGAGGGTGTGCCATCAAAACAGATCCTCCTCATAGCATCTTGATCCTAAATAAAGGGATATGTACATTGCGGTTAATTTTTCTTGTAAGTACAAAAAACAACCTGAAAATCCTCTGATAATAATTTTGTTGAAGATTTATCAAATTGTACATGTTGATTTTTTTTGTCAGTGTTGCAAATGATTTTTTAATCTCATATTCATTTAAAGTTAAACATGATTCATGAAAATTCAGCTGTTTGATATTGTCAGACTTGATCAAAAGGGGCTAATTTACTTACAGTATTTAATAGAAAGTGGTAACAAACACTTGGTGAGGTGGAGAGTTAGAGTGCAGCGTTGGTGCTGAGTTGGGAGAACACTTTTTCAGGTGATAGTGGAATGAGGAATAGTAAATTTGATGGTGCATTTCCAGATGCCTGCCTGAACCAGCTCACAGGCATCGCTTTTTGTAAGAGCACCCCCAGGTGTAAAACATCTTCCTCATCAAGCTGTAACTCGCTTTCTCTTTTCAGGTTTGGAGTCCCTTCGAGACAGCGCCCACTCCACCCCTGTTCGCTCCGTCTCTCATGGTGACTCCTTCATGCCTTCTCGGGGCCAGATGGTGGACGGGAGCGAGGCGAGCACATCAGCCGTCATCTCAGACGAGGCCTACAGCCCCTCGGACAGCGTGCTGCCCACACCTGTGGCTGAACACGGTATGGAGATGCCCTCTGCTCGTCACCTGAACGGCGCTCCCTGCAGCGTGGACGAGGAGAAGGCGAAAGAGGCAGGGACATCAAAAGAGGGACAGGGGACAGAGTTTTCTGGTAGGAGGGGTCTAAGGATGGGGAGAGGGAAGCAATCTTCTTCTAACGACGTGGAGGAGCTGAACAAGTTCATCCTGAGCGTCTTGCGTCTGTTCCTGGTCACCATCGGACTGCTCTTCGCCCTGCTGCTACTTCTCATCATGCTCACAGAGTCAGACCTGGACATTGCCTTCCTGAGAGACATCCGCAAGACGCCTGAATTCCAGCAGTTCCACTTTGAATACTTCTGCCCTCTGCGGCGCTGGTTCGCCTGTAAGCTACGATGGATGGGAAGTTTCCTTATCAGCAAGTGAGGCTGAGGCGCAGACTGAAAAACACGACACAGGCCTCCACTGATGGAGGAGGGACACAAAGAGACGGATGGGTCAGGAGATAGAGGGTGGGAGGAGAAACAGAAAAAGATGGCAGCCCAAGTCGCAATATAGAATCAGCTTCTCCCAGGATGGGGTTCCCGTCACAAGCCACGGACTGTCCCTTGAAAAAAAACCTTTGTGTATACATTTGACCATCACTGCGAGGAAGAGATTCACATTTTCCTTTCGAATTCAGGTCATTTCAGAGTATTTTATTTTTACACAAAATCACAATCACCGGGTTCATTCAACCACTGGAAGGGGACAGACTTCACTTCTTCAAACACAGATAATAGTTGCCTTTATTTTTGTATTAATTTATATGTTATAAGAAAGAGCCTGATGTAGTGGGTTGTGTGTTGTGTGACCTGAGAGTCTGAGTAAAGTTTGAAGAGCAAACGAGACGGAAGCCATTGTAGCTCATCCAATTTTCATACATCAAAGCCAACAAACATTTTCATTTGGATAAAATGTTACGGTGGAGTGATGGAGGAGGCGAGATTGGAGACTGCTGTTAAATGGTGATGCTGGCATCTGGGGGTCAGAGGAAGTGTGAGGATGGAGAAACCAAGCAGCACTTACTGAATGTAGAACAGCCCTGAGTCAAATCATGTTTCGCACAAAACGTTTGTTTGATGAAATGTTTTGGTGTTTCCACAAAAAGTGACACAGGTGAAAAGCACTTTGAAAACTTCCCAGATTTTCCTGAGTTATCAAAACATCACAATTGGCCGCAGTAGCTATTTGACCCAGGGCTGCGTTAGATTTATTATTTTTGTAATAAGTGTGGGTTACTTTGTGTTCAGACCATTTACAGTCAGGTGCTCGTGACACCACGTCTGTCCAGCATCTCGAGCTCTGACAACGCGTCATCGTCCAGTGACTTTACCTTAAAGACAAACTGTAACGGTGAAGTAAGTCATGAAGGTGGTAAGTTTACTGACTTTTTTAACATAGGAGCCAAATAATGCTACTAGCTACAATCAACTTCTGTGTTTTTTTTGCTGTAGTTACTTTTACAGTAGTTACAAAGGTGATGGGATCGTGTGAGCTAGCACTGTAGTGATAGTGAAGTGTTTGGTTAGATCATCGACTCCCACACTCTGTAAAAGGTTTACCTTGATGTGCAATACAGTCGATATTAAAAAGCCAAGATCCTTTTCATCAAGGGCAATCTGACCTTTGTTTTACCCTATGTGAAATGCAGAAATGAGCATTATTTCCCCACTGAATACAATTAGAGAGCTTGTTTTAGTTCATGCTAAGTGAAGGTCATATGTCTCTGTTTTACCCTGCTGTCTTCAGACTTTTCTCTGTAACCTTTAAATATATGTCAACTTTGTCCCCATTTTTGTACAAACTGACGAATCATTTCAACACGGACATTCCCTCACAGTGACTTTTAATGTTCTTGAAGTGTTATTTTATTACAGCTGCCATATAGCGTCCAGCCTCGCTTATGAGAGAGCCTAAGATGAGTCGTGTTTACGTCCTGCGATTTGCTTCATCACGCCTACCAAAGAAACCTCTGTTGTCTGATGTTTGTGTCAGTTTGCATCAACAGATGGGACACTGTAGATAGCCAGCTGTCCTCCTCCAGCCTTATTATTCAACGTTACTTTACCTGCAGTGTGTCTTTACAGCACAGAGAAATCAACAGCTTTAGCTTACGAGTCAGTCTGTGACTATTGGTCCTTCTAACAATCCTACAAGTAGCTCATTAGATTGTGTGTTTGTTGTGTAACAGTGACAATGTTGGATTATGAGTCAGATGGATGTGTCAGTGTGTGAGGAAGGTGATTGGCTGAGAGGTTTAGGACGAGCAGGGCAGGTTTGAAAGTTGCTGTAACAAATCATTCTTGAAAAAGTTGAACTAAAAAAACTTCAATAATCTCCTGAAAGTTTCTCTAAAAATGGTGACTATTTTTGGTATCATACTGATAATTTAAAACTCAGAAGCCCTGGTTTTTAGATGTGCTTCATAAATTTGCTTTAACTTAAATGGTGCTTGGTGGCTTTTGATTGATGATGTAGGTGAAAAAAAGGATAATGTAAGGAAGAAAAGTCCTATGAAAGCTTAACTATCTTCACATAATTTGTACTTTATTATCAGACTTATTTGTGGTTCCTATGTATAATGAATGAACAAAATTTGAGCAATAAATATAACAGGTGATGAATTTAAGTATAAACTGCAAACTAATGGTTCTACAAAGTGACCTCTGAGTCCTTTCAGCAGGTGAACCAGCCTGTATGTGCATGTGTTAAAGGAGTGGTGGCCACATCCTGATTACCCAGAGTTCATGGTATTTTTCTGCAGTGTATCATATCAAAAAAACTTTTTTTTTGTTTGCTTGTTTTATTTCCCCGTCCAGTTGGTTGTTGCCTAACACTGGACTGTTCTTGAATGAATTTATAGAAATTGAGCAGAGGATAGTTTTCTTTTGAAAACATGTGTAGGTGAAAATAACTCGTGACACCAGATTTTTTTTTTCTTTTTTGAAAGCATAAGTAGCAGACTTAACTACCTGAATCTTTTCTTTTTGCAACACAGTTCAGTTTTCTTTTAATCATAATAATTTGTTCAAATCACTTGAATCTGCACAGTGATAAAGAAGGGTAGTAACCATACTGACTTTTACTGAATCATGTAAACAGGAGTAAGGCTCAGATGTGAGCCTCCTTCCTGTACCATGGCCCTGCACAAGGAGATGTCTCTGTAAGCATGTGTTCTGCATTTATTACCTCCAAATAAGACTGCTTATTTCCAATCACTGACTGAAGACTGGTGTAATCTATTTATGAATAAATATCTATTCTTGACATCTGGCAGCTAGTGTGGCTACAAGATCAATCCTCAATTAACCAAAAATAAAGTGGACAATGTTAGCATATACTCATCTTTCTCTGCAAAGGTATCTCTGGAACAATGCTGCCATCTGGTGGCAACTTTGGAACAACATGGTGATGTTTAATGTTCACATTCAAAACATTTGGTATCAAAACTCTCCTTATTTATTGTCTTAACTTCAGGAGCAACAAATAAAAAAATAGAAAAACACACAACTCTGTTACAGGCTTTTTCACACGTACAACAAAAATATACAGAGATCTCATTTGAAGGAGCTGTCTTGGCTTTGCAAGACATTAGGAATGTGAGAAATAGATAACCAGAAACACACAAATAACAAGCAAAACAACTAAAAATATCTAAAACCTCCAGTGTCTGTCAGTGTTTTCAGACTCTGTATCTATTGATCACAACCAAAAGATTTGGGATTATTCTGAAGACTGAGCAGGACATTAAGTGGTTTCAGGGACAAGTCTTGGTCCATGTTGACCCCAATAAGGTTCAGTAACTAAACTGACAAGTTGATCATTTTTTTGATGATTTACATGTAGTACTAGAACTTCTACACATTTAATGGAAATGCACCTACGGTATTATTAAAAAAAAAACAAAACAAAACAAAAACTTCAACCTCCTGAAAAGCGAAAACTGAAGAGTTTGGCTCCATTAACACCGAGTATATCCTAAAGAGCACCTCAAATGTAAAAAAAAAACAAAGATTTAGCACACTATCATGTTGTTTAAGGCACATAGATGGTGGTTAACTATGTGGTGTATTAACTTTTTAGGCTGTTTGTTATAGTCCGTTACAGATACAGAGTTCTCTCAAAGTGTGTCAGTAATTTAACTAAATACAACATCTCTCTGAACATTTATAACTTTCATATGTGACTGGCTATTTAAAAAAAAACTGTTAATATTGTGATTTTAGTTACAACTCTGTCACAATATGTTTAAGCAGCTACATCTACAATGTACGACTGGAGTGTAAACATGTTCCTAATCTGTCCTTGTAAGGACAAGAGAAGCTTTTGGTCGTGCAGATTTTGGTCTTTTCTCAGTCAGAGAAGACGTGCACGCGCCCTGAAGCATTGCCACCCAGCATGGCATTTCTTGTGGGGTGGAAAAGGACGACAGACTGAACTGTGCTCAGATTCTCATCGTCCATGAAGGAGTGTTGAGGCTGCCCGCTTTCATGGAACACCTGCACCTTTCGAGGCCTCGCCAAGCTCCCCACTACGAAGCAGTCTTCCTGTTTAGGGTCCCACACAGCTGACAGTTTGGTCAGCCAGCGACCCGTGTGCACGTCATGTCTAAAAATGAAGGTTGATAACAGGTTGAGTATTTTTTAGTTTCAAGAGCTCCGTGGAAAAAGGCAGAAAATAACAAAACAAAACTTTATCTCACCTGATAGATGACAGCAGAGGAGAGCTAGAAGTCATTGCTGATGTGTCGTATACCCTGTGAAAAGAGTCCGGGATGAAAACCAGGCTGGGATAACACAACAAAGAATAATGGGTGTAGCATAAGTGGCTCTTACCTTATGTGGTTATCCATACAGGTGGTGAGGACTCTGTTTCCGGTACTAGGGGAGAAATAAGCACTAGATATGCTCAAAGAGTGTCCATACAGCTGGGAGACTGCTGGGCTCTTTGACTTTTTAAGGCATCTGCTGTCGTAAATACTCACTACCCTGCAGGCAAGAGCAGAACGAGCACAATATTAACATTACAAAATTAAGAAAGAAAAACGTTTAAAAAAATTACAACAAAATGAAATATAACATCTCCTCAGACATACCTGCTTTCTGCCACAGCAAAATACTGCTTCTGTAGAGGATGGACGCTAACACAGCGCAGTGTTTTGGGGTCCACAGAGTGAAGGGACTCGTGTGAGTTTCTGAACAGAAAACAAAAAGTGGAAGAGTTCATTATAACAAAAGGTTTAAAAAATTAATAAGTTAAATAATTTCATACAGATCATCAGCAGTATGTTACCCTGGAGTCCGTCTATCCACAATGGCAACTTCTCCAAACCAGTTTCCAACCACCAGTGTGGAGCAGTCATGAGACATAAAATCAAATGTTTTCAGACCGTCCCCGATGTCATACACCTAAAATAATGTACACACAGACAAGCTGGTGAACTTTAAACAAGTTTAAACTTATGTGATTCATGTTGAAACATTTATATTTATAGTAAATAAGATTTGCTCTCACATCATCAAAGACAGCCTTTTCGACGTCCATGCAGCGCAGAGATCCGTCGTAGCTGAGGCTCAGCAGGTGAGTGGGATGAGCGGCAGAGAACGACATGCAGCCTACTGGACGTGTGTGAGGCTGAAAGAGCAGCACGCCATCATCAGCCCAGTCACCACCCTAGGAGACAAACAGAGTTTTTCAATAAACACAGCGTTCTCCCGGGAATATCCTAGGAGAAAATCAACGTTTTAACATCATCCTGTAAATTACTCATAATTGTTCAACTTTATAAATTAAACTGTTGGACAGAGGCAAGAAGACTCACCAACTTCCAGAGTCCCACTTTACCCCACTTGTCCCCTGTGGCCATCAAAAGGCTGCTGGAGCAGGGATGAAAGGCAGCAGAGAAGATGCGATCTTTCACCACTTTGGCCACGTTGTCTTCAGAAATCCTCATGCTCTTCAGGGCTGAGCGGTACCTGAGTAAAGACACCAGTGAGAGGTTTAAGCTACTACCTGCCGAAAACAAGTTGCTACTGTTTCAAAATTCACCAATGTAAATGCTTTAGAGGCAAAGTAGTCGCTGCTGAGCTTTTTTAAGCAGTGCTATCAAATCTTAAGATCTTACTCATTCAGGCTGAGCTTTGTCTTTTTGTCTGGTGTTGAATCCTGTGAAAAGAAAAAGCACGGTTCAGCTGTACAAAGTGGCTGTGAAGCAGCTGTAATATACAAATCACACCATGCGAAAAGTGCAAATGTATCCAGGGGCAAAAATTCAAAAACAGTTTTAGATTGATTTTTCAGTCATTTATTTTCAGGGGACATTAAGAAAAAGCAGAGTAAAACGAGAACTTGAACAGCAAAAAGGACGTCAGCTCCTACCTCTGAACAGAGCTCAACAAGGTTTGGCGGCAGCTTGCTGCCCTCCTCCATGTTGATGGGATCCATTGGAAGAGGACCAGGAGGCTTCTTGAGAGGAGTAG
This sequence comes from Halichoeres trimaculatus, assembly GCF_033239565.1. NCBI lineage: Eukaryota > Metazoa > Chordata > Actinopteri > Labriformes > Labridae > Halichoeres > Halichoeres trimaculatus. The sequence continues at coordinate 24,166,854 of NW_027437181.1, read as the reverse complement.
ACTTTAAAGCAAGTAAATTTTGATGTGAGTAAAAAAAAAAACAAAGAAAAATATAGACACAAAGAAGGATTTTCATATGACTTTAGTGTTTAAGTTATCAATATGCAGCCACCTCTTCATAGACCAATACGCCGCTTGATTCAGGAGGCAGGGTCAGGACCTCTGCCTCCTTCTTTTGGAGACGAAGAGACTTTCGAGCTGGCAGCATTTCTTTCACAGAGGCCTGTGACCTGCAACCACATACACCAAACATACTGTCAACATCAGAGGCACTTTTCTCTCTTCTGTTTGGATTTTCTTACATTTTATATTGATATACTGAGACCAACAGTCACAAAAAACATAATCACTTTTTGACATGACAAAAAAGTAATAATATAATAAAAGTAATACCTAAAAAAAAAATCTTCATTCAAGAAAGACAGATTACCCAAATTTGAGAGTATAATGTGCATTCAGGAAAGTTAATTCCTCAAACTCACCAAACAACACAATTTTGATGTTGCCCTTTAACCAACTGAAATTCATTTTCTAAACTAAGTAAGAAATAATAACAGGCTGTCAGCCAACTGTACCTCATGAGACCCCTCTGTGATGGTTTTGGGCGTGACAGCTGCCTCAGCCCCTCGGTTGCCTTAGGACAGAAATATAACAATCAAAACTTCTGCTTTATTTGTTTAGATTAACTACATTAAGGCCAATCTACAATGATAGTAACTGGAAATGCAAACTATAATGTCTGTTCCAGGTTGGATATACACATTTTCTATTCACATTAGTAAAACTTAAACCTATTCTGGTTGTTAATGTATTGAGAGAAGCTGGATTCCTAGGTGGTCCATGATTGGAGTTACCTGGAGTAAGTTGATGGAGGATAAAAAGGCTTGGTTCTGCCTAATGTTCTCCAGACGCTCCAGCTCATACTCTGAAAGTCCTCTTTGTCCACCCTGTGTTACACAAAGATAGTTACTCTTCAGAAGTGCATAGACTCTGCATAATATGGAATATAGAAACAAATAAGTTATCTTGACCGTTCCTCTGTTGTATGTATGTGTTTTCATACTTACAGGTGGATGCTCCACATCACTGTTTTCAATGTCTTCCTCCTTTTTAATTTCTTTAAGGTTTTTCTGGCTGGTTTTGTCATCTTGCGCTCGAGTTTTCTATTGATGATACATATAGACATATTTACACCAGCATACACAAAAATATTGCTTTACAGATTTCTCTTTCTTTATTTTCTCTTACTGGTTTATTCTGTGATTCATCAGGGCTGTTAACTGGAGAGTATTTGAGGCGCTTAGGAGCCAGGACGCGTCGTGATGATCTTCGGACTGGTTCCTTGAGATTCTCGGGGGTCAGCTCCTGTTCGGTAACATTTTACACCAAGAACCAAATCACAAGTTGCCGCTCAATTTAACTCTGCAGGTGTTTCAAGGAAACAACAAGCAGCTTATTTCGGCTTTCACACATTTGTAATGCTACTCATATTTAGCAGCAAGTTTAGACGAGTCTGGTGAAATGAAGTAAGGTAAGAGAGAAACTCACAAGCAGCTGCATCTTTACGCCAGCTTCGCGCTTTGCTCGTCTTGTCGCCATATCGGTCCAGTTGTCACGATATGAGAAAACCCGCCAGCAATAAGTGCAAGAAAGTCTTACAGGTACACCTCACGGCTGGAAGGCGAATCCACAATTAGATAACACAGCGGATGACGATTGGCGCCACATGCTACAAATGTTTTGTAAGTACTCCCGCCCCTCTGTGTTGTGAAACCAACAACTGTTCGGTGATTGGCTGGATAGTTTACGTCATTAGAATAAGGGGCTGTTCCTTTTACTCAACGAGCCAATGGGCGTCCTCCTATTTGATAGATAACTTCACTTCTTTCTACAGCTTTGGCTTCCCAGAGCTAGGGCTGATGTCGCCACCCCGTGGTATGTCTTGGTTCATACAGGCAATGGGTTAAACTATGAGGGAGTGAACTCAGCTGATGGTGAAACCTCTTAGGTTTAACACAAGTGGGTCCTAAAATAACGCTACGTGAATGAGGGTGAAAATTGTTCTCCTCCTTTTAAATAGTCTATGAAAGTCCATTTATGGCAGTTAAAAATAAAGGAAAAATTGAAGAGAAAAAAATGGAAGTCATAAATATACTTGTCATAACAATGAGATAATATTCCGTAATACTGAGCTACTAAATCAAAATTATGAGGTCCTTCATGATGCTTGTGAGACTCTATCATAAAATTAACTTTACCAAAATTTTTATTTATTTATTTATTTATTTTTACTTTTTTTTCTATTTTTTATACAGGTAGAAACAGGCTATAATAAACTTATACATAGAATATATATAGTTTTTTTTTTTTTTTTTTACAAACCAGTGGTATACTGAAAAGCTTGAGATTGTCCTGTGACATATAATTGCACATTTACAAGTGTTTGACATCTCACTGGCCTGAGTATGATACTAATAATAACAACAATAACAACACTAATAAAACGCATTTGTATAGCACTTGTTGAAAAAAAGTTACAAAGTGGTTCACAAAATAAAAATAAACAATAAAACAGAAATGTGAGGAGGGTGAGGTTAAAAACACAAGAGATAAGAAGAGAATCAAACAGTTTAGGCTAAAATCCACCATTAGATTAAATAAAAAAATCAGGAAAATAAAAATTGTAAAAGATTCAAACAATTGAAACAATAGAAGATTATAGATTAAAGATCCTGCCAGTGATATTGCCTGAGAAAGACTTGAAAACATTTTTGAGGGTTAAAACATGCTGAGGTATTACTTCCTCTAAAAAGCACATTGATAAAAATGTGTCATTTGAGAGAGATTTAAAAGAGGATGAAGAGTCTGCTAACCTGATCTCCACAGAAAGGTTGTTTCAGAGTATGGAGAAATGTCCATCTCCAAGAGAGAACCCTGTGTAGGTCAGAGACAATCTACTGAAAGATGCATGTGAAACATAATTTTGTCTGGTAAAGGATACTCAGAGAAAAACAGCTGATCTGGAGAAAATGTTCTTCTTTGAATATGGTACAACGGTGGTTTAAGCATCTGAACAGGCATACTAAAAATACTAGGACACACTTTTTGTGCTCTGTGCAGATAACATCGACACTTACAGAACCCCAACAGAAAAATAAAAGAACAGCAAAGTGTAGTTGATTGTGTATTTAATCTCAAAACATATTGGAACACTTTACATAGAATACATTATATAAAACCAGAAATGGAGGCAGGTTTAATTGTACATAAATGTTGATACTGAGTAGCCCTGAGCAGTTTCCTTGGATTGTAACAATGCTAAATATACTTTGATTTAAGCTAAATATAAATTACATCATATACTGATTTTACAATGTCCTATTTCATTTAAATCATAAACACAATAATGTACACATTAATGAAAAAACAGACTTGCACATCAAACACTTTGGTTAGCATGACAGTATGGAGTTGTGTTCACTCCTTTTGTCGACTGGATGAGAGTTCCTGAGTTTTAGTCCACTTAAGGAAGAGGGTAGGAAGCACAAGCAGCCAGTCCACACATATTTTTTCCTCGCTCAATGAAAAAATACCTGGAGGAATAATGAAGAGGGAGAGGTGTCCATCATGTCTGAAAGGTGGTACAAACCATCACGCTGAAATACACACTCGCTTACACAGACTATATTTACCCGTCCATCCCCCAGGCTGTGCCCCAAGAGTTTTTCACAATCCAATAAAGCATGCCGTTCTTTTCAGCTCCATAACCCACCGCCAGGACTGCATGATTCACCATGTCTGCTGTTTTCTCACACTGCAGGCTGAACAGACAACATGGATGGTTTTTAGAACAATAGGCTTAACATCTTTCTTAAGGATAAGTGATATCTGCAACTACGCAAAGGTGCAACTGTACAACTGTTTCAAGACACAAACATGATCCATGAAAACACAGGTCAAACAAAACTAAGAGAATCTGAAATTAAGCCTTCAAAATGCTGATTCACATCAGCTGGTGGCTTGAAAACATCTAAAACCATTTTTGTCTTTTACAGCAGAAAGTTGAATACAGTGGATCCCACACTCATAGCTCTGAGTCTCATAACAAATATCTATATAGCCCATTATTACAGGCAGACTTGTTCTATGCTTGCAAGGCAGAAAACTGTTTGAGTTTAAGTAGCCACGAAACTAAATCTCAAACTTTTGGTGTATATGCAAATAAAAATAAATACAATTCTGTGGGTTTGTGAAATAGCCAAAAATCTAAAATATGTAATTGCTATTATGAATTGGTAATTTGATTTCTGTCACTGCAGATTTTGCTTGTTGACTTATAAGCACTCAATAATCCTCTTGCATGCATAAATTACTATTGTGCTGGGGGATTTATGGAATAAGTTTCTCTATTGTGTTGTACTGTACAATGGATAAGCAGGTACAAAGGAAAGAAACTATGTGCTCCCCCTCTCATCTCATCATATTTCTATGTGAAATATCTTACTACATACACATGTTCTGGAGAATGAATAAGGTCATTGGCTCACCTGGAGTAAACACCTTCTTTGTAGTGCATAAAGTCAGCCGTGACCTCAAAGGCAAAGGACACAGGGTTGAGCCAGGCCACAGCATCAACCATGGCCTTTTCATCATACTGTGGACACATAAATGCTGATATTTAAAAAAACATATTGTAGTGGGTACAGTTAAACGATTTTTTAATTATGAAAGAATGTTGACACTTGTATCGTGGAGTCCTAAAAGCTGTGTGTACCTGCCCCTTCATACCAATATGCTAAAACTTATTTACTCACAGCTGTTATGTTGACAACATCCCAGATGAAAGCAGCCGCACGTGAAGGGTTAAAACGACAAGTGTCTTCCTACAATCACAAGGACACAATTTGTTAATTGAGATTTTTCTTTGTATCAGACATAGATTAGCATGAGGCATTGATTGGGAAAAGACATACATGGCCTTCATAAGGGTAGTCTTCCTCTGTCATAAGGCCCTTGTTATATTTGATGTATTCAAATGCCTGACTGGGGAGCCCACTGAAAAAAAAAAAACAAGAAAGATTTAGACAGCCTCACACTCTTTATATGTTATTTTTTATAGCTATAACAACAAAAAATGACAAATTGTAACAACAATTACATGTATCTTACCCCATGCATCCATAATTCTTGAAGTTATGGGCACAGTCTAACAGCTGCTGCTCTGACTGTTAAAGAAATAAACTGAATTACGTTTTTAAACACAGGTCTGCAGTTATCATGGAAGTTTGAATGTTGTAGTGCAGAAGTCAATACTTTGGGTGATCCATGATGTGACCTTTTGGATCTAGAGTCTCATATGTGAGATCTGCAAATGCTGTGAATAATCAAACACAGATCTCACCAAAGGTACTAGGTTCCCAGTGACAATAGCATTCACAGACTCTAAACAGCCAGTGGTAGAGAAAGTCCAGCAGCTCCCACAGTGACCCTAAAGACACAAACACACACTAACTCGTACAACTCTTCACTTTCATAAAAAAGAGCATCTATGAATGTAACAGTGGCACTTTGGGGATCTGTCTGAGTTTTGAATTTAGAGGGGAGTTGAATTGTATCCTTAGTGTAATGTCCCGTTATAGATGCTATGAGGAGGATCTGTTTTAATTGGACTGCATCACCACCTTCTGGCCTGGAGTCTCACGTACACTGTCATGAATAACTTGTAGCTAGCTAACATTTGGCTAGTATTGATGCTGATAATCTCATTTTGACTACAAGTGTGAATTACAATCAGTCATATATCTAGAAGGGAGACTTTGCAAGATCATTTAAAAACCTCTTTATAAAATACCTGGTTCTTCACAGGAGTTACAACTTTCCCTTTCTTCCTCCAGTCTATAGACCTGGGGTTTGGACGAGTCCGGCTGACATGATGCCCTTGAGTAGCTGAGCAGTTCTGCATGAGACAGGAATCATCAAACAAACAAACAAACAAGATGTATTTGTGTAAGAGCACCTGTGGAATAACCTGTTGAGATGTATCATACCTGAGGCTGTGTCAGCAGGTACGACTTCCTGAATTCCTCAAATGACATGTCTGAGAACTGATTCAGGCCCACTAGATTTGGAAAATAAACCTTGTGAGATATCATACGTTTTGATTAAACATTTTGAATTTTTAGTTTATATGAGCAACACTGGACTTTACTTGTAAAAGAGTGATTTCCTGCATTATGATGATCGATCATCCTTTTGTTGTCTATGAATTTTTGTAGTCGATGATAGTACTCCTCAGTTGAGTAGACTTTGTTGTGCTGCATATTAAAAACAAAGATGTGTATGAAGCATGTTTATAAGCCATTCAAAGACTGATAAGAGTATATTTCAGTGATTTTCTGTGTACACACTTTACCTGTATCATCCACTGTTTGAAATGATGTTCATCTGATGGGACAGAGAAAGGCCAATAGTTAAAATCAATCGAAGAAATTCTCAATTTAAACTTTGGCTTAGCCACTTCTGATAGGTATCAAACAGTAAACTTTCCTCGACGACAATGCGCAGTGTTTTGTCTCAGTGATTGGATGCACTTATACTTATCTGGTGGAGGATGTAATAGTGATACTTTGCACAATGCACTTTAATTATTTACTTACAAAACTTTGGATGGCTTGTATGGGCATCACAATAATATAGTTGCATTTCGCTTATTCTTTAGTGGAGTTATATTTGTGTTTTGGTAGTGGGACTGCTTCATCTCATTGGAAAATATGACGTGTTGTAGCCATAAATGTTAGGTTTAGTCCGGAGCTCCACTTACCGTATGGCAGCACTTGTTGTTATACCGTCCTCAGGTTTGTTTTTACGGGACGCAGTAGTAAAGATAACAGCGACATTTTTGTGCAATAATGAATTAAAAAAACGTCACTTACCTTTGAGTGTAACTAAAGGTGTTAGATTTACTAAAGTAAAAACGGTGCTGATTAACCAAACAACACCGGGCGCCATGCTTGCCCTCTTAAAGCCGTGACTGCGTCACATGACTCGGCTTCTTTTGTAATACCCCTTTACACCCCCCCACCCCCATATGATCTCCACCACCAGAAAACTACAAATACAAGGTTGATAGGCTGAGCTCAGCTCTGTGTTCCCACGCCCAATGTTCCCACATTTCTTGGACATTTTAAAAAATATTAAATTATTAACAATATTAATATTAATATATAATAATATAATAATAATAATAATAATAATAATAATAATTATTATTATTATTATTATTATTATTATTATTATTATTATTATTATTATTATTATTATTGATATATTAATAATATTACTAAAATTTAGCATAATTTGCATACTTAAAGCCACACTTATTATCAATATACTTCAAGTTTCTTTATGATTAGTTCACTTAAAGCATGCTATTTTGGAACAACTAATTTTGTACTTAGTATATCTTAATTGTCATTAAATTGTAATAAAGCTCAACTTTATCAGTTGCAAGTTTATCGAGTGTACTTTTATGTGCCAAAGTGGAACAACTTAAAGTATATTTTGTATACTTTAAGTATTCAACTTAATATGTACTAATATATGTTTATTGAGTTAAATCAAAGACTATTTTGGTTGTATTTGAAATACATTAAAAAAAATTAGTGTCTTAAACATATATTAGCTTTGTACTTTTAGTATATTCCTGCTCTGGTAAAAATATGCTCAATTATACTATTGGCTTCTTCCAAATACTAAAAGAGCATATTCAGCAGTTAATAATCAATATACTTTAGTATTACTTTGCTATACTTTCTTCATCGCACATTCTTGCAAATGTATTACCAGTATACCACAGGCTGAAAGACGAGTGTGTTGTCATAGAAATGCTATTGAACACTTTCCAAAAGAATGTCCTGAGGTAAAAGCACAAATAACTACATAATTGATTCAAATATAACTTAAAAAGCACCCCAACTTAATATTACAATGTTAAAATGTGTACCTTTAAAATATGCTTTCAGTGTATGTTACAATAAATTTGAAGCGTACATTTTAAAAATACCAAAAGTATATGTAAAATCAAATTCTAAATTAGTACACTTAAACCCAATACACTTGACTTTTACTTGAAGTATATTTTTGTGTTATATATTTCTATAAAGTGCATTATGGTGTAGCTATTTTAAAATGGGATAAAAGTGTTAGTGTTAAAGCATGGTGTTAGTATACTTTTCATATATTAACAAAGAGTACAATTTATGTAAATACATTTTCAATATACTTTTGAAAAAAATGAATACAACTGAAATACAATAAAGTACATTTTTTCACCAGGGTGTCCTCCCACAAGACTTTTTGGAAGCTCTTTATAGAAATGTTTGAATGAATTAATTTTATCCAGTAGCAATAGAAACCATCACAATCGCAGTCGTTACAAGAAAATATAAAGTTGGCTGGTCAAAAAGGGTTTCGGCTGATGCAAGGCAGAGCTTGTAGATGCCAAACCCCTGATATCATTTCCTCAAGTTACACAATCAAAGCCAGATTTTGGGAAAGAAAGAAAGAAAGAAAGAAAGAAAGAAAGAAAGAAAGAAAGAAAGAAAGAAAGAAAGAAAGAAAGAAAGAAAGAAAGAAAGAAAAGAAAAGAAAACTTAAAAATGTGGGAACTGTGTGAACAAAGGGCCTAATTTAGGTCTGTGGGAACAGCGAACATGGGCACGCTCCTAAAAAGGCTTTGACAACGTGAAACACACATTGAGGACACCGTTTCCCCCTGAGAAAGAATAGATTTATTAACAAGAGGTAATCAGGAAAGAATACACTTTTATACAAAACTGGAAATACTACTCAAGCTGTTGAAACAAACTGAAAGATAATTCTCATACCACTGGGTATTGCTCACTGCAAACATTTGATGTGCCTGTTAGAGGGTAAAGGTTCAGGTGCAAAGGTGGGGTTTAAATACAGAACACATACTGTTCTAGATATAGGTTGGATTTGAACACGTGAAAGTGGTTCATGCCTGCCACTTAAGCTTTAGGTGTTTTCTATACAAAGCCTGTAAAAAATACCTATAAATATTCCAAGAATAAGCACAACATAACTACTGTATAGATCCTGCTAACACAATAGACAGGATACAGAATGTGTTACACTTATAAGTTGTTTTCAACGTTTGTTTTAAAGTATCATACACAGAAAAGTTACAGAGTTGAACAATCATAAGGATAACACATTTTGAGGGATATGTATTTAACACATTGCACGTTAGGAAATGCATCAGACTGCCTGTACAGGATATTGTACACAGCAATACTTCTGTGTCATTGGCAAATTGTTGAGCAAAATAGTTTACATACTTTTGTGGTTTATATTCTGTTTAGACATTAAGGCAAAACTATAATGTACTGGCCAGAGAGGATTAAAGATAAAATCTCTGTCACTGTCTGAGTGTAGAAGCTGGGAATTTAACTTCCTGAAGTGGCTCATAATTATTATTACATCTGCTACATACACTGCCCGGTGCTTATGCTATATGTACATCATGTCGCCCACCAGGGGAATAAGGTGATGATCAGCAAAGCATAAAAAAAATCATCTCTGACACACCTAGCTGACAAACTCCATCCAGGTTATTCAAAGGTCAAATCAATTTAACCCAAACTTTCCAAACATCTAATCCTGATCAATTTATGACAAAACAGCAGTCAATCTTTCACCTATTAATTTCTCTGACATACTTTCAGATTTCAAAATGTCAACATTCCTGTTTTTAACTCCACTCAATCTGCATTTTTCTTTATCAGCTAGAAGTTGTAGTTACATTGTGTGGTAACCTCTCATATAGTATGTTGAATCTCAAAGATGTTTAACCAATTCAAGTAAGTGGAAAAACAGGATTGGAACTGGATTTCTGACTTTAAACTGTGACTGGGGACAAAAAGGTTGAAGTGACAGGTGCTGCAGTGATAAGGCTAAATGTTAGTTTGGAGACTTGTTCAAAAATAGTAGTCATCTTTATCTTGAAAATCCAAGCTGAATGGTTGGCACTGATATTCATGTGTCATTGAAAGCCTCTTTATACTGCATGTTCCCATCAGGATATAAACAAAAATCATTGCTTTATACTCTCAATCTTTTAATTTTGTGGCTGGAAATAACTTCAACTTAAAGTGGTATTTCAGACAATAAATAACATATAAATACTCTGTAACTATATAAATAAAACCACTCTGGGCGTCTACTCTGCCTCTAATAACGATTATACAGAACGAGTCCATTGGGGAACACATACTAGAAGGGCACAGCCTACTGTGTCTAATACAAATAATAGTATATGTACATTATAATATATATCCTTCCTGTACACTCTGTGTGAGGGCTGAGAGAGACATCCTCTTCATGATGAGGTTTTAGGCTCGATTCTGAGAGATGCCTCATAAAGACTTTCCTCATCCAGGTCTGTACTGCTGTCCAGCAGGTACTTTGCAACCTGCAACAAAAAGAAACAGAGAAAAATAGGTTTATTAGGCTTTACAGTAACCAAAAGTGTTGACTAACCCTGTATACATTCAGTGTAAAAACCAAATTTTTGTTCATATTTTTACAATAATCCAAATTGAAATACACAGTTTTGAATGCATGACCAATTATCTGTGTTTTGTAACCCCCATGGTGGCCCCGACCTCCACTTTGGAAGAAGCTTCTTTGGGCTACTCTTACAAAAAATAAATACATAAATACATAAAAACAGGTTTCTGACATTTTGGGAAATTGACAGACCAAAAACCTTCTAATAAGTGTCCAATAATGCTAGTAATATCTGCAAAAAGTTAGGTTGCACAAAGTAGATCTTTTAAGCTGGTACACATTTTATGTCTGACACTAGTAGACTGTTTATTTTAATGAAACAGAATTCTTATTTTAGTTACCCTTTTTAATTCAATATTTATACATTTTGTAAGTTTCAATGAATTAGATTCTAAAAATCCATCATTTAATATTGGCACTGATAAGAGTAGAACCTAGAGTCTTTTATGCTCGTTAAGGTAGCACCTTCTCTGCATACCATGAAAAATAACCCTGGAAGTACATAATGTGATGCAATTATAAATAAGATATATTTATAAACAAGTATCACAGTGCAGAACAAACCAGTAACTTAATAACCCTACCTTGGGTTGGTAATCAATCTTGTAAGCTGTTTGCTGAAACTGCCTTATTTCTCTGATGATGTGAGAAATCTGGAGACAAATAAAGACATGGTTATATGACCTGAGAAACGATAAACTGGATTCAAACAGAAAAAACATGTGTATGTTTGTTTTTGTACCATTCTCATCTTGGAGAAGTTGACCAGGTTGTCCTCTGTGTAGTTCGGCGTGCCCTCCTCAATGAAGGCCAGGTCTGTCAGGTACATTCCCAGGTAGGGAACACAGGGAGGGTCACAGCTGATGATGAAGGAGATAAGTTGAATTGTATAAACATCTGACACCCAGTTAAAAAAAAAGTTTTTGAAATTTTCACCGCAATATAGAAAAAGAAAGAGAAGAGATACTGACTTCTTCAGAGCTTCTCTCAGATTTTTGAATCGTCCCTCAGATGACACCAGCTTCTGTAGCTTATCGATCACAGTCTTTGTCTAAAACATGCGTCAAAGAAAAAAATATATCATTGCAAGCAACCTGGAACATGTTTAAAATGATTTGTTCACTGAATGTGTACAGAATGAGAATGATCTCATCAAAAAGAACAATGATCAATGTCAGAGCATGTTGTCTTTTCTTTTTTACTCATACGTAACGTTTACTTTAGAAAGTACTTCTCCATCTTCATAACAACTAGATGTGAAGATCACTGCTGTGTTTATTTCTGTTTGATTTGAACTAAAAGTTTATAAATAACCAGTCAGTGTTGGAGCCATGTGTTGTGACCTCACATTGGAGTTAATGCTACACATGGAAACAAAGATGAGTCAGAAATGTTGGTACCTGCTTGGAGACTTTGAGCCAGGTTTTCTTGAGGCGGAAGATGGAGCTGCGGTTGAGTGAAGAAGTTATCTCCAAGATGGCATTGTAGTTGTGGAGACAGCGACAGATGTCGGCCACTGCCACCCATTTCTCTATCACTGCCGCTCGCATGCTGACATCATCCACCTGAAGGATCTCTGTGGCAATCCTGTTGCTGACCTGATTAAAAGACGTGGTGATAATAATTACTGTATGAATATCTCTTTAAAAACATAGCATCTGTTGGCATACTAGCGTGATAAACACTTACGTCGTTGAAATGCTTTGTTGTTTTCATGATGTATGGGGTTCTCTCGTTCTTGTCATTTTTCATCCATCCCTGACCAAAGAACTCTCTGCAAGTGAAATATTTTGATATATGTGAATAAACACCAGCAAACACATGTTGTGTGTGTGCGTGTGTGTGCACTCACTCATATGGGATGGCCTTGAAGACCAGGTGGTCCAGCAGTGTGAGCTGTTCAGCTATCTCCAGGGCAGAGTGGCTTTCAAACGGCTCAGTCTTACAGTCATCCATGGCCTGACGCAAACAAGAAAACAAAACCGTTACAACACAATTAAAGCACAAATTATTCAAGAGGCAAGAGTTAGAGTTGAAGATCTTTTTCTGACCGTCTGTGTGATCTCCTCCAGGCTGACTTGGTTGTCTCCAGGATCCTCCTGGGTGAGAGTCCTTAATGAGGAAACAGTAGAAAGTGTCATTTTTCACATATATATATTTTTTGCTTTAACCATTGCAACTGTTTAAAATAAAAGAAGCTATTTTAAAATCAGGACTTGTTTGGGGGGAACCAGAGGTAACTGTGTTTGAATGGCAAGGTCAACCCCATAGATATATCTTCATGTTTTATTCTGTCATTGTGAAATCTTTTTCGATAAAGGGAGGAATAATTTGTTACCATTGTGCTGTCCACTGAAAAACTAGTGAAACTTGTATATGACCAAATCTCTTGAAACATGTTATCTAAGTTTGATAAAATGAGAAACACAGTTAAGGTGTTTGATATGTTTCATATCATCTAATTTGTTTGGAACGGGTTGAGTTGCCCCCTGCTGGTCATTGTAATGAATGGCTGTCCAAGGAACAACCAGCAGTCCACTTCATGTTCGATAGAAAAGCCTGATCAGTCTTTTCTAGAGAATAATCCAAAAAGTTATCTGCTTCCTTGCTAGTGTAAAGTATTATTAAGTGTAAGTCTCTGAGCTATTAAACTAATGTGAAAACTAATGTGCTGTTTTTCTACTTTATGCTCCCCAGACTGTGCCCCCCCAACACACACACACACACACACACACACACACACACACACACACACACACACACACACACACACACACACACACACACACACACACACACACACACACACACACTCAGAGTTCTTCTGTCAATCAGTGAGTACAGAAACTAACCTGATAATGTTTGCAGCTGCCTTTCGTTCTTGCGTTAGGAGCTCTGGATCATGCATCACCTCCTCCAGGAAGCTGATCACCCTCATCTTCAGCTCCATGTTCAGCTCGAAGTCCTGAGGAAAAACACCAAAAAAGCAATGTAAAAAATGTGAACAGTATCTCTTTTCTGTTACAGTGCCCTAAAAAAGTACAGCAAACCAGGATAAAAGTGCATGTGAACTCTACCTGGGAGTGTTTGGAGACCCAGTGTCGCAGAACATTCAGGACTCGGTTTGTTGCTGCCCTTCTGATGACAAACTCTTTGTCTCCATTTCTCTGATCTGTGGGAAAACCTGGAACCACAATTGACACGATTTTAGTCGAGGAAAAAAACGGATTGTTCCTGTAATAATTCAAGAAAAATTGAAGCTAAAGACACACATTTCCTCATCCAGACTTGACTCTTATGAAGAGTGAAACTGGGAGTTAGACTTATGGTTAGAAGAACACAAACATAAGAATAACTTTGGGCTGGGCAGGGTTTTTCTAAACTCAGATGTTAGCAGTTACTCTTACATTATAACTTTGCAGCATGCAAAACAACAAAAACATAAAATGTAAGAACTAAAAGCCACTGTAGCATCTTCATCAGGTCTAAACTACCAAAGTTGTGGAGCAATGTTTAGCACATCTGTGTAAAATTATGAAGCATCTTTTCTCCAAGGAATGTTTTTCTTGCCCAGTTAATTTTGTTGGGATTTCAGTTTCTTTGTATGCCGGTGAAATGGGAAGGACAGAAAAACTTCAATTACATCGTCCATGCAACTGACCTGTGCTGGCGAGTGACATGCGGCGGTACTTTTCCTTGGTTGGCGTGCCTTCATTGGCACCAGCAGTGGCGATGGCAAAGGCTGAGGCGGCAGAAAGGGCACTGCGGTTATTGTCCAGCTCACGGCAAGATGACACCACCATGCCATTGTTGAAGGAAAACAGGGAAAACTCTGCAGAGAGAAGTGGGCACAGAGATAATTTCATCACTGTTTATTACTGCCATAGAAAAGTTAAAGGACACTTCCACTTCATTCATTTCATATTTTTTGATGTGCACCTTCAAAATGCTACCAGTTGATTGGTTGGGTGAAAAATGGCTTAGTGATTTTATTGTGCTGTTAAAAATAGGCTGCTGACCAGTGGAGGGCAACAGAGAGCTAAAAACAGCCCAGTGCAGTGTGTGTGCAGCAGCAGCAGCCTGTGGTAGTGACGCTGTACACTTCACCGTGTCTGCCTCTCTCTTTCACCCTCCTCCCTCCCTCCCCCTCTGCCTTCCTCCGTGCAGCCGGGGGCGATGTAGAAGAACATGCACATCGTTGCTAAGGTACAAGGTTTCCTTCCACCTACTCACACAAGGCACTGGCTTCCCTTGTATCCACCACCGTGGGAAGAGAACACACTGGGGATGAATTGTGCCTGACGATCTACGGGGGGGATGCTCCCTCTCAGTGCGGTGTGGGGAGGGCCGGGAGGATGTGGGTGGTTTTTATCAAGACCTTATTTGGCTATTGTTACCCTTTTCATTTACTGAAAAAAAAAGTTTGTTCATACAGACAGTTGTAGTAGGGATCGTTTCACTGCAACAGGGTTATTTAACAGTGAAAACTACTTTTATCTGTACTGTTAACATGATCTGATTCCCTTTTTAAATTGGAATGATGGAGCTGACGAAAAAGAACCCCAACAAACTGGAACAGAAAAAGATGCATTTGTACTATTGCATTTGTTCAGTAATGCTAAGATTAGTAGCTAATAAGGTAAGTACAAAGATTTCAAAGAAGAAGGGAAAACTTAGCCTGTCTAAGCCCCTTTCTCTCTGTCTAATTTAATAAAAACTTGGACCCTTTAAGGTTATTGACAAAAAAACAGGAGAATATGTACTTTATCATTTTAAGGCAAGGTATTTTTCTAAAGCCCTGCTAGAAGCTTCACACCCTCGTAGGAGACTTAAGCAAGTTTGGGTGTTGAAGTGGCATCTTTTTTCAGCAACAGCACCTACCAGGATGCTAAAGAGGTGCCACAAAATGTTTGCTTAGCTTTTAAAGATTTCAAAGCAAACAAAAGCAAAAGCAACGCAGCATGTTCAATATGTCAAAGGGCAACTGAGAAGAAGACGGGGAAAAGCTGAAACTGTAAACGACACCTCTCCAGTTTTTGAAAAGCCTGACTCAACCTCGTTTTGTTTGAATTAGGATGAGGTGAACCTACAGGGTCCCTAAGGAATTTAGAGTTTACAGTTTCATTTAGAAGACACTTTTGTCCAGAGTGACGCACAACACAAGCACGAATTTAGACAGAAGGAAACCTAGTTATTTGGCTTCAGGTGCTGCCATTAAGTGCAAGGTTTTTATTTTTTATTTTTTATTTATTTTTATTTATTTATTTATTTATTTATTTATTTATTTATTTATTTATTTATTTATTTTTTTTTGGGGGGGGGATAATCAACAAGCCAACAAACCACAATTAATTGCTGCAACAGTATACTACAAGCTTCAACATCATTCAGTAGTAGTGCTGAAAAATCACAAGAGCTGAGTCTTAGACCTACTGACTAATTCTACCCCTGAGGACAAAACGCAGAGGGGTCAGATCAAGTGCTTTAATGTTCCCAGATGAGTTTTCAGACATCTCTTAGGAGTAGAAAGGGACTCTGCAGAGCGTGTAGAGTTAGATAATTCATTCCACCATTTGGGCACAACAGAAGAGAAGAGTCTGGCTAGTGATTTGGAGCCCCGCTGGGCTGGGAGCACCAGGCGTCTTTGACAAGCAGAGCATAGTGGGCGAGAAGGAGTGTAGACCTGGATGAGGTACCCCAGGTAGGCAGGAGCCATTCTTGTCAATGTTTTGTAAGCCAGAAGAAGAATTTATGAAGACTTTACCCCCGTACAATGTATGCCTATAGAGAAATGAGTTGGGGTTTTTTAACTAGGTTTTCTGAGGCGCTGTGTGTTTCTGCAGCCAGCCTCAAGTGGATACTCCATGAACTGCAGTTTTTAACATAGGCTCCACATTTAAAGACTAAACACCATGTCCATTAAAACTCCTCTTTGGTGACTCAGACTTAAACACTGGAAACTTGAAACTCGATTTGGACAAGAAGTTTGGTGACTCAACTACAACAATCTTACTCAGTAAGACAGTGAAGAAGATAAATCACCACAACACTGGAGTGAATTTTCTGTTAAATCTTGTTCTGGCAACTACCACTTAATCACTGAAAGTCCCATTCAGGGTGTAACACAGAAACAGGTGACCTGTAAATCTGTTAATATTACTTGTGTTTTTTTTCTTCTTGTAATTGGCATGATCTACTATTATCATTTTTATTCATTCATATTTACATTTGCCAAGACACTCCCCTGGCTAGTAGACTATGTCACTAAAACCAAGCAGTAAGCCACTGTGGTTTGCCAGCTGTAACATTCTTGCCAACTCTTTTTTTCTCTGGTAGGTTAGGACTCAGAAGTAGATCATAAAACTCTAAAACAATCTCAGAAATAAACAGATTTAAGAGGACATCACTCAATGACAACACAGTGTGGTATTATCGTCCTCATACTGTACCAGAGTTTTTGGACTTGACATTTTTGGGTGTTGATGGGGACTTTGGAGGGGACATTTCTGCTTCTGCTTCATCACTCTGACTCGGGTCCTCATCACACTCCTCTCTCATGGACAGATCTGGACAGAGGTAAGGAATCACAACTGTGAAAAATAGGGTAAAAAAAGAAGAACTACAGAAATTTACAGAAACACGTTGAGCTCAGAGGCGTCAGCAAAGACATCCAGAGATGTGTTAAAGAAAGACGCAGTAAATAAATGGAGCTTATTAAACCTGAGTGAACTCCCTCAGACAGGAATCTGACCTGGCTTGTTGAGGACAGACTCCTCCACCTTGCCTTCAGTTTTGGGCTCTCCCTCGTCAGGGATCTTGCTGGCCATGGTGCTCGACACGTAGAACTTGTTGATATCCAGGGTGGTCTTACTGAAAGGAGACATGGTGGAGTGCATGCTTGCATAGCCATTGGGGGAGCAGCTGAGTGCAGCCAGGTCGAGAGCTTTGCCCCCTGTGATGATGGGGATGTTGAGTGAAAGCTTGCGTCTTCGGTTGGGGGAGGACGACTTGGTGATGGAGAGGGGGGGAGGGGAGGAGAACTTGCGGCTGGCACGCGGCGACGTGGGTGGCTCGCCGTATAGGAGTTTGTTGTTCTGGCTGCTGGCGAAGAAAAGCTCTAAAGAACTGCACGAAGAAGAGAGGAGGAAACGAGAGGAGGGTGAACGGCATGAAAAGTCGAAAAAACATGAAAACTAAAGTGAATAAATTTTTGAGTTTTCGGTAATCACTCTCAGAGATCTGGACTGGAGAGAGCAGAAAGAAAGAAATGGTGCAGACGTAGGTGCACTGAACACCTGGTGTCTGTGCACAGGAGCCAAGAGGGAAGACATTAACCACACAGCTCTTTGGGAGCTCCTGCCTCTTTTATTTAAGCTACATTGTTTAAGACAGCATCCTCCTTGCACTGAGAGCCACCCCCTCTGAAGGCCTATAAATAGCATGTCAAGTGACAGTGTGGGAGGCACGGGTGCTGCCAACAGCAACCAGCCCAGGGGAGGCCCACAGAGACATGGGGAGAGAGGATAGGAGAGCCAGAGACAGGCAGAGAGGGAGCAGTAGGAGACAGAGACAGAGGTGCAGTGAGAAAAAAACAACACGGGGGCAAAAAACAGTGAAGCTGGAGGCAGGGGCAGGAGCAACACGGTGGGTTAGGATTCCACCACAGAGAAACCTGCTGAAGTGGGCTGATGGGAAGCCTTCCGCCTCGTGTGGTGGTAGCTGCAGCCATGTTGAGCCTCCTCATCTAAATTTGCAGAGCAGCAAGAGCAAGAATGCAAGAATGAGGGGATGAAAAGCAGGCAAAGGAAAGTCAAAAGAAAGTGAGAAAGACAAAGCACAAAAGACAAGAGAGAATGTCAAGAGAGGACAAGAAAAGTGGAGGGGAGATAATTAAGCAGGAGGGGAGAGAGGTGTAAGACAAAAGAAGGGAGGAGGAGGAGGAAGAGGAGGAAAGAAGGGTCTGGGTGCAAAACACCTCCATCAATATTTAATACCGTAGAGCCGCTGCAGATGATGGGAGAAAGGGAAGGAGAGGAGGGTATGGAGTGAGTGAGGCAGGGAGAAGACGAAGAGAAAAGGAGAGGGTGGGGTCCTGCAGCAGAGTGAAGGGTTGCCATGGTGACAGCGCAGCGGAGAGGGGAATGGTCAGACTTGTGGAAAGAAAAATAAAAGTGAGAGAGGGAAAAAGGGTGAAAGGAAGAAGGAGGGAGAGAAGGAGGAGGGCTTCAGGAGAGGTGGGTGGACGTAGGAACCCAATTAAGCGTGACGGAGGACAGACGTCAGAGGAGCGGATGTGTTGGTGTGACCTCTCGGTGCCTCTGCTCCTGTCCCTGTTCACCTGGACAGACCATAATATCATGACGGGCTGCTTACAGAGAGTCCACGTGAGAGGATTCAGACACCAGGGAGGTCCCACCTTTTCACTGCACCATTACAGCTCTGATGCTGCATTCCCCGGAGGAAATGTGGAGGAATTCAAACTTAGCTCCTTCTTTGACTGTCAAGCTACAGGGGTCAGTATGTGGTGGAGTTTAATGTTAAAAACTCTTAAAACTCTGCTGCTTCAAGCTTCCACATATCAAAGAATGTGCAGGAATATATCAAATCACACACACGTAATTAACTTGTTGGCTCTTTCACACATCTGTAGCCTCATCTTCAAAAGTACGGCAGATTGATGTGCCTCATTATTTAAAGGTACATACTTGTTTCTGAAAGGTACTTACATAACACTTTTCTGTTGTCTAAGTGATACAGCTGGAGTTTGATCACATTTTATTTGCCCTCAGAGCTCCCCTAGCGGTTAGTTTACTGTTATACAACCAGCACGATGCTTTTGCACGTCATGAGGCTGCTTCACACTCTTTCCTGCTCACCACCTTTCTGTTTGTACTGTGAATACGTGAGTTTGCACACACGCAGCATTGATATAAAGGCAAAACTGTCGTCATAGTGTCAGACTCTGCTGCTCCCACCGTCTTGGATACCTTGCAAACATTTCCCGGATACAGCCAGAGTGTGCTTTTGCATCATGCCTTGTCTTCCGAGACCTCCCATCTGACAGGGAAGACTGCATGATGTGAGGGACAGGTGTGAAATATAAATTTGGAAAACATCAGAAGGAGGCTGCAAATTGAATATGTGGAATGAGCCTGAGAGTCTCTGTGAAGCTGCTGATAGGCAGATAGGCAAACATTACCATGACTTAATAAGTTTAACTGATATCAAGTTAGTATATCATTCATAGTAGTTTGGTTAATTTTAAAATCAAATACATACGAATTGAAGTTCAGAAAAATCAGTCTAATTTTTTTCTCAAGAACATGGTCAAGAGCAGTAACACTTTAAAAGTGAGCTCCTTTCCGCAAATGCACTATTGAAATCTTCTAGATTTTTGGGGGCAGTTCTGGAGCCAAAATCTTCAAGCGTTGCCGGTTTAACACGTCCCTTCAAAAATGAAGTCTTCTTTGTTGTGAAGTGGTTGGAAGAGCGTCTCCTGAAGCAAGACAACACTAGCATGTTCAAAGCTATAAACTCTACCATCTATCACTGCTACTTATGAACATATCTTGGTTGTTCTTTTCTTGAAAATGAATCCCCCCATTCAACCTCAAATGTTTTTAATCATCGTGCTACAATGAGACTGGCAGGAAAATGTCATTGCTAAAATACACCGGATGCGTCAGCAATGTGTCTCCCTTACGTTAGGTTAGGTTAGGTTAGGTTAGGTTAGGTTAGGTTAGGTTAGGTTAGGTTAGGTTAGGTTAGGTTAGGTTAGGTTAGGTTAGGTTACGTTACGTTACGTTACGTTACGTTACGTTACGTTACGTTACGTTACGTTACGTCAAACAGATCAAATTGGTTTCATTTAAATCAATAGCTGTTTCCCAAAGCCCAGGTACCTTGCCTTGGAAGGCAGTGCCTCCGAAACCACTTCCTTCCAATCCAAGGCAAGTGTCCTGCCTCTGCTCAAAAGGAGATGCTAATGGAACAGCCTACAAAGGCATATTTTTTACCATCAGATTCCTTTCACAAATTTTTGTGTAATTGGAGTTACATTGTCTCACATAACATGTGTTGCACTGTGGACAGTGCTTGGAAAGTTAAATACAAACGTGGGAGTAAACCGCAGGCGGCTACAAATATTGTCATGGCTTGCCACTTTTGTATGCTTTTTGCTTTTTTATTGTCACATCATTGACACTCTGCAGGTGCAGCTTCTCAGTAATTATAGTTACGTGAGTGACACACAAAAGAGTTCAGTGTTGGACAGTGTGTTATTTTTAGAGGTGTATTTTGTTACTGACATTTGAATTGGACGAGACCCTCCACTGGGGCGTCTCTCCCTGGTGCGTCTTTTCCTTCCATTTTTTTCCTTATTCGTAGATTCGCGCGTTGCCTGTTGGATATTTATAGCCATGGCAAGGTAGCGAAGGATGCACCTGTGTATGGAGAGAAGCGCGGGAACTTCTCGGTCTGTGACTCCAGCTGTCTGTCAGGACTTTAACACGCAGCCTGTGTAAGTTAACAAATGCAGTCAAGATGCAGTGCAACAGAGTTGCACTGTGCAGACGTATCTGGTGTATAACAGGGGTCAGGGTCACATGTCAGATGTCAGCCTCCACAAATGCAGCTCTTTCCATAAGATTTGTGCGAGCCTGAATACAGCTGCAACATTTTTTGATGAACTAGAATTTTTTCCAGAATCCAGAGATTTGAAGTTTCTCTCCTGTGAATTAAAAAAAACTCCAATTTCTGAAACCCTTGGCTCATTGGCTCACTCACCGTGCAGGGATGGCACTGATGGGCTTCTTGTAGATGGTGATGAGCTTGTCCAGCACGACGTCAGCACTGGTGAAGACTCGGTAAGAATGGAGGAAGGTGTTGAGGAAGTCGATTGAGAGGAAGCGCAGGTCAGTCAGCCTCTCAAGCAGACGCTCCACGCTGGCGTAGCGAATCTGCAGCACCTTGCAGGAGTTCATCATTTTGCTGAAGCGGATGTCGACATCATCACAGTACAAGCTGGTGTCAGACCTGCAGTAGCGTTAAAGAGATTTCAGGAATGTGACTCACAAGAATTTAGCTCATTGGAAGACTTTTTATGGTCGTGTGTATGGTCATGTACGCAGCCATCAGAGAAAACTAACATTGAAACATCTGGGAGAGTAAATTATTGCAGTCTAGCATTCCTTGAAGCATCAACATAAGTTACAAGGGTTATCAGTTTACAAAAAACAGTTGTCTCTTTAGTTCCTCTCACTAGCCTCTATCTGTTTTTTCTTTAAGGCTAAATTAGGTTTACCTTGAGGTTTTGATTGTTCAGATTTGTGTCTGGGTATCACATTATATCACTGAGGTTCCTTACTATTATATAGATACTTCACAGTTAGTTTGGCAAGTTAGTTCATGCATTTTTCATGCATTAGTCATGTCTCCTCTGACGGGAGAATGCCAGTCAATGTATGTGCTTTTAGATTCTTACTTAATCATCTGTGGCACGCTGACTTTACTGTTTTCCTCAAAAGCGTTCATCATCAGTCCGTTGCAGCGGATGTTGTCAATGCACTGCATGGAAAAGACGAGAAGAAAACATGGTTTAAGGTAAATAACAAACCTGATGAGACAAGTTTCTACCCCTGACAGTCATAAGCCATGCTGTCTTTGGTGTGAAGGCCTGAATGTAACTTTCACTCCTCTACAAACCAAAACAAAAGGTTGTTCACACATTCACTGCTGAAACTTTGCATCCCAATCTTCTGGAAAGACTTACTCCAAAACACCACTTCACAGCCCAGCCATGGCTTTGTTTGAAAAAGGTAATTACATAGATTACACAGGTGGAAACATGTACCTGACTGATGTCACTGGTCCATGCTGACTTCTCCTGTCTGGAAGAAGCCACCAGGATGACAGTGTAGGGCTGGACATCTTTGGGCTCCACCATCACTTTGAAGTCCAGGTGCTCTGTATCCTGACCACTCCGCTCCCCTTTGGCTGTAAGATATGATTTCAAACACAGTTACTGTAGTGTATCAGGGAAAATTATCAAATTATTGTGAGACGAAACATTATAAGGAGACAATGTTAGAAAAAGAAACTCAAAGTTGACTTAGTTTTCTTTGTGATCAAATGTATATAACAATCGATGTGCTGTTTATTTAGGAAATAAGAAACACATAAGGTCCTTTGAGTTGTCAGATACATCCAACAAACTTAAAAGGTTTAGTCAAAAGAAAAATTAAATTAGTCCTCTAACTCAAAGTAGCTGCTACATTTTTGCTCTTGACAAAATACACCAAAGCACTTAAGGGAAAATATCAACATAATTCTAATAATATATGTTATGGAATAATGTGATAAGAGTAAAGTGTTTCAGGTTTTAGGCAGCAAGTTTTCTGTAGAGATACCAATTTTTCAGGTAATTAATAATCTAACATGAAAACTGCATGACTTCATGTTTCAAGCGGACATACAGCACATAGAGACAGCTGCATCTAAAGATGAAGAAGTAAGGTGAACATTGTGTAAGGTGTAACTCACACTCATCATCGGTCCCCTCTGGCTCCTCCATCAGTGTGCAGTCTATGAGAGACACCACTCCATTCTGTGACAGAGGGTCAAAGGTCAAATATAACTTGTTACTCACACATACACAGTGTAGGTCATTTGCTTTAAGTTTAAATCCTGCTAAAAGCAGAAAAACATTTCATGGAGTTAAAAAAGACTGAGTTAAGAAGTAGACTAGAGGGATCATTTTCAATGTGCTGATCGTCTGTGACCAATAAAATAACTGGTCAAACAGATTATTTTATTGGTTATATAATGTCAGTTCATGCGTCATTTTTACTTTGATTTCAAACTTTGAATCTTGGGAAAACCTGCAGCAGAAGAGCAGGATCAGTAGTGCTGTCTCTGCTGCCTTCAAACTGGACTGAACTCACGGATGAGATCTGCCTGTAGAACCTCCCTCTTAAATAAAACGCTGCTGTACCTTTGTAATGTGCAGTTTTCCTCCAGAGCCACGAGTACAGATGATGAGATGTTTAGAGAAGAGGAAGCACTGTCTCTCGCCTTCTTTCTTCAGAGACAGAGAGCCCAGTCGACCTCTTGTAATCTTCCCTTTCTCACTCATGGGCACCTGGATCAGAGACCCTGTAAACATACAGTAAACACAATGCAGCACTTGTTACTTGTTTAAATCAACTTTTTGTGATTGCATCGTCCAGGTTCTGGTTTTAGACTGTGTGAGTACAAAATGAACACTCTCTTTAGTTTATCAAATTAAATATATATGGCGCATGTGTTTGTGCATCAGCAGTCAGTGAGCAGGGATGGAGAAAAGTGGCAAACACATGAGAAAATGTTGCAGGTAGTTTCATGTGGTGCATTGAATCCCTTTAATTTCTTGAGATCCAGTGTCCACATATGTGGATATTACATTTCTGCCTCTCAGACCCATGATTCTTCTTTTTTTTTTTACTTTGATCTATTAGCCACATTTAGGGACACTGCCCACATCATCTTTTGATATCACAACATTTCACCCATTTCAGAGAAAAACAACATATTTAAGTTCAATAATAACTTATAGAGAACTCATAGAATTATATAAAAAAAAAAAAATCACACTCCCTGTACAATGACCAAGTTTAGTTATCATACTCATTAGGTCTTACTTATCCCAAACAGCAAGGTTAATTAGAAAATGCACACCATACAAAAGCTCAGGTCTTAAGAGGTTAAACTGTGAAGTTTGGGCATGTGTTTCATCTTGTTTATATTTCTCTGGACACAAAAGCTGCACAAATCAGAGGTTTTAGAGATATTTTAAAATTCTGACTTTACCCTTGAGGCTAAGAAGGAAGTATTCAGCATTTTAACACATTACTTTAGCTGATGGTTAATTGGCACTTACCTGAAGTTATCCCATCAACAGACACTATGCAATATATAATTACCTATTACTACTCATGTGGCTGGTTAGATATTAGAAATTCAAGTGCTATTCAGAGATTTACCAGCATGATTGTTGGCTTTTCTGGAATTTGATGAGTGTCAGGCTGCAGAGAAATACATTCAAATCATACTACATGTTAACTTAACCTCTTAAGACCCAGCGTCCACATGGACATTACATTTCTGCCTCTCAGACTCATGATACTTCATTTTTTTAAAAACTTTTACCTATTAGCCACATTTAGGGATACTGCCCACATCATCTTTTGAGGGAATCACAACATTACACTCATTTTAGTGAAGAAAAAACATATTTAAGTGCAATAACACCACCAACAAACACCTTATAGAGAACTTATAACACAAATAATCAAACCTCTCGTACAAAGACAAAGTCTAGTTATTGTACTTATCAGGTCTTACTAATCCAAAATAGCAAGGTAAATTAAAAAATGCAGACCAGACAAAAGCTTGGGTCTTAAGAGGATAAATGACAAGTTAAACATATTAGGAACATTAAGATGTGAGCTTTTTTTTTATCGTAGCCTGACCTTGAAACAAACTTACCTTGCCTCACAAATGTCTGACTGGTGTCCAGCAGCACTTCACAACCCTCCACTATCATTCGCTCGATGGCGAGGTTCTTCCTGATGTTCTCCGTCTCACTCACCTCATCATGCATGATTCTAAAAGGAGAAAACAAAACACTTTCATTCACACATTAATGAAATTCAAATTATTTCAGGTACGTCAGAGTGCTACATTTCCCAATTCAACACAAACCGATGCCTCGACAATCATCAGAGTCATCCATGCTTCTGTTTTTCATATGTGCTGTAAGAAAGATCTTATAATAAAATGATCTTTTTTCATTTTTAAGTTTTATTTACTTTTTTATAAAAGTGCCATAAAATGACAGGTGAAACCTCAAAACCACTTTATCATTAATCATTTAGAGGTTATTAGACGCTTTTCCAATCTTAGTATCAGCAATCATCAGTCAATAAAATCATACAAAGCTTTAAATAAAACTAATTAAATACATTGTCACACAAATTGTATTTCAACACATAGGGAAAGGACAATAGACCTACCGGGAGAGTTCCTCCAGTTTTGACTTGGCGTAATCCAGACTGTTCCTCTCCACATGCTCGTGGGGCGTGTGAGCCAGCAGCTCGTGTAATGTCAGAATGTAACGAGGGATCTGTGCAGTGACAGAGCACTTATTGATACGCTGTTCTGGTTGTGTTTTCAACACTCTCCACAAAGTTACCTTGAATCATACCTGAAACATGGGGTAGGTGAGGAAGGTCTCCAGTGTCCTCTCCTCACAGTCCGGCTTGGACTCGTACTGTTTGAGCAGCTTGTCAAAGTCCCGGTTCTGTTTGCAGTGTGCCAGGATTTGCAGGCTGTACTGGTGGTTCCTCACAAACTCCTGGTAAATGTTCAGCATTGGCAGCAAGATGTCAAACAGATCGGCTGTAAAGACAAGCACACATCTTGGTGAATACGTTCAACATGTTTGTTTTCTGAGACTGAATTTCAAACAAATCCCAATAACAACTGTCTCTCTTACCCAGCACAAGAGTCGGCCAGCTGGCTATCCGAGCCTTCAGGCCTTGGTAGAAGATCTGGTGGAGGAACATGATGGTCTCGCTGATAAGATAAGAAAGAAAAGTAGTGCACATGAGCTTTTGTTTCTCCCTCTTGTTGCTTTCACTCTGCTGAGCCACTCTCTACCCAGTCACACCACCAGACACCTGTTAAGGAAGATGCTGCTGACATCATCGTGCGTGATGGGCGGCTTCTTGGAGCTGGCAGCCATGCGCAGAGGCCGCAGAAAGTTGTTGACCAGGATGTGGAGTTGCTGGACGTATTCGGCCTCAGCTTCCAGCATGCTGAACACAACCTGGTTCCTCTTCCTCATGCTCTCTGCGTGGGGTGAACGAATGTAGTCCTGGATGATGGTTTTCCACTTCCTGCGGCAAATCCAACCTCTCAGGAAACTCTGGACCTATGCAGGAAAAAAAAGAGCAAACAAAAGTACAACTAACGTGGTTAGAGCGGGTTTGGAGGATTTGTCTGAGTTTGTAAACAGATTTCTACTACAAATAGGAGCAGTTCATCTTTCAGTTACCCACATAATAACAAAACAAGAAACATCTGAGATACCCAATATTATAAGGCACAAAAACCTGCCAGCCTTTTCTGTTTACCACTAACAATCCATTTAACTTAGGATGAAAACGACTGGATCAAAATGGACCTGCTGTTATTATTTAACTGATGGTGATAGATAGCAACAACCTGTCACTCCTCACGTGGAATATCACATCCTTTTGATCAATGATTGGACATTATAGATTATTTTACCTTGTACTAAACGGAAGCACAAGAAAAAAATCAACCTTATCTGTGTCAGTCTCAGATTTGTAACTAAAATGCTCTGGCAACAAAGACAAGCCAAAGCTAGGTCAAGTTAAAGGTGTCACAATAAAGGCAGCTGAAACATACACACCTGGTGTTTCCACAAGAAAACTTCAGCAGTGAGCATACGTTTGACACTTAACTAAAGTTACCCTGAAGCACTTTGGGGCAAAGAGTTGCCTTGAGCTTATCCTATGTTTTGAACATCGGTATAGGTGAGAAAAGAATCCAACAAGCTGTCATCTCTGTTTTGATCCAAATGAGCTCAAGAGCAGAAAAGAACCTAATGACTGTTGTAGAGAAGGAGCTCCTCTCGTAAATGCTAGCACATGTTTTCAGAATAAATGACAGCTGATAAAGACACACCAAAGATGAAATTGCATTTAAAATCCGATTCAGAAAATTTAAAAACACCAGCAGCAACAGATCAAACGTCCTCCTGTCCCCGTTCATACTTTTTTTTTTTTCATAATGACTCTTCACTTTTAAACTACTCAGCTCAAAACAAACAGGATCTCACCTTTTTAATCTTCTTGATCTCAGTGTCATCATCGCTGGGGGGAACCTCTGGGTTGGACTGGATCTTCTCATTGTCTTTAAGAAGTCCAGCAATCTAAATCAACAACAAATCAAACACTGGTTTAGGTGAGTGGGCCAACATTTTGTACTTTATATTACAACTAAACAGACCAAAGACAAACTGTGATCAAACAAATCACCTCAGACCTCATTACTACACACTTTGGCTATGAAAAGTGAGGTAGTTTATTACCCTTTTCTGCTGCAGACTGCTGTGTTAGGCACAACAACAGAAGCTGATTCATTCATACTGAAAACATCCAATTCAACTGAGGCTATCCATTAGCACATTAGAAGGAGACACATTTGATCTGGTTTAGACAGAATAATGAGGACACAAAACACTCAACAGTATTGCTGGGTCTTTAATGACGACATCCCAGAATGCCGTAAGCTACAACACTAGCTATGAACAGCTATATACAATGGTTTGGAAACTGGGATGTGATTTTTGTCTTTCTGTCCTCGTCATAGATTTCATTTTCCTACTTTTCTCTCTCTGCCTCTTGTGCGTGCAAAAACAAATCACACTCACACATTTACAGATATTACTGGCATGAAATAACAAAGCAAGTTACCTCTGATTTCAGCCGCTCTATCTCAATTTCCCCATCCTCTATCTGTTGTCGAAGTTGCTTGGCAACCGTTTTCTCCGTCTCCACTATTTGGAGTAGATGGAGATACTTCTGCATGAGGGTCTCATGCTCTGTAGCCAGGTTCCTGTAACTACACACCACAGAGAGACAGAGACAGAGAGTCATTGTCAGGACCTCATTAACACATGCTTCTCTAGTTTTATCAAAGCCAACCTCTGATATCAGCCTATGTACATGGACTTATGCAACCATTTCTTCAAATAGTTGCAGGCTTGGCAGACCATGTGAAGAGGCTGCATGCATTATCACCAGTTGTGGACATAAACCAGTTTGACAAATATTTTTGAAACACAGCTTGTTGAGCTGAAATACGTTGAACAATGTGTTGGGAGAAAGAATCCAGACATCAGATTGTTTCCTAAAAAGCTGTACAAAAACACACTTTGCCTCCTCCTTGCTCTGCTGTCTAACATGCATATATTTCAGACAAACTTGTACTGCCTTGACTGAGCACTAATCAATGCAATCTTCAATGAGTCCAATCAATTGACCTTTTGCCATACAAATGCATGCTGCTGACATTTAGAGTGATTGTGTTGCTTGGCTTTTGTGACCCTCTTTTGTTTCAGAACTGTAAAGGGGCATTTTGCTCATTATAGATCTTTGAACTCCATGAAACAAGTTTGAAACACAGGTTGAAAACATTTATTTTTAATTAAGTTTTTTTTAAGCAACAACAGAACAGGCTTCAGACTATCCAATGGAGAGTGATTATTTGTCTTACAGGGAAATTCCCAAATAATCAAAGGTCCCATATTGTGCAAAAATCCCTTTGTTAAGTCTTTTAGTGAAATTTGTGGGTCTTTGGCTTTCCTCCCAGCCCATATTTACTGACAAAACCTGTACTTAGTAGAGCTTGTGACTGGAAGATCCTGACCTGAAACAAGCTGTTTGGACTTTGTGGATTTGCTGATGTCAGCGATTCCCTTTTTTGACCAATCAGGAGCAAGTCTGACCTGATTGGTCCACCGAAACAGATATCCCCGAACCTCCTCCCCGCCAACTTCCCTCCCCACAGCTGGAGGGAGAATGCCGAAGTTGAAGAGCCATCACTGCTCTGTTTTTGGCTGTAAACAGCCACATAGTTCCATGTACAAGCTTCATATCTCGGAAGAAGACAAGACTTAGTGGCTAGAGTTCATTTATCAAGGAAATGTGCCAGCTACACCCAGTAAAACTGTGCATGTGTGTGCTAGTCCCTTCACGGCCGAATGCTTTTCCAACTTTGGACAGTACAACAGAGGGCTAGTGAATAGACTGGTCCTGATTCCAGACGTATTACCAACCATTCGCCAACAAACCTCGGACCCTGGAAATGTGAGTATTTTAAATGCTGTGTGCTGTGGAGCAGATGTAAGAGCTTTTCCTCAGTGTCCCCCCTGTCTCTGTGTTAGCTTCAGGATGCTAACTTTAGCTGTGGTTAGCCTGTTGTTTTAGCCTGTAATGTTACGGTAAACGAGCTTCACTGTTTTCTAAACATTGTGCACTCGGAGCTCGTGGCACCGCTCTCAGTGACGCGGAAGAGTGGGGCGGTATCTATGAAGGTCACGCCCACTAAATCACTGTTCTGAACAGAGGGGCTATGAGAGCCCGGAAACAATGCTGCTGTGCTTGATTTATTGGCTTTTTGGACAAAAACATGTTACTATCATTTCATGAAGACATCATATCCATATTAAACTGCAGAAAAGGAGCAGAATATGAGACCTTTAAGGATTGCATGGTTATACAATTTGGTACCATTCTCTGTGTCTCCAGGAGGATCACTCCTTCAACCTGTATGTCTTACTAACCACCCTTCAAAGTGGTTGAGACCCCTTTAACCTCACTTGTTGGCTCCACATTATCAATATCACTTGAAAAGAAAACATTTTTGACGTAGACCACATGGCTTTTTCTTTCATTTAGTGCCCCATAGTATTTCAAAAAGGAGGTATTGTGATTCAGAGAATATGAATATGAAGTAATGATGCTGAATGACTAAACTAAACGCGTGCAAGTTTATAAATCGCTGTGTTATAGAAATCCCCAAATCATTGGTTGTATTGCTATAGCTTTTTGCACATGTAACAACTTAAAGATGGTGAAAAGGGTCTCTTATGAGAGGTGACATCTCAGAGGTATGCTAGCAGGGGATGCAAAAAAACACATCTGTCGATATTGGTAAATTATTACAGCTTGGAGTTTATAAACAATGGGTTCCAGCTCGCTTTTCTTTGCATCTTTTGGCACTCTACACATACAGTTTCATCTTATAGCCATGAGAAAACAAGTGAATAATACTGCTCACACTACAAACAGAAAGAACACTTCTGACACCCAAAATTAAGTCAGCCGGCCTCTTTTACATGCTGCAAATGTGATCTAAGGGAACATCTGACAAGAGAGTACTGTGGTAGAACAAGATGTCTGTGGTCAACATGTAATAATGAGATACTCTAACAGAAAAAAAATGTTTTGTTTGTCATTCTTAGTCGCTCATGACTCATTGTTACATGTGATATGTTTATTTCCATCCTCCCATCGGGACAGAAAACATAGAAAGAAAATCACTTTGTAGAGGCAGATGGTCCTGTTAGCATTTAGAAGTCATATGTTGGTGTTAGTATAAATTTCTGTTTCTTAACCTGTTAGAAACTCCTCACAATGGATTTATAAATTATACTTTATCAGACTGAAAGTTAATGTTGTATAACTAAATATTACAGCTGTACAAACCCTGCGCATGTATGTGTTTTAACATGTAAATCCATGGGTAGTAACAGATTCCCACACACCCACACACACACACACACACACACACACACACACACACACACACACACACACACACACACACACAGACACAGACACACAAACACACACACACACACACACACACACACACACACACACACACACACACACACACACACACACACACACACACACACAAATCTTCCTCAGAGGACAGTCTCTGTTTGTCCACAGAAAGGGGGTAATGTGTGAGAGGTACCTGGCCTGTGTGATAGCAGCCACCCACTCATCACAGTCCTTGACGTCCTCTGTGCGTAGCTCCAAAGCCTTCTGGTTGTCGTGATTGAACGTGACAGTAAAGTAATACTGAAAAACAGCACAAGGAAAGAGTTGTTTATTAAAGAAAAACATTAAATGATTTAAATTCTGATGATGATATTAAAATGCCTCGATGAGGTGAAGAAAACCTGTGAATGGGAGAACCTCTTCATCACTGATCAGCTTTCTCTTCAACCTCATTTCATTAAAGTCATACACAGAATTAAACTTGCTTGTATACACACATGCATGCCTGTGTGTTTGGATGAGTGGGAGAGAGAGATCCTGAGGGAAAAGTCTTGAGAGAATCATTATAAAGCCTCTGTGCATTCTGGCTGTAACCTGGCAACTCACCTCTGAATTGGTGGAAGCCTCACGACCGACACGTTGCTTTGCTTTAGCTTTGAGTGGCTGATTTGGCTGCATTTTACTGACACAAACATCTCAACCTCTCTATGTTTTTACTGATGGTGACCTGACAGCCCTGAAGGTTTATATGGTTACGGCAGGTATGGCAAATGCTTGGTGAGATTTTTCCTTTGGTCTTGTCAGAAAAACTCAAATCAGCACAGTTGTGGTATCTGGCGTAAAGGTGCAGACAGCCTATTTGTGGTTTAAACACATCAAATAATATAACACTGATGCATTGTAAATAGACCCCACAAATCCGATATATTGGATTTTTTTTATCCCTCCCAAATGCCAAGAGCAAATCATTTGTGAAGGGGAGTAATGTTCCATATTTCCTGATGAGCAGCAGAAAGGCCCTTTGTCAATAATGTGCTTCCCATCTCCCGCTTCCTGTGAGCTGGTGTGTCAAGCCTTTTAGGAAGCTATATTTAGCTCCACATCACCACATTTTTGCCACAGAGACTTTATCTCTTGGGAAGTGAGACAACGTAGCACGTAGTAAATCCTTATTTAAAACCTGTGAGCTTTAACTGTTTAATTCTCAGTAGAATAGGTAAAGAGATGAGATTAAACACTTTTGATTATGTAATCATGTCAAAGCTACACTCTCATTTCTAAAATTCAGAGCGTTTTTACCTGTTTGAACCTCTTTAATGTTTTAACTGAATAGATAAACATTTTCAAGCACTGGTTGAATAGCCAATAATTGCTTAAAAGTGTTACATTATTATGTGTTTTTATTTGCTCTTCAGGGTTGATAAGTGCTGATAGTACATTTTCCCCATTAACTGTTCAACACATGGTTGTAGTATCAGTGATGTCACCAACCTGTTTCTCCAGCAGAGTTTTTGAAGCCCATGTTTGTGCTCACAGCACTGAAAAGCGAACACGACCTGACTTAGTTCCATTTAAGATGAGATAGAGAGGTGGTCCTCCAGTCTCTGTGAAGTCAGCAATTGACTGACTGTCTATGAAACATGTCATTTTTGCCTTTTAATTGGTAAAAATGTGTAGGTCCAATATCTTTAAAACTAACAACGTACCCCTCTCCATGACAAATTGTTTTAAATTTACTACACAAATCCATAATCAATGATAACTGGCTGATATTTTTCTTGTTATTCTGTTGTTGCAAATGCCATGGCGGTGTCGGTGGTAGTGCTTACAACTGGGAAATAAAGCCAATATTTTAACAAAACACATGACAATTTTTTCTTTTTTTTTCACTGCATAATTTCATTCTTATTTACACACTTTAAAAACAATTGTGAGTAAATTTCAGATCATATTGATATTTGGAGGTGCAAACAACATAATGGATGATTCATGAAGCATGGAAACAGAATCAGTCAATTCAAATCAATACCTGCTCTGGCCTGCTCTGGTTTTGTAGCCTTTTATTGTCGGAGCCTCCCCTTCTAAAGGACGCCGATCAAACTCAGTCAGGCTTGCTTTTTTTTTTTTTTACAGCACAGCCATGTCATAGTATAAACTTGTGAGATTTAGAGGAATAAAGCTTTATAGCTGGACCAAAATTCTTTAATCAGTAGACAACAAACTTAATATTTATTTCCTAAGTTAATGTCAATTTTGAAAAATCACAGAAAACAGGTAAGTCACTGAACACTGAAGTTAAGCTTTTCCACATTTCTCTACCCATCCTCATCTCATAACACAACACAACCTGTTTCTCCTAAGCTCGTATTTGCTGCACTTGCAAAGTGAAGCACAATCCTGAGGCATGTTGTTGCACATTTTATTGGCCCCTTCAAACACACTTTTTCAGATGCAAATAGGGGTTGCCATAGTAACTGTGGGCTTAAACGTAGCTCGCCTACTAAATGGGGACTAAGAACATTTAAAAAGTAGAACACTCCAAAGAATACAATGTGAAAGGAGACGGACAGACAGACAGGGAGGCAGGGAGGCAGAGAGATCTTCTGCCTGTTTGAGGAGTGAGGGCTATAAAAAGCCTGCAAGGTGGCAGTTGGCTTGGCATCTATTCGCCGCATTGTCCCTCTCCCCGTCACACACTGATAAGATCCAGGCGTCGCCCGGCCATTCCTCCTGCAGCTCTGACACACACACACACACACACACACACACACACACACACACACACACACACACACACACACACACACACACACACACACACACACACACACTGTACATGTACTCATGAACAAGCCGACAGAACAGAAATCTGGGATCTGTTGTAATCTGCATGTATGTAACAGGCTTTAATGTCAGAAATCTACAGTAGCATTGCCTCAGATGACCTCTACAGGCAGCTCATCGACTGGAGCGTCATTCTTTGCTGTTTCTCCAGCCAGGGAAAAGTGAAAAGGAAATCTGTATGCCCTCAGACACCTGAAGCATCGATTACACTCTCTGTCCCTATTTCACCTTTTATAGATCCACATTGGCGTTTGCAGGAAGACGCAATGAAGTAAATGCAGACTATTTGCAATCAGACTACGTACAAGAGCCTCATGCATACCTATGAGGGGACATGATGTTCAAGTTTTTGAAAAAAAAAAAAAAGCTTTAACATTTTATTGTATGAGTGCAAATTTTGTTCCCCAAATTTCACAGCTCCTCAAGACAAAATAAATAAATAAATAAATAAAATGAAGAGAATGTGTTGCTGACACATATTATGTAGAGGCACGTGCTGAACAGAGGACTGTGCTATGCTAATTGAAGGCTTTCAAATTCATTTTGTCCGCTGTTGAAATAAATTCAGCAAAGCAGCCTGCATGAACAGCTGTCAGTGGAGATGTCACTCAGTCAGTATTTCTTCTCCAGAACAGAAAGCATCTTTTGTCATTGCTCTTAAGGAATCACACTCGACAGCGAGCAGATTCTGGTAGTTCAGGATGGAAAAGGTTGTGTTTTAGTGCCTCCTAAACTAAACCTTGAGAAATACAAGCTTTTTCTGGTCTGCTCATGAAAGCAGGAACATAAATTAAGATTTTAAAAGAAAACAACACTTTTTTTAGTTTTTAGTTGTCTACATTTTGATTGGAGAAGTCGTGTTTTAAAAGTAGAAAATGATGAGTTGGCAGAGTTCAGCACCACGGACAGTGATACCTGAAGTCACTGCAGGAGCGTCTGCATACTCATACTGAACTCACGCTGTGTCTGTGCTTTTTCTGTAAAATCACTATTCATGTTGTACAATATACACGTGCAATGACCCAGCACTCGAGCCCTGACAATCTACAGTGAAAAAAATAAATGTTTATCACCAGAGGACAGGTCCAAGGTGACGTTGAGTGAGTCATTGTATCATTTGTTTTCATGTTGGGCAGAAAGAGTTGAGGGCTATTAATCAAGAAAGTGTGGTAGATGAGATAGATATGATATGTTTAACATTTGAGACCTCTGGTGTATCCATATAAAACTACAAATAGATAATTTTTGAGGGACTTATAACTTTTGTGCAAAATAAAATAACTGCAATTTTTCCCACAAAATATGTTATTTCACTGAGTGATGTTTTTACTGAGAGATTTTAGACAAAAAAATAAAACAGCAGCTTAAAATTACCAGTCAAATGTTTATAGGATCTTGTGGTTTATAGGGTTAGGTTTTGGGGTATATGGTTGACATTTTTGCCCTATTAACCCCATTTCTAGTGTAATACAGGACTCCTTAAAGGTGCGTGGAATGCCCCCAAAATAAACCTGGAGCTGTTCATTTACTGCCTCACTTTTCATTGGCACTTTATAGGTCCAGCAACTTGCTGAAGCCTTTGAAGGCTTGGAAGCATTTAAGCAGGAACTTATGCAACTCAAAAGTATAAAAGGTAAAATAAGGTTGCCCTCATACCAGGAGATACAGATTTATCTCCTGGAACAGATTTATGTTAATGGCATTAGCTGAGAAAACGGACCACCTGTTGTCAAATAAATGAAAAAAAAAAAGTGTCAAACATGTCCAAATCTCCCATCACTTTGACTTCTGCCTTTGGTTCTTCTTCAGCTCTGGTACAGAGACACCTGTAAATGCTGCAGCTGGCACTAGAGCTGTCAGAAGGTGGGTGCAGTCACAGCTCAAAGCAGCTTGACCACAACACTCTGCCTTTTACATGCTTCAATGCTACAACCTTTATTCCCAGCATCAGCCTTCCTAGCGCCTCTAAACTGTTTCTCTGGAGACAGCCATGCTTTGGCTGATATTATTTTTCAGTGTGTCACACTGGTGCTTCAGCTATCACACACATTAATCCGTGCCAATATGTGCCAGAGGTACCAAGACGAATAAGGGGGGATGTTGTAGGAAACAAAAGCAAGCCTGGGGCATCGTTTGGTTCTCATTCAAGGCTGTCGTTAACAACCCAGTGATAATGAGAGAGCTATCAAATGGAGCAGCCGCTATGAACCGGGGAGACGCAGTTGCCAAGGTAGGATGCTATTAATATCAAGACAAGGAATTAAATCAATACGTCAAAACGACAGGGAAGGGGGCAGCTGCCTCCGCAAGATGGCAACCTGCAAAGTTTGGATGCTGGTTAAGTTTACTCGCTGCAGTCCCTGGGATGTCTAAAAATAAACACTCTTATGTAAAAATACACGTGCTGCAGTAAATACTGTAATAACAGCGATAAAAGAACTAGTTAGTACATGTGTTAAAGTTTTCAAAGACAGCAGAAATAGATCCTGTTGCCTGAAAACCTTGAGATTTATTTTGGTATTTCGTGCCTCACTCGCCTTTGAGGCTGCCTGCGAGGCTATTTTAGTGCTGAATCGAGACAATCAATCAGTTAGAATGACGCCATTACGTAACACTGAACGTCAAGTGAACATCTCTGGGACATTGTTTGCGTGATAAATAGATGATGGGATAA
The DNA here is from genome assembly GCF_033239565.1 of Halichoeres trimaculatus. Taxonomy (NCBI): domain Eukaryota; kingdom Metazoa; phylum Chordata; class Actinopteri; order Labriformes; family Labridae; genus Halichoeres; species Halichoeres trimaculatus. Next base: position 24,130,326 of record NW_027437181.1, on the reverse strand, counting down.
AAACAGCAACTGTGTTGTTCGTGAGTGAGTTTGCTGAGTACTTTCCCTCATGAGTGATACTTTCAAAACAGATACAAGTACAAATGGATCACAACCAAAAGCACTGATGTGTTTGTCCGTTCAAAGACATAATTACCTGAACAATATAAGTCAGACTCAAGGGAGCTTCCTGGAGCTTACCTGCTTCTCCAAGCCTTCCTTCGCGGACAGAGACGGTTTGGGTGACGGTGCCCTATCACAAGCGCATCCCTCCAACAGGTACAGTCCGGAGGGGCGTGAGCTCGAGTCGTTTTCGAAATAAAAAAGCATATTCTGCAGCAGAGCGAACCACTTTGAATGCCATTTTGTGTTGTCTGAGCTTTTCTTACTCAGGCACCCTCGCCTCGTGCCATCCTTCTTTGCCAAAACAGCCAGATAGGTGATGTGGCCATCATTGAGTCTCATCCCTTTCTGCATTTTGGCTGTGAGAGGATCCGTGAGGATCTGCCTGCTGATTCTTACATGTTCTTCTTCTCAGCACCTCCGAAACACAGTCAGACTTGGTGGGCAGCAGCCCACTCCTGTGTGCCCATCCACAGTTGCCACACTAACGTCTGCAGCGGCACTGAAAAAAGGAACAAAATATGAGGGAGAAAAAAGAGGAAAAAGAAGAAACGGATGCACGAGAAGAGTCGAAGTTTCGCATTCAAACGCTCAGTCTCCACACAGCTAGCATACCCCAGAAACCGCGAAGCTATCTCAGAAAAGCCTTTCTCATGAGCCTGGATCGCTCATGATGAGGACTGAGGTGTCCTCGTGTCTACACACGCGCACTAGGCGCGCGCACACACAGCATCCTGCTCTCACAGAGGGAGGAAGCGCAGTCACGTGACCTGTCCCTGGAGCAGCAGATTTCAGCACCTTGGACAGAAACTCTGAGAAACGACAACACATGCGAAGAAGCACTCGGCTATTTCTTGATGAGAATGGTGACAATTTATCTGCAATGTCTTCAAGAAGTTTTACAAGTGACGTTTAGGAATTTAAAATAAAAAACAGTCAAGTTATTTGAAGTGTTTTTATAACTTCTGAAGGATTTTCAAGTTGAAATATCAGTTGATCAGAAAATGGATACAAACTTGATTTGCCAAACATTTTTTCTTGTTTTTATTACCCAAACCCAAATCCTATCATGACATTACCTGACGTAACAAGGGGCCCTTTAGATTGCGAGGTCCTATTGCGTAAACAAGCTCTTTTAACCTATTGTTGCTCTGAAATTCTGCTAACCCATTGATAAATTGGTTCTCACAGCACAGAGAGCAGAAATGTTTGATCTTTGAGTCAAACCCTGCTATGCATATTTGAACCCTGATCTTTTTACACCACAGCTGAGAGGTTTAACTTTGGTGATAAAGGAGCTAAGATGTTTGACTTCCAGTGATTATTAATTTAAACAAACTATATCAAACTTGAAAAACATCAGTACAACTAATGCTGCTTTACTTTAGCTGTAAAGGAAAAAATGATACCTTCAACTCAAATCCGTCTCTGTCTTTCAAGAAGAGATGACAATAAGTATGTTCTTCAAGCATACTTCCTCTGGATCTGCCCATATTCACACTTCCTGTGTAATTAAAATGCTGAGGACACTCCACTGGCCACGCTGTCAGGGAGACAGGTGCTCTCTGATGTTGAACAGCCCAGAAAGTGCCTTAAACAGTTTGAGTCAGTATGTAGCTCTTTAAGTTTGCACTGTTTTTAACACTGTAGTCTTTCAAATAATCTTAACTCCTGTCTTTTCTCTTATCATTATATTCTCTCAGCGAAACACTGATTTTTTTCTGTTATATTTATTGCCTTGACCTGGAGTGAATAGACTTTTATTTTGCAGCAACAATGTAATTTGAAAATAATCTATGTCCACTAAACCTTTGTCTGCGTCTTTTTCTGTTCCTCTTTTACAGAATGGTTCACAAAAGCCTCTCAACGCTGTCCACTGCTGGAACATTTACATATCTGAGAGGGTGAGAGGGATACTCATTAGGGCTGGCCCATAATTAATCCTGGATTAGCATATTGGGGCGAGGACACAGACAATGGTCTGTTTCATCACAGGGTATTTCACAGTAGGATCACAGTGCTCTGTCTGTGTGCGATCATTAAAAGGATCCAGGGAGGTAACAGGGTATAATTGAGTTAGATTCAACTGCTCCTTTTGTATAAATTCAGCTTTTTTGTTCTTTTGTGCAGAAAAGGAGGCGACGATCCATGTCGCTCAGTATTGCATTTTCCTTTTTTTTAAGTGACAGGTAGAGTCAAACAAAACACATAAAGGTGAAAGGAAAGAGATGCAACAGAGTGGAAAAAGCTGCAATTCAGCCCCGTGCAGTCAGCAGTAGAGGGATCCACCAGGGCGCCCCAGGCCTGGCTCCTTCCATCCCATAATCAGCCCCTCAGACGGGAGTGGTAATGAGGTGGTGATTCTCCTCTCAGACTCGCACTGATAGTAAAGATTATTTTTATGGCTTCCTATTATAGATGGTATAAAATGGAAAGTGACACAGAAGATGGAGCAGTGATGACATTTGACAAAGGTCGTGAAGAGGATTTAAACCCATGACGGTGTGACCAATCAGAATGCAGCTTTGTGGGGGCAGAACCCACAGCCACAAATGCAGCAGGATTTTGACCAAACCTTTCTTTCTTTCTGTCTTTCTTTCTTTTTTTTTTTTTTTTTTTGGTCACTGTCTGTGTAATTATTTATCAAAAATCTGGGCTGAAATAGAAGCCAATATAAAGTTCTAATAACTAAACCAAATATCAAAAAGAAGCTGAGCACACTTGGAAAATCTTGTGATCAAGTTGGGATACTTTTATGGGCGCTGTGGAGAGGAAAAAAAACAACAACTTAATTCTACACTCATTATCTCAAAGCTTTAGTTACTATCATGACAAAAAGTCTTACTTGTAGTCAGGAAATAAAGGTCTGCACAAACAGCACACACACAGCATGGTTATCCTGTCGGTCTGATGTTTTTCTTGGATATTTTTTTCTGATGGCTGCAGGGAGGTAACATTTTTATGGCATATCCAGTTGTAAAGAACTAAGGCTGAGAATTATAGCTACAACAATATAGCATAACTAGGGGCATGGTTGTTGACTGTAAGACTGGCCTGTTGTAGTTGTTTCCCAGGTGGTGACTGCACCTGTTCCCCAGGTCCTATAGTCCTCAGAAGTTGAAGTCAGCATTCCAACATGGCAGCCACCATCTGTGGGCTTCATTGTGCTTCTCAAGAAAACAATGGGCCATGTCAATGAGACCACAAACATGTTTTATACAGTCCATTCTCTGAACACTATGAATACATTTGCATCCATTTGATATCAGCGACAATTTTTATTATGCTTAATATTACCATTTTTTTTCTTTCTAATTAAGCTCAGTGTTTTTCTATTTTTGTATTTTTTATATTTCATGTTTATTCACAATAAATGGAGAGAGTGCAGTTCAAACCAGTGTCAAATTCTTTCTATTTTTGAAGATACCTGGCAGAAAAAGGTTATTCTGATTCTGATTCTTAAGTTATACTGGGTAGGGATATGACATCGCTTTTCAGGGACAATAAAGAGAAGCAAATAAAAGCATGATTACAAGACACAGTGTCACTGTATCAGGGAAAAAAAACAAGTTACTTTTAGTTTTCATGGTGAAAAATGAACGTGAAGGCACATATGCCATTCGTTAAGTGTGTAAGCTGCATTGTATTAGCAGACTGTGGCCTGCTGGGACTACACAGTTTGCCATGTGAGACAATCTAACATCTCTTTCTCTCTCTGACTGAAGTTACTATCAAGCAAATATTTTCTTCTGATCTGTTTCTGATGACAGAGCAAAATTTGACAGAAGAATATGTGTAACTGGGTAGTCAGCATTTGTACCCAGATGTTACAATGAAATTAAAATCTGGATCGCTTTACTTCCTTTTGATGCATTGAAAACAGTCCTTTCTGTGGCTACCAGAGTGTTTGTATCAGGGACAGGGTCTCTGCTTGTCCTCTCTGGTGGCAGATTGGTCGGTGTGGGCAGCTCTCAGACTCTGGGAGTTGGCCACAGCTCCCTAAGCTCTTCTGTGTGCCATGTGCTGCATGTAGGGTCACCACCTGGCTGCAGCCTCCTCCAACACAAGAGGGGTCTGGCTGCATGAAGCTAGTTCCACTGCAGACCTCCACTGAGAAGCCACCTCAACTATGAGGCCAAAGGGGCGGGTCTTGTTTTGCTACACTGGGAGGTGACTCTAGATGACTGTTTTTCATTATCCAAAGTTGGGCTGTCACAGTATTTGAATTTCAAGTCATAATCACTGTGGTTTGAGAAATTCACCATAATGACACTACTGCAATATTAACTGGAAAATAAAACCCAACAACAAAAGAGCATGTTGTCAGTAGGATGAGTCTTCATATTCACTCATCATCTCTTTGGCAAACACATATACACATGCTTTACAGAAGATATTATCTAGTGTAGTTATCTTTTGAAAAAAAAAAAAAAACGGTTTTTTTTCTAGTGCTTTTATTTTGAAAAGTCAAAAACCCAATTTCCTGTGCATGTTAAATTTGGCAAGTTAAAAAAAATAAATAAAAATAAGAAACAAACAAACTGAAAAAACAAAAATGTAAAAAGAAAACCACTGTCAAGCTTTCTTGCCTTTATCTGTTATTATGTTACTTCCTGGAATCTGGGCATGCCAACAGCTACCTGAGCAGGTAGAAGTGCTTGAGCAAGAGTCCTGGGAAGGACCAAACCATTTCATGTAAATCTTACAGAGGATGTCTGGATATTTGTCTTTCACCACAAAAAAATAAAAATAAAAAAATATTAAATTAAATTAAATTAAATTAAATTAAATTAAATTAAATTAAATTAAATTAAATTAAATTAAATTAAATTAAATTAAATTAAATTAAGAAATGAAGGGAAAAATGAATAGGTAAATGAAATGAATGAAAACCAAATTACAAAAATTGGATTATTTTTATCTCATTTCATTTTATTTTCTGAACCACTTATCCTGTTCAGGGTTACGGGTGCCTATCCCAGCTATCATTGAGCAAGAGGCGGGGTTCACCCTGGACTGGTCGCCAGTCAATCACAGGGTTGACATAGAGACAAACAACCATTCACTCACACAATTTGGAGTGTTCAGTTAACCTGATGAGCATGTTTTTGGACTGTGGGAGGAAGCCGGAGGTCCCAGAGAGAACCCACACATGCACCAGGAGAACATGCAAACTCCACACAGGAAGGCCCACCGGCCTGGGAATTGAACCGGTGACCTCCTTGCTGTGAGGCTGCACTGCTAACCGTTGTGCCACTGTGCAGCCTAAATTAGATTTATAATAATAATAATAATCAAATAAGAAAATGTATATTCCAAAAAAATGGACAAAGGGAGGGGGGTTCTGAACACTGTGTAGATGGTGTACTTTACTTAAGTGTGAGGTTAGAGTCAGACGCCTGGTGCTCCCAGCTCAGCATATCTCTAAATGTCTAGCCAGACTCTTTTTCTGTGTTGTTCCCAAACGGTGGAATGAATTACCCAACATCATATGATCTGAGTCCCTTTTCTACTTTTAAGAGATATCTGAAGACTCATCTGTTCAGGGAACACTTAGGCACTTGATCTGACCCTTTTCCTCTTGGTCCTCTGGGGTAGAAGGAATCAGAAGGTCTAAGATCCAGCTCTCAGTGAATACTTGGCACTGACAGTGCTGAATAGTGAATGTTTTTGAATGCTGAGTGATATTGTTGATGATGAATTATAAGTTTTGGTTACATTATTTTAAGAAAGAAACTTGCACATCCTCTTGCACGAGATGGCAGCACCTGTGGCGGCACTTTGTCACACTTACTAAGGTTTTCCCCTGTAGTCTAAATTCTTGTTGGTGTACACAGGTGTACCCAGGTGTACCCCAGGGGTCTGATAGTGCCAGAATGACATCTGCCTCTCAGTCTAACAGTTGTCATCCCCACAAGCTGTGCAGCCTGCAGCATCAAACAGCTGATCCTACGATATGCTAATGCCATGTAAATGCCACAAACTCGATCTGGAGGTGAAGCATATTAATGAAAAGCCAAAGCATGGGAAGAGTTCTGTCCTTGACAAGTCCACCATCACATCTTCAACTGTAGCTGAAGGTCAGAGAGCAGAACATCACTGCAGACACTGCTGAGGCTGCGGGCAACATCTGCTGTGACACGTGGCTGCAAAGACACACACATGGAGTCACGTGTGTTAATAACAAGCACATACTCAGATATTTGCACTTACAGATTCAGTTCTACATTGTACACATAAAAGTCCTGCCTGTTAAATGAATGAGGCTTACTCACATATGCATGTGTTCATTATTGTAATACAGTCAGTGTGGAAGAATTTTTAGCAGATTATATTTTTGATCACATGGGTTATGTCACTTGTTGGAAGATTTTACAGACTCTCTCAGCTTCTCTATTTGAAGCCTACTCAGAAAAGATATGGCAGGGATGTCTATTTGTTCTACCGATGTTTACTGCCCACATTACATGCAAAGCTGGTGCACAAGGTCAGCTGGAGAGCAGAGTGGCACAATGTGGCACAACTGCATGTATAAGGAAAGGAACATGTTTTTTTTATGTTTATCTATTCAAGTAAAAATGTAACTCGGTCACAAATTCACATCTAGTGTAGGGCTCACAATTGGTGAAAGTCTCAGTCATATTCACAACACTTTTAGAAGTGTTACATGCTTACAGCTGTTAATCTCGCTTCACTGGCTTCCAGTAGCTGCTTGAATCAAATTCAAAGCTTCTTCTGGCTTACAAAACATTAACAAGAACGGCTCCTGCCTACTTGGGGTCCCTCATCCAGGTCTACACTCCACCTCGCTCTCTTGGCTCTTCTTGTGAAAGACGCCCGGTGGTCCCAGCCCAGTGCAGCTCCAAATCTCTAGCCAGACTCTTCTCCTCTGTTGTGCCCAAATGGGGGAATAAATTTCCCAACTCTATACGATCCACAGAGTCCCTTTCTACTTTTAAGAGTAGTTGTCTGAAGACTCATCTGTTCAGAAAACACTTGTGCACTTAAGCTGACCCTTCTCCTCTTGTCCTCAGGGGTAGAATGAAACAGTCGGTCTAAGACTCAGCTCTTGTGATTTTTCAGGACTACTACTGAATGTTGTTAAATTAATGTTGTTCTACTGTTGCAGCAATTAATTGTGGTTTGTTGGCTTGTTGATTATTCTACCCCACCCCCCACCCCACCCCACAAAAAAGAAAAGAAATCCTGCACTTAACAGCTGCACCTGCAGCCGAAAAACTTGGAGCACTGTTGTTGCACGAAGGTTTTCCTCCTGTCTAAATTCTTGCTTGTGTTGTACGTCACTTTGGACAAAAGCGTCTGCTAAATGAAACTGTAGAATTGTAGAACATGACTTCTGTTACTCATAGTGGTGGCACATAAACTCTGGTGAATTATCACCTGACTCAGGAGTTGAAATGGATCATAAGCTCTACAAATTGGGTAGTGTGCATTTGACTTTAATCAGGTGAAGTAATAATTCAGAATTAATGTTAACATTGCTCTACGTGTGCATGAAGTCTTTTTTTTTTTAATCTGGGCATGCCAGTATAGCCTTAAAGACACTGTGAGGAGGATCTGTTTTAATTAGGCTGCAACGACAAGTTAGGCCAAGAGTCTCACAGTCCATACCATAAAGATGTGACTCTAAACAAGGTGTGCTTTTGCTTTGGAAATGAACGAAGATCAGATCTTTTAAAACAACATTTTTTTAGTCAAGACAACTTTCTACCAGATACAGAGGTAAGGTATTTTTCAACAGTTACATAGCGCTGTTGTATGAAACGTGATAGTTATAAGTCTGCGCTGTAGTTTAGTAGCCGTCTATATTTAGCGCTACAGGCAGCCCTGTGCTCTAAGACATGTCCGTAATGTGTAACGTTAGTGAATCCTGGTTTTGTCCTACCAGTCATCTACCAAGCAGAGCTAACGTAACCTCACTCTTCATTTCATTGATAGACTCTCAAGTTTGAACAGACCACTGCAGAATAACTGCTGACTGTGGGATGGAATGAACAATATCACAAACAGTTTAGCCTGTGTTTTAGCCTTTAGCTTGTGTTGTAGCCTTTAGCTTGTGCTCTTCCACTCTCACATTTAGCTTTCTACTGCTCCTCTGTCCCTTGTCCGATGGTTAGGCTCCTGTGTGTCCATTACTACAGAATTAATCACAGAAATTGTTTTCAGTAGTGAAAAACACAGATCTCTCTTCTCACTGCTTAACTTCGTTAGCTGGCGTGGTGTTGTTATAGAGACTCCGTCGTGCTGTAAATCAATCCAGTCATGCTCAACCTGATCCTCTTCTGTACCCTTTTTTGTTACTAATTGTGAATTTTAAAAAACATAATCTTCGAAATGCAAAGTCACAAGCAATCTCCTTACCTTGCATTAATAATACATTTATTTTGTATAACGCTTTTCACCAAAAAAAAAAAAGTTATTAATAATTCTATTTTGTATCTGGATCAAACCTTCTTTGATCAAAATGCTGATTTCATTAAAGGAAGTGACTTTTTAATACCAGACTCATGTTGATTTCTGATTTAAGGTCACACACAGGTGTGAAAGACAAAAAAGCTCAACATGTGGACTATTACCAAACAAAAAGAAAAGTATAAAAGGTAAGGGTGCATCATAAATGGCACATACAATTGCATGGCTACGGTGTTTAAACACAGTATACATGCAGCGTGCACACACACACACACACACACACACACACACACACACACACACACACACACACACATTGCCACAAAATACTAACACACATATTCCAACATAGAGTACTGCTCATCCTCTCCACTGTCTTGTTCCTTTTTTTAGAGGCTGTTCGGTGGAGAGGCCCAAAATTCAATCATGCATTTTCTCTTGACTGGAGCCCTCCTCCATATTTAGAGAGTCTATTTGTGGCAGTTTCTCTCTCCACAGTAGCCTTTGCCGTACCCCGAGGAGAGGAGAGGAGAGGAGGGGGGGACTAATAAACCTCCCAGAGTATCCCTCGTCTTGTTTTCTAACTGCAGCAAAGCTGGCACAGACAGGCTGCAGAGCACACAGAGCATGACTGCGCTGATAATCTGGAAAAGAAACAGAGCTGAGAGTCACATAAAACTAGATGAACAGATTGTCTGACTTGTGTGGTTTTTCTCAAATCCCCTCTACTTGCTGTGTTATGGATTTGGGTTTAAACTCATTAACTTTGTGTTGACTCTTCTCTCTTTTTAGTTCTGATGAGATACTCAGGTTTAAATGATATAGTGGTTTTTAAGGTTACTTTGTGCAAGACTTTTTTTGTTAAAAACACTATAATGAGGAGAGCTTCCATAAAGGGATCTTTTTTGCAATTAGCAGGAAAAAAATAATCACCATATACAGAAGTTATCATGTCCTATTCCTCATGGAAAAACCAAAATGTGTCATTTATGGGTAGGGATGGGAATTTAAAACCGGTTCCTGTTGAGAATCGATGAGAAATGTTTCAATCCATCGATATCGTTAGCCTTTGTGTTTAACGATTCCCTTATCAATTCTTTACATTGTGCCGGAGCCGCCGGACCTTATGTCGACTAGTCTGCTGCAGCTATCTTACCTTAGCAGTTAGATAATGTTTCCCAAGAAAACTCTGATCCAGGATTTTCAGCTTGAAGTTTTACTGAAAAACTGACTTCATAAAGAAATGTACATTACTCTCTCTCAGGAGATTCATATTCAGTACATTTGAAATGGTATAAATCACCTTATTTACCATAATAACAAAATAATGCAAGCTTGATGCTAAGGTATATGGGAAACTGCATTGATATGCTAGCAGTTAGCATACATCAGTATGACTTCAGCTATAGAATAGAATTTCAACTTTCATCACAGAAACATATCACATCAACTCTTTGTAAAAAATACTGAGAATTTCAAATGTCTAAAGCTAACAGGCTAATGAAAGGCTCATGTCTGACTTCATAACTACAGAAAGCTTCCAAACAACTTAAACCATTGCTATGACCACTTTGAGACACTAGATGGCCTACTTGAATTATTAATATACTACAGTACAGTACATTAACATCACATTGTGTGCAATTTTGACCTGTTTCTGTATAATTATGCCCAGACTCAGGGACCAATTACATTTTATTCACTTACAGTATACACTCAATTAAATGTTGTTGACACAGACAACAGGAATTAATAAGAGAATTGATAAAGAATCAGATCGATAACCAGAATCGATGAGGGCATGGGTATTGACAAAATCTTATCAATTCCCATCCCTGTTTATGGGGCCATGCTCAAACTATTCTTTCATGTTACCTCCACTGGGGTTGTCTTCACTGTATGAGCACACTCTATTGGGCGCTGAATGTATAACAAGAGTGAGTTCTTAGTGCTGAGGATGAACATGAAGGGAATTGGCTTTGAGCGCCAACTCCCCTTTGGCTAAAATAAATCTACATCAAGCTACTTACAGCTACAGAAAAGTCTTTCCGTTTGCAACATTTTCAGGATCAGGCTCAGTGGACAAGCTCTGTCTGTGAAAAGATTGAAAAGTATGAGGCTTGCTGCTGTTGTCAGCTATAGTTTTTTGAATTTAGACATTATGAGCTCTGTAAGATGATGCATGATAAGAACACCTTTCTTACCCCTATGGCAGATTTCTTTTTATTCTTTACAGGCAACTCAGGTGTCAATTTTGTCCTCTAATAATATGAGTGAATGAGGCTTATATTACTCCTTGTAGTTAAAACTCAAATCTCAAATAATAATAATAATAATAATAATAATAATAATAATAATAATAATAATAATAATAATAATAATAATAACTAAAAGTGAAGAAAACAAGATCATAGAAAGGGTGTCACTGCTTAAACTGGCTTCTGCATTTTGTGGTAACCTTAAGATAATAAACTGTCTCAGTTAACCAAGCATTTACTTGCTTTTAAGTCTTTTTTTGTTCCTTTTTTTGTATGACAGTGAAAGGAATCCTATTCGTTCACTAAATTCCTTCATTTTTTTCTCTGACAGCTTTGTAGAGTAAACAATGATGTGGAGTGTCGCAGGACAATGCCAGTCGAAAGGCTGATGCCGGAGAGCAAGAAAGGGAGACAGAGCAGAGAACAGATGTACACATGAGGCAAAACTCAAGGACACTTATCACACCGAGAAAAAAAGAAGAGACACGAGGTGCTGAGAGAGCAAGAAGCAGAAAACACATGACTCAAGGTCAGTTATGGAAAAAAAAAAAGTGGAAAACATGGTGTGCTGCTGCATTGAATAAAAAATGAGTGATAAACTGCTTTTCAAGGAACAGTGTGAGGAGGTTCATGAAGAGTTTAGAAAGAGTTGCATTGTTTTATGATACAGAAATTAAAATACAAGCGTGAAAGTTGCTCACATTGTATTTAGGAGAGGCTAAAGGGTGATTAAGACACCCATCCGTAACTTTTAAACCACAGTTAGAAAATAAATCACCCAATGTACAATGTGTGTCAATCAGCGTTTCAGACTCTAGCTGTTTTTTGAACCAGGCTGTACATATGCTTTTTAATATTGTAAAAGTTAGTTTTTTGGCTGGGTGTGTACGTGACTTTCAGTCTTTCTGCAGCCAGCTTCAAGCGGATTCTCAATGAACAGCAACTTTCAGCACTTCCACATAGGCTTCATTTTTCTAAACTGGATGTTGCCCCCTTGGAGTTAACACCAAAAGGGACAATTGGCAATATTGATAGTTGAAAACATTATTTTTATCTTCAAGGAATACGTTAATGTCAACACAGAAACAGATCCATTAGCTAAGGGAATCTAAGCTTTCCCTATGCCATTCAGTAAGACCATTAAACAGTAATGTAAGCTGAAGCAGCTAGTAGCTACTTAGCTCACCTAGTGAAGCCCTGTTCTCCTCAGCTTTGATCTGATTCCAGTCAGTACTTAAGATAACTTTAACTGGTTTCTTTTTCCTAGTTGATTAACTGGCAATTGATAAATCATTCTCAAAAAACTATAAACACTTAAAAAAAACATTTTCCATAACCTTATATAAAAAAAAGTTGTTGTTTTTTTTGAAGATACAATGATGTTTTAATGACAGCCCCACTATACAGAGCAGGGTTGTCGTCTGTTTCTTCTTGTTGACTAATTATGAACTGTGAAGTCTTTTCTGCCCCCATTTTCTTTCACCAAGAGTCTGGGCTCTACAAGCTAAAAATCACTGGTTGATAACTTGGAGCTGTTTTCTGTATCATGAGAGCGTTGTAACTGTATCGTAGGGTGGACACTGTTCATTCTGTCACTACAACCCTGTCAGTATCAAAGCAAATGCAATGCTTGCCCTCTAGTGTTTACAGGCTGACAGTAAGAGCAGATCTGTGTTGGATCTCACTCTGCTGGGCTTGCCACTTCAACTGCCAAGTCCTGATATGTGCTGGCAACCCTCTATGATCTCATTTCACCCCTCAGTGAACAGCAGGGATCAGCACAGACACAACAGCGGCAGCAGCAGCGGCTCCACTGTTTCCTCTCATCTGTTCAGCTCCCAGCGAGGTCGACAAGCTCACTTTCAAAGTCCATCAGGTGCAGAGTACTTCCTCCACACGTTAAACCGGGGTTGTGTTGTGTTGATTCTCCCACATGGCGACATTTATTTATTAATTTAAATGTTTGTTTGTTTGTTTACCCTGAAATATGAGGTACATGTTGGTGTAAACACAAATGGAGAGCTTTATAGTTTGTGTAAAGAGTGGTGTTAACAAAGTTTGGATGATTACAGCTCTCATAACTTGTGCCATATTTATCCAAGGTGCAGACTGAACTCCATCTTTCAGTAGGAGCAATCTGATCTTTTACAGATGTATATTTCAAGACTAAGAAGAGAGTGCTGGGACAAAAGGGAAAAAAAATCCCATTTTCTCCAAGATTTCTCTTTTATTGTCCTGATAGTGGATCAGGTAGAGGTTAAATGAAAATATGAAAATAACTTCACAGTCGGTGTTTTCATCACGGATAAGTAAACTTTTGTAAATAAGCCAGGTTAAAGTAACAGATTTTTTTTATATCAAACCTTGTGTTCACAAACAGCTCTTGTGATGTGGTCTGTGACACTTGGGAGATGTGATATTTTTGGTCAAATAGCTATTTTTTTCCTCATGAAAACAGATATTTAGTTTTATTTTCATGATTATTTTGATTTAACCCATATGTCTGCTGTATCAGTTTCCTCCTTTGGCCACTAGAAGGCACTAAGCCCCAAGAGACAGATCAAATGTGATTCCTGATTCTGAAATCTCTTCTTTTACAATACTCAGATCATTTCATTAAAGCATTGCATGCAGTTTTTATCAGTAACATCCATGGAGCAGTTAACACTTAAAAAACCAAGACATAGATATTTTTAGCGCTTAACAAATTTATCAGACCATTCGCCATAAAAATGAAAAAAAAAAAAAAAAAAAAAAAAACGCCCAGCATCATGGAGTGCTTTAACTCTGACTCTTTGTTTTCCAGAAATTTTGCTTCTCTAACCATTTTAAACATGAGTGACGAGTTTCAAACAGATTTTATGTTTTTATTCCCAAATTTGAGCAAGAAGCCAGAAAACTGTCTGTTTCAATTCTCAGAGAAGTCAGAATTTTTTCAGAGATAACATATAAACTATAGATCCAATTTTCTGTTTAGGAACACAAGTTATTAGCTGTTATTAGTGAATTAAAAAATAATGTACTTTAAGTTTCATTATTATTTATCAATTATTTCTATTTCTATTTCTATTTCTGTTTATTTTTGTAAAACAGTACATTTAAGTTTCCATTGATAACAAAAGTTATTAATTTGTGGAACTTAATATATCATTTTGATTTAAGTGCTTGCACACTCTGGTAAATTAACCATTACAGAAACAAAAAATATGCATTGGTAGTCACACTGGTGGTTTCAGCCCCTGTGAACCCAAAGAGGGAAAAGTGATACAGATTATGGATGGAAAATATGAATACGTTTGTAATATTAGTCAGATATCCTATATGACAGTTGATTGGAAAAGTATCATAGAGACAGAAACCGTGTATTTGATATGAGTTGAATTAGCATCGTTGATATGAATGTATTGTGCGCACGCGTGTGTGTGTGTGTGTGTGTGTGTGTGTGTGTGTGTGTGTGTGTGTGTGTGATTATTTTAGCTGCCAGGCTGTTTTACACTGGAAAAAAAAAAAGGTTTAACTAGATTATAAAAACTGTGAAAATATGTGAAGCATTAGCAGTGAAATCAAAGTGTCTTATTTGTTGTTTGAACTTTATTGTCAGCTCTTTTTTGTGGCATTTTTTCCCTTATCAGATAGGACTGCTGAGAACAAACAGGAAATGTCAGGGGTAAAGAGTGGAGGAAGTCATGCAGCAAAGGGTTGTGGCCTCAAATCAAACTAGCAACCACTGCAACAGACCATAGCCTGGGTACACGGGACACCCACAAAAACTACAGCCGACCTCATTACAAACTACTCTTTGTTTAAAGATTGACATCGTGAGTTTTTGATCTCTTTGGTCACACTATTGAATTAAAATCATCATAGGCGTAAGCTTCTATGTGTTTAGCTGCAACGAAAAGTCTAGATGTCTGCGTTAGAAAGGGTCTATTGGTAAAAAAAAAAAAAAAAAGTGTGAAAAATGAACAGAGCTACAGTTGGAGAGGGTGGGTCATCCTTTTAACTTTTCTCTTAACCAATCAAACTGATTTTTTTAAATGATAATTCTGTTTCTCCAACTATCGCTCATGTTGGTCATATTTGCAGACAGATTAAAACTATGCACAAAGCTCCAAACTGACCCTTTTCACTGGCAAACTTTTGACTTAAAGGAGCAAGTTACTGTAACGTATGACGCACATTTCATTACAGGTCAGCTCATTGTGCTTCTCACTGATGGTACAAAAAATGTAGTATAAGAAGTAAATCAATTAAGCTTACATCAAATGAACACCACAGAGCACAGCAAGCAAACACCTAAATTTCACGTCCACTCACAGAAACGTGGTGGATAAAGCTGATTCAGCATCAATAAAGTGGACTCTTTCTCCTGGCCTGTTGGTGGAAGATGCACAGGTACAGGAGGGTAAACCTGGTGCATGCTGCAGGAGGCATGTGGAGGCATTCCAGTGAAGTCTCTGTGATGGAAGATTGGACACGCCGGGGGCTGCTTCCCCTGCTGCCTGCCCAGGGTGAACATCGCGTGTGATGTGAGGATTAGACTTTATGACCAGAACATTGAAGCTTAGGATGATAAAATGGTGTGATGGTCAGATTTTTAATGTTTGGTTAACAGCACTGAGGTGTT
This sequence comes from Halichoeres trimaculatus, assembly GCF_033239565.1. Lineage (NCBI taxonomy): Eukaryota > Metazoa > Chordata > Actinopteri > Labriformes > Labridae > Halichoeres > Halichoeres trimaculatus. The sequence goes on along the minus strand of NW_027437181.1, from coordinate 24,114,906 downwards.
AGAACTGTTCAGCGGTTGGCTTAATCTTAGATTTCCAACTTTTACTTTGAAACAAACTTCAGTTTGGTGTACACTCATGGAATAAAATGTTATTTGGATGTTAAGTCTTTTAAATTTCCTCTAGTTGTGGGATTTTGACATTTGGTTTAGTTTTTTGAGTAAATAAAAGTACTGTGTGTTCTAAAAGCCCCATCACGTTAAATAATGTGGATGAGTTTAAATTGTGTCGCAGTTGTTAGTAGTGACATATTGTAGCAATTAAGAAAGTATACACCTTCATCAATATAAGCCTCTACCTGTGTTGGTGTGTGAGAGCACACATCTATAAAAGCTAATACACACGTGTGATCCCAGCAGCAGAGTGATGGGAGCCTGGCAGCACACAGGACAGGAATGTGTCCGCTCTAATCCCTCTGAGGGACAGAAGATGTTTTAGCAGATCTCCTCTGCTCCACATGAGAGGCCCTGTCATCTGATGTTCCCACAAAACCCCCGGAACAGGATAAAGCAAGCAGACGGCTGTTTGGTTAGCACCAGACTTTCACACTGATGAGAGGAACTCAACTAAATGATCAACAACAATGGCAGCAGAGATGGCTGCTGCCCTTCCTCTCCCAATGGTATGCTAAGACATCACAAAGTATCAAGAGCAGTGTGTCAAACCATGCGGAAGAGGGCTGTGGATTGAAGCTGCATGCTAATGAAAGTAAAGCTAATGAGTTCACCAAATTCATCTTCACAGTTAGTGAAAATCAAGCTGCACACAGTAGTTTGTTTTTAAAGTTTACCTTCAAAGGTTAATGTATTTAAAGCTCCAGTGATGAGTTTTTAGCTGACTATGAAATAAACTAAATTTTTCTGACCTAAAATAGAACATAAGATCCTTAGAGTAAAGATTAGATGTATTATCTTATTAAATGTTAATGCCTAAAACTACAGCCACTGTTTGGGCAGAGGGTGAACATTATTAACAGTCTTCTTCAGCAGCTTTTTGGAAAAATAATCAGTGACAAACATTCTCGTTGAGTAAAATATTGAACAGTTAAATTAAAATCAGATTTATTTGTTATAAAAAAAAACTGTAGGGCAGGGGTGGCCAACCAGTCAGAGACCAAGAGCCACAAAAATTACTGTGGGAGAGCCACATCACACACATGGTCTTACAAGCACCAATTTTCAAAGCGAGGTTTTATTGTGTTGGTGTGTTGAAAATCATACGAGAGAAGAGAAACTGAAACTTAAGTATCAATCCCAACTGATCCCAATGTTGGCATATATATATATATATATATATATATATATATATATATATATATATATATATATATATATATATTTCAGATTGATTGGCACACCACTGCTCATAACTATATAAATATTTTTATGAATGGATCGGAGAGCCGCACACCGAAAGGCAAAGAGCCACATGGTGCTCGCGAGCCACAGTCTGGCTACCCCTGATGTAGGGGATAAAACTCAGCAGACATTTGATGAGACAAAATGTCTGATGCTGTCCCATAACTTACACAAACCCAAAGTTCTTCAAAGAAATACAAAAATCTGAACCAACCAATTCAAATTATAATTTAGATTAACCTCTCCAAACTACCAATATGGGGAAGATTGTGATAAAGAAATTTTGGAACCTTATTTTTATTGAGAAAACCGCTCAGACATAAATCATTTGAAGTTAGAATCAAACGTTAACTGCTGCCCTCACTGCCCATCATTCTCTTTTCTGGGAGAAGAAAATGTCACCACAGATTTGCTATAACTTATTAAAAAAATTCCTAATGGAGGATTGGAAAGTGTCTGTGTTTGAACAAAGTGGTGATAAAAGTCGTCAAATAAAAACACGAGAGTCATGACTCTGGACTTGAGGATTTTGATGGGAACCATCCGTTGAAGAATCCTGGGCAGCACAGCGTGTGCTAAGCCCGGCGGACAGCTGACTCAGCACCTCCCCTGTTGTCTGTGTGCTCACTCGACTTTGTGTTTATTCCCGGCGACAGGATACAGCCTCTGGGCAACACAACTCACAACCATCTGAAAACCCTCCTCCCGTCACAGGCCCTGGAATTCTTACAGACACCCCTGATCCTCATCCATGTCCTCATCCTGATCACGCAAAGAGAGGGGAGGCTGGGGTGTGGAGGTACTTTGGGATATGGCATCATATAAATGTGCAAACCTGCATTTGTGTGTGTCAATTTATGTAAGTGGATTACAAAAATTCATCAAGGTGCCTGGTACAATGTCCTACATGTAATGATGGGGTTAGCATGATTCAAGAGTGCTTTATGAAAATCACTCACGCTCCCTCTCATTTACCTTTGTATATTTTTCTCACTGCTCCAATAAAAAATACTAATGGAAAGTATGAAGTGCCAACTTTTTTTTGCCACAAATAGAAAGTATGGGCAAAAACAACAGGCAATCTTTCTTTTTGTTTGCTTGGGATTCACAGAGAAAGATGTAGTAAACAGTAGCAGAATTGTGTGAGTGAGCGTGTTGCGTTTTGGGTCTTTTAGATCGCAGGAAAAGTGAAATTCCTTGCTGTGAAACTACACAGACTGATGCAAATGAAAGTTGAGACTGTCTTTTGGACAGGTAAAGGTTCTAGTACAGTTCCCAATTCTACCTTCTGAGCTGAGGTGATTAAATGTAACACAACACCATCCTGAATGAGGATTTTCAAAATGACAGCGGACTTGTATCAACATGTCTGTCATACAGTTTAAACGAAAAACATTTTTTACAGCTTCACATTTCACACTTTTTGAAACACTGGAGTGGGGGTAAATATGATAATAAATTTGTATTGCATCTTATATTATTCTTTTAAGATTAAGAAAGTTTAGGGCAAAAAAGTGCTGAAAATTGTTTGTTGTTCATGTCTCATGTTGGCAAGATATCACAGTGGCAGATGAAAAGATCAGTCACACTCTCACAAAACCATCACACACTGAGCCAAAGCTACCTTTTTTTCAATATTTCAGATGCTTTGTTGTTAAATTTCTGCATAACTTGGAGCAATCAGCTATAGGACGATAAATGTTTAGCTCTCTTTGTTGTAAGCTGTGGTTGTGTAGGAGCAGTGCCATCTTGAAAGATTGATGCCACCACTTTCACATCCTCAGAGACCTCACTTTGCACCAAAATATGAACACACATCTTCCCATCTTTAAGACATTTTTTTAAACTAATAAAGCATAATCTGATAAGCTCCACAGCTACACTCCACACAATATACATGACGGGTGACATGAAGAAGCTTAGTCACCGTGGCTGCAGTGATTCAGCTCCACACATGCACAGACTCGTACAGAGGTAAATCACGGCCTGGGCCGCACAGTTCTGCTCTGCTCTGCTTTAGGCCTCTGAATGCAGCAAACCTGCATTCCCACACCTGCCTGAGGCGCACACTGTTCACTCCTGTACTCTGAGAGAAGGGCAGGATGAGGAGCCGCACAGGACGTGAGAGGGAGAGACAGAGATGAAGACAGGGGAAAAACATGAGAGAAATTACAGGAAAGGAGAAAGACAGAAAGTCAGGCTGCATACCAGAGAGGAAGACAATGCAATGATGCACGTTAGAAACATTCAGGCTTACTTTATTCTGGAGGAAGGAGGCATCTGAGGTTCTTTGCTGGGGGGAAGGGGAGGGCACATGCCTCTGCACCTGTATGCTAACTGACTTCACACAGCAAGGTGTTTAATGAGATACAACAGAGCACGGTGAGGCTTCACCTCAGAAGTTCCTAACTTCTACTACATATTTCAAGAACAAGAGGGTCGTTTACTGTTCTAATTCATCATGGCTCATAATGTGTTTCTCTGTAATCAAAATCTTGCTCATGAAGTGGACGTCCTCAACGTTAAGTAAGAGTCACATCTCTACAGGACTGAAGATCCACAGTGCATGAGTATAAAATCACTTATTTGTGCGACTGAAACAGGAGCTATTTCCTTCTCCCTTTGCGTGGGCCCCAGCAGGAGGAAAAGGGGAGAGCCAGTGGTCAACACAGGTCTTTCTTGGAGCAGCTGAATACCAGAGGAGCTGACAGGTATGTACATATTGGAATGTGCTTCTCAGCCACACCTGTGGGGAACACACCCGCCAAGCCTGGCCTCTCTCATCCCACTGGCTGATCTCCCTGTGATTGACAGGTGGAAGAAGTATTTGGCTCCAGTCCACAGGAGCCAGGGGGCAGGTATGGTGAGTTCTGACTGTGGACCAATGGCAGCAGAGAAATCCCTCCGAACCAGGCGGGGCTGCAGTCAAATAAAACTCATCAATGGGGTGTGTCTCAAAAGTTTGTCAGCAGTCGCACAGTGAAGGTTACGGCTGCTGCAGGCTAGCTGGAGCTTAACAAGTAGCTCGCTGTGGTCTGAGTGAATTTAGGGGCAGTGATGGTAGAAAAAGACAGAAAGGGACTTTATTTTCTCTCCGTGACAGATTGACTTCTTATGTGGCGGCGGGATGGACGTGAACCTTCAGACCTCATCTGCTCCAGCACTGTGAACTCCTCTTGCACAGGACGTCCAGGAAAGGGACAGCAGCTCCAGGGAGTCCATGCTCTGGGACTTTTTAAAACTTTTCACAGCTCATTTTCTCATTCTTTTGCCAGTTTGTCTTCTATCACATTTTAGTTTAGACTTAAGAGCTGTTTTGTTACTGTGGTCGCTCACATCTCCTTATCACTTTTCCAGCCCAGCTATAGATTCTGTATCCGTTGGACGGAGAACTGATAAGGGCATGTGCATGACATTACCTGCAGATATTGGAGACACCTGAGTCAGAGTTTTTGTGGGTAAATAACCAAATCATTAATGATTAGAATGATGTAGGCTGCTGTTAAATTTTGTGTTTCAGTTGTTACTTTTCAACCTGAAAATTATTTTTTTCAAAGGATGGTGAGAACTGTGATTGGTTGTTTTTTAAAGATGCCAGAGCTGTTGAGAAAATCTAGTATTATATGTTTAAAAATGTAAACTCTAAAAGTACTAACTTGATATTTTAGGAAGTAATATTTAAAGACTTAAAGCAGAAACATTTCTCCAAATTTAAGTGAGTGAAAGATGAATTGATTGAACAGAAATCCCCTTCAGGCAGCTTTGAGCACACCTGGTTTGAGCTGAATTTCCCAGAAATATGACAAAGATTTGTCTTTTTTTGTCAGGCAAGACTTCAGACAAGATAAGATGTAGACTGTAGAGGTAAAAAAAAGAATGAGCAACATGTATGCAAGCCTGAAGGTTGACACAATCTGGAGCGGGAAATATATTTTGTTGAATAGAAAAAAAAACACAAAAAAACAAACAAACAAAAAAATAGACAGGAGCATGTTCAACACTTCATTTTGTCAAAACCTGTTTCCCTGTCACCTGATTTAGAAACCAGCAGGGTAAAAGGGAACTGGAGCGTTCTGACATGATACAGCATGACTGACATAACCTATTAAAACCTAACTGTGCACTACAGATGACGCAGCTGGTGAAGTGGAAGACAAAAATTTGGTGAGTAATTTTATTATGATGCATGCCAGCGCACTAACATGATTTTCACACCCACAGACACGCAGCCTCTGCATTTCTGTACTTTAATTACAGCTCATGGAGAGGATAGTTTCACACATGAGAATACATCTCATACTGAGCATCTTGTGCAAGAATAAGCATGTTGGTTAAAAAAAGAAAGATGGATCTAACCGACATAAAAGAGTGGGAAAACCCTGATATAAAACTTAAATAACATCCATGCTGTTGTCTAATCTCTTGACTTGTGGTATGAAAATTGCAAAGCGTCACCAACTTCTTCTATTTTGTGTTATTATCTATCTGGTTTCATAAAAACGAACTCTGGGAAAAGTCTTTAATTGACCATGTTTTCAAACTGTGCTCACCTGAGAACAGCATCTTGTGTTTATACACATTTGAAGACACAAAAGCAACTCTCCAACAGAAGATGGGACCACATCCAAGTTTATTTACTCATCTAACATGCCATCACCTTATAACATAAAAATTACAAGGTCTGATTTGATTTTTCTTGTCTATTTGCTTCTGCAAGCGATGATCTTACACAAAAAGACAATAAGTATCAAGCTTTGCTCTGTTGTTTTCCTTCATTCACAGCCACCAGTCATTAATAAATGAAACTTTAAAAGTTTTGTTGTAATTGTTTTTTTCAATCACACATTTATGGCTGAACACTTTGCACATCTGATGGTTCCCTGTTTTTATTTTCTTTTGCACATTTTGGCTGCAACTTAAGGTAAGAGAATAAAATCGGCAAAACAGGAAAAAGGAAAACTGAAATTACCTGCTATGTGAAGGATCTCACACACACACACTAACACACACTTAAAGATAATCACTCACACACAAAAGCACCTCTCTGGATCTCCTTGTCTACTTTCTAACAGCTAACCACCCAAGGTGTCCCCTTCTCTCTACCACTGTGGGGGAGATTTGGAAACTTTGAGCTGACACGTATCATCATTTCTTAAATGTCAAGCAGGAAAATGACTAAATGCTGACACTTTATATCCAGACTGTATACAATCAGGCCCTTGTCTTCCTTTATTTAAAGCTATCTGAATATGTAGTATTGCTTTCAATGATTTCAATTGCCGCACATGAAACCTTCTGATTGACTCATCATGGTTTAGTTTAGCACCATGCAGCAATGGTCAAGCTATATCACAGTTATTTTTATCTGCTTGTCGCCTGCATTGGGTTGATCATTAACAATATACAGTCATTAAACTTATGCTGTTTCTGTTGTTCAATGCCCTGGTTAAAAGCAGCAGTCTAAAGTGCCAGAAGTCTCTTAGAGTTTGCATAGAAAGAGCAAAAGAATAGAGCCCATTTGACTCCTCTTGGTGCTCATAGTAAAAAACAAAGTTCAGTGCATAAAAGCAGACTCTCATGATACATAAAAAGCTAGTGTTGCATTGTTTCATTACGCTTATAGCTGCACACTGGAGATATACATACAACTTGAGAGGAATATAAAGATGAAGCAATCTGCAGCGTTTGATTAAATTCTATGACGTGATGCAAATACTGTATATTAATGCTAGCGTGATCAGACAATCATCTTTGTTATTGCAGTGCTCTTTTGTGCGAGATTACAAAGAAATCCCCCCCCCAGAAAAAGTATTGCTCACATCCTTTGCCAGATCAGAGGACACTGACACACTGGAGTTCAAGCCAGACCCACCATCGAAGCGCTAAGGTCCCACAGCTTCTTGGCTGCAGCAGCATCCATGGCCTGTGGGGCTGGTCTTTTAGGGGCACAGTCACTGCATGATGAATAGCATAGTATGAGAAATTGTTAGAAATGTTGGAAACAGTTTAGTTTTAATTAAATCTGGCGTTGCATGGTCACAGAAGCTTCAGTTATTAACCCTTCATTACTTTCTCTTGGACATTCTCCTCCTGACTGAAAGTGAACTGCATCTTTTTAAACCCACTGAATGAAGACAGTCTTTGCAGGTGCTCACCTATAATAGAGACCACTCTTGTCAGCAAGGCTCTCATCCACGGCGCAGTAAATGGTGGTCTGAGCCCCCTCCCAGGGACTTTTGATCAGCATTAAAAATGGCATGACAATGATCCTCTTCCACAGAGCTAAAGTTGGGATCAAGTGACGGCCTAACTCTGTGCGGATAACCCCAGGGTGAAGGCTGTACACTGTCACACCAGTGCCTACAGGGAGAGAGATGCATCACATCAAATTAAGTTAGCTAAATTATTTATCACAGGACTACAGAAAATGTGGGGTGATTTTGTCACATGACTTTAAGTCTTTTAGAGTTTCCTGTAGTAATAACATGCTCAACATGGTTCTGATAAACACAGCATGCATTGGACTATACCTTGCAGTCTTTCAGCCAGTTCTCTGCAGAACAGCACATTAGCCAGCTTGCTCTGGCGGTAGCTCACCTCACGACTGTATCTTTTATCAAGGTTGATGTCATCAAAATGTATACGGCCTGTAAGACAATAAACCCAGTGTAGCATATAAACTGAGGTCAAGAGATAAGTAATGGATAAATGCCATAAACACCTGAAGTAAAATATCAGACATAACGTTATGACTGTGAAATATCAGGTCATGGACTAAGAAAAACACAAGATTACAAAAAAGCTGTGTAATAATGACATGCATTAATTTAAGTCATAATAACCAAGGTTTTCCTAACCTTTTTCGTGTGCCAGGCTGGAGACGATGACAACGCGACTTGGAGTTGACTTCTTAAGCAGATCGAGGAGACAATTTGTGAGAAGAAAATGTCCCAGGTGGTTCACACCAAACTGCATTTCAAAGCCATCCTCAGTTTTCCACTTAGGACACATCATGATACCTGACAATTGACATATACACTTAAATACTGTAACTCTAAAGCACCCAGGTCCTTCCATTCTTCTGCTTGAAACTAATGTTCATCTACCATTATCATTTTATCGTTGCTCCAGTTTCTCAATACTGATAAGTAAAATCAAAGCAGCTACTGTAAAATACCTGCATTGTTGATAAGGATGTCAAGACGGGCCTCATTCGCCTGTATATCTTTGGCAAGATCTCTAACAGACTGCAGTGAGGCCAGATCCAGTTTCTTTACCACCACGTTGCCATTTCCACTCCGCTGCCGGATCTCATCTGCTGCAATGCGAGCTCTGGTCATGTCTCTGCAGGCTAAGATCACTCTGGCTCCTTGACAGAAAGAAACTGTGTCAATGAAACTGGGATTTTTAAAGTTAAGGTTGTAAATCCTAATCCTATGATGACACAACAATGAGGGTCTCACCTCGCTGGGCCATGTCCAGGGCTGTCTCCTTTCCAATGCCAGTGTTGGCTCCTGTGATGAGGACTGTTTTCCCATCAAGCCTGACCTTGCTCTGACACACTCCCCCAGCCAACCATCTGCGCAAGGCCAGTACGCCTGCTCCTGATAGAAGAAGAAAATGTTTGTTTATACCCTTGTGTGATTCCTCTGTGACTAAGTGGCTAAACCAAATTAACTTACAAGAGACTAAGAAATTAAATTAAACAATTCTGCTAAGGAGATTTAAGAATTGGCTTAAGGTTCATAGAGATTAGGCCTTGTCATGATTGTGAGCTTCACTTTGTTGGTTTAAGTTCCTAATTCACTGACAATCAGATGTGCCATTACTTTTTAAACGCACGTCATACAGAGCAGCAAATTAGCCGTCAAAATAAAGGTTCATACGAAATTGGCAGCAGTCAGAGCTGAATGCCAGTGTCAGATTATTATCAGACACAGTCACACTCTCATTAGAAAAGCAGTTTAAGTCCTCAATGGCACTGACATTTAAGAACATGTGGGATTGTGAGTCTATCATAAAAAGAACATATCCTGTCAGAAATACGGCTGTTACTTACCTGCAACAAAAGCAACAGTGAGACCAGTGGCATGAGTCTCTACAAAGTCTCTGACCGCCTCTGCGTAGTTTTGCATATTTCAAGCTAAAATTGTGTTATTTCTTTTATCAACCTCAACGACTGCAAGAAGGAGGAATATATCACCGACACCTGAAAATTCACAAACTGGAAAATTCAGGGGAAAAAGTTTTACTTATCACTTCGCTGGTAACTTCAGTTGTGCTGTAACACCTTGTACCTCCATGTGTTATCTTTCCGTGTTATGTTCCGCCGACAGTGTAATAGGAAAGGAGGCGTGTTTTCCACCGGCTGGAATTTTCAGAGTAAAACCTCGGGAAATTGTTACTCTTAGTGACCTATTCATTTTTTCTTTAATTTTACCCCTCTCCCTTTTTATCGGCTAATAATTGAAAATAAATAAATAAATAAATAAATAAATAAATAAATAAATAAATAAATAAATAAATAAATAAATAAATAAACAAAATAAGTGCAACTATAAAAAGTGCAACTTGTATGAAAGAAAGGTGATGATACACAACATGTCTGAAAATAAGTTCATCATTCGTCTTCAATTCAGAGATCTCGGGGGAGTTGTGAGTTGTGGTTAAGAGGAAAGAAGTAAATAAAATGTATGAGTGCATATCTCCTTAGCACTTCTGTACATCAAAAACAATGTTTCATAGCATTGTGATCCAGCACCAAGTGAGGCTGCGCAAACTAAATTTTACTTTTAATAAAAAGTAGAAACCAGTAGAATACAGGTAATTTCCTTAAAAAATATAATAATAATAAAAATAAAAAATAAAAAAATAAACTTTGGTATTTATTTTGAAACCGGAAGTACATCATGGAACACACTTGGAGCAGTTGCATTATTTTTTTGTTCTCAGTACGTGTTATTAACCGTGTAAAATGTATTTTTTTAGATTGTATGTTTATTTCCGACCTTTGTTAGAGGAAAGATATTGATAACAGTGGGAGTTTTATTTTTTGGTAAAAGAAAAGCAAATCCATCCCGGAAGTTTACTGCGCTCGTGCCACGTCAGAGTTCCTCAAGCTGTCATTGCTAGATCCCTACGTTTACGTATCTAATGCTTTCAGCTGGCTGTTTGAAACTTTCACCATGCTGTGTTTAGGACTGTACTGCTTTCTGTTGCATGTGTTTCTAGTGTTTGGTACTGAACTTACATTTGAGCTCCCCGACAATGATAAGCAGTGCTTCTACGAGGAGCTGGAGAAAGACGAGAAGTTTGACATCGACTACCAAGTAAGTTACTCTGAAAGATCCTCCCATTCAACGCCTTTACAAGATTCTACAATATGTCAGCAGTCTTACGATTGTACATTGTGTAAGGTGAGGTGCCTATTCAAAAACATATGACAGTCTGATCTGTTTGCATGTCGTATAATTGTATATTTAAAAGTTTGTTTTACTCCCTGGAGAGCATCGCCTGAGCCTAAAGAAAGCAAAAACATTGGAAGGGACTTCACACACCCTGATCACAATGTTTAAGTTGTGCACAAAGGCAAAAGCTCTAGGACAGCAATGACAACTGCCACCAGACCAAAAGACTGTTTTAGTTTTGGTTTTCTTTTACTTGAGCGCAATTTCTGCACTGGATTCACAGACACTAACTGCTGCCAGTTGCAACTTTAAGGCAATATGCACATAGATCAAATTTATGCTTTTCTTTCTTTCTTTCTTTCTTTCTTTCTTTCTTTCTTTCTTTCTTTCTTTCTTTCTTTCTTTTTTGACTAATGCACATCCCCATATGGCTCAACACCACAGCATCTATCACAGTTCTATGTGTGCATGCTGTTTTTGCCCGACCACCCACAAGTGTTTTTCCTATGTGTGTTTCTCTGTTTTTAGGTAATATCAGGAGGAAACTATGACGTGGACTGCTTTGTAACCGATCCTTTGAACAATGTGTTGTACAATGAGAACAGAAAGCAGTATGACAGCTTCTCTCATGTCACAGCAATGAAAGGTGTCTACCAGGTTTGCTTTAGCAATGAGTTCTCCACTTTTACACATAAAATTGTGTACCTGGACTTCCGCCGCAGAGATGAAGATCCTCTTATTCAGGGCATGACTGGAAGTACAGCACTGACTCAGGTAAGCCTAAAGTACCTCAGTTGAAACCTGTTGTTAAGATCTGTCTGAACCCTTGAGACAGCTGGGCTAACCCTTATAAGAATGAATGGACGAGTGGAACTATCATGCCATGCTGAATACTCTGTTGTCTCACAACCACCCACCAGGTGGGCCTAGATTTATTGGTAGGATCTTATTTGCAGGCTTTTGATACAGCAACTCTTCATGCAGTGAAATAAATTACAACCAAGCCAGCCGCTCAAGCATCATCAAATTAGCACAGAACTCAACAAATGAGCCCCTTGTTATTGGACAGTGTTTGTCAATCTTTTATCTATCAGTTCAGATTCTGAGACTTGTAAGAGAAGTCTCAAAAGATCAGGATCTGTTAAGGAAATAAATGTCAATATTTTAGAAATGTTTCCCATTCTCTGTTCATTTTACTTTTTTTCTCTTTTCAGTTGGAGTCATCATGTGTCTCCATCCATGAGCTCCTGAAGGTGGTGGCAGAATCACAGACATGGTACAGGCTAAGAGAGGCTCATGACCGAACCAAAGCAGAGCACCTCCTCGAGCGAGTGACTTACTGGTCGATTGGAGAAACTGTCCTGTTATTTGTCATCGGCATCGGACAGGTCATGATGCTGAGGAGCTTCTTTAGTGACAAGAAAGGCTCAGTGGCAGCTCCAACTTAAAGTATGTTGGCTTGAAGTGTTTCAAAGATGTGAAAACTCAAGTACATCTGTAGAAGGAATGGTCCAGGGCAACTTTTTTATTTTGTTTTATCCATGTGAAACTTGAGAACTGGATATAGCTTTCTTCATGTCTATAAATTCACTTATTTACAAGCTGTACTTAAAAACAAGAACCTCTCTGTTGTTGAAATCGAGTTTGATAACTTTCAAACTTGCACTTACTATTTATTTAAGTTTGAAGTCCAACCTAAAGCAGCTTTAGTTTGATCTGTTTGTGACCGTGTTGCCTTGTCAAGGATCTGTTCTGGGTACCAGCAATTACACAGTCTGATAGACACACTAATAGAAACTTAAGAAGTTTGTGTACTTTTGTGGGTCTCTATAAGTACCTCTTGTTATGTACAATTAGTTGTTACTGGTTGTAAAGCATTGACTGCATTATTTCTTGAATGTCTTATGCAAGGTGACTAAACATTTTCAAGTTAAATGTGAAATGTTTTATTTAAACTTTGAGGTGCCATCCTGCTGTTACTGATACATTGGATTCTACCTTTTCATTAAGTTCTACATTTGGTTGTGATGATTGAGTGACTGGCTGTCAGGGCTTTTTCCACCTGGAATGTTGTGTTTTCTGTTATTTTGTGTTTGTCTTTTTACACCAGTAAGCAAATTCAGTGAAATTTGGTGGAAGGTCTTTTTCAAAAGGAAATTAAATTTATAATCATTTCTAAATAAAGATTCAACTCTGAGCTTTTTCCCTGGACATTTTGTGTACTTGTGTAACAGTTTAAGTTCATATAAAGTATGTTTTATTTACAAACAAAGCTATTTTAAGTAGATTTTAAGATCCAGATAAACCACTCATTACAATGAATCATTTATACTGTTTTTGGCCTGTAAGACCCATTTGATATTTCTCATCAAAAGAATAAAAAGATTCTGGTTTGAAGATGTTAACAGTTTTTGAAAAATGAGTTAAAGCTTACATGTAGAGCACAAATGTATTAAATACAATATTATACACAAGTCAGGTTTCTAAATAGGTGATGTCAGCTTAATTTATAAAAATAAAATGTGCTCTGTTTGCTGTTTTTCGTGAAGAGGGATATTAAGTACATATATCTGACAGAAATTGCAGAGTATTTTCAACAAAACATGGTAAGGGACAGCAAATTTTTAACAAGGTGGAGGAAGTGCAAAGCAGAGACAAATGTGCAATTTGTTGCAGGAATGAGGAAGGTGACTAATATTACACAACTTTTGTGAACTTATTTTACTCCAGAGGCATCCTGTTAAGTCAGAAAAAAATCTGCAAAGCATTCAGGAAAAGTTACACGTGATGCTGAGGTTATAGTCATCCTCATATGGGCCTTTCTGGATAAGAAGGGATTGGACAAGCTCTGGAAAAGCAAACATGTATATTTGTTCTGAATTTTAACATTTTGGGGGAAAGGTCATAGATTTGAGGGAAATCAATAGAGATCAGGCCATGCTTCAGGAGATAAGGGGAACACGTACACTGAGTTCTGAGGATGTGGAAATGAGGGGCAAACACATGAGACAAGGTGAACTATAAAACAGACTGGATTTCCCCTTTTTTGGAAATGGAACAAGGAAACAATAGAGATGGGGTGAAGTTGACGAGATAACAAATCACTTTACTTTGGAGATAAAAAATTATCCCAACACCTTGCTGGGGGAACTTTCTCCACAAGATGGCAGTAATGCAAAACTCATGATTCAAACTACAAAACTTCAAAGAAGAAGAGTCACCCTGTAGAGTTTACCGGCTTGTGTCGTCGTTCATTCATAGGAACAGTCTCCGTGACCGGGATAGTATACATGGCGGGTTACTTAAAGGCTCTGAGCTCCGTGGCCAGGGGAGCAGCTGCTGCTCTGTCTCCACAGCCCGCGGTGCTCTCACCGGCTGCTGTCTGCCTCCATCCACCGCTCCACAGGAACTGTAAGTCTGCCGTCGACCACCAAAATATGATTCAAGAGACTAAAAAGAGTTTTGCTGAGAGGGTTGAAGCATTAGAGCTGTCACCTGCTTGTGTGTGAAGTAGTGTGAGTGAACAGAGGAGGTGTCGATTGAGGGAAAACTAAACATTAGTGAAGCCGGTCGGAAGTCGATGTGGCTGGTTGGCACTTTGCCAACACTGAATCACTTTCATAAGAGAAGAACAGACCATTCAATTCAGACACTTCAGGTAAAACAGAAAGTCAAGACTACATGACAGAAAACCGGGAAACATTGAACAGCGGTGTTCAAACTTTGACTTTGAGCTCTTTGTTGTGATTTCCAGTGCTGAGAGTTGAGGTATTTAATAGCATGGCAAACAAAGTCTTTCTGTGAGGCAGGTGCCAGTCTGTCTTGGCATGTGAGTCATCGTGTTATCACACACAGAAAGGTAATAAATGCTATCTAGGCAGTCATATAATCCCAAGGCCATTTGTGGTTGAGTTTCACCTGCCTCAACACGACTGAACCATGCCGCCGCCTAACCACAACTACTGAACTGGGTGGCTCAGTTTGTGCACTGAATGTTTTATGGAGTACACATCCCCCCACCAGACAGACACTCTGAAATATGCTTTCTTCTCTCTCTAACATCCCTGTATTTAAAGGTTTATCTTAAAATGAAGATTAGACCTAACATTCAAAACACCTCAGAGTGGCATCAAAGGCACATAACCATGAGACACTTTCCCTTAAAAATGGCAAGATAGGGTTGTTCCAAAGGCAGTGTAGATAAGGCACTATCAAGAGCACGCAATGGTCTGTCAAAGATACAACTTGGCTCAAAGTTATTGTTTTCAGACCTGAATCAATACTTGTGACATTGTGTGACATTGTGTGATTAAATATTAAGCCAAAGTGAAGCAATAAGTCATTTATAACATTAACATTAAGTATTAATTATAAATGTTTAAGTTTGACCCACAAAACTTAAAAAAACAGATGCAGGATTTGTCGTTTGATATGTATAGAATAAAATATAAAACACAACATCAAGTTCTGATAGTAATGCTATGTAGTAGGGAGCTTTTGTGAATTACAGCAATAAAACAGTCATTTACAGTTATCAAGATACACTCTATAATTAATAGAGCCTGACTGATTAATCGGCCCAAATGATTAATCGGCCCGACTGATTAATCGGTGGGGCCAATTAATCGGGCCGATTATGCCTGTCACCGATAAATCAACATCGGCCAAAATGTAGCCAATTATAAAAAATTTTGCTCCACAGAGATTCTGTCACTCCTGCTCCTGTGTGTCTGTGTGTTGTGCTGCACACTGCCCGAGTGCCCGCCCCCTCCGTCCACCATTATGTAATGTAAGACTATAGAACGGCGTTTTAACATCATGGTACTGTTATTTCACACGTCCACCATTATAATACAGCCTTTTAACGTCGTGTAGGTTGCTCATTGTGTGTTTACAGTTTGACTTTTTTTTCTACTTACTGTGTTTACAGTTTGACAAATTTATTTATTATTGTGTTTACAGCTTGTTCTTATTTATCATTGGTTTACACTACAGTTCTTATGTTGACAGATTTATAATTAAAGTTCCTTGTTTTAATTCAACAGTGTTCTGTCACTGTCTTGAATCATATGGGTATTATGATAATTTGTGTTCATATACAGTGTATATCCTGTGTATATCAATGAATTTATTATATATATCAGCCGATATATTGTATATCGGCTGATATATTGGGTATCGGCTTTTTTTTGCCCCTTGTATCGGTATTGCCATCGGCCCCCAAAATCCCATATTGGTCGGGCTCTACAATAGCTCTGCCTTATCTTGTTTATTTTTAGATGCAACAAAGCGCATCAAAGTGGAGCAGCCGGTGGTGGAGATGGATGGAGATGAGATGACTCGCATCATATGGGAGTTCATCAAAGAGAAGGTACAGAGTTTACAACTCCTCTGACTTCATTTGCCTGTGATTCAATGTAAAGAGGTATCTTCTGAAACTCTGCATGTAAGCATGGTTTTACTAATAATTCATTATCTCATATAAACAGCTCATCCTAACTAACGTAGATGTTGAGCTGAAGTACTTCGACCTGGGTTTGCCCTACCGAGACCAGACAGATGACCAGGTCACCATTGACTCTGCTTTGGCAACCAAGAAATATAACGTGGCTGTAAAGTGTGCAACTATCACCCCTGATGAGGCCAGAGTTGAGGGTAAGTTTCATTTATTTTTTTAAATTTCATTTCGAAACAAATACCATTTTAAGTAATAACATCAAACATGTAGACTCACAATAGTATATTTTGTTCTTTGCAGAGTTTAAACTTAAAAAAATGTGGAAGAGTCCAAATGGCACCATCAGAAACATCCTTGGGGGGACAGTTTTCCGTGAGCCGATCCTTTGTAAAAACATCCCTCGTCTTGTCCCTGGTTGGTCTCAGCCCATAACCATCGGGAGACATGCTTTTGGAGATCAGGTAAGAAATGCAAATGTGACACTTTGCCTTTTTTCAAAGATGGATCCAAACTGATAGAAGTACAGTCTCACATGTTTGGTTTTGATGTTTAATCTCAAAGTACAGGGCCACAGATTTTGTCGTCGACCAGCCAGGCAAGTTTAAGATCGTGTTTTCCCCGAATGATGGAGGCAAACAGAAGGAGTGGGTGGTGTATGACTTCCCTGCAGGGGGCTGTGGGATGGGAATGTACAACACTGATGAGGTGAGAATAAATTTTTTTGGTGTTGACTCTCATAACATGAGACAATGCAAACAGTTTTTCAATGTAAAACATTCATTCTGAGGCTGGAGTGCTATCCATTTTGAGATGGGTTGGGATGTTTTCTCCCCTGTTCTGTGCACAGTCCATCTGTGGATTTGCTCACAGCTGCTTCCAGTACGCCATCCAGAAGAAGTGGCCTCTGTACATGAGCACCAAGAATACAATCCTCAAATACTACGATGGCCGCTTTAAAGACATTTTTCAGGACATCTTTGAGAAGTAAGATTTAAGATATACAATATGTTTGTTTTTTATTCATGGAAGGAAACAACTATCTTTGGTTTAAGATCACTTTTAGGAGCCAAGAATGATCATATTCTTGTTTTTTTCAGGAATTACAAGCCAGAGTTTGACAAGCTAAAGATCTGGTATGAACACCGTCTCATTGATGACATGGTGGCTCAGGTCCTGAAGTCCTCTGGAGGATTTGTTTGGGCCTGCAAGAACTATGATGGAGATGTGCAGTCGGATATTCTGGCTCAGGGTCAGTTCGCTTCAGTTTAATGATGTGTGTTTTTTCCACTCGTGAGCTTTCTCTCATGTTATTAACAGGAGCTTGTTTGTTCTCAGGTTTCGGCTCTCTTGGTCTCATGACATCAGTTCTAGTTTGTCCGGATGGAAAGACTATCGAAGCTGAGGCTGCCCACGGTACTGTCACCAGGCACTACCGTGAACACCAAAGGGTAAGGTCCCACCCCGCGCAGAGTTTTTACTTTAAAGAAAAATAATAAAACACACAATGAGCACCCAACCAATCCCAATCAATCTGAATTAACTGTTTGTGCTGACACTGATGATGCCATCAAAAGTCTGTATCCACTCAGTAATAATACAAGTCGACCATTATTACATAACTTACATAGAAAGTTAATGTATCTATAGTTGAAATATACAGTAGTTAATTTACAGATGTTTTGATGTAGAAACCATTCAATAATGTGAGAGTTTTTCAGTTATTCAACATTTTTGTGAAACTGAAGCTGATCTAGAATTGCATTTGAAAGCAGCAGTGATGCCAAGAGTAAATGTCTACAACAGGAGTGGCCAACCAGTCAGAGACCAAGAGCCACAAAAACTACTGTGGTACTACAAAGAGCCACGTGTCACACATGGTCTTATGTCACATGTAGAGAAGAGAAACCGAAACTTAAGTATGTCTCATCACCCAAGTATTGATCAATGCAAGCCACAGGTTAGCCACCCCTGGTCTACAACCGTTCCAGGGTAAAGTAGACAGGTGTCACTGCTTTGCTCTTTACTCACTTATGGGAATAATCTCAGGAAATTTATCCCACAACCTGATGGAAGGAGAGGCATTTTTTATAATGAACCCCTGTGACATCAGTAGACCTGCATGCAAAGAGTTCAAAATGTTCATGCTGAAGTTTCACTGAGTTTCCTCACTGTGTTCATTATTTTTAGGGAAGACCAACAAGTACCAACCCTATTGCTAGTATCTTTGCTTGGACCAGAGGACTGGAGCACAGAGGAAAACTAGATGGAAATCCTGATTTGATAAAGTATGTTATCCTTCTCTTAGTTATCACTTTACAGTGTTTTTACATTTCTGCAGCAGTCATTCATTTCCCTGTTTTCTCCTCTAAGGTTCTCCCAGACGTTAGAAAAAGTCTGTGTAGAAACTGTAGAAAATGGTGTGATGACCAAGGACCTTGCAGGCTGCATCCACGGTTTGGCCAAGTGAGTCTTTTCTTAATGCAAAGAGCATGTGGATCATGCATGGATTATTTTATTAAAGCCTGTTATTAAAGGTTTTGTAAATGTAACCCTTGTACATTAATTTTGCAGCTGCAAGCTGAATGAGCATTATGTCAACACATCTGACTTCCTGGATGCTATCAAGACCAACCTGGATAAAGCTCTCAGCAAATGAAGAAGAATTTAAAGGGACATTTATCAATGCAGAAAGACAAACCCTGTCTATATATTGAAGCTCTTTTTACTTTTTTCTAGGCACTTATTTCTTACTTATTTCTATCTATCCGATTTAAAGCAACCAAATTCACTTTCTTTGTGACATATTTGTATTTGTGTAAATCACTGACACACTGTGCCCCTCTGCCTTTGTCAGTGGATGATTTTAAAATGCACAATGAAATGATAATTAATAATTTATATACATGTAATTTAATGTATAATGGCATTTTTTTACAGAAGTTTCAATTTTGTGCATGTAATTATTCAGTATCTTTAGGGACCAACAGATTGTAGATTATACTTTGCACTACCAGCAGGATCATTAAAGGTGTGATGCTTTTAATCACTCTAAAACAATCTGTAGTTGAATTTTCTCCTTGCTGTCATTTTTTCTCTTTCCATCAGCTGCACAGCTGTTATTGCTGTCAACCAATCAAATATTAACTCTCAATTTTCAAAGTGATATGCACGTCAACATTTAGATGTACTGCTTTGAAGTCATTGTTTGAGCGATTGCAATTTGTATCTTAAATTTATGCTGTTTTTCACATGCAAAGCTCTGCATTCATGCGATCAAATGGGTCCCACAATGCATGGCAGTGAGTTCTGTTTTTCTTTTTTTCTTTTTTTTTTCTTTTGTTTTTTTTTTTTTTTTTTTTGCACCAGCAGGGGGCTGAACTGATGAGAGTTTTTGTAAAAGCTTGTTGACAACTATGGTTTATGGCCAGCAGATGTCGTCGTGGTCTCCCTGTGCCAGTTCTGCAGCGTGCAGTTTGTTTCACAGATCAAGCTTCACTACATCTGCAGGTTTAACACATTTTAACTGAAGGCAGAGCATTGCTGCTGATGTTCTCAGTTTACTGTCAGTATAAGAGACAAATGAGGCTCAATACAGAAGTGAGATTGTGCCAGGTTAAATAGTTGATCATGTGTTTCCTGGCTTGTCCTTCAGGCATTGCTTCTGTTCATCTACAACATGGAATTGGCATGAAATTATTCCCCTCATCAAGCTGAGACAGACAAGTTGGGGGAAGAGAAGCTGCACATGTACTAATAAGACCTGTTTGGAGATCTATTGAAGATAATGCCAGAAGAAAATCTAACAGAACAGTTGTACAGGGGTTAGTTTGATGTCACACTGATGTTCAGTCTTCGCCTTGACAGAGGTTAACTTCTTAACTGAACCACTCACCGAGGAATATGCTAGTCCCTCTCCTTCACAGGCACTTTAAAGTCAAAGAAAATGAACAAGAAGCCTCTATCTAAAAATTACCAGAAATTAGCATTTAGATTACTCCTTCTACACACTTTTTTAATTTCCTCCACAAGTGGCATTTCCACTGAACTGCTCGGCAGCAGAGAACCTCCCACTTTATATGATGTGCAGCCATAAAAGAGCCATATCTCTGAGCAAACTGATCAGTCACATCCAGGGAAATTATTTCCCACAGAAGTATAATCCATGCACCGTACAAAGCAACCATGAAACAGTCCAGGATCGTTTTTATACACAATGTGTGGAGGATCCCTCAATGAGTGCGCATGGCCGATGGTAGGGTGCATAACCCAAATCTTGTGGTTAATTTTCTATAATGTGCCCGTAACCTCAATGCTGGTAAATTAGTCAGCTCTGTTGTCTTCTATATTTCACCGTAAGAGTACATGTTCATAAATGACCCCCTCTTTTTTTTTTATAAATCGTTTTATTTTGGGAAGGGATTGCACTTTTCTGATAGGCTACCACACATTCTCATGTTGTAAAAGTGTCTCATGTTTTCTTTGTTCACAATATTAGTTTAACATGTTAGCTTGTTAATATCTTAAAGATCCCATATTGTGCTCCTTTTCTGCAGTTTAATATGGATCATTGATGTCTTCATGAAATGTTAGTAACATGTTTTGGTCCAAAAAAGCCAATAAATCAAGCACAGCAGCATTGTTTCCAGGCTCTCATCGCCCCTCTGTTCAGAACGGTCTGATTACCGCCCCGCTCGTCCGCATCACTGAGAGCGGCACCACGAGCTCCGAGTGAACAATGTTTAAAAAACAGCAAAGCTTGTTTACCGTAACATTACAGGCTAAAACAACAGGCTAACCGCAGCTAAAGTTAGCATCCTGAAGCTAACACAGCGATAGGGGGGACATTGAGGAAAAGCTCTTACATCTGCTCCACAGCACACAGCATTTAAAATACTCACATTTCCAGGGTCAGAGGTTTGTTGGCGGATGATTGGTAATAAGCCTGGATTCAGGACCAGTATATTCGCTAGCTCTCTGTTGTACTGTCCAAAGTTGGAAAAGCAGTCGGCCGTGAAGTGACTAGTACACACATGCACAGTTTTACTGAGTGTAGCTGGCACATTTCCTTGATAAATGAACTCTAGCCACTAAGTCTTGTCTTCTTCTGAGATGGGAAGCTTGTGCATGGAACTATGTGGCTGTTTACAGTCAAAAACAGAGCAGTGATGGCTCTTCAACTTTGGCATTCTCCTCTCCAGCAGCAGAAGGGGGTTCGGGGGTATCTGCTCCGGTGGACCAATTCGGTCAGACTTGCTCCTGATTGGTCAAAAAAGGAAAACGCTGACATCGGCGAATCCCCAAAATCCAAACAGCTGGTTCTAGGTCAGGATTTTACATTCACAAGCACTACTAGGTACAGGTTTTGTCATTAAATATCACATTTTGTGGGCTGGGAGGAAAGGCAAAGACCCACAAATTTCACTAAAAGACTTAATGAAGCCATTGTTGCACAACATGGGACCTTCAAGAACAGTTGAGGCTGGTGGGGATGTCAATAGCTTTAAAGGCTGGAGTACATTAAAACAGCCACGGAGGAGCGTGTGCTGGATACAAAATGAATTAAACTCTTAAACAGACAAGCACACTGCAACCACACCTCTCGCTGATTATTGCACTCAAAAACAATGGACAGGAATGAACGTGATTCGATAAGCATGATGTCAGTGGTCGTTTTGCTGTCCTCAGTTTGTTCCCTTAGGGTAGAGGTGTGGCTCCAGCAGTGTGTCTGTTTTCCTTGTTTGTAACAAGTTTTACTCAAGATGAACTGGCAGCACAGAGAAAAAACCCTGCTGAATTGTTTCCCAACAGCGACAGATTAAAACAGCAGTCTACATCTTTTTAACTAGAGAAGCTTTATTAAATAATTCATGGTTAATTTCCATGAGGTCTCAGTTTTCTCCCCCTCCTTCCAAACGAGGAGACCATTCCTCAGGTTTAGTGTGCATAACAAGGCTGACCTGCATGGCAGGACAGAGGGAGCTGAATCTCTTCCCTAAAACAGAAACATGAACCAGGACAAGTCTCAATACACTGTCAACTCAGTCATTCAGAAAATAAACAGGTCCTTCAAGCTAGTTCAACTTTTTTTAACTTACAGATTAGATCTAATCTCCACTTCTCTTTGTTTTCTCTTACTGAATGAACTAAATTGAAGATGAAGTGTTAACAGTGCTGGATTAAGAGTGCTGAAATTACAAACAACAAAAACCACAAACTGCTGATTATTCAAACAAACTGGTCATTATTTACTTTGCTTTTGAACCGACAACCGTGAAATATCCACATGAAGTAAAATAAAGTTTAAAAAAATAATAAAAAAAACCTGCTGAGAAAGTATATCTGTTTGTGTTTATTAATATTGCCGTTTGGTGAGTTCAAGCGATTCTACAATCGTATTTTCCCCACCTGCAAAATAAGTTCACAGAAAAATGTCAGGTCTCATGAAAAAGTGCTTTGTATTGATCACTCTGTGATTCAAAAACTTGAGCAGTATATTCACTACACGGGATGGAGTTTGAGTGTAAAGCTAAACCATGGTAAACAGAAACAGTAGGTAAACACTGCATGTTAAAGAGTCCTTTGTACATTTAAAGGATTTTACATGTCAGTTACAATGTTCTCAGATATCAGCCAACATTTGACAGGTCATGAGGGCCTGGTCAAGAATAAGGCTACAATGTCCTGTGCAAAAAGCACATCAGAGGAGCAGTCTGTTTTTAACAGAGGGCTGGGCAGGAAGGGGTCACTACAATTAGAAACTGTTTAGTAAGAGCATTCAAACCTATGAATATGTTGTGACTATGTATCAAAAGTTCGATATACAGTGAGTAAATAGCTGACACGGTGGAAGCTTAGTTGCAAATGTTACTAGCTGGCACTTTCTGTCAAAATAAAAATAAGGGCATACATCGGTTGTGAACGACAAAATGGCAAAATGGTAAACAAAGTTTGATCACATCAAATGTAACTGATGGCTCCGCAACTGAAATTTTTTTCTTTTTTTTTCTTCAAAGTATCTGGTACATACACACAACATACAGATTCGACTGTCCACGGGTGAGTCTTAAAGTCAGCAAGCTCACTAATCCCAAAAAAGGAGCTCCAGACTGCATCAACACTTTCAGCGTCTCTGCTATCAGCAACAGAGCTGAAAACATCTCCTAAGAAGTGCGTCCCCTTCCTGGCTTCCCATCAGAGTCCAGCAGTTCTGGCTCTTCTGGAAGGAGGCCAGAAGCTAAAAGAAAACCTTCCCCAAGTGTCTCTCAAAGCCTTGACAACTCAGTAATTTCCTTCGACCTTCAAATAATAAAAAAAAAAGATTGGTCCTTCACCCTTCAGGGGGTGGTGTAACTGCTCGTATCCTTCCCAAAATTGTAATACTCCTCCATGTCCTCCATGTTTGCTGTTGTGAGTTTGGTTAGGTTCTGGGAGCCACCATTGTCCATATTGTCTGGTGATGTAAAGTTGAAGTTCTGTCCTTCGTACTCTCCCTGGCTCTCCATCTCTGGAAGAACTTCTGAAAAGTATTGAAAGGACAAAACATTGAAGAGTAAATTAAAAATGAAACGACTTCCTGAGCTATCAGCGTCTCGATGCTAAAGAAATTCCTGCACCCAATGAAATTAAATACTTTTTGTTCATTTCTATTTCTGATAACATCATAAAACTCTTTAAAACCTTTCAATTTTATTCTAAAGAAAGCTGGAGGGCTTTTCTGTTAGAAGTGTTTCTCTGTACCATTACATATGTCTTTTTCTAAGCGTTTTAAAGATGCATTTGTATTTATAAAGAGCGAAGGTTGAGATTTGTTTGGATGTCACTGAGTGATTCTGATTCTGATGTTACAAAATTCTGCATGGGATTACAAGACTTCAGTTTTCCAACAAAGAAAAAAATCTGAGCTTTTGCCTGAAAAAGGAAACACAGATGTTTATAAAATCAGGATAATGGGAGACAAACAAATATCCAGAGATAAAAGTCTTTGGTTGATTTGTCACATCTTTAGAAAAAAAGAACTAAATTGAAATCTTTGGTTCAGCAAAAATAATAATGACTGCACTACTAAAACTAATTAAGGATTCTGTCATCCTCAGCTTGGGTTAGAGCCTGCAGAATATTGTCTCGAAGGGAGCAAAGGGATGAGCAGCCCTGACACTAGGATAAAAATGTGAGATCCTGCATTACTGCAGGACAGCAAAGACATTCAATCAAAAAGGTGTTTGAAACAAGTTCAAAGCAACATAAACACAAGATGAATACCTTGTCCTTCTGGTGAGACATCCATTCCATGTTTGACCTTCATGTGTCTGCTCAGGTTTCCCTTCAGGTTGAACTTACTGGTGCAGTAAGGACACTTGAAGGGCTTACTGCCCGCGTGAAGATGCATGTGGCCCAGCAGGTTGTACATTCGATTAAATGACTTGCCACAGACCTGGTCCAAAGACAAGGATGGGAACCAATCAATGTATGTAAACCAATAATGCATACAAATACAGATATTAGTTACATGAACTTCTTAGCCTCTAGAAAATGATTCATTGAATCATTGTAACCTGTTGTGTCATATCAGAAAAGCAGTCGTCTGTTTTCATATCAAAATCATTCTTCAACTTGCAGCTCTCACCCTGAAGGAAATATCTAATGAATGAACTAAAGACCAAAGAGTCACCTTGCACTTGAAGGGCTTCACAGGAAGGTGGACGATCATGTGGGTCTTCAGCGTCTGCTTCTGGATAAAGCTCTTGAAGCAGACGTGGCACTGGAAGGGTCTGACACTGTTGTGGATCAGCATGTGCCTCTTCAGGTTGGCAGACAGGGTGAACTCCCGGGAACACACGTCGCACTTGTGGCCTTTCATCCCCTGAAGAGGAACAAACAGAGGAGAGGGGTTAATATTTTCAATGAACAATGTGTAGTGTCAATATCTCACTTCATAAGTCGAGAGCCGAGCTGGTTTGCTGTTCGAAGAGAGATGAGGTAAAAGGTTTGTATGTTTCAAAAAAGCAGAGTCAGCTGTTGCTGAGCCCATTTGTTTGGGGCAGTAGCCGTACACAACCCAAGGTTTACCATTAATGCTCTCAAGCCTAAAACACCAGATTGCTACAATACAACCATAAACTGTATTCTTCTCTGGATCATAACTGGAGGCTTTTAGATGATAGAAGAAGTTAAAGAAAAGTCTCCTATTCTAGTTTTTAACATGTTATAAGGGATCTGAAAATATAATAGTAATCTGACACACTTTTTAGCCTCTCAGAAAGTGACATTATTTCTATTATAGTAGCCTGGAGGTAAAAGATGTAATAAATACAAATATAAGAACAGATTTTTTACTGTTATAAGACTGATTTCATAAGGATAATGTTTTGTGGATTGAGATTGCTAAATGTCTTGTGTCTTAGATGTGACATTAATTCAATCATCTTCAGTATTTTTTCGAGCAGTATTCATCATTTTTAAAACCTTTAAAGGTCCCATATTATGCAAAAATCACCTTATTAAGTCTTTCAGTGAAATTTGTGGGTCTTTGGCTTTCCTCTTAGCCCACAAAATGTGATATTTAATGACAAAACCTGTACTTAGTAGTGCTTGTGAATGTAAAATTCTGACCTAAAAACGAGCTGTTTGGATTTGGGGGATTTACCGACGTCAGCGATTCCCTTTTTTGACAAATCAGGAGCAAGTCTGACCTGATTGGTCCACCAGAGCAGATACCCCCTAATCCCCTCACCGCCCACTCTTCTCCCTGCTGCTGGAGAGATTTGCTGAAGTTGAAGAGCCATCACTGCTCTGTTTTTGGCTGTAAACAGCCACATAGTTCCATGCTCTCGCAAGAAGACAAGACTAAGTGGCTAGAGTTAATTTATCAAGGAAATGTGTCAGCTACACTCAGTAAAACTGTGCATGTGTGTGCTAGTCACTTCACGGCCGACTGTTTTTCCAACTTTGGACAGTACAACAGAGGGCTAGCGATAGACTGGTCCTGAATCCAGGCGCATTACCAACCATCCACCAACAAACCTCTGACCCTGGAAATGTGAGTATTTTAAATGCTGTGTGCTGTGGAGCAGATGTAAGAGCTTTTCCTCAGTGTCCCCCCTGTCTCTGTGTTAGCTTCAGGATGCTAACTTTAGCTGCGGTTAGCCTGTCATTAAAGCCTGTAATGTTACAGTAAACGAGCTTCACTGTTTTCTAAACATTGTGCACTCGGAGCTCATGCTACCGCTCTAAGTGACGTGGAAGAGCGGGGCGGTATCAGCGGTGGCTCATTTACATATGAAGGTCACGCCCACTAAATCAGAGCGTTCTGAACAGAGGGGCTATGAGAGCCTGGAAACAATGCTGCTGTGCTTGATTTATTGGCTTTTTGGACCAAAAAATGTTACTATCATTTCATGAAGACATCAATGGTCCATATTAAACTGCAGAAAAGGAGCATAATATGGGACCTTTAAAAAGCTGTTGAACACTAGTCACACTGTGGTCAGCTACAAAACTTTCTGACTTTTTGGCTCCTCTAGCTTAATGATTGTTGTGATAATTATTTAACAAGCTCCATTCTTAAACAAGAGGAAGGAGGCAACTATCTCCTAACTATAAAAGCATACCAGCTTATCAGTAGTTATCATAAGGTGTAAATAAAGTGTAAGGCTGAGATGTAGGTAGCAGCTTTGTTTGACAGTTTGAGCTAACAAAACTCACATCCTGCCTGCCAGATGTGGGAGATTTGTTCGACAATATCAAAATTCACAATGCTATTATAGGCAGCGAAAAAGATTATTATACAGCAATGAAAAAAATAAATTACAAAATAGTAAGGTTATTCTGGTTATTTTCCTTCCTCCTCTAATAGTATCCAGCACATGCGACAGAGAGAGTATAAAGAAGCAGAGAAGCAGGTCACGAGAGCAGACGATTCACAGTGGCTCAGGCCTTGAGGCTTGTCTGAGTGAATATGTTGCAGCATCTCACACTCATACACACACACGCGCTACTCTGCAGTTAATGTCAACAGACACAAAAGTGGGTCTGGATAACTGGATTCTGGGTTATTGAGAATCACAAATATCTATTACAGGTCACTACTGTGTCAGCTGTGAGTGTATGTGTAAGCAGACACATCTGGCAGATTGTCAGTCCTCCCACCATCTGCAAAATAAATGTTATTGATGTCCACCAGGGGGAGCAGTGAGCGGAGCAGGCTATAAAACAAGCCACAAGGGAGAACACTGGCTGCTCTCTCGGTGGGATGAGTGGATTAGGATTTTTGTTCCCTGAGAGTAATCAAATTAAGGTAAATCCTCAGGAATTCAGATTTTTTCATTCATGACTGTGGATAATATTTAATTTAAAAGCAGCAGAAGTAATCTTATCTGTGTAACGACGAGAACAGGTTCAGAATTTGAGATGTAATGAAATACAGTCCTTTAAATGGAAATTTATCATCGAGGCCTCAAACTGAGGAAAAACTGATGGGAAAGATATTCCTGTGGTTTTATTTAATGAATTGTGATCTCTCAGTGTCCTCATCTATTTCCTCCACATGTGTGTTAGAGTAATTGTGTGTATGTGTGTTTGAGTGTGGAAAGACGGGGTCACAGAGCAATTACACACATTTCAGTCAGCTGAGGACTATAATGAGGAGGACATGCATACACTCAGTGTTGTGGATGAACTGAATTATAAATCTTTTATTAAAATGCAGATTTTCTATACATCTGCTCCTCTGCCATCTGAACATTTTGGCTCTGTTTTCTTAAACAGAGGGAATTAAGAGATCACTTTTAGGATTTCCCAATGATAATGTCATAACATCTGTGTGATCCAAACTTTGTCTTACTCAGGATTAAGGGTTATTCAACTAAATTTTCGTAGCTTCTGTTCAAATTTTCCGACTACAGCGCTGTGATTTTTTATCAACATGAACAAATATGAACAGCCTAAAACAGGCACATGCTTTGACAGTTCACCCCTCACACTGGTGAAGCTACGGTGGCCTCTGGGGTCAAGAAGCTCTTGTGATTTATGAGAAGTATGGTTCTCTGTTTGCCTAGGTTTTACTACCAAAAACACTGATATCATCCTGCGATCCCCAAACAGGATTCAGGTATGGAAGGATGGAGGTATGGACAACCACTCTCTGCTTTGTTTTCCAGCCAATGAGATTCACCAAAAACAAAAATGTGAGCAGATTTAGACTGTCTGCTTTGTGTCATGACAGAAACATGGCAGTTCAAGATGGCAGCTTCTGTAGATGGTGAACCTGCTCCCTGGTGATGGATACAGAAAAGGCTCATTCTAAGTTAAACGAAACTGAATAAGAATTGTATTCATTATAACAAGATAGTTATATTATATCAACTGTTTTAAAAATACTTTTGCAAATTATATATTGTTATATTTTCATGATATATATCCTTTTTGGGGACTTTTTATCACTTCAATGAGAGGACAGGACAGTGGGTCATACAGGACGGTAGATGGTGTGACACTTAGTATGACCTCATGAGACACAACCTAAACCACCGGGCCTTATCTAACCCCACATCCTGCACCTCTAATGTGAGTTGCTGTTTATTCTTCATTTGAATTTGAAATCTAGACCTTACTATTCCACTTAAATCTATCAAAACCAAAAAGAAAACCACAAAAGAACTCAGGGATGAATACCAAGATGAGAGATCTTGCCTGTCTACTTAAACCAGATTTCAGAGGGTAAAGGAGAGATGACCTGAGGTGAGGCCATGGGCACACAGAGGTGAGGTGTCCCCAAATGTGCCTCTTTTTTTGTTCGTTTGCCCTTTTCCCACTATCACTTTACATTGTATGATCTAGTCATTCTGGGTGGAAGTGGGAGTGTATGGCAGCGGTGTCAGTACCTTATGAGTAAGCGAGTGCTGACGTAGGTGGTGGAGCTGCACAAACTCCAGGCCGCACTGAGAACAGGTGTAAGGCCTCGGGCTCTGGTGCTTCAGCAGGTGGTTCTGGAGCTGGCTGCGGTAGGCAAACGACTTGTTGCACTCGGTGCACTGGAAGGTGTGGGGGCCCTGATGGCTGGTCTGGTGGCGTTTGAGGTGGGCATAAGTGGGGAACTCCATGCCGCACTGCGAGCAGACATGACAACGTCCTCGCTCATGCTTCACTTCATGCGCCCGCAGCTCACTGGGGTAGGCAAAGCCACGGCGACAGAAGCGGCAGCTGTAGGGCTTGACGTCCGTGTGTTGGAGCATGTGTCGCTTCAGGTGGCTGGTCTGGGTGAAACCCTTCTTGCAGACGGTGCACTTGTGGGGGCGAGTACCTTGGTGGGTGAGCAGGTGGGTCTGGAGGTGGCTGGGCTGCTTGAAGAGCTTTCCACAATGAGGACAAGCATGCGGTTTAATGCCGTTGTGGCCCAGGATATGCGTTACCAGGTTGTACTTGGAGGTATATGATTTATCACACATGCGGCACTTCCAGCGCTTCAGACCGTCACCCACATCCACACAGTACGATTCATCGATCTGGATGTTGATGTCTAGTCGGTCTACTCTGCGGCCGCCGTGTCGTCGAGGAGGCTGCGGGTGTGGAGGCTGTTGGTGCTGACCTCCTCCGCTCCCATCGTTCCACATCATGCTCTGGGTGTTATCTTCGTACTCGCCCCCCATGCCCATCTCCCCAGAGTCATAGCTGCCAACCTCGCTGGTCTGGAAGTAGCTGCTGATGGCCTCCTCCTGTTGCGAGGGCTTCAGCATGTTGTTCCCCTGATGCTCTACATCCTCTTCGTCCTCTCTGCCACCCCGACCATGGCCCATTGGGCGCTGGCCCGGCAGTCCTCTGTGGCCCTGCTCCCCTCCTCTGTGTGCTACCTGAGGAGGAGGAGGAGGGTGACCATGAGTGTTGGGCTGCTGCTGGTTGGAGGCTTCCCGCTCACACTCTGCACAGTTCTTGTTGGGGCCTCTGAGAGTGGCTGGATCCACCTGTACTAATCCACCTCGAGGGGCCATATTGTTCAGCATGTGGACACAGGAGGACATACCAGAGCTCACTACTTCCCCTTTCACATGGGACGACGTCACGTCACCGCCTTGAAGGCTGTGACGATCAGGGACAACCATTTTTGCTTCAGGGTGCTGAGGTGGCCCCTGCTGCCACCTCCTCTGGCTGCAGCTGGGTTGCATCTGTCCGTCTTCTCCCAAGTTGTCTCCGAGGTAATCTCCGTTAGCTCCGATAAGCTGGTCTGCGTATTCGTACTCGACTCCGTCTACTGGTGGTGCGGGGGACTCTTTGGGTTCGCCGGTGTAGAAGCCGTTGGGTGCAATGGTAGCTCCGAACACTTCATTCTGGGAGATGAGACCTAGCACGGCGGCCTGGGCCAAGGACAGCACGACTACTGGATCTGTCTGTGTGCCTATGTCCACCAGCCTGGCCATTACCTTGGGCTCACATCTACCCAGGCGCCGGCTCGCCTCCTCCTGGAAGAGAGACACAGAGGAGAGACATCAGTGTGGCAGGAAGCAGTAAGAACAAACTGCTACATCTCACGGTCGTCTCAAATGATAAACTAGAGTTAGTCTGTTCTGAAATAAAAGCAAACTGGAGCATTTGAGTTTATGCAAAGGTTTAAACCATTTCTAGAATAAAACTTAAGAAAAAGATCAGAAAGCAACCATGACCCCCAACTTCAAAACCAGCTGATTCAGAACACATGAATCAGCTGTTACAAAATAATTAATACAGTCCTCCAATCAGAATACTCCCCTTATCAAAAGTGACACACGTAAGGACAATAAGGTGTGAAGACTCATCGTCCAATCAGAACATGTCCTGAGGCCAGTTGTTGAGAGCAACAAGAGAAAGACTTGTAGGAGGAAAAGAGATTGATTATCAAGATGCTTTTATTGCATCACTGACAAAGATACACAGAAACAAAGACGTTTCCTCCAACAGAGACTAAAATCATCCAAAACCAACAAGAAGTGGACCAGAATCCAGAGAGTCCACAGAAGACCTTGAGACCCAGTGACGGAGATACAGGAACCCTGGAAGACACCATCTAATCCAGAGTGCTTACCATGTAGGGTTCTGTGTGTGTGTGTATGTGTGTGTGTGTGTGTTTTGGGGGATTAGATGGCCTACTGATCCACACACACACACACACACACACACACTCACACACACACTCAAACACACAAGTGCAAGAAGGGAAAAATGAGACAGAAAAAACTGAGCAAGATTAAGAAATGAAAAAGAGAATGGAAAAGCAGAAGACAAAAACAGAGGTGAGGCAAGAGGAAGGAGGGAACAGAGAAGAGAGGAAGAGATGGGGGGAGTAGGAGAAAGAGCTTAGAGCAAGCATGAGTCTAGTGGAGGGGAGGGGAGAGAGGAGAAAAAAAGAAAATGAAAGGTGGAGGGAGAGTGAAAGAGAGATAAGGAGACGAAGGGGGGAGGGAAGGAGGAGGGCAGAGAGAGGGGGAGTGAGAGGGAGGGAGCAGAGTGAGAGGGTGAGTGTGAGGCAGCATTCAAAAGAGAGCAAGAGGAAGAAAGAGAAAGAAAGATATGAGGAGACAGAGAGAGGAAAGGGAGGGAGGGGGAGGCAGTGAGCAACCAGGAGACAGAAGGAGAAAGAAAATGACAAAATGAAAGCCAGACAGAATGAGAGATAAAGACTGAAGTGGAGGAAAAGAGGAAGCAGAAAGAGTTGAGAAAAAGCTCAGGAAGAGGCAATGATGAGTTAATGCAATAAAATCAATGAAACAACAAGTTAAAAACAAAGAACAAAGACACAAAGAATTAATCTGAAGTCAGGTCTGTGGTTAAATCTACGTCTGTAAACTAGCACTTCACATGCTGGAATAAAACTCACCACGCTCCTCCTGCTGTGAGGTTTCAGGTGCTTTAAGGATCTCATTCTTCAGTGCAAGTGTTGAGTGAGAAAAGGCTCTGCTCGCCTCCTATTTATATGTGAGGGAAGAGAGGGGGCGGGGCTTAAACTGCCCGCCTCCGACCCTCTTCCTCTACTTCTTCCTTTTCCACAGTTTTGGTAGTGACACCAGACACAAAACAAACAAATAGTCTTCCGACAAATGTGCGTGTGCTACCAGCAAACAGCTCGTCTGAATTTAAGCAAAGCTTCTTGATGAATGGGCTCAAAGTCACACAGCAGCAAAAATAAAATCAAAACCATATCAGGATGAAATTATAGATCCAGCAAGCTGCCTCCCGCCTCTCTCATCCTCCTCTCTTTCATCTTCATCAGTCATTCTTTGTCTTTGTTTCTGCCTATCCCTGTCTGCCTCTCTTCCTCTTTCTGCTCATCCCTCCATCTCCTTTTCTGTTTCCTCCCTCTCTCCTCCTCCTCTCCTTCTCTCTTTGTTTTTCTTACTCCCTCATTTATCAAGCAGGGTTTATGAGAAGGGAAAAGTGTTAGAAGATTGTTTCCTGCACAGACTTGGGAGGAGAAGAGTGTGATAAGACAGAGTGAGAAAAAGAGGGAGAGATAGAGGAGTGACTGACAAGAAGATGAGCAAATGGAGGAGGAGAGAGAGGAGGAAAGAGATCATGGAGAAAGAAAGGAGGAGGAGGGAGTGGAAGGAGAGAATATTGGAGGAAAGAGAGGGGAGGGGTAGAGGAGAGAGAGAAAGAAAGAAAGGAAGAAAAAGAGAGAAAGAGAGGCAGGGGGATGGGAGGAGTGAAGCAGAATGCGGTAAAAGAATAAGAAGGAATAGAAGATGGATGGAGGGAAGAAGCAGGAGAATAAAAGGCATCGTGCTGCTCCCAACGACAAATAAAACACAACCATTTTCCTGCTTTTCCACACACATATCTCAAATAAACACACGTAAATTAAAGCCACTGATTGACAGCTCAGGAAACATCAAGGTTTAAATGTGTTGGACTTTCATCTCTCTTCTCATCTTCTCATGACCAGAGCCCGCACCCTTGGTAAAGTCAGGGAGATGAGATAACCGTGGAGCTGTGAGACGGAGGCGACAGTGGCCCATGAGTACACAAAGGTCAAACACATCCTGCCAACGATGAAACTGAGACGACACAATAGCACCAAATTACCAAGCTGCAAACAGTGGGGGCAAACAGTACAATGTGAATCAAGACATGACTGAAGTTTGCTCATGTGAGATGAAAAACACGACTAAACCAACTTAATGAACTCAAAACCTACATTCAACATCAAAAAGCATGAAAAAGGACAAAGTGAGCCCTCATTTCTGCTGCTGTAGTTTGAGACCAATGACTGTAATTATAGATGATGTACATTATTAAACAGTGTTTGAGCTCCTTGTATTGGATGTTGCAGGTGTGTACTCTCTTCATGAGTAGCTGCAGCATTTATTTCCATAAAACGACTATCTCTTCTGTAGATCTGCTGCAACCTCCCACATCACAGAACAAAACAACAATAACCACAACATGAGTTCACTTCAATCTTTTTATGAATCATAACCATGAGAAAAACTAGATCTTGATGTTGCCGTGCATATGAAACGTCAGATAAATAACACTGACTGTAGGGGTGTTATATATACAAGGTGAGGAGAAGTTATAATGAAAAACTGCTGTAGGCTGCTTGTTTTCACCTGCTCAACTTATCTTTGACACATCCGTAAGTAACATTTTAACACTCTCTTATCACTATTGACATGTGAGCAGGTTCTCAAAGACAAATCATTCTGTTTAAAGTAGGGCTGAACGATTTTGAAAAATTATCAATTAACAACAACTTAACACAAGTATTAAGTCATTTTATAGTATGACTAACCAACAAAAGATACTGTTAGCATTTAAACAAGTCTTTTTTGCATTTCTTAATTGAAAAAGAAAAAGGAACACAGTGAAATTTTACTGACCTCCAGTTGTCAGTAAGAGTAACAAACCATACAGAAAAAAGGCACCAAGGGGTATGACTCTACGATCGACTGGATGGATCTTGTAGCCCACAGTGTTTTCTTGCCAAAAAAAAAAAAATGAAAAAATGACTTTGGCTGGTTTTAAGGGAGAATAAGTACAAGTTACTATCTTCCCTCCAGGTCTGTGTACATGAAACTTGTTTTTCTAATTGCATTCTGTTACATTGCGATGTCGGTTTAAAATCGATTAATTGTTCAGCCCTAGTTTAAAGTTGAAGAAATATCTTTAATACGTGGTGGAAAAAAATGTCGCAGTTCAAATAAAGTTAGAAAGGAAAAATTTTCATCTCTTTTTACACAAAGTTTATTCAATAGAGATGCAAACTGTTGTGGTATTCTGCTCATCAGTTTACACTGAAAAATGAAAATGTTGAAAATATACCATGAATAGCAGCAAACAGGGATGACATCACAGCCCCATTTGTACATGTGTCTCACATATTCAGTCAATTAGCCATGCTGTAGAGGGAAAATAGCTACGACGACGGTGTATTTGTGCTGTATTTGTGGAAAAGTTCTCATGCAGATAAAGGCGCCCGCCTGAGTCTTACGAATGTACACTGTGTACCTGATGTAAGCATGCAAACAGAATTATTCAATTTAAGACACAGCAACACTTTACGATCTTCTGAGCGGGCATCTGCCAAAGTCGGTTTGTACTTGAGCAAGATTAAAATCCTCTTCAAGAAATGTTTCTGAGCCATCTTTTCAAACTAGATGTTGTCTTACTGATGGCCTTTTTATTAAAACTTCTACTAGCAATGCTAGTTAACTATGAATCCAAAATGAAGTTTTTTTTCCACAAAATAAAAAACAGTAATTCAGGAAGCTGCTTCTTCTATGGGATATTTGCCATTTTCTTAATTTTTTTAACATTTTTAAACTTCTGTTTAAAGTTAGTGAACTTTGATATAAAAAGTTCTAAAAAGTTTTATTGCATCTATGTGGTTTCCATATTTCCCACAGCCAGTCTTGAGCAGACTCATTTTTTCACATTTGCACATATGCTTCATATTTTTAGACAGGAGGTTGACAGTTATGTTAGTTAAGTACCTCTGACTCAGGGTGCAGTCACACTGGCCATCCATACCGCGCCGTACTCAAGCCCCCACAGCGCTGTTTACCATCTGGCCAGTACAGCCTGCAGTCTACTCCACTATGAACCAAAAGTAAGGCGCACACACATAACCAGCCTATGTCATCATAAAGCGACTGATTACAGCAGCGTGGTCTCATCAGAGTCAACAACACAATAGGGGACACAGAGAACATTGCTTCAACTTTAGTTACTTTACTCTTTACCAAAGAAAACAGGATGGGTCATCGACGGATAATGTCTTTCCTAGCTGGAGGAACTACAATTAGGAATCAGAAAATGCAAGATACAAAAGCTGATATACATGTCTACAGAGTCTGCATTAATCTACCAAATCTTTTGGAAAAAATCAGATCAGAAGCAAAAAATGTGGCAGTCCAATGATTCTGTAAGTTTGTGCTATTACAAAACAATCCATGATTTTGCTTGACTTTGAAGACAGGCCAAAATAATCCTAAACTTCTTTCAGGTGAATAAGCCAGTCCATGATATGAATGCACACTGGCATGAAATTTATTTATCAATTGCCGAGTCAGTAAAGATAAATTCACAAATTTGTTGAGAACAGTTTGGTTCAGTTATGCAAATAATAAAAAATAACCTATGAATGAGTCCTATAGCTTCATGGGTATAAACTAAACGACTGGCTCCATTGGAGACGCACGGGGGTATGTGAGGGGTAAGTGAACTTGAAGCTCTGTGGTTGTGGCTCTCTTGCTAAAACGTCTTTTGGGATTCCAGGTGAACTTCTTGTGTCATGTCGTTCTGCTGGCAGGTACGTGCCTTTGACAGAAACACAGACAACATGCAGCGTGTCTTTGATCAAATCATAGAAACCAACAGCAGCAACGCTTGCATTACACCTCTGTCTGTGAGCGTCAGAGGTGAGGCCGTCACCTGGCTCATCCAGCTTCCTGTGAGTAGGAAAAGTGTCGTCTGTGGCTGTGTGGCAGGTCAGAGCCTGAACCACTTGTTGGATGTGGATGAGCAGAAATACAACCATGTTGGAGTAAACCTTTAGCTTCAGGGTGGGCTGTTAAGAGATGTAGGGGGGTTTATGATTGAGTGACTGTAAATAAAGCTCTGTGTCATTGATGAACGGCTTAATAAGATGTGATACAGTCACAGTGAAGCTTTTAGTCAGAATAAAGCTTTTATTAAGGATAAATGACGGTTCCAATTGACAACATGTTTCTGTTTTTTTTCTAAAGTTTGTATCATAAATGTCATGAGGAAGTGCAGTAAACAACAGGATAGAGAGAACATGGAGGAAAGAGAAGAGAAAGGGAAGCAGCAGAGGACAAAATGGGGGCGTAATAGAGGAAGCAGAGAGAGAAAGAGAGAGAACAGATGATTGCATGGAATGAAAGAGGGATTGAAGGGGGAGGGAGGGGAGGAGATAAAGAGAGCAGAGGAGGGAGGGGGAGTGAGCGGGTGAAATGGTGGAGTGAGAGAGGGGAGGAGAGGAGGGGAGAGGAGAGGAGAGGAGAAGAGAGGCAGCAGTGGGGGAGGGGAGGATGTGGAGGGAGAGCAAGAGAAGACAGGAAGAGAGAGAGACAGAAAAGGATAGAAAAAAGGGAGAGAGAGGGAGAGAGATGGGGCAGGGAGCAACGTGAGATTGAGATGGAGGGAGGGAGGGGG
Source organism: Halichoeres trimaculatus (assembly GCF_033239565.1). NCBI lineage: Eukaryota > Metazoa > Chordata > Actinopteri > Labriformes > Labridae > Halichoeres > Halichoeres trimaculatus. The sequence goes on along the minus strand of NW_027437181.1, from coordinate 24,078,045 downwards.
GGAGAGGGGGGAGGGAGGGGCAGTGTGCAACGTGAGAGAGAAAGAAAGAGAGAACAGGCAGAGGGAGGGGTAGAGCTTGATGGAAACCCAGAACAGGAGAGGAAGAGAGAGGAAGAGAGGGAGAGAGGGAGAGATGAGGAAAGGGGAACAGAGAGAGGGGGAGGGGAAGAGAGTAGGAGAGAGAAAAACAGAAAGAGGGAGAAAAAAATTGGGAGCGGGTGAGGGAGAAAGAGCACAAAACCTTTCTCACTCTATTCTGTGGTTTTACAAACATGGCTGCAGCAGGAGGAGAAGAAGAAGGAGGAGAAAAAGGAGAATTGTGCGCTGGGTTTTCATAAGGCCTCCCTCTCTAACACACACACACACACACACACACACACACACACACACACACACACACACACACACTCAACATAGCAACATGACAATGTTGACCACTGTAGGGTGAAATCAGTTGCATTCAGGTATGATGTGTGTTCACAGATGGGGTCTTTTATGTCACTGATTTGCTAAAATCCTGAATACAACACAACTCATATCACAGCCGACTGACTGAACCACAGGTACATTGGCGTTTTGTGGAAGCAGTGTCCGACACTATGGGCCCACTGGAGTCTCAAACTTGCAGCATAAAAAAGTCACCCTGTTAGTTATCACCAGTTACTGTTCGTAGGGTTTACAGAAAACATGACTAGATTGCATTGATAATGGAGAATATCATTCTAAAGCAAGAGAGAGGATGTTTATCGTCTGATTTTCGGCAGATTTACAGATCTTAATTCTAGAAAAGCAGTCAGAGAGCGCAGACCTCCACCAAGCATATTGTGATTGTAACCACAACACTTTAGTCCTACTTTAATGTTATACTTCCTTTCAGCAGACTGTCTGCTACAATTTGGTGTTAGTTGCAGGTTTGTACGATAATTTGTTTCCTGACAGTGTGGAAAATTATGATGACCCAGTACATATTTCATATTCTGGATCTTAGTATCCAGAATATTGCCAGGATCTGGATCGTACTTTTACATCTGTCAGAAATTATTGTGACCTTGTCTTGTATAGTGTTGCAAAGCAATCCAACCATTTATCATGTAGTTATAAACACATATGGTGAAAACAGCCCTATCTCGTAATGATAAAGAATCCTTAAAAAAAAACCTGGATCCAGACGGTGATCCGGATCACCTATTAAATTTAGTCAGTTCTTCCTTATCCCATTTTGAACATTTTCTGAAAATTTCATGAAAACACTGAAGTAACTTTTTGAGTTATGTTGTTCACAGACAAACAAACTCTCCCAAAACCATAACCTGCATGGCGGAAGTAAAAATTAGAAAAAGTATCTTCAGAGTGTTACCATGGGTTTCAGGGTTTAGTTGGGCACGTTTTTGATTGTTTTTAACTGCACTGTGAAGCACTTTGCGTTACATCTTTTGTATGTATGAAAAGTGCTTTATAAATAAAGTTTTGATTGATTTTTTTTATTTATGTCTCAGTCCAGAAATAATTATTCAAAGACCATTAAGAAAGTTATGAAATGCCTTTGCCCTAGATATGTTGACACTTTAAGATGTAAATTTCCTCTTCCGTAAAGAAATAAAAATTGGGGGAAAAATCCATACACATGATCAGAACTGAAACAGTCACACAAATCATTATTTTCACTATTAGCTACATTAATCATTCAACCACACACCATTCCAAACTGATCCGTTGCCTTTCATAAAAAGGGGACGAAAGGGCACAGGTCGCAGACACTATAACAGCCAAAGCCGTCAGCACCACACCAAACTGAAAACAATGACTAAAACCAGGGTATGAACTGAACTATGGGAAATCTGTATTGTTGCGGTGCTTGCTGCACACAATCACGTGGACACTTTCCTGCACCGAAGGCCAAGGGTACTAGCTCTGCTGATGTTGGTCAGACGTAACAAACTAAATAGACTTTCTCTACCCTTTAATAGATGATGTCCAATTTAGTGGTGGTTGGGAGGTTGAATTCAAAACACAGTTGAAATGACGAGGACAATTGTCACTTCAGAATATCACTGCATGGCCAAGCACTCTTTATGGACAAGTTAATACTGTGAAAACTTTTTAATTAAATAGTCTCACTTCTAGATATACATTTGAACCTAATACATAACTTAAAGTGAGATTATCAGCACAAAAAGGTGGTTTCTAAATGCTATTTCATAGTTTTCCTGTTCATATTTTCCAGGACAAGAACTGATTTATAGCACAAAGACTGAAAGTTTCTATGGTGACACCACGATAGCTGGTGAAGTTTAGCAGTGCTAAGCAAGATCTGTGTTTTATTCCTCTGATTCATTTTGTGGTAATGTCAGATACTGGAGCTGGACTGGCAAAAAGAAAAAGGACAGATGATTAAAAGAAAGTCAAACAGGAGAGAGATAGAGCACGGGCTTGAGGCTAAAACATGGGCTAAGCTGTTTGTGATAATGTTTATTCCAACCCACAGCAGTCTTTCTGCATTGGTCTGTTCAAACTTGAGAGTCTATCAATAAAATGAAGACCAAGGTTGCATCTGCTCTGCTTGATAAAGTTGGAGTTGGTAGATGAACGCTGGTAGGACATAACCAGGATTCACTAATGTCACAAGTTACAGACACGTCTTAAAACATTTCTGTAAGTAGCGCGCATCATAGCTTGAAACTAAACTCCCACATAAACTGAGTTTACAAAGTTTGCTTGCTGTCACAATTTAAACTAGAGTGTGACGTCACATGACTAAAAATAAATACATTATATCATCACTTTGTATCCCGATCTCCATTCATTTGCTTGCTTTCAAAACAAGTGCACGCCTTGGTAAGGATAACATCCTTCCCAAAAGTGGGTGCGAGTGTTCATGGGAAACAGAGTCTCTATCCCAGAAAAATCCTACCTTTTCAAGGAACAAAGAAACCTTTAAAATACTCACTGCTAGTATTCGTTTACATAAACAAGCAAAGGAAAAATTAAATGAAAAATCTGTATATTTAAGTGGGAAACCAGTAATTACTTTTCATTAGAGGAAAAGGGGACTATTTGATGAGTTAAAAAATGTGTTCATGCCTTTTTTTCTATTACTGTTATCAAACTTTGCTGGAATAGTCCAACAGAGCTGGAAGGTAGGCTCATAGTGACTATGGTAAAAATGTACAAGAACAAAGGATGTGTTTGAAAAGTAAAACACATTTTCAACAAATACAAAAGTTTCATCAAGTAAAACACTGAAATATTACAGAATGTCCATTTGATGAAATTTTGTGCTCAAAAGGTCAAAGGTCGACTACACTGTGATGCTTCTTTTTTGGCTCATATTTGACACTATAAGTAAGGAAGAACTTTTTAACATTTTTTTCTTTTGCCATCTATCAATTTATTTATCTTTCTATCCCAATGCCCTAAAAGAAATGTTAAAAAAACAGCACTGATCATAACTTTCATGTAAAGTAACATTACACAAACAGCAAACATCAACAACAATAACCCTTCACTGTCTGTCAAATGGATAACATCAGTTCACAAGTGCTCACACTGTGATGACCCTTCTTTTCTGCGTTTGGGGTGAATTATAGTGAAATAATTCCATGCTGATGAGTTTATGCTTTTAGCTCAAGTTTTGATCTCAGGCTGGCATCACATTGTTCTTGGTAAAAGCTAACAGTAAATAAAAATGACAAATGTAAGATAGCCTTTTTTAGTGCTTAAGGCAAATACAGTGATATATATTTTTGATCGGCTGTCTCCAAACTCCTAAGAATGATGAATTTGCTGTTGCTGGTAAAATCACAATTTTTCCTTCACGAAAAGTGAGTGAGAAATGTGTCCATGGCTGATGAGGTACATTTTCACAAGCTGTCCAGCTGTTCAGAATCTCGGGTTTTTCTATGAGTATATGGTTATAAAAGGACAGGAAACTGGTTCTGTTAATGTTTACAAGGTCATCAATCTAAACCCAAACTAAAGACACTGAAACATCAGTCCCAGATTTGTTGTTATTCACACCATGTTTCAATATGTAACTAATTCAACAGAAAAACAGTGAAAATGGCAATAGGCTAAAAACAACAGAAAAAAAAACCTGTCTCAATAAACATCCACCCGTGTTCTGTTTGAAACAGTGTTAAACTACATCACCTCTTACTCTATCTCTCCCTCTTGCTCTCTCTTCGCCATCCCTCTCCCTTCATGTTTCCATGGATACACCCCCTTCCCCTCTCTTTGCTTCCCTATTTTCCATCACTTCCTTCTTATCGTTTCTCTTCCTGTACCATCCCCACCACTTTTCTATCACCCTGCACTTCCCCTGGTCAGTTTTTCTCTTATAGATTTTGATTAATGCAAACAGGTTTGATATTCACATCCCTGACTGGTGAGAAAATGTAAAACAGGACGTTAAGAAAGGAAATAATGCACTCTGTAAAGCAAATTCACACATAAAGGTTAATGTTCTGACACTGTATTGATCCCTGAGGGAACACTGCTCTGTTCCTGAGCAGATCAGCTACACAACAGCGCCCCCAAAGACAAGACAGAGATTTAATGTCTTGCTCAAGGAAACCTCAGCAGAGACAAGATATTAAAAACGGAGATTAAACCTCCTGATGGATGTTCTGTTCCTCTTTTCTCAGTGGGCTTTTGGATTTGGAGATGAATGTTGTCAACACTCACATATTCAGCATTTTCCTACCAAACAGACAGCTTTGCAGGGCCTTTAACAAAGTGGACAAGCACCCTTGAGGTTTGTTACAACATATTTAATGTTCACAAAGTTTGAATATATGGGAAAAAAACATTCAGTGTGACAGACTTTATCTTCATGAGCCCAAATAATCCCTTAATGCAACACTGAAGAACCCAGGAATTAAGCTTAAAGATCTCCACCATTCAATCTGACATGACACAGCCAACAGTCTCTCCACTGCATACAAAGTATTTAAAGCATGAAAGTCACTTCATTTGATACTAATCCAGTTTGTACTGTCCAATAAATTTCACAACCCATCCCAAAAACTGTGCGCCATCAAGTAAAGCCGTTAACAACATTCTCATCCCATAATTTAGAGATGATTCAAGACCCCATTTCTCCAAATGAAGCAATATAATCTAGAGGCTGGATTATACAGAAAGAAAAGTGGTTTAAATGCAATGTGCTATCCAAACTCCTTAGAAAACCAAAGGATCTGTAATTGCTTTTGGACAGCCACAATAAAAAGTAAGGAGAAAGCAGACTGTGCAGAAGAGAGGAGAGCCAACATTTACCTACATGAAACACTACACAGCCTTAACTTCCTTCTCACCAAGACATTGCTGCCCAGTCAGCATGCAATGCCAATATCGACCTTTGGGTTAAAAGGATGGTTCAGATTTTTTAAGAGGGAAAATGCTGGAAAACCAGTAAGAAAAATAGGCTATCAATCAGTTTAGCACATAGTTCCTGTAATTATAAAAAAGCTTGTGTGATAAATAAATAAGTAACCAAAAATAAAGAATGCTCCAAAAATTCAGGAAGTTACAAAAAAGTCTGGAAATAGTCTCAAATCCTTTAAACTCTGGTGCTGTTTCGAGGAACTTTTGAACTTATACTGAAATCTGATATGAAGTTGCAGGGAGTCCCACTTGCAGCTCAAGTTGCAAATTTGGCTCTTCTCTCACAGAACATTCAACTATTACAGTGAGATTTAATCCATCTACCATCATCTTAGAGCCTGTGACATTCTTCACCTTGCGGCATCTTGTTTTAATGTGAATCCAGTTGCATTGAATCTTTAAGCTGTGAGCTTCTCTGTCAAATGTCCAACTGGTTCTCAGTAACTGAATCCATGCTCGTACTCAGCATACTTACCAGCACTATCTGGAGACTGCATGTTTGGGTGAGTTTTGAGGAAACTGTGTTGGTTTACTGTATTTGTAGATGGAAAGAAATGTCACAACCCTAGAAGCTACTTGGAGAATTATAATCGCCAAAAGATTAAAGAAGGAAAAGAATCCAGCCAGGCCAAAAGTCTCTCAAGCCTGGGTTTTACTTCAGCACTGACCCAATGCCAACACGATGTGTTTGTCAGCACCATAGACTGTGAAAAACAATGGACGTCCGCTTGCTCAGCTCGAAGTGAGGTCTCCACAAAAACTGCTCCCCCTGGTGGCTGGCTGCAGTATAGGTTAAAAAATCTGTCTTTCCAGCCATTCCAGATGGGCTGTGGTCAAACTTAAAAAAATTAATACACCTACTAGAAACGTTTCTCACGTCCGATTGTTGTGGTGATTTAAAGATATAATTTGGCTGTCTCATGATCAAGTCCCCTTTTTTCTGAAAAAAAATGTTTTCAATAATTATACAAGGTTAAAAACTAGGCTTTATGTAACGTTCAACTATGACTGACAGCTGCCGTTCTTGTGTATTTTTTTTCAGGGATTGTAAAATATGTCGGAAGGTAGAGGCAAGAAGTGATTGGACTCTCTGAAGAAAAATTTTTGTGTCCCAGCTCCACTCAGATTCTCCCAGAATCCCTCATTGTCTCTACTGTGCAGACTCTGGCTGCAAAACTGCTTCAATGGCTGCGCATGTGACGGCAGAATTTTGGCATCAAAACCGAACAATGGTAAATGGCGGAGCCACGCTGTCCACTCTTTATACAGTCTATGGTCAGCGCTACATACCCATGGTTTTTTGTGTCTGTGTCGCTGTCACAGACTGTATGGTACATGGATGTAGTCTCTGTGACGTCACCTGTCTTTTTCTAAAATAGATGCTGTGTCCCAAATCACACACTTCTGCACTTACACTATGTGTTTTTAGTGCATAAATGTGTTCACACAGACAGTACAGAAAAAACACAGTGAACTTTGATTTCTCAGCTGGCACATTCAAAATGGTCAAAAAGCTAACTGCGTATTGGCTACATAGAGGAAGGAACAGGAAGAGATCAAACAATAGTTGATGGATGTAATCACTGAAAAGTAGATACACCTGTGAGCTATGCTGCTGTGAGATACAATCGCAGTTTCTGGTAAGTGAAAAGCAGCAGGGTTGGATTGGGAACACCACCAGCCTTAAAATTTGTTGTTGAAGTGTACTTGTAAGTATGCGATTTGGAACACAGCACGAGTTTTGAAGCCAATCATCTCCAGGGGCCATCCTAGAAATGAGGTGGGCTTTGAGCCTCCACACCAACAGCTATAGGACACCTGCCTGCCAGTCAGATGAGCTTTGCCTCTAATTGGGTAAACTCTCAATCTTAACATCTTCTAATAGGCCTTGTTAGACCCCTCCCTAAAAACTGTGAAAATGGCTGTGTATGTGGTTTCCGGTACTTATGGAGCTTGCCTCAAGTGGAAAGTGGAACTGCAGTTTTTGGCACTTCTGCATTGCCTCATATTTTTAGACCAGGGTTGCTGATTGGTCCCCCTACAATACTGCCATGTCACTTGTTGGCAGTATGACTTCTATACTAGTCAGATCACCTGTTTTTGAACCTGTTGCATTTCTCCCAGCCTTTTAGAAGGAGCCTATGCCAACCCCATAAAGGCAGAATGGTTTTTCACTGTAATGTCAAACTGGGGCTGATAAATGTTGCTGTTTATCATATAGCAACTTTTAAAGTCAGAACATTGAGGAGACATTGGGGGAGACTGATTGTAAATTCCATAATGATGTAAATGCAGGAAGTACACTGCTGCCAAGTGGACCAATCAAAGGGCTTACAGTCTGCATCATTTTAATGCACACGTTTGGAAGGAGGTCTAATCATTGTATCAGCCATCAGCTGATGAAGACTTAAAAACCATTTACACACATCATCAAAGCTGGCCCAGTAGGTCCAAACATATGTGACAGGCAGAGCTAAAATAGAGTGAAGGACACCAACTACAGCAGCTCAATAGTTTGGTGGTACTTCATACATGTTTCACCAACAACTGTGACAACACGTGAAAGATTAAGTCTCACTTATCCACTGCTGAGGTTGACAATTCAATTATAATTCTGGTTAGTATTGGAAATTTACTCACCACACATTTATACTTCCATGAAAATAATCAAAAAGTAATTTAAAATATATTTTCTACAAAGCTAGGAAGGACTGGAGTTGCCAAATCGTATTTCTCAGTTACATATTTATATAAAGGAAAACAGATTTCTGTTTTTTATCTCCATTTTTTACACTGTGACTCAGTTATATTTGCATTGAGACCTTTAAGGGTACAATACAAACAGAACCCTGCCAGTTCTCTACAAGTACTATGATCTTCTAACATTTCTGTCTGTGTCACCTCAGGTAACTACTCTGTTGACACGTACCTTAACATATATCATCTTTTATTTTTACAAATCTGACACCTAAACAGGAGAGAACATGAATTTGCTTCTTAATCTGAGTTCTGCAGTTTGTCTGCACAACCTCAGTGAAAATTCTATCATCAGTGACGGATGAGCAACGCCAGGCGCCAATCAAAAGACACATCATTAAATAGTTTTAAAGTCTCGAGCTCCTCTGGACAAATGAGTCCTGTAGCAACAGCACAACCCAGAAATACTAGGAGGAAACTACCTCAGCATCACTAACCTGGGTACTGCAGAGAAACATGACTGTCAGACAGGAACAGTGTGAAAGGACAGAGAGGGAAAGAGTGAACAGGAAACAGAGACGATAAAACGAGGAGACAAAACAGAGCTGCATCCACACACACAATGCACACACACACACACACACACACTAACACACACAGAGAGCTAAAATTACATTCAAGAGGGCATGAACTAGGCCACTGCTCTGCACTATGCTGGAAAGTGGTTGTTAGCTAATTGAACAGAGGCTTGCAGAGACCTGAAGGCAACAGTGAATGTGGTTTGTGGTTACACAAGACCAGAGTTTTTACATTTTTAACAAATAATTGTATCTATGAGGTAATTCACAGATTGTACAATACAGTAATTGTCTTGTACACTGCATTAAAAGAAGTTGAACTGCTTGTCTTTCTCCATGCAGAGAATTTGGCAGGATTTGAGAGGACTGACTGACAAACTGACTCACCAGACAACTAGTAGCAACTTCACACAGAAAAAGCTGGCAGGGACAGCCTGCAGTCAGACCAAACTGACCAGCATGATTGGCGCTTGATGAGCATTACAAACAGGAGTTTCATTAAAAAAAATCCTGCTGCTCTTTTAAGCAGATTTAAGATTTACTGAAAATGATTCTGGGCTCTGTATTTAGGATTATTTGTCCAAATAATCCTCAAATGTGTCAATATGACTATTGTACTGCCCCAGGTCCATGGTCTGGTATCGTACATATTGACATGATTTATATTAATGATTCCTGGTCCAGCAACAATCATTGAGAGGGAGAGACTAGAAAATGTCATTAACTGTATCTTACAAGCATGGCAGTAAATGTTTCTTTGTTGTCCATTTGATACTGGCAACAAAGGCCAGGACAGCTGACAATATTATTTGCCATTTGTGTTTATCTTCAGAAGTCAAGTTTGATCACAGAAGTTTCTGTGAGATCTCGTGTCCATAGAGTCATTGCTCCAAACATAAAATGTGTTGTCTGGAAGGACTGTCATGTTCACCAAAGAGGTGTGATGGGAAGAAGAGTCTGGATAAGCAAAGTCAGTAGGAACCATCATCTGAGGACCATGAGTGTGTGCACAAAAAATGATCTTACCAAACTTTCAGTGATTGTTTTGATTTTTTACTCTGGACCTGCTGGTGGCACCCCAGACAGACAATAATTAATATCACTATGATTTTAACAGTTTATACCCTAAGCATCAGGAATAACAGTACTGCCTCACATGGTAATCAGTCTAACAACTGCTATCAGGATGTTTCACTCACAAGAAACCAAAAGTAAAAACCTTGAGGTTGGGATCCAGATGATCGACTAAGCCTTTAGGGTTTCCTCTCTGGGAACCATGACCTCGATATTTCAAAGCTGCCTTTTTATTCTTGTTCAAAGACATTTTTTTTTGGACCCAAGCGGTAGACACACAAACAGAAACAGTCGGTATATCAACCGCCAGACACATGCTAGAAGCCAAACCACTAGCATGTCTAAATAAATTACCCAAGACATTAGTTACAGATGTCAGACCATGAAATAAGAATTTTCCAATTGATGCCAATGCACTTAATAAATAGTTGATTGTCATGAAATTAAAACATAGGTTGTTGTTATCAATGACTGTAAAGATTATGATAGAAATCCACTACAACGATTAAATGATGAATGTATTTCCATCTGTTATTCAAAGCTGTAGTGTTGTTGTTTTTTTACAGAGAGATATTGTGTTGTTTAAATAAGCCAAGCATACATTACTCTATCAGGACATATACAAACACACACTGGCATTCATTCTGGAGGTTGTTCAGCATGGCTGTACCCAGCAGGCCCCACACATTAGGCCTTTGTGCTTCGAGAAACATCAGCCTCTTTTTTTTTTTTTTTTTTTTAAACCCTGCCTGCAGCACAGCCGAGCTGCAATGTGCTGACACCATCATCAGCTATTCTAAAGCTTTTAGCACAGCTATATTCCCACATCCTGATAAAGAGGGAGGGAAGAAAAAAACAACACTTAATTTTAATTTATCTTAATTAGATGTGTCTAATTTTCAGACTGGTGGGATGCCTGGTTCTAATTTTTTTGAAAATGTGTTGAAAGAGCAGATGAGCCTATCTGGACTTTGTTCAACACAGTCACCCTGCAGCTGATGATCCATGGATGAACGGCTTATGATCCCCTGAGTAGCATACAGATTGTGTAGTAGCAGCCGCAGCAGCATTGTAATAACGCATTATTGATCCAAACTTGAGGAAATTCATTCATCAGTGACTGAACAAGTCAGCCAAGCCAGGAAATAAAAACACTGTTCAGTTAAACTTTGGAGGCATAAATCCTGCAGGCAAAGTGTGAGCATGAATTGTTGAGAACTTGCCAATGCTTTTTGTTTTTTGGTGTGCTGTTAATGAATGAAGTTAGGAAATTACCATAAATGACAAGATGACAAATGCCGCTCTAATGTCATCAAGCAATCCCTCAACTCGACAAACAAGGTAGACAAGTCCAAACACCAAACACGATGTCTGTGTTACTAACCATAGAGCAGAAACACGAAAATCAAGGCAGAGCAGATTAGACAGGTAATTATCACAAGGTTAGCACAAAAAACAACAAACACAACAGCCAGCTGAGAGACGTGTAAAAAAAACAAATACATATTTGGCAGGATGACTGTATACAGAAACAGGCTGAAGTTGTTATCCTTAAATTGTGCAAGTCAAAAAGGCTCACAGCTGCATTCAGGAAGGTATAGTACTCCAATGACGGGTCATCCACTGAAGCTGCTTGAGAGTACAGGAAAAAGTACCCAGAGCTAACAAATGCCCTCTTCACAACCCAGAGGTGGAGGTGGACTCTACAGTGAGGAAAACCAGAGCAGCAACAATGCAACACTTGACCAACACTCTTACGGCAACAAAAGATGGCCAAAAAAGACTGAGGCTGCTTGATTAGAGAGCTAAAATAAAAGAGGATCGTCTGCAAGAAAAAAAGGCTGATAAATAACACAAGAGACGACTGAAGCTGGACAGAGATGGTTGACGCCCAGCACTCCCTTTGGCACTAAGATGATTAAGCCAGTTAAGTCAAAGTGTCGTTTCGGGACGCATGACAGCAGAAATGGGTCACTTTCAGGGGGAAAGGCAGATCTGCAGCATGAATAAATATCAGCATGGTGGCAGTGATACCTTCATAAATGATGCTTAGTCATTTGAACATTTCCATCTAAATGACCATCAATCAGATGACCCACAGACCACAAGGGGAGGATGTCTTTTTAATTACTGCCAGCCACCAAAGTGCACTGACTGTGAACTGCATCACAGCACATCTATAGGCCCCAGGCTGCCAACTGGTATGCACAGTGTGCTGCTTGCTGCCTTGCTGCACCATCCACAATCCCTGATGAGACAGTGCATAGCTGGTATGCAAGGGGTCAACAGAGTTATAAGCCCTTCTCAGGACCAGTATTAAAAATCCATAAAATGGTAGTGCAGACTAAGATTCAATCCCTGACAGACATACAGGACCGTGTCATGTCCCTTGACAGCCAGTGTGAGATGTGCCCTGCCCTCATTAGTGCAGTGAGGAGAGGCTACCTGTGGCCTATCACAGATCTCTGTCAGCCCATCAGCCAACCTGTGGTGGCCTGCACCCCACAGGAGAGAGCAGCCCGGGCTACAGGTTATCTACTGCAGTGCATCCCGGAGCTCTGCGGTGTCAAAACGTCCCCTCTGTCTGCACCGGCTTGCAACCGAAATGAGGTATCGATAGCACGCCATATAAGCTGACCGGAACTAGCGTTAACTTGAAAGTGGGATAAAGCGATATTTCCCCCAAACTTGTGCTGTATCTTTAAAAGAAAAGACCCAACAACTTAACAGCAAAAACTTTCTCCAAAGACAGGCCTACGCAAGAAATGTCAGCCTCCCGTGTCCTGACATGACGAGGTGGGTTCAGGGTTTGCACCGGGTGCAGATTAATGATGGGGCAGCTAGACCCGGGCTAATGTGGCCTGGTGTAGCCCCTTCTCCTTTATGCGCCTCTTTCCCCCATTCTCTCCACCCCCCTCTCTCTCGACGCCATCTGTTTGTGGCATGAGAGAATGTGGAAGTAAAAAAAGAAAAGACGACATTTTGACTGTAGTTGCTGACCTACATCGACCGTTTGTTAAAAGAATAGCGTAACGGCCGCGCCAAAAGACGCCCGTGCTTAACGCACGAGCCGTAAAATCGCCATGCATCGCGCGCATACATTTTCTCGGCTGGTCAGGAGGAATTTAATAAGTTACGGTTGAAACACTCCTCCGCCTCGCCGGGCCGGACAAGTCAACGCTGCGTAAACATTTCCTTATCATCGCCAAAAGGAGAGAGATAGAAAACAGCAACTCACCTGATTCCAAAATCGGTTTATGGTGGCGACGTGATTGTGGTTTATTTTAATGTGGGAAAACAGTTACAACGGAGGGTCCCCGTTGTGTGGAGCAGGAAGGAGGGAAGGGAAGGCAGGAGAGGGGCTGACGTGAATGAATAAACAACTGAGCTCCTCCTCAACGCCACAAGTAAAGGCGGTATGAGGCTCACTTAGTGAAAATCATCACTGTTAAACACCCTCTTTGTGTACGTTGAAAAAAAAAAAAAACTGATGTTTTAATAAAAACCTCACACCCCGATTTATTGTACATTTCAACAACCACACGTTTAGGTTGGCTGTTGAAAACCGAGTTATTTTTTTACTACCCCAATTAAAAGTGAATCGATGTGTTCCTTTTTTATTAACTCATGTTAACACAAATCGGTGAGCTATTATTGTTTTTCTTTTAACTGTAAAACACGTTATTTGCATGGTACTAACAAAATCCACCAGGCGGCGCTGTGTATGCATCCTAACTACACAGCCTAGATTGGCCAGGTCAGCAGTGGGGCTCTATCTGGATACCTGAAACAGCAGAAATACTTGGTCCTGATTCATTATTTGTTTCTCTAAGTGTTAAATTTTAAAACAATAATGAAATTTATTTTGAGTGTAGTATAAAAAGGGTACATATGGTCCTTTTTTACAATAAATAGCCTAAATAAATTGATAAACGAACAAAAAGTTAATAAAATTATTAAGATTCAAAGGCCTTTTTAATACATATATATACATATAATAAAGAATAATAAGGGGATTTGTGCAAGTGGATATCTTGTTGGAAAGATGGAAAGATTAAGTTAATCACTAAACTAGCTTCTGTTTAACTATGTGCTACTTAATCCAAATTAACTTGAGTGATTCCTTTAAAGCTTTTTTGTCTTGAGGTTAGTTTTTTGCTGATTATTTTTTTTCACCAATCTAAAAGTTTGAAACCACAGCACAAATTAGCCTTGTTAGAGAAGTTTACACTTTTGACACTAGAGGGCAAAAGCACTCCACTTAACAGATGTGACAGAAGATATTTCAATGATTAAATGGTGAACGTCTCATATCATCAAGATTCCTTCATTAAGTGACTTTGTTAATGTGCGAATAACCTCATCATTGTTACCTCTTAAAGCTGTCCAGAAATACCACACCAGGCCAAATGAAACAGTTCTGTTCTCCTCTGAGGCAATTGAAAAGCACTTATTTGTAAAAACATGTAATGGAAAAGACTCATGCAGATTTTTTTTGCCAGTAATCAGAAAATGATTAATGGCCGTATAATGTCAAGAATACAGGCCATGCTCTTAGTGTCCTGCTTCTTTCTCCACAGTAGTCCCCTGCAGTCTGTAATTATCCAGAGTTATTGACAGATTGTGCTCCTCTACTTAAAAATGTTGCTGTGCCCTTTAGTATCCAGAAGCCCATCAATACGACTGCACTGTAAATTTAAATGTCTCAAGGTTAGCAGCATTAAACTTAGGATTAAACTCAGCAAAGAGAGATGAGTGTCATTGATTATGTGTAAGAACACTGTGCACATTGTCTAAGGGAAAGTCCGCCTGTTTTCCCACAGGTACAGAGCTGTGCTGGAGCATACAGGAGACAGTGTGGGGGTGTTTGGGAAGCTCACTGGGTTAAAAGTCATTCTTCCGGTCATTTAAGCTTTCTACATTTTTTTATGCGAGCGTTCTGTTTGTCTTTAAGTAATGTTCACATGATATTCGTATCTGCAGTAAAGGCTTTGAGCGCCGTTTAAACATGCTCCTTTCTTTTCAGTGCCAGCATGTTAATATTCCAGTCATGTACTGTTGGTTCATCATGATGCGCCTCCGTGATAATTTGACTGCATGCTTTTTCGCATTGCAGAAATGAGTGCAGTGGAGTCTTTGAAAACGGCTTAAAAATGTTGTTCCTGTGGGTGGTTGATTTAACAGTAAGTTCCATCTCCTCTCCTCCTCCACCTCCTCCTCCTCCTCTTCCTCGCCTACCTCTTCTCTGCCCTGCCTGTCTAGACTGTGATTACCATCTGCTTCATCACTCTGGACGGTGCACTGTTTACTGTGCTCTCTCTGCATCCCTCTCTTTCTTTCAAACACTAACAGCCACAAACACAGTATAACAAGATACTAAAGCAGATTATTTCCACTCCTGTTGGCCAATAATTTCACATAAGCTCAAAACATATCCATCAGTGAAACATAGAAGCAGTTGTTGGTCCTGTAAATGCAGGACGCATGTATAGTGTGCTGAGCGTATGTCTGATTTATTTCCCAAGATGAGAAACATGCTGCTTAATGATTAATCTGAAACAGATATTCTCTCTGAGGGAAAATGCATCAGAGAGAGAATTTGCCATGTGCTTCTTGTTACGTCTTCAGCTGGCTGAGATTTGGTTCATGATTCAGTATCATTTTCATCCCAAACTACACATGATTGAGCCAAAGATGAGGTAATGTGCACACCAATTATGTAACAAGTTACTGACAGTGAATTCAGCGCAGAGTTTGTGACACAGAATAACATGAATCATGAGCAGGCTTATGTGGAATACCTGGAATCTACTGAAAGAAGGTTTATTTTCATGGTTGATGAGTGTTTTGAGCCTCAAACTGTTTTTGAGGTTGTTAATAGTGTAGCAGCTCACTTTGTCTTTTAATTACATAACGGATAGAAACTTGATTTACGTTTGGCTTTGGGACAAGGCACTTCAATATTTATCTGCCTTTTCTGTTTTAGGTTTTAAGACATGCTAGCAACTCAGCTAATATAATGGAAACGTTAAATATACTGTTGATTACTCCTTAATGCAATAGTATTTTAAATCAATACATGTTCCCCAGAGAATGGCCCCTGCATCAGTGATTCTTACTTTGGTTGCAAGCCATTTCATACAGTGTTGGCTTTTATCTTCAACCACTTGTTGCTGGATTTCATTGAACAAAAATACAAAAGAGAAGCAAATTTATGTTTCTCCAAGAATAAGTTATCACTAATTGGTTTGTCTAAAGCTTGATTGAAAAACAGATGCATATCATTCCCATTTTTAGACTTCATACTGTCTCTCTTAAACCCATGTAGTAGCTTCACATGATTTAAAGAAACAATAAATAATAATAAAATGAATTTTTTTTCAAAATCCCTAACACTTGTTTTAAAAACACCAAACTTCAGCTTGTCGGAAACACCTGGTTTTGGCTGCTGTCTCTTTAAGGCTCCCTTCTTCACAAACCCCCTTCCTTCCGATTGGCTAGGCTTCTGAAGGCCTGTCAAGGGCAGGACCTTGGTGTTTGAAGCCTGTCATGTAGCAGCTCATGAGACTTCAGCAAGTCTCATGAGGATCTTGTGCTAGTTTTAGGGGCCGTTTACACAACAACAGTTTTTGGGTGAAACGCCAAAGTTTTATTGTGAATCAGTGTTTACACGGAAACGGCGTTTCAGTTGACCTACAATGCAAACTTTTGAAAACGGCCTCCAGAGTGGGATTTTCCTGAAACGCTGCCAAAACTGTTGCCATGTAAACAGTAAGCCATCGTTTTCAGTGGAAATGCTGATGTCACACTCCGCCTCTCGCGCGCATACAACAGGACAACAGTACTGTTGTTATGATGGTCGCAAACTACTGTGTTGTGCTTGTGCTGCTCAATTTGCTGTATCTGCTGACTTTCTTTCAACAAAATGTGCATCAGTTGCTCCACTTTTTAACTTAGTATTCACCAATACACCAGATGATCAGCTCAACTCTGCTTCGGTGGAGATCTCCCAAAAGCAGCTTCTTGACAAGACAGTTATAGCACCACCTACAGGATTGGCATGCTTACTACAGCGTTTTCAGTCCATCAGCATTTTCATGTCAATGCAGAATTTTTTCACTGTGTTTTCACTGCGTTTTAGCGTTTTCAGATAAAACGTTGTCGTGTAAACGGGGCCTTAGAGAAGTTCACGAACAGGTTTATGCATTTCTCCTCTAACATAAAGCATAATACCCTCTTTAAAGTAGCATTTTTACAAAGGAACTCAGTGTGGTCTCAGGCAATGATTTATAGTGCAATAAATCTTACAGCTGAAATGTTACAGCTATTCATTTTACACGTTATTGGAGCTTTGAGGTTAATTTGTATCACCTGCAATGACTTTTCTCTATTTAGCTCATCTCGAGAATAGTTCTTATCAAGCTCATGATAAGTCAAATTTAATTACTTTTGAAGAGGCATGAAAAGGAAAGAGCCCAGTGTGTTCATTTTGCCCTACAAGTGGATTTAAAGTTGAGGCTGCCATGTGTTTGCTATTCATTCAAGCCAGTGTAGTACTCTGTTTTCACATTCACTTGACAGCTTGTTTTTATTGGGGTGTAACTGTATTACCTCATTCGTCCTCTGACGAGCTCGCTCCAGGCTTTCAGTGCTTTCCAGAGATGATCAGGCAGGGCGTGTTGGGGCAACTGAAGTTCACATGCTCAAATTCAAACCAAATCCCTGGAGGATGCACGAGCTGTTGCGTAACAGCATCTTTCAAAGAAAAATCCTTTGTTGTCATTAAGCAATACAAAACAGACAGCATTTCTGTTTTTTTTAAACAACTCTCCAAGCAGAGAACTTCTACTCAAGTTACAAACACAAAAACAGGTTAAAATCTTTCCTCTGTGTTTCTCCGTATTTCCAGCTTTGACAAGAGGATATTGCGTGAATGCATTCCACAGGACTGTAGGAAAAACATGTGAACTATGACAGGTGTGTGCATTCCTCAGTGGGGTCGAGGTGCCTCAAGAATCCCACTCTAGTGAAGTGTTAAATATAGAAGAGGTCATTCTCACCCCTGATTATAGACCAACAGTTAACGCCAAGGCATCCCACAGCCCATGAGACCAAGGTCCTTTGACTATTTTAGGATTTGAATCTTAGTTTGGTTTGTTCAGGAGTGCGCACAGAGTATGAGGCAGACAGACGGACTGTCTGTAGACAGACACAGAGAAGAGCGACACGTCTACCCACAACTAAGTAACACATGCAGATTTGATGCCACCATGGAGGTCTCCTACAATAGAGCCCTCCTCCTTGTCACACACCTTTCAGACTCTCGTGGGTTTTTTTCAACTAAACAAAGAGGGACTGTAGGAAAGAAGATAAAATTGAGTTTGTCGATTCTCTAGAGACAGCTGTATAGTCCCACTCTATCACAAGAAGACCAACACTTGATGAAAAGTACCATCTTTCAAACACTTGATTTGATTATTCAAGTGCCTGCAGTGTTTGATTTTGATTCTTCAACTAAGCCTTAAAAAAGTTATATAATCAGCAGGTGAGATAAAGCCCATGATCCTCCAGATCTACTGCATGTCTGAGCCCTTGAGCCAGCTGTAAAGGCAAAGGTTTTAAGGATTTTAATACTGCCTCTTTACATTGTTTAGTTTTCAATAAGCAGTAATACATATGGCATGTACATTCCCATTTACTTTAATGGTTCTTCATCCTGACTGACTTTCCACCTGCTTGGAGTGAAAATTAGCGAAGCTCTGATTCCTGATATCAGTCAGACTTTATTTGTATTGTACTGATTAATAAAGTGCTACAAAAATAAAGTGTTGGTGTACATGGTTTACAAAGACCCCAAAATAAGATGAGTAAAGATTCAGTGTCATCTTCATTCAAGCAAAATTTCCTCTAAAAGGCAGAAACCTTGAGCTGAACCAGACTCGAGATGAATAGCCATCTGTAGTGACTGTGTTGGGCAGAGGAAGATACAGTAAGAGAGAAATGAATAACAGTTAAAGGTCCCATATTATGCAAAAATCACTTTATTAAGTCTTTTAGTGAAATTTGTGGGTCTTTGGCTTTCCTCCCTGCCCACAAAATGTGATATTTAATGACAAAACCTGTACTTAGTAGTGCTTTTAAATGTAAAATCCTGGCCTAAAACAAGCTATTTGGAATTTCTGGGGTTTGCCGACGTCAGCGATTTCCTTTTTTGACCAATCAGGAGCAAGTCTGACCTGATTGGCCCACCAGAGCAGATACCCTCGAACCCCCTCCCCGCCCACTCACCTCCTCGCTACTGGAGAGAAATCTCTCCAGCAACAAGGAGGAGAATGCCGAAGTTGAAGAGCCATCACTGCTCTGTTTTTGGTTGTAAACAGCCACATAGTTCCATGCACAAGCTTCCCATCTCAGAAGAAGACAAGACTAAGAGGCTAGAGTTCATTTATCAAGGAAATGTTCCAGCTACACTCAGTAAAACTGTGCATGTGTGTGTTACTCACTTAACGGCAGACTGCTTTTCCAACTTTGGACAGTACAACAGAGGTCTAGCGAATAGACTTGTCCTGAATCCAGGCGCATTACCAACCATCCACCAACAAACCTCTGACCCTGGAAATGTGAGTATTTTAAATGCTGTGTGCTGTGGAGCAGATGTAAGAGCTTTTCCTCAGTGTCCCCCCTGTCTCCGTGTTAGCTTCAGGATGCTAACTTTAGCTGTGGTTAGCCTGTTGTTTTAGCCTGTAATGTTACGGTAAACGAGCTTCATTGTTTTCTAAATATTGTGCACTCGGAGCTCATGGCACCGCTCTCAGTGACGCGGAAGAGTGGGGCGGTATCAGCGGTGGCTCATTTACATGTGAAGGCCACGCCCACTAAATCAGAGCGTTCTCAACAGAGGGGCTATGAGAGCCTGGAAACAATGCTGCTGTGCTTGATTTATTGGCTTTTTGGACCAAAACATGTTACTACCATTTCATGAAGACATCAATGATCCATGTTAAACTGCAGAAAAGGAGCATAATATTGAACCTTTAAAACAGTCTCATGGCTGCACTCTTTGAGGGTGTGCGGTATTGCTGATGCACCACTGGCTACTTTTCAATCACTGCGGCAGTTTCTGGAATCAAAATAAGAAAGGCAGTCTAAACAAGTAGATTTCATTTAGTGGTTGATCTGTCTACATTAGGACGAATTTTAGATCCACTTGTAACCAGGGAATTTACTCATGTTTACGCGTGAGTATTCCTCTAATACTGGTTCCAATAACTCCAACAGAGTTAAAACATAATTGGAGTTGTAAGCCCTGAGATTTCAGTCCTGGTGGATTTGGCTCTCATGGTTTCTGTGGCAGCATCAAAGCATTTTAATACTTTGATGGATGATTCTACCTCATACCTGTCACGTCATGTCATGTCACTTTTCACAATAAAACCTAGCCTCTCTTTCTTTTCTAACATTTGCACTGGCAGTCACTTAATACAGCTCTGACACTGTGCAAACAGAATAAATAGTGAGGCTGTCATTACGCTGGATTACAACCGTGCTGTTTCTTGTGAGTGCTCCTCGCCTTTGAGGGACGCTTAAAACCAGCAGAGGAGCGATTGAGTCTGCAACAACAAAACTAATACAGTACACAGAGAATCAATGCGTACAGAGAAAAAGACAGCTGAGTTTAGGGAAGTCTTCAGGAGAATAAGTTTTAGCAGTATTGTTTTCACATTGGGTTTGTTATTGTAGGTGCATTTCTCATAGAACAGCAATGTGTTGCTGCTCATGGAGTGTTTTCCTTCATACATGTTGGGAATGTTTTCATGTCTGTGAAGGATATCCGCATGACATGGTGTTGTAAGTGGCACTGACCCATTAAGTTTCCCTGAAAACCCCACTTTTAATCAGCACCAGCAGACTTTCATTGTTTTGGTGCCACTTTTCTCCTCTCTGAGTCAGCTGGCAATTTCCTCTTGTTTTTTTTTATTCAACACTGGCACAAAACCTTCCAAAAACAAATTCTAGTTCAGATGTTAAACTTCCAGTTCATTTTTTTACATCAAACTTTTTAAATTAACTATGGATACATACTCTTCAAATTTTCGCTTTTATTGTCAGAGCAGTCAGTTGGACAAACCATCTTGAGCTGAGCCCTCAGAGCTTAGTCCTGACAGTAACCAATCAATTTATAATGCTGATGCAAAGCTGCACCCCAGCACAATAAAAAAAAAACCTTTTATACAGACGGCTCATATTTATTAAAGTGTCAGCACCGGGTTTTATTGTATAGATTTGTGAATGAAGGCACAAGAGGCAAAACAAAGTGAGTGTATTGGACAGCAGCCAACCAAAACAAAACACTGGCAACGGAGTAAAAATCTGGAGGAACAGAGAAAGGTCCTCAGGTTCAGTACAGTGAAGCTGCAGGCTTAGTGAGGAGAAAGAGAAAAGCGTGTGTGTCTGACTCCAGCAGCAGTTTGTGCTTTCACTGTGGACGGGGAGAAGAGCTCACCTCCTCTTTCATCCAGTGGGAGTGTTTGAAAAACCTTTCTACTAATGAACTGTAGCTTTTCAAGATTAGACAAATTGGCTCTGGATTAATTGACCATTAAAGGCTGTGTGTGGGAGTTTGTGTGGTAAACACTCACAGAAAAAAAACAGTGATAGAGATGTCTGTGAGACACTTTCTCATCAGGTGTAATATGAACACAGAGCATGAGCAGACTGCCACCACCTTCATCCAAAGCTGTTTCTTTTAGCACTGTATCTTTTAAGGCTCTTACTTGTATGAGGGCTTTGAATGTTCAGTTTCTCTTGTGACATTTTGTAGAGGTTGCTGCAAAGCCATTTTCCAACTCTCACTTGTGGGACCTGTATCAAACATCAATGATGACACCTCTGATATGTGAGCAAAATGAAACTTGGCAGAATGTGCTGTCAAAGCATTATGCCACAACCGTGACCAATATAAACATAAGATTTTGCCAAGTTTTGTGGCACTTTCTATTTAATGGCTAACAATATGTTCTAAGCTGATAAGAGTCTGTTGCCATTAAAGTGTTACTCCTTTGTTTGACTGTATAAATCAGTCCTCAGTGTTTTGTGCCACTTTGCTTATTTCTTTAGTTGGTACCCTGGTAACCAGCAGGATATATCATGATCAGGTGGTTATACTCAGCTGAATTTAAACAGGGTGAGCAAGCTGTAGATCCCCTCTGAAGCAGAGAGGTCCTGTCTTTCCCTAAAAGGGAGCTTTGCATTAGGGCCTTCTGTACACTGTTGGGTTTCCAACTCACAAAACCACCTGATCACTATACACATGTATTGTTCGAAAGCTTTCATTAAGAGAGGTTAAAATAAGGAAGAGAAAATTAACACTATAACATTGTTTTAAAAACCAGAAAGCTACAGCCCTCTGTGGTTGTTTCACTCCTGTGTATGTGTGTAAAGTCAAATACTGAAATGTAAACACTATGTTTTCATTCTTCTGATTACTGCAAAAACTAAAATATTTATTAGGCTCATTTCTAGCTGCACACTTGCAAGATACAGAGCCCTGAAAGCACTGAACAGCTTTTGTGGGCGAGCAGTCTTATTCCTCTGAGAGAAAAACACTTTGGTATAGTTATTGGTGTGTACTTGGCTTTAGCGCAAAGCTCTGGTACAAACCTGTTATTTGGTGCATAAGGTGATATAAGCTGTGCACCTGTTCAGGGTCCCTTCCTTGCTCTTGAAAAAGGCACACAGGGACTGTATGTGTTTGATGTAAACCCTCTGTCAAGGGGGAAATCCACCCACCTGTGTCCATCTGAGTTATTGAAAGCTTTCCTTCCTCAGAACCTTGTAACACAAAGGGTGAGTCTTAGAAACAAAGTAGAGTCTTAGCATCCAACCACAATTTTAAACTGATTCGAGGTGATAACCAGAGCTAACGTGGACTTAATGTTAGGTTTTATTTATGGACATCAAATGAATCATAGCAAAATAGCAAAAAATATTGAAACAGATGCTGTGATAGTAAATGTGATTTTTAATCTGATTGTTTTTTGGAAGATGATGTGGCCAATATAGAAAAAAAAATTGGGCATCAACTAGAGTCACAGAGTGCTAAAAGTGAAAATTAACACGGCTAAATGTACATCCATCCATCCTCTATACCGCTTATCCTGTTTAGGGTCGCGGGTGGCTGGAGCCTATCCCAGCAATCATTGGGCGAGAGGCGGGGTACACCCTGGACTGGTCGCCAGTCAATCGCAGGGCTGACACATAGACAGACAACCATGCACGCACACACTCACACCTAGGGACAATTTGGTGTGACCAATTAACCTGGTAAGCATGTTTTTGGACTGTGGGAGGAAGCCGGAGTACCCGGAGAGAACCCACGCATGCACGGGGAGAACATGCAAACTCCACACAGAAAGACCCACCGGCCGAGGGGGGGATTTGAACCGGTGACCTTCTTGCTGTGAGGCTGCAGCGCTAACCGTTGCACCACCGTGCAGCCCGCTAAATGTACAGTTTTGGTTTATTACTGAAGTGATAAATCTTTTTTTTTTTTGTTTGCTTTTTTACCCTTTAACGTGACAGTCTCAAACAAAACAGCAACAACAACGCAAAGCTCAGGAAACAATTCAGAGAGCCGATGTCTTAGTGGCCTGATAAAGTCAATAACACAGGAAAATATTTGCCAGCCAGGTGTGTGGATTGTTTAGAGTAACTGGGAGATTGTTTTAGACGGATAGGTTACTGTTTAATTTCTCAATTTTCTGCACAAAATGACACAAAAAAACACTGTCTTTGTTATTGTTCCAGGGTGGCAGCAGGCCAGTGGATACCTCGAAATCTCATCAAACAAGGAAAAGATCCCTGCTCTAATAACAACTGTTTGTTTGTCTGCTGTTTCTTATTGCTTCATCAGTAGGAGGAGAAACTGGTGGGAACCTGCAGCAGGAAAGGTAAGTGTCACAGAGGCCACATCGAACACATGGCTAAAAATACAAGACAGGGCTTTAGCCTGACTGAATACAGCTGCACTTCATACTCAGGAGATCTCAAGTGTCTGAAAGAACTTGCATAATCTGTTGGTGCTGTTATTCAGCTGCTCACAAGGAAAAACAACGGTCTTTAGAAAGATGCTTCTCACGGGTTCTGCTAACTCCTTCCTCCAGTTTTCAGTGTGTTTCAGCTTTTTAGTAAACCCAGTGTTACGGCTTCAGAGAAAAATCACTTAATGCTGGATGAAAGAGAAAGAGGTTTAACCTCACCAGTTTAAGTCAGCAAAATGCTCAACAATTTAAGCCTTCAAAGCATGACCCTGATCGCTGACTCATATGTCACTGAGACACTTTCCTGTGTGACACTGTCTCACATGCTTTTATGTATCAATTAAATCTCATCAGTCAAAGGTTACCTAGTATCTCAAGGGTCAGAGGATGAGCCTGGGATGATGCTTCAGCACATCCTGTTAGCAGTGACTCACTTCAGCACTGAAAGAACCATTGTGTTCATGAAAGACGAGCAAAATGTCCCCGTGGCCTCGTTGGTCACATCCTCCTGACTTTATTCTCCTACTCCTCTCCCGAAGGTGCGTTAAAGCATTTTAGTCTCCCACTTCAATCTCACGCTCAGTTTTGAATGTGAGAGTTTGACAGGTCAAAGATTTAAATGGCACTTCAGCTGAAAAGTGATTGCAACAATGCCACAAGAGACCGGTGTTTGCTTTTTATTTTGAATACAGATTTGGGAAAGTATATTTCAGCAACAAATGTTTTATCTTTTACCAAAAACATGTTTGCTGTTCTGTTTAAACGTGGCTTTTGTATTGAAAGAGGGTTTCCTCAGGTTTGTTTTTTCTTTCTTTTTGCTGTAATTCATCAGGGAACCCAGGATGTGATGAAATCATTTTTAGGTCTTTAGTGAGACAGCTCCTACAAACACTCTGAACTAACTTTGTTCACCTGCTCCACCACTATGCTACAAATCTCTTTAGTTATTTTAAGTTTTGAATCAAGCCCCCATAAAGTGTTTTTTATCGTTGCCTTAAGTGTGCCATGCAGAGGGATTCATGATAAAGGGTTTCCATTTGATCGACGAGTAGATCTGCTGCCATGTAATGAGGAGACCATGGGACATTTGTCAGTCGACCAAACATTAAATCCCTTTCAGCAGTGAGACATATCACTGTCTGATGTCATCTGCTGTGGGGAAAATGTTTGGTTCTTTTTTTGGTGTTTTTCTTCTTAACAGGATGGCAAACTGTCTCATCTGACACCTACCAAGAAACAGTAATTTGACCATAGACTGTATAAAACATGGACGAAGCATCCCCAACGTCACTCGTCTGTTCCTGAAACCGTAAAAACGAAACTAATCCACCGACACAGCCACATTCACTACAACGCCGTCAGTGAGTTTTGCTTCGAGCAGCTACAGGGCACCCGGCGGTCACATGACCTGAGCAATGCCTCTGATTGGACAATCAAATGATCCTAATAACTTTTAAACCGCAGAGATAGAAAAAAATTCAGCAACCGTTCAGTGTGCGCCAGTAGTGAAATCAGCGTTTCAGACCCAAGCTGTTTTTTGAACCAGGCTGTAAATGTGTTTTTAATGCCATAAAAGTCTGTTTTGTATGGCTGGGTGTGTACATGACTTTCGGTCTTTCTGCAGCCAGCCTCAAGCGGATCCTTGGATGCTGCCCCTTGAATTTGATGCTTAAAGGAAGAGTTATGTTTTTTTGAAGTTGGGTTATATGAGTTACATTTCAACTATAATTGTAGCAGTCACACTGGATGCTGGTACTTCATCTGATACTGATAGGCTACAGTTTTCGGCTGAGTCTGCCTCTTAATTTAGCTGATTTTGAAAGACTCCCATCCAAGCAGTCATCTTACTGTAAGCGTATGCTTTTTATCACTCTTTTATCAACTTTGCCATCAGAAAGCCCATGGGTTTTTGCACTATATGTAAATGTAACACAAACATGTTTTTCTGCCTGCAGTGCACCGATCAGCTGTTTGGGTCCAAGGGTTTCAAAAATAAAAAGAAACTACTAATAATAACTGATAACGAGTCACTCTGGCAGCACCTCTGACACACCATTTACCATGGACACATGCAGACATTTTTATGAACCACAGTTTACCGAAGGAGAATGAGACTCAGGGGACCAAAGGAAAGAGGGAGAAACTTCTGTGTGCTCACTGGAGAGCAGGAGAGATCCAAGGCAGGTAAGCTAATGCCTGCTAAGTGAGGTGCTCACCAACCAGAGTCCGCTGTCATACTGATCTGTTAAGTTTGTTTCAAACTTCCTTCAATATTCAGGAGTTCGATCGGAAAACCAGAAAAGACATACAGACGTGAATCTTTAGAGTGAGTGTTCTGGGTTTCATTGTTGTTTTTCTGTTGTATTCTGGCACAACCCATTGTCCACATAATGTTTACTTAATCAAAATACACTGTGATACACGCCGAAGATGGGGAAATGGTGAAATACTAACTCTGCAGCCATTACTGTGTACATTAGGTAATCTTGTTACATTTAGAGCTTAGAATTGTCCAAACTTAGTTGTAAAAAATTTTAAATCCTCAGTTTATCAGACTCATACAGCATTGGCAGTCTTATCAATATCTTATCTTATCTTATCTTTGGCTCGGCACCGCCCTGTTGGTTGTGGCTGCCTTTTGCAGCAGCTCTCTCTTCTTTCTCCCTTTCTTGTAATTTTTCGTCTCTTTTTCGTACTCTTTGTATTTGGAGTTGATCATCACTTGTTATGGCTCATTTGTTGGTCATGGACACCAAACTTTTTGTGGCTTCAGTGATATTTTTACTACATTTTCTCCTGTGTTTGTCTGGAGATCCTACATGTAACCATGGCTGCATTGTTTACATGTGAACTCAGCTGTTAGCAGCCTGTAGCATGTCAATGCTAACTGGGGTAAGGCCTGATGTCTTTCCACAAGGTGAGGAGAAGGAGGTGAGGACGATGTGCTGGTTCTCAGGTGTGAGCTAAGAAGTGACGACTTGGACCTGTCCTTCCATCCATTGTTATTGGGCTAGTAAGATCTGTCTCCAATAAGATGGACGAGCTAGCTGTGCTAACCCAGCAACAGAGGGAATACCAGAGGGCAGAGTAGCATCATGCTATTCACAGACATGGCTAACAGAGCTAACATCAGACACCAACACCATGTTGGAAGAGCCTCCCCTGCTGTGAGCAGACAGGATCCAGGAGACAGGGATGGAGCATGACTGAAGAAGCTCAGTCCTGGATCCTTTGGAGGTGGAGGCTGGCTGAACTGGAGACAGAGATGGACAAGCTATCATCATCCATTTTCTTATGGACAGTTTTGCACTTTCTGTACACTTCTTTCTTTTCTACACTTCTGCACTTCTACAGTTCTATTCTATTCTATTCTATTCTATTCTATTCTATTCTATTCTACTCTTTTTTATTCTATGGTGTACTTTTTTCTATAGTCATCAAGAGGTGCCTCTGTGAATTGCAGTCTGTTTATAAATAAAACTCCTTACTGGTGCCGTAACAATATAAAAATGAGAATTTTAATATTAAAAGAGCCCCACGGTCAAGGTGGACCTAAAACTCTCAGCCTGGTCATAAATCAGGCCAGGAGTTTGACACAAACCAACAGAAAAAATCACACTAGCACATCATTTTGCATGCATTCAGAGAGGAAAATGTATTCGTTCTTAGTGCACACATTGACTGCCCAGGCCAAATCGACCCTCAGATCAACAGGAAATGTCCTTGTGTTTCTGACTGTGCCTGCTTATTGTCAAACTCATGGAGAATTTATAACTACAGTTGGCAGCTTTTTTCAAACAAGCTCTTTGGACTTGTTGGCTTCTTCTTGTTTCTGTTGAACAAATCTGAAACTAAGCCATCAAAGAGCTTGAAGTGCCAGCTGTTGCATCTTTTAGCTGCTCAGCACCAAACTTCAGTCCAGAAACACTAAAAGTGAGATTGTGAACTTAAAGGGGGATATTAAGTAAGGTGTCCAGAAAAACAGCTCTCAAAGAACGCCTTTAAGTACAGTCCTTTTATAGTTTTTTGTATGTCCACTGCCGAAAATGAACGGCATCATAACAGAACTTTGTTTCTAACTCAGTGGGAAAATCTGTTTTCTACCAAAACACCAGGGGATTGACCAAACTTTTGGCATTAAGTAATAATTGATAAGGATGACGCTCCAGGAAATGACGTTTGTTTCTTGGAAGTGACTGTTCAGTTCCAAATTCCCCATCATACATTGCATCATATCCTTTATTTACCCTCAGGGCTGACGGGGCTTATGTGACGGGCTTTACTGGGCTGGACAGCTATGACTCTCCTTTCTCTCCACCAGGCTGGAGCTCTCCGTGTCAGAGTGTTTGTTGTCTGCCCCCTCCTCCTGTCTCTCCCTGTCTTTCTTTTTAGATGTGTCAGTCCATCAATGATTGATTCCCCTCACCCCCCACCCCCCAGGACTTGACTCATCTTTCACCTGCAGCCTGCCTCACAGCTGTTCTCTGAGCTCAGCACAGGCTCAGATGCATGTACTCACAGCTCTGCAGAGCATAATATAATCTCCTCAGAGATGATGTGGTTTTAGAAGAGTCCAAAGGCTGATGTATCACGTGTCTGTCTCCACACAAATCATCTCAAATCCTGTGTTTCTCCCCTCTGTGAGTTTCTCCCTCTGTGAGTTAGTTTCTCCCCGATAAATTCTGTCCAGGAGTGACAAATCAGCCCAGATGCTCACTTTGCCTCCTCTTTACCACTTTTTGTATGAGAACCCATGCTATTATTCAATCTGTGTCCCACCCTTTATTACCATTCCCAGGAGCACAAGGAATAAAAAGCCACTTTTCAGCTGCAGAGGCTGTAATTTCATGTTGTCAGAGCCCATTGTATTGCAGAAGCTGCATCTGTTCGTGTCTTGTATTGTCTATTGATGGTGTGGGAGCGGCAGGCGCCTCAGCGGGCACAATTATGCTCCAGCACAAACCAGCAAAACTGCTTTTCCCTGCACATGGATCAGCGTTTTCTGGAAGCCAAAGGTGAGGAAAGGCTGAATAAATATGTTTATCCTCTTCAGCAACAGACCTCAAAGCTTTATGCTAACACTCAGCTCCACGGCGCCTACAGTAACGTATTCATGCAAATAAGATGAGCAGGTCACATACTCCCAGCATCCGCTTAGCTGGGGTATCATTTCAGTTTGTTTGGCCTTGGTTTTTGGTTTAGGGCACAGATTACACTTGCAGAAAGTTTAAAACCAAAATCTTTGCTTTAAAGAAGCAGAGCAGCCTGGTTGGAAGATGTCTGCAGAGACTTTTGAGGGGTAGCTTAGTCTTTCAAAAACGTCAGGCATATTGACAGCATGTATTTTCTATTTCTATTTGATACAACGCCCAGAGCCAAGCTATTTCACAAAGCAGCTGCCTGAAATGTGTTTTGATGTTTCTTCTATTATGGGAGAAGTCCACCAACTGAATGTGCACATCAAAGTTTGTTTACAGGTCCTGATACGCACGACTACATTTCTTGAAAAGGAAAAAGAAAAAAAAAGTGTCAGGGCATGCTTTGATAAATTGTCCTAAGTGATGTCATCGAAGTCATCATCAACTTGTCTTCAGACAAAAACAGTTAAACAAGAATCTGAGGGTGATGAGCAGGATAGAGAGATAACACCAGACCTCTGAACACTATTTCCCCCTCCATCCTAACTCCTTAAAGCTTTATTTGCTGCCAGCATTCTGCACACATGAATCTTTGGTCTAACCCTCGTTGTTGGAGAAATGTGACACTTTATACCATGAAGAGGAATACCCATAATAAAAAAAGATAGGGATTAAAAATGATTCAGAGTTCATCTTAAAAGGGGTACTCATTGTGTTGAATACATCTTGTGGGTTTCATCCATTTGACCTTTTATTAAAGGTCTGATATGAGCATTTAAAATACTCACATTTCCAGGGTCTGAGGTTTGTTGGCGGATGGTTGGTAATGCGCCTGGATTCAGGACCAGTCTATTCGCTAGCCCTCTGCTGTACTGTCCAAAGTTGGAAAAGCAGTCGGCTGTGAAGTGACTGGCACACACATGCACAGTTTTACTGAGTGTAGCTGGCACATTTCCTTGATAAATGAACTCTAGCCACTTAGTGTTGTCTTCTTCCGAGATGGGAAGCTTGAGCATGGAACTATGTGGCTGTTAACAGCCAAAAACAGAGCAGTGATGGCTCTTCAACCTTGGCTTGCGGAGGGGGGGGTCTGCTCCAGTGGACCAATCAGGTTGGACTTGCTCCTGATTGGTCAAAAAAAAGGAATCGCTGACGTCAGCAAATCCCAGAAATTAGGTCAGTATTTTACATTCACAAGCACTACTAAGTACAGGTTTGGTCTTCAAATGTCACATTTTGTGGGCTGGGGGGAAAGCCAAAGACCCACAAATTCCCCTAAAAGACTTAAAAAGTGATTTTTCATAATATAACTTTAACTTTAACTTTGGGCTGTTGTGTTTAACTAACATTACTCAAACACGGCCTGCAGGCAGGAGGTGTGCTGATAGTTGACTTCTGGTCCCAGGTCATACCTGAAAACAGAATTGTTGATACTGAGTGATGTCATTTGGCACCCATGAATACAAACCATCACATACACAGTGTGGTGTGGAGAAATGAAATAAGTAATTCTGTCACTGAAACCAACACAAACAAAGCTATAAAACACAATGCTGTTACACAATGGAAACATAAAACACCAATGTTTGATGATTCATTTCTCCACAGCAGTTGATATGAAAGAGGACAACAACGCCTTGGTTGTTTATTTCATCTTTCTAAAGTGGCCTTCGTCTCTGTCTGGAAAAAAATGAGAGTCAAACATTGGAAAGTCAAGACGCCAGGTTTCCAAGACAATAACATAAAAACAACAATCAAATCGGCTTTACTGGCACTAGACAACAAACACAACAAACGCTACTCACATACATCAGCAATACATTTAAAATATTCAGTGCTCCAGATGTTCAGTCTTGAATGCCACAGGCTCCCTAAAAAACCAAAGTGATCCTGTCCAGCTGAAGGAAAAGAGGCTCTGACCACTGAGTTTAGTGACTGAAGGGAAAAAGATGCATGGTTTGCCATAGTGCTACTGTCTGTCCAAACTGGTTTTCCTTTCCCTTAACTCAGCCATATGTAGAGGGAAAATAGGAGAGAGATATCACAGTGAAATTCCTCAGTTTATTACCCTTTTATACTGATTATGAACTGAATGTTAACACATGATAAAGTAATACATTACAAATGAATTATTTCTCCATTACTGATAAATGATACTTGTTCTTTTAGAGGGATTTACCATATGGCTGGTTTAAGTTGATGCCTTTTTGATAAATGATTGAAGTACAGTTTTAATAGAGTGACACATCATGCCTCCTCTGCCAAATATAACTGCAGAAATGACATTCTTTCCTCATGCACACATGCTCTGACAGTGGAAGGGGAAAGCAGCCAAACCAAAATTATTTGCCCAGATAGATGCTGACAAACGTTTAATTATTGAATCAAATCTGAGCACAGCCCTTTGGAAATTCCATTTGTCACTCAGGTACAAACCACAAAAAAGTGGTTGCAGTCATAAGCTGTCATGAATCTGAGCTAATATTATCACAGAAATACTCCCTTCCATGAGAATCATCATGGCTGACATCCTGGGTTACCTATCAACAGCTCTAACAGCTCTAACAGCTCCACAGACCACGTCACATTTAAAATTGTTTCCTCTCCCTCTGGTCAGTGTGTGTGCCTCCGCTTTGGAGTGACAGCAAAATAAATTTGTGAATTCATTTCTGGACTGGACCTCGTATGAAACACCAGGGGCGTCTGCCTCAGGCTCCCCTTGACGTCACATTAATTACAATACAGCCATCAATAGCTGGGCCCTTCCCTGCAGTGCTGTGAATAGATGCCTGCTTCTGTGTGACAAGTCCTTTTGGTTCTCAGGCCTTTATTACTCTTTACATGTCCCAACTATTCCCAATGTGGCTGAACTGACTTATGAACATTACTATGATAGAAAATACACACAAAAAAACATACACTTGGGTATTCTCTGCCCAGAGGTCCATTAAAATGCATTACAGAAAGTCAGTTTTCATTCATTTTTATGAGGTTTTTGTGAAATTTTAACTTTAAAAATGGCCAAACGAGGATCATGGGGTACATGCAACTCCTACATAAGGTGTCCTGAGAGAAGGTGTATTTTTGACTCTTTCCTACGCCACATCTCAACCAAGAAAAGTGTATTCTTAGAATACCACATCACATCAACTCAAGTAAAATGAATAGGGATGTTTAATACCACTTTTTATGCAGAATGATACGTCCGACCAGTATGAGTACTCCCTCTTGAGTACTCACCGATACCGAATACCGATACCACTAGTACTTTTTATACATAAAATTTCTAGGACCAGTCACAGATCATTTTGATCAAATACAGCACAGTCACTCTGACATTAATTCCAAATAAAACACATACAACTGTCTGAGTTTAGAAGTTTTTGATAAATATTAAAAAAATAAAAGTGCATAATAAAACATACAACTGTCAGAGTTTGAGTATTTTTAAAGTAAACTGAAGTGCAAAATAAAACAGTTGAACAGATAACTCTCCCTGGTTCATTCATGTTGTCTGAACAAGACCTGGTGTACATTTGCTGTGGTGTTAAACCGCAGCAATTAGCAGCAACTAGTGGTGAGGAGAACTTGCTCGACGTAAGATTTTCTTGCCTAGAGTATCTGCTGCTTGTATCTGCAGCCTTTACAAGTACCAATACCTTAAAAAACGTCTGGTATCGGCCCGATACAGATACCTGGTATCGGTACTCACCCATCCCTAAAAATTAACAAAGATGTCTGTTCTAAGGAAAGTCACCATCGTATTTGAGGCAACATGCTGTAACTTTGCTGGAAAGAAATTTTAAGTTTTAATTTAGATCTCCAACGTTACTGGATGTTAGCCTAATGTTAGCTCCTTGCTGCTAGTTCATAATGTCACTTTGTATGTTGGGAGGTCATTGAACCTATTTTGTTCTAGTTTTGGACTTTGGTGATCGTACATTATTGTGTACAAAAATGTTGATCCTCTATTTGGTTGTCTCAGATGGTGCTGGCAGTGAGATGTGGATTTTTAATTTTGTTCTGTAACCTGTAAATTTTGGCTTGTAACTGAAGCTTTTCATCAACCATCACAAAAATAAAACTATTACAATAACCCTCCAATGCAACACTTGTATGGTTTAATATGAGAAGCTTAGTTCCTTTCATATGGAAATGTCATCTTGTTAAAGTATATATCAACTAGCTGAGCACAGATTTAAGATAAGATAAGATAAGATAAGTCATACTTTATTAATCCCCGGAGGGAAATTCAAGTTGTTTGGGCACTCTTCCAAGCAGAGAATTGTACACTCTGATGGCTGCAGGGAGGAATGATCTTCGGAACCTCTCGGTCCTGCAGCGCACAGAGGTAAGGCGTCCCCTGCTGCTGATCCTCTGGACTATGATGTTGTGAAGTGGGTGATCAGAGTGACGGATGATGGCCTCCACTTTCTTCTGTGTATACCTTTCCACCACAGCCTCCAGTGAGTCCAAACTGGATCCAACCACAGAGCTAGCTCTCTTCACCAGTTTTTCCAGTCGCCTCTTGTCCTTCTGCTTTAAACTATTTCCCCAGCAGACTGCACCATAAAACAAAGCACTGGCTACCACGGACTGATAAAACATCTGCAGCAGCTTTCCACAGACATCAATTGATCTGAGCTTCCTTAAGAAAAAGAGACGGCTCTGCCCCTTCTTAAAGAGTGCATCTGTATTAAGGGACCAGTCCAACTTGTTGTCCAGATGAACACCAAGATATTTGTAGGATGGCACCACCTCCACGTACACCCCATGGATGTTAACTGGCTGATGGCAGAGCCCAGACTTTCGGAAATCCACAATCATTTCCTTTGTTTTTGAGGTGTTCAGTAGGAGACAATTTCTATGACTCCAGTCACAGAAAGCTTTTATCAGATCCCTGTATTCAGATTCCTGTCCATTTTGGATACACGCCACAATAGCAGTGTCATCGGAGTATTTTTGGATGTGGCAGGACTCAGAGTTGTATTTGAAGTCTGCAGTATAAAGTGTGAATAGGAATGGAGCCAGAACAGTTCCTTGTGGAGCCCCCGTGCTGCTCATGACCGTCCCAGAGACGCAGTTTCCCAACCTGACAAACTGTGGCCTCTCTGTGAGATAGTCTGTGATCCAGGAGACAAAGGATGGGTTCACTCCTATGTCTTTGAGCTTATCTCTCAGTATCATGGGCTGGATGGTGTTAAATGCACTTGAAAAATCAAAGAACATAATTCTTACATAGGTGCCAGGTTCTTCTAGATAGCACAGGGCACGGTGGAGCATGTATGTAACTGCATCATCCACTCCAATATGATTTCTATATGCAAACTGCAGAGGTTCTAGTGTGTCTTTGACCTCAAGTCTCAACAGACGTAAAAGCAGCCTCTCAAAGGTTTTCATAACATGTGAGGTGAGGGCAACTGGTCTGTAGTCGTTGAGTTCAGCTGGGCATTTGAGTTTTGGTACCGGCACAATACAAGATGTTTTCCACAGAGCCGGGACCTGACCCAACTGTAGACTCAGGTTGAAGATCCTCTGAAGGGGTTCACACAATTGGGCAGCACAGTCCTTAAGCAGTCTTGGACACACACCATCTGGACCAGCAGCCTTCCCTGAGCACAGTCTTCCTAACTCTAACCTCACTCCTAAAGCTGTGACAGACGGTGACGGTGGAAGAGGCACAGGTGTAAGAGGGGATGTAGCAGGAGTGGTGGAGAGACACAGATGTGTAGAAGGAGCAGCAGTAGAAGAGGAAGTGGTCGCTGTGTCAAACTTGTTGAAGAACTGGTTGAATTCATTAGCACGTACAACATCACCCACAATTGGCTGCCTTGTCTTTGTGTTATATCCAGAGATGTTGTTGATTCCTCTCCACACCTCCCGCATGTTATTATTTTGTAGTTGTCTCTCAATTTTCTTTTTATATTTCACCTTAGCCTCCCTTAATCTCCTCTTCAGCACTTTTTGCACCAGTTTGAGCCGTTCTTTGTCGCCATCTCTAAAGGCTTCCTTTTTCTGATTGAGGATATCCTTGATGTCACTTGTGATCCAGGGTTTGTTATTGGGGAAACGGAGTACAGTCTTTGATGGTATGATATTGTCTTTACAGAAGTTGATGTATTCAGTAAAACAGTCAACCTGTTTATCAATATCTATACTATTTTCATCTGTTTCTAACAATACATTCCAGTCTGTGCACTCAAAGCAGTCTCTCAGAGCCTCACTGGCCTCAGGTGTCCATTTTCTAATTGTTACAGTAGTTGCATGCTGCCTCAATACGCAGGGTCTGTAACAAGACTGAAGTAAAACCAGATTGTGATCCGACCTGCCCAGTGGTGGTAATGCAGTGGCACTGTATGCATCTTTGACGTTGGCATATAGAAGATCAAGTGTTCTGTTCACTCTGGTTGGGCAATTAACAAACTGTTTAAATCCAGTGAGATGAGAGGAGAGGCTAACATGGTTAAAGTCTCCAGATATTATTATGAGAGCCTCAGGATGTTGAGTCTGTAGCCTGGCAACAGTTTCTTGGATAACATCACATGGAACTTCAGCAGTTGCTTTGGGTGGAATGTACACGAGGATTGTTATTATATGACTGAATTCTCTGGGAAGGTAATATGGCCTCATCCCAACTGCCAACAGTTCAATGTCCGGAGAACACATCTTCACCTTGACTGTAGTACGATCAGGATTACACCATCTCTGATTGATGTATAAAACCAGTCCTCCACCTTTTGACTTGCCACTAGCTTTGGTGTCTCTGTCCAGACGTATCAGCGTGAAGCCAGGGATATCCACACAGGAATCAGAGATGTTTTGATTCAACCAGGTCTCAGTAAAGCACATGAGGCTGCACTCACGGTATACATTTTGTGTCTTCACCAGTATCTCTAGTTCATCCTTTTTGTTGGGCAGAGAGTTGACATTCCCCATGATGACTGAAGGAAGAAAAGGCTTGTATCTCCATCTCCTGGCCTTTAACTTTGCACCAGCACGACATCCTCGGAAAGGCTTCTTTATCTCAGCAGGAATAGGGTGATGTCCTCCAGATTTGCTCCATCGTAATGCAAGAAGCTCCTCTCTTGAATAAACTCTCCTTCCAGCAGACATATCCATGAGTTGTTGTCAAAAAAGTCCAGTATTGAGCAAAAATTAGCAAAAGAAACAATTAAAGATAAAAATATAGCTAAAAAAGCAGAGTAATAACAGAGAGCTGCCAAACTTTGCTGCTACCGCTAGAAGCGCATCATTCGAAAGCCAAAGATTTTGTTTACTATCTAAAGGTATAATGTCAGTTCGCCTGTTTTTCTAGTGGTAATGTTATCTAGCTTTAAGTTTTGACTATAATGTCAGAGATGAAAAGGCTGCATTGTGTAGACAACCATCCATTTCCCTCCATATGATCAGGGTCAGGTCTCAGAGGCAGCAGTCCAAGCAAACTGACCCAGACTGCCCTCTCCTGAGCAATGCTTTCCAGCCCCTTCCTGGAAGATCCAAGAGTACTCCCAGGCCAGGTGGGATAAATAACCCCTCCAGCAAGTTCTGGGCCTACCCTGGGGCCTTCTTCTATGGACATGCCAAATCACCTCTTAAGTGTCCTGGAGGCATCTTTATCGAATACCTGAACTACCTCACCTGAACGGATGGGCAAACTCCTGTGCCCTCTTTGGAATTTTTGCAAGGTTGAAGAGCTGCTTAGTTGTTCTGTTCAGGACGAAATCTGCATTCTTCCTCCTGTATTTGAAGTTTGACTACTGACCAGAGCCTCTTTTCCAGCACCCTAGAGTAGGATTTTTCCAGTAGAGTAGCAGTTCACTCCAGGTCTGCAGTGTAAATATGGTAAATTGGGCACAACATCTTTAGTTGTCAAGCAAATCGTAACAAACATTGACAGTCTCAGTAATTCTCAGCCTACCTTTCCTCCAAAGCTGCTGAGCTCGGGTGTTTCATACTTTTGACACTATTTGTCCTCATTGAAGTAAAACCTTTTGTCAGCCTTTTCCCATTTCCCTGATGTTCCCCCTATATCATCAGTCTTGTGGATGACTGGCTGCCAAGCTGATTAATTCGCTGGCAGGCTGGCGGACTGCTTTGCACTCAAACTGTGATAGTGTGACTGACTGGCTGGCTGGCTGAGGTACAGACTGAATGATTTACTAACTGTACAATTAGTCCACAGTTTTGCAGACGGCCCACCAAAGAGGGTGAGCTGGCTGGTTGACTATAATGTCAACTGGCTGGTTCGCAGGCTGACTCTTATAAGTAGCTCTCACTGATTACTTTAACAGCGACAACTAAGTCACAAGGTAAGAAATTACTCTACACTTATAATTGTGAATAAGAAAGCTCCCACCTCATGATGTGTCTGATGTGTTTTTAACAGTTTGAGAGGAGTCAAGTATAAGAGGCATAACCTCATACATCATTTGTTGACAACAAGACAGAAATAGAATATCACATGCTTTTCCAGACTGTTTTCCCCCTCATGTTCATATTACTGAAGGATTGAGTTGAAGATGATGCACATTTCTGGTTTAGACTGATGGATTTAAACATCGAACACTCTTCATTATCGTCTTTATTGTTACGGGGGGGGGGGAATTACATATAAGTTTCATGGGCACTTTCTTGACTTGTTGACTCTGCAACCCATGTGCATCATTGGGCCAAGGCAGCCATGTAGACCAGATCAGGATCGGATGTAAGAGTCCCATAACAGGTTTGGGTTAACTCTCCCATTTGGAGATATCATTCAGCAACACCGGGGAGTACTCAGTTGTGAAAGATCTGGTGGAAGCAGATGAAAGAAGTCAGGAGTGGGGACAGATGAAGCATTTCTCATAAAGTTTTTACCTCAGTCACTGTTTGTGTCTATTGCTGAGCAATTATCTCACAAGAAGACTTGAGTGATTTGTTTTTTTCATAGCCACTATCAACAAAAACAAGTTGTTCCAGAAGATTTTTCTCCCTGTCACCCTGGGCGGTCGAAGTCGAGGATTTCTGAAAAAAAAAAAAAAATCCTTATTTGTCCCATCAGTCCCCCAGTTGTGAAACAGGGTGCAGAGAGCGTTTAAGGCTCAGAGACATCCTGTTTTTCTACTCCTCATTTTGTTCATTCTCTTCCAAAAATTGAACATCGAAGAATTTCTTTTGCCTCTGACTGTATCACTTTATTATCTTCAACTATTTGCATACTGAAAATACTGACAGTATGAAAAGATGAGGAACATGACAGCCCCAAGAAGTGAACATTTAAGAGTTTCCCTATAGACTGGCATCAGGATGGATTAAAGATGCTATGAGGAGGATCTGTTTTGATTGCACTTCCTCGCCACCTTGAGGCCTGGAGTCTCCACATGCTGTCGTAAATTACTTTTAGCAAGGTGTGTGTTTGTTTTTGGAATTAAATGGAGATCAAAACAAATGTTCTTTGTGCAAGACAACTTTTCACTGGATACAACGCGCTGAGGTAAGAGACTTATCAGTTCAGTTACGTGGTGCTACGGTGTGAAACGTGACATCAAGCAAACGTTGTATCAGCCAGCTATATGTATCTGTAGGTTAACATAACAACAAGTAATCACTGTCAGTTTGTAAGTAGTAGTAGTAGTAACCATGTATATTCAGCGCAGCTGGCAGCCAGGTGCTCTAAGACATGTGCGTAATGTGTAAGGTTAGTAAATCTTGGTTAGCTATGTCCTGCTAGTCATCTACCAAGCAGAGCTAACGTAACCTCACTCTTCATTTTATTGGCTGACTAAGTTTGAACAGACCACAGCAGAATAACTGCTGACTGTGGGTTAGAATGAACATTATTACAAACAACTGTTTGTGATAATGTTCATTCCCCAGCCCCTGTGGTATAGAGTTATACAGCCCAAGCTAAAGGCTAATGAGGCTAATTAGCCCTTGGTTCACTTTCTTGTTAAGCTTTCTTCTGCTCTTTCGTCTTTTTTCTGTCTGACAGTTAGGCTCCTGTGTCCACCATCACTACAAAATTAGTCATGTAAGTCAT
Organism: Halichoeres trimaculatus; assembly: GCF_033239565.1. Classification (NCBI taxonomy): domain Eukaryota; kingdom Metazoa; phylum Chordata; class Actinopteri; order Labriformes; family Labridae; genus Halichoeres; species Halichoeres trimaculatus. The sequence continues at coordinate 24,039,119 of NW_027437181.1, read as the reverse complement.
TTTTGGCAGATAAAAACACAGATCTCTGTGTTTTGTCTCTTCTCACTGCTAAACTTCCTCAGCCGGCGGGGTGTTGTCATAGAGACCTAGACGTGCCATGAATCAATCCTGTCCTGGTCGACCCGACCTTAAAAGCTAAGAAGTAGCAATTTAATAATAATGATTATAATGATAATGATAATCTCATATTAAAGTGTAGATTACAGTCAGGCATATATCTATTTAATTGGGTTTTTGTTGTTGTTGTTGTTGTTGTTTTTAGACAATGGATTTGTTTGATGCTAAAAATTTAGGATGTGACATAAGATTGACAGCTCTGTTGATAAAGGAGTCCTGCTGATACAATATTTTGGCCTAACTGTACAGCGGGCTGGAAGCCCACTCTCTATATAAATAAACAATGAATGACGAGAAACAAGAGCAGGTTTACTTCCAGTCTCAATCTTTAGTTTTTAATTGTATTTCTACAGGTATACAGGATGCACTTTAGGTTGCCCCTGCCTCTCTCATCTTTTGTTCCCTTCAGCCCTGAGTGGCCCTTGACCAGAGAGTCTATTAAACTGGAAGATCTCGTTAAGAACAGGACAAGTTGTTCTGCCAAAGGAGAGACTGAGACACACACACACACACACACACACACACACACACACACACACACACACACACACACACACACACACACACACACACACACACACACACACACACACACAGAAGAAAAAAAGTTTCCTGAAAAGAAAGAAGCAATTAAATCTGATGAGTTACAGCCAGGAGACAAAGTGATAACCAATTTCTTGACACTTCAATTAAATCAATGGAGACAGAGCCTGGGAATCTGGTCACTAGACTCCTAACAACAAAAACTGTCTGTACCTGTCAACTTTACCCCTCTTTTGTATTAAACACATTTAGAAAGTGTTGTGTTAAAAAACTGCCAAAGGTAATTTTTCAATGGTGTGAACACAAAGCCACAAAGACAGTCTTGGTATTTTCTGGAATCAACAGCCAAGCAACCTCCGAACAGAATATTTACAAATTAACAAAATAGGAACACAAAGTGGGCATGCCTCCTCAAAGTTAACACTGATCATGCAATTTTTACACATGCAGTGCTTAGCAAGCATAGTTCATTGCTGCTTAAATACAACAGAAATTAAATGTCTGAAATATGTTATATGCCTATATGTATGTACCAGGTTGGACCACTTTTTTGCCTTCAGACAGTCTTAATCCTTCATGCATAAAACATTCTCACAGATTTTGCTTCATGTTGACATGATAGATCACACACTTGCTGCACATTTGTCAGCTGCACATCCATGATGAGAATCTCCCGTTCCACCACATCCCAAAGGTGCTCTATTGGATTGAGATCTGGGGACTGTGGAGGCCATTTGAGTACAGTGAACTCATTGTCATGTTCAAGAAACCAGTCTGAGATGATTCCAGCTTTATGACATGGAGCGTTATCCTGCTGGAAGTAGCCATCAGAAGATGAGTACACTGTGCTCCTAAAGGGATGGACATGGTTCAGAAACAATACTCAGGTAGGCTGTGGACTTAAAACCATGCTCACTTGGTGCTAAGAGGCCCAAAGTGTGCCAGGAAAATATCCCCCACAGCATTAGACCAGCAACAGCAGCCCCAGAACACAGACGTAGCTTAATAAATGCTCAGAATGAGTGATACTAAATGTTGTGAAATGAAACTGCACATCACTCTTCTCCTTTTGGGATGTATCTTTTGAGAATCAGATTTCCCCTTTTTGACATGAAACATAGGAATACCAAGATGTTAAAACATTTGACCTTTACTGCTCCACTCTCTTCAATAATCTGTCGATTAGTTTCATATAGTTTCAGACGCAGAGATATTTGCTCCTGTTGGTGTTCCTGCAAGTGTCTCATTGAGGAGAGAAGACAAGGACAAGCATGTACCATTTTCTCTGCTCAACCTTAGTGAGTCCTTCTTCAGCTGCTCAGGGGCAAAAACAGAAGTCCCCTCTGTGTCTCCACTGAGAGAAAGAGCGGGCGTGAGAGAGAGAGGCCTGGCCGTAGGGTTACCAAGGCAACAGGGAACAGTGCAGGCATGGTGGTGAGAGAAGAGGGGGTCTGAGCTGATAGGGATAACTGCAGATGCCAGGGGACACCTTTGTGCATTAAGATACTCCACACTTCCCCCTTTTTTTAAGGGGGGGGGGTATTTTTATTTTTTATTTTTTATTTTTTTTTCCAGCCAAACTGAATTGAACTATAAATAGTGCTGGTCGAACAGTGTCTGAAATTGAAGAGCTCATTATCAGTGATAGTTACTCGCAGGCAGACACAGAGCATTTTCCGGTTTACAGACCAGGGTGAATGGGTTCTTTGATCTTTTTTCTCAAGTCTGCTTTAGTGGAGATGTGGTTTCAAGTGCAATGAAAAATGAAAGAACAGAAATACAACCTGCCAGACTTTGCATCAGGGGGTGCCCAAATCTTTTAAGTGAAGGGCCAAAAACAAATCAGGGTGGAGGGTCCAGGGCCAAAACTAAACACTCATGTTGTTGCATGATATAAAATATGCCTAAAGCATAACCGTGCAAATAATACTCATACAAGTGATTTTGAAAATGGAAACACTTATTTTTACTGTATTTCACAGCATGGAATTACTAAACAACCATATGGCACAAATACTGAGCCTTTGACGTCAAAAAACACTTAGTGCAATATAACCTGAACAACATGGGCCACATCATGCTCCTATGAAACCAAAAACTGTGCATTTTTCATCCCTTTGAAATAAGGAATAGTAATACAACTTGACACCTGCTTTAATATTTTTGTCCTGGGACTAGCCCCACCCTACTCCCAAAGAAACACAGTGTTAATTTGTGATCAGGGGAGAGGCGCAACAGTAAAACCAACATTGAGTGAGAAATTAAGGCTGCTGGCAGTGAGTAAATATGATAATTAAAAATATATATAAAATGAAAATTCAAACATGGCCAACTTTGGCCTGCAGGCCCCAAACTGGACAACCCTGCTTGTCATCCTTACATACAGAACTCCCATCTCTGTAGCTTGATGATTTGTGACAAAAGTCATTTGATGAATATAATTTCTGACTGCATGTTATTTACATAAGAATGAAGTTAATTGAATTAAGAGCTACTGCTTTGAGAGGGCAGAACAAACATCTAAAGGATGTATCTGCTGACGAAAAGATACATCGTTGACAGTGATAGCTATTTTAGATGGTTTCTTGTGACAGTGAGGAGATGTATTTAACTAAATCCAGCATATTTTTATGGTTTTTTTTATTTTGTTTATCATACAAACCAAAGAATGATGTTTGAACCTCAAAAGAGAGAAAAAAGTTAATACTTTAACCATTATACTGGATCACTCCACACTATCAGCAAAACGAAAAGCCGAGGTATCAGATCCAGTAATTGTGTTTGGGCTCAAAAACTTGGTGCATCACTGAAAGATATGTTTAAAAAAGCAGAAAGATATTTCAAAGATGTTTTGATTGATAAAAATGTTGAATGATGTTGCAACAGTCTGCTAATGCTTTGTTGGATGATTTTTCTCATGTTGTTGTGTGTTGTTTGTCTTTAATTATGTTCGATGCCGTGCTGCCAGGACACTGCCAAGATGTTTAATCTAAAAAAAAAATTGAAAATGAAAATTCAGACATGCCATTTTAGTTTGTGTAAACTTTCCTGATGTTTGGTTCGAATGTGACTTGGTTTTATCCATAGTTTAGCCATTTCAAACACAAGTGACAACTCATTACACACAAAAAATAAATAATTACTGTTTGGCCGTTTACAGACAGAGATTTATGTTGACCATGGCAAGGTATATTCCAGTGCCAGACTGAAGTTTGGCCATAGATTGTTTATTTTTTACTTGTGAGACTGAGCATCAGTGGTGGGTTTTATTATGTGATGGCACAGCAGCAGCACGCAGCATAGTCACCATTTAGCTGTGCATTGACAGCTTGAGAAACATACACAGTGCAGCTAATGTTGCATACCACTAGCTTAGTATAATTTGAATGAGGCATTTTATGATATAATATTTGGTAACAAACGGTAATGCATTATTTTTCATTGCAGGGCCCTATTCTTGCAGGTCTGATTAGTCTGGGTTGTCTCAATGAAAACTTACACTCATTAATTCAGCTGTTGTTGAATTAATGAGTTTCATATGTGTTTTACCTACTACACCAGTGTTTCTTTGTTAAATAAGCACCACAGTTATGAACTATTCACATTACACACTGCACTAGTATCTTATTGATTAACAGTCACAGCAATCATTTTCCCACATATACCAATCAAATCAGAGTTGAAGCATGTGGCAGCTTTAGATCAATGGTTGATAGAACATCGAGGGGAACATTGTGGACACATGTAAAACTGATTCATCATACTTTGCAGTTTGGACCGCCACTCTCATGTCAGCAGTCTTAATGAGTTCTTAGTTTCCCGAGCCTGGGAACCCGGCCGCCATGTTGACTTAAGATGTGGCCTCTTCCCAGCAGGGCATGCTTTTGTTTTTGTTAGACTGAGAAGATACAGCTTCACTGGACCGTACACAAAACAAACTGGCAGAATGGGCAAGATATGAGCATTAAACACAAACAGCTATAGAAGGTGTTTTTTCCTTTCACTCTCAGTGTTCAGAGACTGAAATGTAAAATACTTTCAGAGTACATGCCAAATAGTGAACAGTTACAAATCCTGCATTTTTTCGCCTGATATGCTGACATCAGAATCTCAATATGCACAGATCAATACGGATTTTACACCCTATTGCATCATTAAATCATAACAAGTTAAAGAATTATCAATCCATTTTAGGGATGGTGTGTTATGAGCCAGTTAAACCCCTGCAGAGCGAGACAAGACCCCACCCTATAGCTCATGTATGAGTCTTCACTGCAAAAAAATGAAATCTTTTTCAGTGTTTTTGTCTTATTTTTACTAAAAATTTCTTGTTAGACTTAAGATGAGCCACGTTCACCTGACCAGCCCAGAAAAGTGTCTTGTTCCACATTATTTAAAGACAAAAATGAGGTCTAAATTGCTTATAACAAGTAAAAATATCTTCCATTGGGGTAACAGAAATGTGTTTTTATATTAAAGGTCCCAAACATTACTTAATTAAGTGCTTGTGAATGTAAAATCCTGACTTAAAACAAGCTGTTTAGATTTGGGGATTTGCTGATGCCAGGGATCCCCTTTTTTGACCAATCAGGAGCAAGTCTGACCTAATTGATCCACCAGAGCAGATACCCCCAAACCTCTTCCCTGCCCACTCTTCTCCCCGCATCTGGAGAGAAATCTCTCCAGCAGCAGGGAGGAGAATGCCAAAGTTGAAGGGCCATCACTGCTTTAATTTTGGCTGTAAACAGCCACATAGTTCCATGCACAAGCCTCCCATCTCAGAAGAAGACAAGACTTAGTGGCCAGAGTTCATTTATCAAGGAAATGTGCCAGCTACACTCAGTAAAACTGTGCATGTGTGTGCTAGTCACTTAACGGCAGACTGCTTTTCCAACTTTGGACAGTACAACAGAGGGCTAGCGAATAGACTGGTCCTGAATCCAGGCGCATTACCAACCATCCACCAACAAACCTCGGACCCTGGAAATGTGAGTATTCTAAATGCTGTGTGCTGTGGAGCAGATGTAAGAGCTTTTCCTCAGTGCCCCCCCTGTCTCTGTGTTAGCTTCAGGGTGCTAACTTTAGCTGTGGTTAGCCTGTTGTTGTAGCCTGCAATGTTACGGTAAACGAGCTTTGTTGTTTTCTAAAAATTGTGCACTTGGAGTTCGTGGCGCCGCTCTCAGTGACGTGGAAGAGCGGGGCGGTATCAGCGGTGGCTCATTTACATATGAAGGCCACGCCCACTAAATCAGAGCGTTCTGAACAGAGGGGCTATGAGAGCCTGGAAACAATGCTGCTGTGCTTGTTTATTGGCTTTTTGGACCAAGACATGTTACTACCATTTCATAAAGACATCAATGATGCATATTAAACTGCAGAAAAGGAGCGCAATGTGGGACCTTAAAGACATTATTCTAATCTTGACAAGCACATTCCTCTTACCCCACTGGCAGATTTTTTTTTTTACTTGTTACAGGCAATTTATACCTCATTTTTGCCATTAAATAACTTGAAATGAGATATTTTTCTGGACTGGTCAAGTGAAAGGAGCTCATATCAAGTCTAAAAAGACATTTTTACTAAAAACAAGAGAAAAACACTTGATACGATTTCTTTTTCCTTTTTTTTTTCGCAGTCTAGCTTACCCCACCGGGATGAGGTATAAATCAACCTGTTCAAAAAAAATAATAATAATAATAATTTATCCAACTTCTAACTTGAACTCATGTGCTAAGCTACTTGTGACTACTCACTTAACATTCCTACTAATATGTAAGTAAAACAAGGTCAATGCAAACCAGCCTATAGCCTATAGTGACTAAGTGAGTTTTCATCTTATCAATGTCTGTGATATTATCTGTTCCATTTATGCAACTGTCATATCTGACACCTTGTTCCTTTATGTGTTTTTACTGGTAAACTTTGGCGAGACCATTTGGTTGGAATTTACTTCCTCTGGAAATGCCCCAACTGCATTACATGGCGAATGCTTTGAAATGAGTTGAATTGAAGCACTGATCTCTGACAGCCCACCTAGCAGAAGATGAATGCAGCATTTCCTGTCAGGATTGCTCACATGGAAGATGAGAGGATATACACATAAAAGAGGCTTTTCTTTAGACAGACAATGATTATGACCAGAAACTGTGTTAACTTGAAGCTGAAGCAGGAACCATTATGTGCTTGTGTGTCTGTTTGTAAAGGTACCTAATATTTCATACAGTGATATTGGCAGAAGAAGCTTTAGTGGCAGCAATTCTAAAATCCCTTTCTACAGCACACATGCCAGAAATATTATAAATAGAGTACATCATCAATCACGTACTCAACTGACTAAAAGCATTTTGTGTCCCCACTGAGATTTCCCCCCATGCTTTGAGGTATCATAGCATTAATCCGTGTCACTGCGCCTAGCTTGTTATCTTTCACAGAAAACCCTGCTGAAACTCCTGCACAATCACACATAATGAACTCCTCTTTGGTCCGAAATCTGAAAAGCCTGGATAGTTTCAAACTGGGAAACGTTGTCGTGAGATCATTGTGTTCAAACAGCGTGCCACAAACAGAGGATATCACAGGGTGGCAGAATCAATCATTAACCAGCCAACAGTAAGTCATTATGACACTGCTGACCTTTGAGGAGGCAGACAGCCAGAGTCAAGTCAAATTAAAGAGGGCTATTTTACCTTATAAGCTGCTACTGCATTGTTTATTGAATATCCTCTTTCAGTTCAAATTATTCAACAAAAGTCTTCTTGTTATTTATTTGACCAAACTTAACTGATCTTTTGAATTTACTATCAGCCATTAGCAAGCTTGTTAACTTTTTAAAGTAAAACCATCAGCAACAGAATGCCAAAGAAAAAGGTCAGGTACTGTTAACGTTTGAGAATGAAACAGTCCTTGTCCGGTCTAACCTCTGACATAACAGCTAGCTTACAAGCTACAGAACATAGACTGTATAATCTATAGATGTAATCGCTGTGACGTCACGTCTGTTGCTGAACAGAGTAACAAGGTCTGTCATCGACGGAGTCCATGTTATAATAGCTGACTCAGACCCTCCTCACTGACAGTTACCGGGAGCCAGCCTCTGATTGGTTAATCTCGTGATCTTAACATCCTCTAAACCGCTGATTTAGAAAAAAATCCCTCATGGTACATTGTGTGCTGTTAGAGAAATTAGTGATTCAGACCTGAGCAGTTTTCTGAGCCAGACTGTAAATTTGTTTTGTTTTATTTTTTGTTTTTTGTTTTTGTAAAAGTCTGTTTTTGGCCTTTCTGCAGCCATCCTCAAGTGGACTGTCAATGAACTGCAACTCTTGGTACCTCTGCATAGGTTTCATCTTTTTAAACCAGATGTGGCCCCATTGTCATAAAGGCTAGTAGTAGCTCAAAGTGTTTCATGTGGACAAAGCAGTGCTACTTCAACATGTGACTAGTACCAACAACAAGGGGCCTAAAAACGAACTATGCTATATACTGGACACTTGCTTTATTTTTTTTTCCTGGGACTAGCACCACCTGACTCCCAAAGTAAGTGTTGATTTGTGGTAAGGAGAAGTACAACAATAAATCAATAATGAGAGAGAAATTCAGGCTTCTGGCAGTGGGTAAATAATAATGATAATTAAAAATATATATAAAATGGAAATTCAAACATGGGCAGCAGGCCAAAAAAATAGCTCAACTATGCTTCATGTCAATGAGAGTCAATGAAATCATTTTTTCTGATATCCGTGAACTCAGATTTGAAGGTTTTCCAAACAAAAATGTGATTCTGACACTCATGTGTGCCAGTAAAGGTGGAAGTATGGGCTGTGTAAGGAGACAGAGAGTTCAATGAAACCTCAATAGTGAAGCTAAAACATTTAGAGCTCCCCCTGGCTGCCGTGAAGGTCATTTATCAAATACACCAAATATATTTTTTCTCATACATGCTTTTTTGCCATTGCAAAAGTAATCATGCTAGTGTTCATTCATCTCTTTGCATCTGTTTGTAGGGTTATGTTGAGAGGGTTGGGGCTAAGAAAACAGAAAGCATGTTCTGAATGACAGCTGTGTTGGCAGATAGGTTTTTTTTGTTGTGTTTTTATTGGATTAACAGAGCAATTGAAGAACAAGTAAGAAAACATAATGAACATCCACTCTGAAGACTTTTTTTTTCTATAGCCATGAGTTTCTGCTCCAGACCTTGTCTTTTCCATGTTCTCTGCTAATTAAAATTTTTTTGGTAAGCCTAGAGGTGTGGGATCAATCCTGAAGCTGCATCAACAAATTTCTTCTGCTCTGGACTTGGCTTTAAATTTTGGCGCAATATTTTACTTATTTTACACTTTTTTTTTTCTATGTAGTGTTGTCGTTATCAGTAAAGAAAGATCTTTAGTCATTATAAGGGATATCACATGACAAACTTTTAAGCTGTAACATTTTTTGCCCAAGTGGCTTCTTGATGCTGGTCATAACTTTACTTCTGTATCCAAACAGAAGTGTTACCAGCTAATGCTGACTGTCGGGCGTATCATGTCTTTACTTCAAGTATCACTGGGGTCCATTCAAAGGCAGAAAATGTCAAAAGATAGAAGAAGTCTTCTTAATGAGGATGCATCACAACGTATGATATGTCACACAAAGCCTGGAGGGCTAAACACACACACATAACTTATGAAAATTAATGAAGAGTGCTGGATGAAAAGCCTGGCTTATCTGCATGTTTCTGCCACCTGCATCGCTCCTATCTCGTTTTCTGCCTGTCTGATGCCAGATTGGTACAGGCAGAGCAGAGGTGCAAGGATGACCCTGAGCTGTCATTGTTTTCCTACTAATGTCTTCCTTTCCTTATGTCTCATTCCTCCTCTTCGGTCCTCTTTCGGGATGGCAGGCTGCACACAGACAGGTGATTGCTATAGCAAAAGTGTGTTTCTATTTTTTATTATTTTTTTCTCTTCCATTTAGAGATGTGTTGTTTCAAAGGCAGCAGAAAGTGTTTGGAGTCGCTCACCTGAAATGTCAGTGACTTCATAACAGGGTGTCTATCAGAGCTTTTTTAAAGTGACAAGGAGCTATTAGCCTGCAGCTCTGAGAGACTGTCCTGTGGAGGGAAGGGGTGGGACTGAGATTTTTTTTTTCTTTTAAATGTCCATCTCCAGCAAACTGTTAGTGTGTATGACATCAGTGTTTGGGGGAAAAGGGAAGGGCCATCAGCATCTGTACCGATCTGAACATGGAACACAGCAAGGAGGCTTTGGCACATGATCTATAAAAGATGATTAATTTGTATACTTGCTCTAGGAAAGCTGTTGATTACACACACACACACGCACACACAGGTGCAGGCTGCATGACGACAATGCACTGTATGCAGCATGGACACAATCTTTAATCATCCTGTGTTCTGCAGCAGAGGGAGAATATTCAGTGTTTGTGATGCAGACATAAACACAAACACAGGGACACACACCCACACACCATCATACACACATCTTCCCCCACCCATAGCCCACCTCCCTGCAAACCTGCCGGTCTCTAGTCCATGATGTAATGCTATCAGACCCCTCCTCTGCTGTCTCTCACACACTCCTCTCTTTCCTTCTCCTCATTCGATTGGTGGCTCCCGCCTGCATCTGCTGGATCAGCTCTGACTCCTTTCACACACACATACACACACACTCACACACGCATGCACTCATACTCACAGACACACACACACACACACACACACACTTCCATGCTCCCCCTCACACACTCCTCTTACACATACACTATCAGGGGGATTCCTCCGCCTGCCACTGCAGCCTCTGCTTGCTCCACCTGGCTCCTCTCTGTCTTCTGTCTTCTCCTGCCGTAGGGAGGGAACAGCACGCGGTGGTGAGTCCCTCCTTTTTCTCTAATGACAGCAGGCGATCGTGGTCCACGATAAGACAAAAGGATGAAAGGACGTTGTTCTCTCCTGCAGACAGTGCTGGACAAACACCGGGTGGCTTTGCTGCCATCCACTGCAGCCTGGGAGGAGGAGGGAGAGGAGGAGGAGGAGGTTGAGGAGGAGGAGAGATTTGCTGCTGAGTTTGTGCTTGGAGTAATGAAGTGGTGTGTGGTTGCTCAGTTACTACAGATACCGGTCATCTGGGCTCTGGGTGTCATGGCAATAGATTGTATTCATTTAAGGTCTTTGCTCATTGTGCGTCTGTGTCCGAGTGAGGAGCTGGAAGCTGCTGGAGGAGGCACGTGTGTGTGTCTGTGAGTGTGTGTTTAAGAAAGAGACAGAGACACACTGAGAGAAAATCTGCTTGTGTGCATGTGTTGCTGGGTTTATGGATCCTAAATATGCTCCAGGGTGCTGTGTGTGATCTGGTTTCCTCTTGTGTCAATCACCTTCCTTTGACAGGAGAAAAGCTGAATTGCTTGAACGTGAAGCAAAGCTGCTTCTGCACCTCTGTGATGGTTTAGTTTGACTCCTGCCAGCCGACCGGGGAGGATATATTGGCGACTATAAAACACTGACAGTCTCATTATGTACGTATAGATTGTTTCTGTTGTGTCACTGAGGAAAAAGGGTGTGTGCATATGGTGTGAACTCCTTCACTTGTGACATTTTGACACTTGCATTGCTCTCCCTCCCTCTCTCTGCTCCATTATGTACACTGGGCTCTTTCACTGTGCAGCTCAATGACATTGAGTCTAATAGGAAAAGTAATTCTATTATTGCCTCAGCTTTTGGCTGCTAAATGACACTTTAATGATAATGGAGGGAAGGAATGAAGTCACTGGTGCATTTTTCTCGCCGGGTTGAGGATGACCAAATTGCATTTAGTCCAGCGATCCACTGCGAGCTAACCTTTTACATCCAGTGTGTTGAAATGTTAATATTTAATAATGGCTGGTCTACTCCTCATGTGGACACTCTCATGACTAATTCATCTGGATGTTTTTTCCATTTTTATCCCTCATATAGCTGACAAAAAGCCAGACATGCTTCCCTGCTTTTCTGTGTCAAAATAAAAGCCTTAAATTGCTGCTTTAGCAAACATTTACATAATTTATCTTCAAATATCATGCCTATCTAGAATTAAGTGGAGGCAATCAAAAAGCACAAGCTCACTAAGCAGTCCATATATTTTCCACATTTAGTAATCTGCATTTTGTTCTCCAATTAACTGAAAACTAAATGAGATTTTCTGTGCTTTTCAGATGAGTCATTATTATCATTAATTGCAGCTTTAACCACACGAAAAAGGAAGAAACCGGCTGGGATATATTGCAAGTCAGCTGGCCTTGTTCAAATGATCTGCCCTCCCTAACGGAACAGCGTGTGCAAATATGTTGGTGGGTTTTTAAATCAATGTTTAGCACATGAAACAGCTCTTCCTCCAGGCTGTTTAGCTCCGAAATGCTCTCTGTAGGAATAAATGGAAAGTAATTAAGATGCTGGTCCAACAGCAAAACAACAGGCAACGAGGAAATGCAGCTCTCATTGGCTGTCAGAGCATTACAGGGGGTTAGTTTGTGGTCACACTGAGATAGTTCATTGATTGTTTAAATCCTGTAACAACCCTCTCCCCCCAAGACCTTTAAAAATCAAGACAAGGAGTTAATGTTTCACTAATCCCCTGATATTTATGTAGCCAGCAGAAAATCTAAAACTAAATATGCCTCCCAAAGCGGTTCATATGTCAATAGATCATCCCCTGATTGTGTTTTTCTCCTTAAATTCTGTCTCAAGAGTTTTCTGTAAAGTGAAGCTAAGGATGCAGAACCTGTGCTGTTGGTGCATTAGCTGTGCTACGATTTCATGCTGCCACTCCTGTTAATTTTGGATCTTTCACTCACTGGTCATTCTGACGTCAAACCAATCATCTGGAGGAAATATAAATATTTGAACTGACTCACGGCAGAAAAGTGAAAAACTTGAAGTATAAAGGTCAATTCAATCAATATTTCATCAACTCTGCCCGGTGTGTAACTGATTTGTGCGCTGAACGCAGCACAGAAAAGGATTCAGATGCCTTTCACCTTCAACATAGTCACGGTTTTATTGTAGTGAGTGTGTTTGTGAGTGTTTTTGTGCTCTTTGGTCTATATACAGGCTTCTATGTGAGCGCTGTCAGCTGTTATTTTCCCTCTTTTAATCAAAGATTCAGAGTGTTTGATTTTTTTTCCATTCTCTCTGAACAGAGTAACCACAAAGTATTCCTAAGAATAAAACATTTGATAATGTTGGGGAAAAACCAGACCCAGACATCTGCTCTGCGTCTTCCATCCTGAAAACATCAAAGTGTTCACCATAGATGTCCACCACTTAAAAGAAAATACCGTCTGCAGAGTCTAATTTGTAACTAGATGAACGAAGCAATATGTTGATTCTCATTTAACTCTACTGGTTGAATCAGATGTTTAATTAAAAGTGATGAAATACTGAGAGCGTGAGCTCTTGTGTTACAGGTGGCTACTGGCACCACGAAACATGACCCCCTTGTGGTTAAATCTGGTCACTTGTAGTTCAAAACAGCGTGAGCACAGGGAAACAGTGGTCCACTGTTTTCTTTTACCAATGAGGATCTATAAACATTCCTTATTATCTTTACCACTACTCCCTTGCAGGGTTGTAGTCACCAGCCTACCAGGGGGAAAATCAGGGAGAATGTGCTGCAAATTCAGGAGCAATGACAAAATAGAAAAAAAGCAGACACCTTGTGCAAAAAAAACCCTGCAAACTGAGACAAACGCAAGTTCTCCAGTTCTCCATACCTGAACTGTATTGTTTCTGGTCTAAACCTACTTTATCGTGACAAACTCTTTTGTATGGATAAGAAAATGGCACAATATAGTAACAAGAAGTAACAATTAAATTCCAGCAGCTACAGGTTTAACCGAGTTCTGCAGCTAAAATATGTTTTGTATTCAGAGCAGGTCAATGCTGTATGTTTTAAAAATGCAGTTCCCTTTGTGTCCACAAGCCAAATACAAACCATTGATTAAAGAGGCTGTGAGGGGGCTCTGTTTCAACTGTACTACAATGACACATTGTGGCTCAGAGTCTCGCCCAAACTGTTGTAAAGACATGACTCTTCACAAGACGTGTACGTTGTGGAAATGAACAGAGATCAGATCTTCTTTTTAAATCTTTCTTTGTTCAAAACAACATTTTACCAGGTACAATGCGACAAGATAATGTATTTTTTAATAGTTACATGGCGCTGTTGTTTGAAATGTAACAACAAGCAAACGTTGTAAGTTTGTACCCCGATTTGGCTTTATTTAGTGCTACTAACAGTCCAGTGCTCCGATGTCTTAAGTCCTGCCAGCGCTCATCTGCCAAGCGGAGCCAACGTAACCACGCCCTTCATTTTATTGATAATAATCTCATTTTTAGATAGGGATTATGATCAGGCATATACCTAGAAGTCATAAGTCATAATAGTCTCTTTAGAAATGAAAAGAAAAAAAAAACTTCTTACTGCAAAAATAAATAGATCAACAGCCTGATGCAAAAACAATGCTAGTCTGAAGCTCTCATGTGTTTTTTTTTTTTATTTTTCTATTCCGTTAGGCTGAGTTGGTATTTCCAATATTGCAAATGCCATCAAAAGGATTCAAGAGTCTGTTTCAGATGGGCGACATCATTGAGACTATGTCCATGTACTATTATGATCTATGATGTAGAACCCAGCAGCTGGCAGTGTCCACTCATAGTAGCTAGCTGTGTGGCTAACTCAGAGCTGTATCTAACTAAGGTCACTTGGGAGTGGTAACTCTAGCAAAAAGTCAAAAAAGTTCTGTGGTTTTTGAGAACAGATCCTCAAAGGCTTCACTCCTTCAGCACTGATGGATATTTGATCTGATAAAAGGTTCATTGCCTTGTCTTCCTCAGTCGATCTTGTCTATAGTAAAATAGTTAATTTGTTCAACTGACCAGTAGAGCTCCTGCTTTCATTTCTTTGCTTTCAGTGTTTTTCTTCTGCATGTGTTTTCTGTGTTCATATACATCTCTCAAACATTTGCTGTTAAAGCAGCTTATTTCTCTGTGTCTAGCCCATTTTTTAACATTTGTAGCATGTGTCAGTACCTCTGCATTTTTAAAACTACTGCATGTGTTTCTTAGTTGCAGCACAATTCTCCTTATAAAGACCCAGTGAGCCATTGTACTAAAGAGACAAAGAAAACAAACAGATGCTTTTTCTTACATCAACAGATGTCCTCCTTTATTCTAATAATATATTTCATGTCATGTGTAATGAAGATATGCCAGGTGATACATTAAAATTATGAATTCATCATTCATTCATTCATTCCCTTAGCCTTCAGGCTTTCTTCACAGCCCTCCCCCTCCCGCTGTGCAGCTGTGCAGGACCTTCACCTCTGCCCTCCTGCTGCGGCATCCACAGCCTCCCAGCCTCCTCTAGACTAGAGGGAAAGAGCCAGACAAAGAAAATCTATGTACAAGGCAAACACAAACTCACACAAAATGATGTCTTCATTTTGATCTCATCATTTCATGATATTTATCTCAGGTTCTCAGGGGTAAAGTAGCTTTAAATGAACGTGGAGTAATCTGAAAACATCCTGTAGAGATGTTTTTAATTTAGACGTCAACCCTTCCTCCTGTGTGGGTGCACAGAAGGTATCAGACAGTGGTTAATGGTTCATATTAGTTGTAGGAGATACAAAGACATCTGAGCAGTTGAACTGGATCAAGTGTGTGTCGTTTCTTGTGGGTTTTTTGTTTTTTGTTTTTTTTTTTAAATATAATCTTTCCCTCCATAACCTACTCTTTTTCATTTATCTTTAAATGCAACTCAACTGATCAGTCCTCACAGCAGAATTGCTTGCATGAGCTAATGCAAAATATAGGCAACATATAAATTCTGTTTTCTAGTTTTCTAATTATTCCTTTTTAATCTTAATGAGAAAACAACCCAGAAGAAAAAAAAAAACACAAGAATGATTTATGATGAGTTGTGTCCACAGGTTAGCTGGTAATCCTCAAGCTGAAAATGAGTCATGGACCCAAAAAAAAGCCTTAAAACCCACTCAGGAATGATTGGACATGTCAGGAATGAAAGCAAGAGCCAATTAAAGATGATGACATGATTTGCATCCCCTGTTTAATTATTTTTCCTGTCACTTTAAATAGAGGTCTGCCCCTGACATGTGTGTTAATCAGACAGAGAGGGAAGGAGACTGCAGAGACAGATACAGAGAGACAGAGAGGGATAGCTGTGAGACTGCAGAAAAGGTTGGAAGTGGTAAAAACACAGGAAACCACCTCTCTTGTCTTTGATATGGACATGAGCTGCTGTCTGCAGGGATTGTTGTGATTTATTTCTCTGTCTCAGTGGTGCTGTTTGGTCACACTATCTGTTAGCACCACACATGGACACAAGTGCTGTCCTTACTCTCAAAGGGTTGGTTCAACCAAATTAGGCAAGCAAAAACATACTGTCTTACTTCCCTCTAGTGGTAATTAGCCATGCAATTAGTGGTTGTTTTGTTTACTTTCTCAGATTTGAATGGATTTCTGCCTTTACCTAAATATAGAGGTAGAATAGATAGTGTTTGTGCCGCTCAAAGCTTTTACATGAGCTTTAAATAAATCAGTTTGGTGTTTTGATTATTAAGTGAGGTCTGTAGATTATCAAGAAAACTAAGGTGTTGTTTGGTTAGCTTTCCTACATTCACAATCTGTTGATCAGCTAATCACTTCAGCACTTTGGTCCACCATGATGTATTACAGTATTTATGGTTGTGCCTTTCCCTGACTTGGTTTGGCTTGTGGCTGCTCTCTAAGTAGGTTAACTTAAGGCAGGAGCTATGAATCTGTATTCAATTCTTTACCATGTTAACATGATTTTAGCAACCACACACCTTAGTGACTCTGATTAACACCAACAGGGCAGGAATAATGTAAGGTAATGGTTCACATGTGCGTTGAAGTAACAAAGGGACATATTTGTTGTAGTTTGTATCTTCTTCAGAGACATTTGTTCCTTTGACTTACCAAACTGGGCTGAAACAAATGGTCACAGTGAGGAGCACAAGCAGTTTGATTTAAAGTTATCAAAACAGCAAGTCATTCCTCGCTCTGATATGTGACCAACTTGTCAAAACAGGTCGAGTCAGGTAGATTTACAGAGAGGGAAAATGGGACACCATCAAACTAGAGAGTGCTGCGTCACTTGAATAGTCATGAATCATCGGCGTGGAGAGAAACAGTCTCCTGTGTGCAGAGAGCGAGTGCGAGGAAAGATGTGGGGACATTTCAGGGACTGTCGGAGCGGGACAAGGTGAGGACATGGGGATGAGTCAGAGTGCTGATGGGTCTGCTGGAGGCACCTGCTCTGGGCTGCTCTGACATCATCACTGCCTGCAGGAGAAGCACAACATACTCTCAGAGTCTGACCTTGTTACTTGTCAACAACTTTGGCCACCAGCTTCTGTTACAAACACCTTTCATGTATATATATATATATATATATATATATATATGTATATATATATATATATATACAAGCCAAAATGCTCATAGTTCTGTAAACTGGTAAATGCTTATCATCTTTGCCTTCTTTATTTTGCTTTTTAGTACACCAACATTTTGTACTTGTCTTGTTCACTGTCCAAATAGCAACTCGAGGCACACGAGAGATCTGCTACAACTGTCTAATAATTGCACTTTTTGGGAAACGTCTTCTTAAAAGCACAAATGCATTATTCTGAGTTGCTTTCAGACAATAGTTAATTGGATCGAGGATTTCATGCTTTTTGCCTCTTTTACTCCCGCTCTAGAGGATATTCCTGCATACAACAGCAGAACAGTTAAATGCAAGAGTTGGATAGTACCTGGACTGCAAACTGAAAAATAAAACTTCACACAATAAAAATCTTGTTTGTTATGAATAGATTTTGTGCTCATATGCAGATATTTGTTTACACAGATTTTAAATGACCCCTACCTTTAAAATATATACTTCTGGAGTTATTAATGCCTGCAACTTTTGCTTCAAGTTCTTACATTTTTGCTTACTAGCCAACAGCATCCATATACAAACTGTGGTGCAAAATAAGTTTAGATTTAGTTCAAGCTTGTGCTTCTCTCCCTGACATAAGCACAGCTCTGCCGTGGGCTTAAAGCTTGTTGGGGGGATAACATCACTTAATGTTTGAGCAAGTCACCAAATCTGGTGTTGTGCATTACTGAAAGAGTCTGTCATATACTTAACCCCAATAAAAGCTCCACGGGTGGTGTGACCTCAATGTGAATGGCTGCTGGGTGCTTAGAGGTGCATCCCTGTCCCATGACAAAGGGATATTATTTTGTAGCAGCAGCAGATTAGGAGTGATCGGGTCAACAGCTTAATCTTTGTTAAATGCGACCTCAAGGATTTTGAATAGCGCTTTTTAATTGTATTTTTCCTCAAGTTCAAGATGATTTCTTAAAGGTGCAAATTCCTCAGAATAAACACCATTATGCCCATTATTGGAGGCCACTTATAGTAGTCAGAATACTTCACAAGTGTCTCTGTAGATGAATTTTAAGCCTGATTGATTTATATATTTTTGCATATTATACCACAATACAGTAAGCAGGAAAGTAATAAAGATAATTTTGCCAATTTTTATAAGGACTCATGCTGATTGCCCCTCTGACCCCCTCCTGAAAGCCCAATGTTTGCATAAATTAAATCATTTTAATCGTATCAGAAATAATCCTTGATTGAATTTGAGGGATTAGAGAAAGAAAGCCTCAAAAGTTACAAAATGTGTATTTACAGAATAGTTTTAAACCCATTTGCTTTTTTCTGTAGTGCGCCCATCTGTGTATATGCAAGTTGGACTTGGTTTAACTGTGGCACAGTCACGCAAAAACACTCAGAGGCTGACAACATTTCCAGAAGTGTCGACGTCTGTCAGGATGCAGCCTGCAGCATGGCTTGGCTAATGTCATCACTTCTCTCAGTGTTAACACTCACAGTATCTGACAAATTCTCACATCACTGCATGTCACTATAAGCAAAGGTGCTGTTAACTAAATGTTGATGATATCTTATCCCCTGTGGGTGCAAAGAATGGCTTTATTTTTTTCACAACAACTTGTTTCATGCCAAGAAAATATTAGGATAATTCTGATATGGTGTCCTGAAGCCACACTGTCTGTTGTTTTTAGCTCCAAGGGAAGACCAGAGGACTAGAATTTACACTTCTTTTTTCACACTTTTTAAGGCCAAAAATGAGATTACATGAATGGCTGAGTCTGTCTGTATTCAGGTCTTTGCCTTTGCACATAATCCCCTGTAATTCTCTTTGTGGTGGACGCTCTCAGTTGTCAGTCAGTGTTTGCATGCTGCAGGGAAGCCATAAGGAAAGACATTGCTGGGCAGCAGACTGTCCCGTAGTAAGGAAATCTGTCCAAAAACCTCAGAAATTATGATGTTAGATTTGAGTCACTTCTCCTAAGGGATGTGCATACTTCAGAATATGACAAAATGAGTTTATGTTTAAAAAAGGGTATTGTATTGATCCACTTATTGAAATGAATTTTGACAAGTGATTGTGTAACTATATAGTTTATGTGTATGGATTGTTTTAATTTGAAGACAAAACAATCTGCCTGATTTTATGAAGATTCTGCTCAGTGCTTTTATTTTGGTAGGGCATACCATATGTGACTGAAACACTTTTTGGGAGTGTGAAACAACTTGGCAGGCTTGAAAAAGAAGGGGACTTATTTTCCACATACTTTGGGTCTCATAAGAAAATGTTTGCAAGGGTGTTGTTGACTTTCTGCATAAAAAAACACGCAGTCAACCGGCCCTGATAATGTGTAGTCAGGAAATACTCAAAAGTAGACCATTTTAAGTAAAATAGTAGAAGAAACTGGGCAGTTTTTTTTTTATTTTTATTTTTTTTGAGGAAATGAGTGGCACATGTGTGTCGCAGACTCTCGCAGTCTGTGGTTGTACCGGCAGGCAGCTCGTGCAGTGGGCGGAGCTAAAGTTTACGAGCCTGGAAGCGTTCAGCCCTCAGTCAGTGTGTAGTAGAGGAGGCTCGTCTTTAGGAGCACCAAGGATGGACTCCACTCCACGGACACATTAACGGACTCAGTTTAAACAGAGATAGAAGGATACTTTTCGGATTTAAACGGTGTTGTGGTCTTCTGTCGACACAACGGTTGAAACCGGAGCTTCTTTGGCAGTTTTTTTCTCGTTGGTTGCAGCTCGAGGACGGTAAGGTCTCTTTTTTTGCCTGCACTGTTTTCCAACGTTTCCAGGTTAAACACCTTTGAGCGGAGGAAACCCGTCGCATTTGTCTTTATTGTGCTGGAAAAATCTTCAAAAACATAACAGAGCGAAATTTCGAAGGGTTTAAGCGTTTTCTATGTGCCGTCGACCTGAAACAGACTTTAAATATATTATAACGTCTAGTTTGCGGTAACGGCACCTTAGAGCTTCACATCGTGTCATCAGATCCGTGAACTAGAGGTCTTGTCCTCACTCTACTCCCTCTGAGGGCAATATCCATTATTTTATTATTCGACCTATAAAGCTGATCCTGGTTCAGTTTTCCTTAAAGGATGTGCTTGGTGAGGGTCTCCTGCAAAGTGACTGCTTGGTCCTTAGTAAAAATCCCTAAACATCATAAAGTTTAAGGAGACTTCAGCTTTTGCAGCGCTGCTGAAAAAGCAGTAGAAACACATGTAGATGAGGAGACAGTCTAATGGACTGCTCTGCATTATGTCTTCCCATGTGTGTAAACAGCTGCTCCTCACATTTAGCTTAAAGAAACTACAAATAAGACCCACTCCTGTTGCACTAGCTCTGTTATATGTACCTCACATTTAAAGACATACTACACAATGTGGGGCATTTAGGAATTGATTTTGTCCAGTGAAACACTCTTTTAATAACACATTGCTCCTCTTATCTCTTTGCAGTAGAAGGTGTTGACATTCCTTCAATGCTGATCTGCATTTCTGTGAAAGAAACTGGTGAAATATCCTCCTTTGTGGCCTTTTTATCCCCAAACAGGAAGTGGTTTTAAAGTTTGATCCTCATGGAGTGATGAATCCAATCTGGAGGCCGTCATGCGTGTGAGTTCAGCATTGAGATAGTGCTGATATGCTTGGTTTGAATCTGACTGTAAATGACCGGCAGAGCAGTCTCTTTCCCCTCTGGGCCTCTGCTCCTCCTCTGCTGTGTGATAGTATATCAGTATCTCTAATAACACTGATAGTCTCACACTGTAAACAAAGCTGCACAGACCCTGTCTTTTGAAGCACTCGTAAAGTATTTTGCCTTCTTCTCCCTGTCTTTTTTTTTCTAAAACACACACGCAGACCCCCACCCACACAATCAAACACTCAAAACAAACACAGAGACTCCACCCTGCCCTCCACCCACTGTAACAACTTCAGAGGAATGGTCAGCATGTGGAGAAGAGTTGGTTGTGAAGTGGAAAACAGGGAGGAAGAATGCTACAGAGGTTAGAGAGATGTCCCCAAAGCAGAGTCCAGAGGGACAGTTAGTGCTCAGCACAGGCTGATGGGAACTTGCGTGTTCAGGGTCCCACTGCAGCAGCCTCTCATACTAGGCTGAGATGTGGGAAAACAGTCATTTCATTGGGCTGCAGCCAGAATGCACCCAGGATGACGGGGCAGGCATGGAGCCAGCCATGCCGCCTTTTCATCAGCTGAGTTGAGTTAGTGCAGATTCAGATCAGGAAGGCGTTGTTGTTGTAATGTGTAAAAATCCTGAGCACGTTTTGTTTTCTCTAACAGGAGTAGGGAGAACATTTGGCACGGGAGGTGAGACGGTTTCAGGAATCTGCAGGAATTCTCGTGGTATTATTGCAACCTAAACTGTGAAAAGTCACACCTCGCTTTTACACATGGGCGATACGGTTTGATGGTTAGCATTTGCATTCACTGAAACCTGGCTGCAGCCTCATTTGCTGTCTCTGCTGTGTCTGCACAGAGCTTTGTTTACCACTTGCAGGGCTATTCATATTCATATGTGTGACCTGCAGGTCCTGTATAAAAGCCGGCCAAGCCCTGCTGGGGTTTAGATGGAGGGCCAGAGGAGGGCTCTGAATGCAGGTGATGTCCCTCTGGTGCCGTGCAGATCAACCTGTCATTTCTAGCCTCTCTTGTTGCTGGATCTTTATCCAACCTGGCATTACTTCCCCTCAGAAATCTGCTTTTGATAGCAAAAACATGTGTTCCACTTGTGTCTGACCCATTTATAACAGACAGATCCTGACTGTGTACAAGGTACAGGAGCTGAGTCTGTAGCTGCAAGTTTATACAAATCAGTAATGAAATACAGATCTACATCAAAGCTAATGGACAAAGTGTGCAGTAATTCTCATGTTTGCAAATGCATTGGCTAATTTCACAGTATGTCGAGCCAACTGTCATTCTTTGGATTTGGTTTCTGTTTTGTTTTAACAGAAGAGGAGACGTGTGATGTGTTTTTTTCTGTTTTTTCTGTTTCTGATATTGTCACCTTGCGACAATAAAAACAATACTCCACAGTTTAGATAGTATCAGGTTCTACATTTGAAATTGAGCACAGAAGGGAAAGTTGGAGAGGAGCAGAGTTTCAATCTCAGGCTTTGATTATTGTTGTTTTGATATTTCCGCCATAAGACTGGAAATCTTATTGTTGTTGTGAAAAACGGGTGTTCCCACTCCTCCAACAAGAATCAACAGACCCTTGTTTAACCTGCAAATCCAGGTTGGTTAACATTCAAATGACTCATCAAGGTTTATTATGAAGGCAGGTTTAGACTGCGTCACTGTCTCCCATCTGACAAGTGTTTCAAATTCATCCGGAGATAAGTCTCAATCTCCACCAGGGTGAGGTCCAAACTAAGAGAGCTGTCTTCGGATGGAAAACATATTATGTAATGTGTCTCTCTCCAGAGAGAAACCAGTGTCCTCCCCATTCTTTTCCTCTTGTTTAGAAAGAACTGTAGAGAAAAGGATAAACTGTGACTTCTTTGTGCCTGGAGCCTGTGAACTGAAGCTTGTGTTTCAGGAGTGATGTGTGATACAGTTACTGTTATTTAATTTAGTCCCAAGACAGTCTTTAGATTTGGGATTTAATACGGCAAATTGCAAAAGAGAAACTTATAAGTGCAAAGATAACAACAAAACAAACCTTTACTCCTAGAGCAGGTAAAGGAAAGAAAATGTTATAAGGCAAGAAAAGGTTTCCTGTGTTGCATGTTAAGATACATTTTTCTGGTCTAGAATAAAATTTATAGCTTTTCCAACTTCTTATTCGCTGACTGCACAAGTTCATAGTGCTGTGGTGACATCTGTGGTTATAATTTCCAACACCCTGGTTATCAAATGATTTCATGTGATGCTGAAGCTCCAGTGTTGTGTGAGTTAAGCGTGCTTCAGCACAGAAAACTGAAGTTTATGAGAGGACTGTATACCATCATGAGGAAGCTGGTAACAGGAGATGCTTCTTATGGATGAAGTCTGACTTTTTTAAAAGTTGTTGGTAGGGATGTCCCTATCCCTATCCCTAGTGTTGGATTGGGGCCAATTATGGTATTTTTTAAAGTATCAGTGATCCGCATTTTAGCCGATCATTCACATTAGCCGTCATTGGAAAAAAAATGCTAAATTATATCAGTATACCCGAGCACTCTGAGTTCGAACAACCCATAAAGTTGGCGCAAAAATAATAAAATAATGTTTGGTACATTGATGGGGAATAGCATTTTAGGCTTATTACTGAACAACCAGATCCAACAATAACATCTGATTTACAGCATCCTACGGTAACTCTCAAAGGACATACAGTTCGAAAAGGCAAAAACAAACACAGGGTGGTCTGTTTGCTTAGCATAAGCAAATTCGTGGTTAAAATGTGAGCAGTGTGGATACAGATCAAACTAGAATGTAAAAATCGGACATTTGCGTTTGTGGTCTTACACTGTCTCATGAAGGTTGTGTTCGGGGCAGCCTCCAATTCAAGCGTATTGTTCAGGGGGCCTCGTACAAAATAAATGTATTGACTCTAACATCAAACTAGCTGGACTAAGTGAGATGGAATTAATAGGCTCAAGACTTAAAGCTTTTATTTTTTACTATTTATTATTGTTAACACAAGAGAGAAAAGTGTGTGGCTTCACATTTTTTGTGTGCAAAGTTTATCTCTGCAAACCTGTGAATCAGATCAGGATTTGGTATTGGCCGATTCTCAATCCTAAAAAATATGGATCAGTATTGGTGACAAAAATGCTGATCAGGACATCCCTAGCTGTTGGTCTTAACTTTTTTAATTCCCCTGGTAAGAGCCATACAACTATATAACTTTATACTGTGATCAGGTGTGGAAGCTTTGGTTAAGTTTACTGTTTAATGTAACACATCAAAATCTACGTTTTAACAGTGATTAAAAGCTGAATGTCAGCACTTTTCTGAATAAAATTATCTCTTAATTCTAACTGCATAAATAAATAATGATACCACTCTTCATCCGTCTCATGTATCATCTGTTGTCATCAGGTCTGTGCCAGGTGTGACCACAGTATTGACTTAGCACTTACTGTCTTGGTGTCAGTTGCTGTCGGAGACAAAGATGGAGCACCTGATGGTAAACAAAGACGAGGTGCTTCTCTTTAAAGTCAGCGTGTTTGCTGTGAGTAAACAGCCAACGGAGAGTAGGCGGCGAACCAGACAAACGACTCAGACGCACTGTGTCATGTTTCCACTTGGGATGAGTAATATGAACAGTTTTGTGGTCCAGGCTTGTCATTACCTTCACTGACGTTGGTACCTGAACACTCTGCAGTGATTACAGCACGAGTCTGACAAGGTGAAGCAGGGGCCAGAGGCAGAATATCGTCATCTGATATGCTCTTAAATCCTATCGCCCTGCCTGTCAAATCGAGTCAAGAAATGAGTCCTCACATCGGTTTAACTGCGGGGATTAATGGTGCCCCCCTTGCTCCATGTTTAAGTCATGAGATGAGTGGTCCACTATGGACGGCCAAGTCTGTGAGTTTGACGGTGTAATTAGCAGATGAACTGTGATGCTAACACAGCGTGCTCCAGACCTCACAAAGACCTCTATTTTGTGATTACATGACTGTAAATCCTTGACTCGCCTTTGTCACGCCACAGAGTTTGTTCACAGACTTGACTGACATCATCATCATCATCAGCCTGAGAAAGAACAAGACGTTGATGTTGATCTGTGTTGTAGCTGTTTGCACCTTTGATATCAACAGCTCTGACCATACTGACCAGAGAGGACAGAAAATAAACTCTATCATTAGATTTGCAGCATGTTAAGCTGTAAAGCCCAAAGCAAATTTAAAATCTTCTGTCTTTTTTGTAATATTTCTTCAGGAAGTAAAATGTTTGGCTCCACTGATGAGGATTTCCTGATTGGTCATCACTCTTTATAAATCTAATACCATCAGTTTAAAAGTGTGGAGAGCTTTTCAATCCAGAAGTCAGTAAAAAACAAAAGCCTCTTGAAATTAGTTTCCCAGTCAGTTTGTGTTAATCACTTTTAAATGTCGGAAAATATTCCTCCATAGGTTGTCACAGCTTCAGCAACAGTTCTGTGTGAAGACGTGGAAAATTGGGCCTCATACACTCTCCGTTCTGTGACTGACACTCAGAGCTCATTATTGACGCCTTGCAAGTTTTTCATGAGAAGCGATCTCCCACTGTTCTGCACCGTGCTCGAATAATTCGAGGCAAGGGCAACTCTGTATCAGAGGGAATAAGGTGACCCCAACTCTCCACTGAGCACTTATCCCCTCTGCCAGTTCTGCTTCACTCATTCGTTTGAAATGATAATTGCTCCTTCCTGCGTGGCAAAGCCAAGCAGTGTGTGCAAAAGAGATGTAAAAGAGAATTTGAATATTCCTCAGAGTCTGTTCAAGTGAAGGATCACACTCAAAGGGATGTAGCACCATGCTGTTTAGTGTCCACTGTGTGTACATATCATGACGGGATGAATGCTGTTTAAAGACAAACACCACGGTTAAATTTATGATAGAATTGGTGGCACATTTAATGTTCATCAGTACATTTTAATGAATAGAGTAGCTTTTGACTTGGAGACACAGACAGTGCTTTATCATGGGAATAGTGCAGCAACTTCTTCAATTATTAATCTGTCTGGTAGTTTAGGGTCATGCAAAGCCAGTGAGGTAAAAGGAGTAGTGTTCAGCAAGTGGCTGTGTCAAAGCAACATAGAGGCAGGATTTTATCCCACCAGAAAGAACTTATTGATCTTTCTGTAAACTGATATGCCTTTACTTGGACCTCCAGAAACTGTGATTTGAGCTGCATCCCCAGCAATAGTCTGTTCACCATAACAACAGTCTCTCATAGAGCTCATTACAGTAATGTTATTAAACTGGTGTGCTGTCACCTTATACGATAAGGAACAGAGCTCTGTGAAGCTTGAATCCTTCAAGTTTATCTTCTCCCCTCTGCTTTCATGAGCTAACATCTTTCTGGAAACTGACTCAAACTAAACGACCACTTTCTGATAGTGCTTAAGAAATGTTCCAGTGAACTCTGTCAACTCTGTTTTTGCTTGCAGCTAACAAGTTATGCTCATGTTATGGTGTGGCGATGATGGCAAAAATCGAAATCATGATTGATTGAACCTTGATTTTAGTTAATGCACGATTATCCCACTCTCAACCATAGACTGTATATAGAGTGGACAGCATGGGTCCGCCATTTATCATTGTACAGTTTTGAAGCCAAAATTTCCCCGTCTCAAGCGCCACCACTGTAGCAGTTTGTAGCCAGAGTCTGTGCAGTAGAGACGATGAGGCATTCTGGGAGAATCTGAGTGGAGCCGGGTGACAAAATTAATATATATTTTTTTGCTTTCGAGAGTCTAATCATTTCTTGACTCTACCTCCCGACATATTTTACAATCCCTGAAAAAAATACACGAGAAAGGCATCTGTCAATCATCTTTAAACGTTACGTAAAACCTTGTTTTTAACCTCATATAACTAATAAAAACAAAACTTTCCAGAAAACAAGAGGATTTGAATACAAGGCAGCCAAATGATATCTTCAAATCCCCACAACAATCGGACGTGAGAAACATTTCCACGAGGTGTCATAATTTTTTTAAGTTTGACCACAGCTTATCTGGAATGACTGGAATGACTGGAAAGACGGATTTTCTAACCTATACTGCAGCCAGCCACCAGAGGGAGCAGTTTTTGTGGAGACCTCACTTCAAGCCGAGCAAGCGGACGTCCATTTTTTTTACAGTCTTTGCTCTCAACTTATTTAATTTTGTATATATTTGTTTAATTTTGAAACAAGTAACTGAAATGAACATATGTGCAAATGAAGAATTAATGAGTATTTATTAACTGAAAACACACATCAGCTAGAATAAAAATGTTTTGGGGAAAAAGTCAAATTTAAAAAAATAAATAAAAAAGAGAAAATAAAAAACTTGTATTTCTTGGAAGCAAAAGAAATCATTTTAATACTGTGATGTTAATGTAGAAAATAACTGTCTTCTGCTGTTTTTCTGGCAGCTGTCACGCTTTGTGACACCTGGCTGCCTGTCGTGCAACTACACAGCCAGTAGTATATTTTAAGGGGTTGGTGTATTGGTACAGAGAGATTACAAAATAAAAATAATCCAGGCTGCAATTTTACATCAGTTAGAAGCTCTAAATCTTACTTTCAGTTATTTTTTGATTAATCATCCAGCCCTAGCTCATGTTTCTGAATGAACAGAGAGATATAGTTAGTCTTTGACCCAAGTGTCGAGGATTTGCTGAATGCTTCAGTTTCAGTATGTGATATAATACTGCTCTGGATCCAGATGCAGATGAACAGATTGTGCTCACTGTCTCCCACTGAAATAGTACATTTGGAGTATCGCAGAGCGCAATATGCCACTACTGAGTGCTTTCTAGAGTGAGTCATTTAGAGGTTATGGGAAGAGACTGTTTTGTGTTCTAAAGTTGCCTATCAGTTTCCTGCTAACTTTGATCTCTCTTGGGTTACACGCTAATTTGTTACACATAATTTTCCAGTTATTTTGCTTTTTAAAAGCCATCGAGTGTGTTGGAATGCATCAGGGACATCGCACAGCGGGATGTATTACAGTCTGTCATCAATACAAAGAGGATTCTGTGAATAATTAATAATACATGCAGGAAATGTCAGTATCCTACTATTATCACTCTGGGATCACACGCGTGAATCAATAATTCAGTGAAGGCTGTTGGTTTCAATTCTCTGAGACTTTTGTGTTCCTGTAAGATAAACTGAGGACGGCAGATAATGTTGTGTCCAGGAAATGACTCCACCTGTAGTCAGAGAGGACTGACTCTGCTCTAATAAAAAAAAGAAGCATTCAGGAGATTTTTATCAAAGCAAAATTTGTTGCAATAATTTACACCAAAATTAAGATTTATTGTGGTTACACGTGCCCTGTATGTAGAGGCTACAGTTGAAACGCTGCCCATGGCCTCTTGGTGCATGCCACCCCCATTTCTCTGCTCCCCTCATTTCCTGTCTCTCTTAAGCTGTCCTGTCCAATAGACGCACAAATGTCCAAAAATAAATTTTAAAAAACACACTGAAAATCTTTCAAGTGGTTTTTAAGATATCTAGCTAACATTTCAAGACTGAAATATAAAATCAATTTCAGAAAAAAAAACTATCTATCCTGTGACCTTTCGACTTCATTCAGGCTTCATTGAAATTAGTGGACCTTAAAAAACAGTCAGTATTATTTTGGCATCTTTACAACAATTGTCTCTTTGACTTAGCGTCTGCCTCCGGGCCTCAGGATCCTGAAGATTCAGAGGGCAGCTGTCTGATATTATAGTCCTAATAAGTGCAGTGAGCCTAGAGGTTTTCACTTTTACTGCATGTTAAAGTCTCGTCTTTTCTGTTTTACCACAGAGGACTCTTTGTGTATCAGAGTCAAGTGAAAATCATGTTACCTGCAGGGTGGAAAAGATATTGGATGGATGACAGAGGCTGTATTTTACTCCTGAAAGTCTGTCTTATTGATTCCTTAAGTTCTGTTGACATTAAAAAGGCTTTATTTAAAATATTTACATTTAATCAGCATTTCATTTCCTGCTCTATAGGAATTTCCTTTAAGACTTCCAAACAAAACCTTATCTGGTTGGAAAGATGTTTTTCTAAGCTTGTTATGAGTTATGACAAAGTTGCCCATATTAAAATCTACTTAAAGGCCTGTGTGAGAGGATATCCTGAAGATTTGTCTCTGATAGACGCAGTTTCCATAATCTGCTGTGTATCCCTAGGAAAGCAATGACCAGTGTGTGCACCCAACATTTTACAGTTGGAGTTTATTTTTAACCCAGTTGTGATTTATTTAGGAGTCTGCTTTCTTGGTGTGCCCTGCTCGATGAAGGAGAGGAAATGTGGTACCCTGGGTTCACACAAAGTACAGCACACTGTACTTTTATAGACCGAGTACTCAGCCCTGATCGAGGCTTCCTGCACTTAGAAGATACAAAATGTTATCAGTCAGAGTACCTGTTTGATTTATATGCACATTTTCAGATTTATTAAATCATCTTTCAGAAATAAGTCCAATTTACTACTCTGTCGGATAAGAAAATGTAGTAATCTGATTGGATGAGATCAGTATTTTTGATGAAGTGATGGGTTTGCTGGTCCTTTATCAGGTTACTTTAGTGATATGGTACGGATATGGTTTTGATGTAGACCAGGCATATCTAAAGTCAGGCTCGGGGGCCAATCATAGCCTGAGATCCATTTGATCCCCAGCTTTCGTCATTCATTGATGTTAGCTGACAGGCTGACGTTCAGTCACTAACCCTGCTCAACCAATCACAGCGTGTGTCTAACGATAAGACGGTGAATTTAAATCACGTCATCACTCTCTTATCCCTACCTCTTTGCTAACCAGCTGATGCTGTATTAATAATTTCTCATCCACCCCTGATTTATATTAATATGGCACTAAAATGTATCATTTTCTAAATTATGTGTACCTAGTTTACATTTTCTGTCAAGTGCACAAACAAAAACAAAGTCTGTCTAGTAATGTCTCACTGAAGTACATTTGGACTGTGCATGGGCTGCTTGGTTCATAAACATCCAAAGTTAAAAAAAACTCTTTAGAGAACAGACTAGACAGAGAAGACGAGCTCATTGGTATGATATGTTGCAGATCAGACAAAAATTGTGTTATGAAATTGTTGAGAATACAGGATAGGAAATATTTGGGGTTGAAGACATTGATGGCAAGTCAAAAAAAAAAGTTTTAAAGCATTTTAAAAAACAGTCTTGATAATATCCAGGTCCTCATCCTGCCCTAAAAAACATCCTGACACAGTTTCCCTTTATCGCCCCTGATTGGAGAACATTGTCTTTGTGAAGAAGTGATGACAGGTGAGGTTTGATTTCATAAGTCTGAAATGATCGCTCAGGTATGTTTGGCATCACTTAGTGACAGATTTTTTTTTAATTGAACTCTCAATAAGAATTCTTATGTTGCTGTCATGATCAATAGATATGTCAGTAGGAGCTGTGGGCCCTTGGTCAATTCCACAAACTCATATGTGGCCCTCTTTGAGAGTTTGGACACCCCTGACGTAGACAGTCCAGAGAGAATCCAGAGCCTGGTTCATGTGCAGTGCTCTTTATGTGTAATGCAGCATAGCCGCCAGTGTTACTGTGACAGAGTTCAGCCATGACGGTAAAAGCAGTGATGTTTGGGTTAGGCTCAGAAAGTAGTCTGTGAATTTCAGAGTTATTTGTTCTCAGGGTGGTGGCTTTAATCTGTTTAGAGCACAGATTCTGGGGGAAAATATACATAACTTCATTGCCCACCACTTCTGTCTGACCTCCACAGTCTGGATGAGAATGGCCCGTCTGGAGGAGTGAGCTTGGCTGAATCTAACTGGAACACCTTTTCAATGGATTTAGATTTAATTGTGTTAGCTGTTTTTGTTTTGAAAGTTGAAAACATTTATTTTTCAATTTAGAAAAAACCCATTATGTTGTAAATGTAAAATTAAGCTAAAAAAGCGCAAGGCTAGCAGGAGATCAACAAAATTTACTCACATTTGATGAGCCCTGAACTGACAGATTGGGCACTTTATCCTCATGAGTATGGACAAATGTTTTCAAACTTAATGATTTTTAAAAGGTGAATTCAGCGTATTTCATTGGTTTCAGATATCCAAGCTGTTCCCTTTAGGAGAGACTTTTTGGGACATGCTAACTAGCTTAGTATGTGGGCTGAAGCAGTTAGGAAGCTGTTAGCATCTAAAAGAGAGGATGTGAGTGCACTGATAGGTTATAACTCAGCCAGCTTGTTAAGTCTGCTCTTTGCTAAACCCACATATAAAGCAGCTGAGTTAGTTTGTGAAGTGTGGCATCATTAAAGGCAAAGCTAGCTGTTGATGATAAGCACAGAGATGTATGTCAGAGGAATGGGTTTGTAGGCACAAGGAGTTTTTTTTAAAGCTAAATTAAGTTGAGCTGAGTAATGAAAATGATACAGCGAGTAATTAACTACTAATTACTTTTAATTACATTTTAAGGGATGTGGTCGAGGCTACTATAAATAAGTCACAAGCCAATAAAGCCGTTACAATTAAGAACAAGAGCCATTACCCTGGGACGAGTGAGTCGACTTAGAGATCATTAAGCTTTATTTTTCAAAACTATATTTCATAGTAGATTAAAGATAATGACAAAATTATTTCCTTCATTTAGTTCTCCCTAATATCATAAAGACATCAAAGAAGACAAATATTCAGGGGGAAATGTTTTACCTTCCTCCTCTGTCCCTTTGGTCGACTTTAAAGTGAAAATGCACTGCCTGCTGAGCTAAGCAGACTGCTATATGTGAGATTTATAACGACAGACGCAGCAGGCAGTCTCTGCCCTGTCAGTCACCTACTGAGGCCTTTTCGGCACAGCATAATGGCTCCATAAATCTTCCTGGATGCAAAGGGGCCATGTTGTGTAAGGGTGGGCATCTGAAACAAAATATCAAAAGACAAAGATATTTGATGATGTGAAATTTTGAACTTTTATTCTCTCTTTTGTTGAGAGCAGTTTGGGGTCCAATTTGAGTTGCAGTCTTTCAAAGTCACCTTAAACCTGGCAAAAACTGAACCACTCAAGTTTCAAATTTGATTGCAGCAGCTCAATTAAATGCAAATGCTCTTATAGCTCTCTTTCACTTGGACTCAGATGTACTCATGATACTGTTAATGGATTGGACGGCGGCCTAATCTAGCCTCACGTCGAGCTCTGTCTTAGAGCTTTCATCACAGGGTCCTGCCCGGCAGCTGATTATCTTTATAAGTGCCTCAGTCTGTGCCAAAGAGTAAATGAGAGACAAGTGACTTTGCAGGGATGAAATAGTAGGAGCTGGTTGCCGAGCACAAAGCCTGCCAGTTTATACCGAGCTAGCAAAACGGCTAGCTTTATGCTCCGCCTCGTCCCGTTAACTTGCCATGACCTGGCCGAGTGGATGGACCAATAAGTCTGTCACACCCTTTCTCTCTTTCAGCAGATGCAGGTATTAATAGGGAGCCTCGTGGAAAGTTTGAAAGGTTAATGAATCTGTAGCCTGAAGCAATATGGCACCAGATTCCCCCTGCAGACATACAGGGAGCAGCAGACCTTCCCCTGGATGAGCAGATGGGTCCTTTAGCACAGAGCATAGCAGGTTGTCTGTAGTGTTACAGCCACAGCTGAATAGAGCTGTAATCCTATAAGTCCAATAACCATTGTTTCTAATAAGATAACTTTCTTTGCTTGAGTACTTGCTGTCAAATGTGATTAAATGCTTATTAATTTTTAATACTTTCCCTCAGATCCATGCGCCTTGTTCTTCAGAATGGATTAGGACACGACATGATTAATGCTTGAATACATGATTTTGTGACTTTTTTTTAAGCGAAACGAAACAGCAAGAAAAAAAACATCTGTTTACTTGCCCTTTATTCACCTATAAAGCCTCGACACATTTATTGTCCCGGTGTTGATTATCCATCTGTCCTCTTCAGGTTTCTGGACGCAACACATTTTAGCCTTCACTGATTCATCCTTTAGATTTCCAAGACACCACCTTTTTCCTTTTGATTTAACAACATCCTGTGAGAAATGCTCATGTGTGAAAGTCTGAGAGAAGTAAATAATGAAGTCCTAAACACAACTTTACTGGATATCTGTACAATTCTGAAAGTCGTAGGGAAAATATTAGCAAACATATTTCCAGCATTTTGAACCAAATCAATGATGCTGTAATGTGTCTGAAGCACCAATTATCACCACTTATCCTGCGACCATTTATAACTTTCCACGAACACCCTGTGGCCACTCTGGGACCTCCAAAGTGATTTTCTAATTAACAACATTTCCAGGCACCGAAAGGTCAATGCAAGAGTGTATTTCTGCTTTGTTCACTCACACAATTAGCCGCAATGTTTCCTTATTTATCACAGTGCTAGGAAACCCTCCTAACAGCATCTCTCTCGTTCTTTTCATTAAAGTTTAAAGAGCTGCAGTTGCATAAGGATTTGCCCTGAGAGCATGAGGACCCGGGGTGTGCGGCTCATGCTGGGCTGCCAGGCTTGTTGTTGATGCAGTCCCAGCAGGCATGAGAGGGACCAGCCAGGGAGGAGGGAGATGTTAGGGGATCATAGACGGATGTTCCAGCTTTCAGTGATCGAGCAGGCTTCAGTGTAGCAGCAGGAGGCTGGGACTGAAGCAGTGAATGACACGGACATATTGGTCTGCTGGTCTGGACCCAGGGGACCGAAAGAGACAAGTCTTGGCAGGTAGCAGGAGGACAGGGTTGTAAAAGCTGTTTAGAGAGTCTGTTGTATGTTCAGGTTGATCAGAAGTTTAAAATTGTATCACTCAGCAGGGAACTGTCTCTGAAGCAGGCCGAGGACCACTTGTGACCTCCCGCTCCTCTTGTACTGTTGTTGAATTTATTAGCTACCGTAAATATTTAAAAGAGGTCTCCAAGGAGTTGTTGCAGTGACGCCAGCTCTCAGCCAGAGACGCCATGTGCTCTCCAGTGTTTACTTTCTAAACGTCACCACCTTTGTGGGGGCCCAGCTCAAGGGGAGACATGCGGAGCTGTCAGAAAACAAGGAGTCATGAGCTGTGATCACTCACAGGGTGAGGTTTGCTCTGCCTGCTGATATCTCTGCTTTTCCCAGAGCAGTTGAGAAATCTGGAGAGTGAAGAAACTGTTTGTCTTCTTGTTTAGGTTTTCAGAGCCTTGCCTAATATCCTACATTGGAAATGCTTTGTTTGTATATTTTGTTCTTTTAGTCACACTGGAGCTAGGAATGTCTGAGTGGGCTTATCTCTTTTGTAAATCCTGAAAGAAATTCCTAATGCATAACTATGACCTCCACATACGCATCACGTCGTATCACTTCCATTGACTTCAGTGATCCACTTTCCACCAGGAAGCGTCACCTGATCATTTTTATTTTGTCAGAAACTTAAAGCTCCTGTTAGGATTTCTCTTTTTGACATACTAAAGAAAACGGTACTAACAGGGAAAAGGAGGATTATTTTAAAAGTTTTTTTGTAATATCTGAACATACTGCTGCAAAGTATGTGTCAGAGTAACAATACACGAACTCTGTCAAAAGGCAAAGGTTTTTGATAGGTGATACAGTTGAATGTTGAAAGGATACAAGATGATATAGGATAAGATACAATCTTTTGTTTGGCCCCATATACAGAATTAGACTAGCAATAACCTTTATAAATATAATGAATTTCAGTAAAAATACAGTTATTGCCATTTACACGGTACAGGGTTTCATGATGTGTTTTTTAAATGAACCCCAACGTTCACATGTACAGGAACAGGTCTGTGAAGAAAGTGTCATCCATGAAGGGTTCAAAACAGACACAAACGTTAGTTTTTGTTTATAGGGGCTCTGTGTTATTTACCAAATGCAAGAAAACTTCATAAACTCTGTTGTACTTACCATTTAGTGCAAGTTAGCATGCGGTCATTCCACTGCTGCAAGTATCATTGCATGTTGACATTACCCTTTTTATATATTATCAATATATATCTATGTATGAAGTGAGAAATGCTGTACTGGTTAAAATTAGAGGTGTCCCAGTCCAATATTGATATCAGATATCAGTCCGATATCAGCAAAAAAAACCAAGTATCCATATCGTATCGGAATGCATCTAAAATCTCCTACATAAGCAGTTTCTGTTACCCATTGGTTAATAATAAATGGGTCAGTTTTTCCTCATACCTACTGTTGCTGATTACTGTTCTTTGATTGAATAATATCACTTAATCAAGCCTTTTCTAACATGACAGACATGCTACAAAATAAGGAATAAAAGTATGCAAGTTTAATGCTGATATCATATTGGATTAATATCGGTATCGGCCAATACTCAATGCTGCAGTATCGCTATTGTATCGGAAGTGAAAATGTAATATTGGGACATCCCTAGTTAAAATTGTTCAAATTTTGAATTTCGTAAAGCTATTTCAAACATAACATCTTTTCACAGATGTAGGCAGCTATTTCGAGTTATCATCCTTTTGAAGAATGGAGCATGCAGTATGTTAGTTGCTGGTTTTGTGGTGGTGGAGACCAAAAACAAAGCTGCCAGTCGGTCTCAAACATCCTTCCCATGTATCGTATGTGCTAATGCAGCTCTGTTTCTGAGTGATGTGTAAACAAACAGCTGTTTGCCATACTGATTTAAAAGCTCATAGTCAATGCTGTGTGGTTACAGCATCTCTCTTTAGCCCAAGAGTGATCAAGGAATGTGTCATTGCCTTCCCAAGAACTGAAACACAGCCCAGTCCCTCTGAACCATCAGGCTGTAAAACTTATGATGAAGCAGATTTAAGCTGCACTTAATTCAGATGACTTCCAGGAAAGCTTAACCACCTACTAAATAAAATCTCATACGTTTATCCAAATAAAAAGCACCTTATCTGCACAGTCACATCCAAACCAATAAAAGTCAGAGAGCAGATGTGTTCATTTTGCTCTTCCAGACAAATTACAGAGCTGTCTTTGGGAGTCGAAGTCCTTTTATGCGTTTCCCCACATAGCCTCCAAATTAGAGCCTAGCTGCCATGTTATCTTCACAGAGATCTCTCCCTGATTTTTGATGACAGTATAATTAAATACCAGGATTTAAAACAAAAATCCTACATGTGTTTTATCTTGCAGACAACTTTGCTGGCTGCAGTGCAAATTGGACGTTCACAGAGACGTAAAGTTTGTTCAGCCCTGGAAGCTGCCCCACAGTCTGTGTTGGTGTCAGTTGGCTGGTGGTTTGAATGATCTGTTGGTTGAGTTTTTCTTTGGCTGTGTGAGCACACAGTGGAAGCAAAAATATTTGTTTTTGTCATGAAGGCTTGAGCTAAAGCCATGTGTGAGCTCAGTGAAAGTCTCAGGACAGAGGGATGAGGCGAGTGAGGTTTGAAGCTGCCAGAGCTGTTTAACTCCACAACTCTTTAATTCTTGATTTTGTTTGCTAGTTCAACGCACACCATCTTCCAAAATGAACCACAGCCAGAAGTATTAGCTCTTTATGCTTTTGTAGTAGTTGAATAAGAAGTCAGAAGCTGGATGTTGATCTGATATTCCAGCATGTGTTTCATCTTTCTTAAAACATGTTTTTTGATCAAACATTTAAAAACATCTTCTCGCTCTTCTTTCCACAGATCCAAAAGGACTTTGACTAAATGGCCACTGGTCAGAGCTTAGTGCTGAGCCTTCGAAGAGCACTATGAGGAGATGACAACAAGCAGCCTTTAATCCAGGAAGGATTCCTCTCCTCCGCACTAAGAGTCTGCTAACCGTGTGTAAGGACCTCTGGGAGTACAAGAATCAAGTCAAGGACACGTTCACTCCCCTCAGCCTGCAGGAGTATGGGAGTGAGAATATAAAAGCTCAGCAGAGACAAGAGGAGCTTAATGAAGTCCAAGGAATCTTAAAACAAACAGTGTATTGTTGTGTATGTCTGCGTGAGAGGATCAGGCAACCATGTGGACGCTTGCTGCAACTGTCCACTGTCTTCTGGCTGCTGTGCTGCTATTGGCTAGTTGTCTGCAGTCACTGACGACCAGTGAAGATGACGTCACACCACGCATCAGTTTCCCTTACAGTAAGTTCACAGAATTACCTGACACACATGTTGTTATTGTCAGCTTGGTCTGACGCTGGAATTCTTATTTTCACTACAACCCTCTTTAATTTCAAATCAAATGTTGGAGCTGTTAGCATTTATGCTAGCATGAAGGACTCACTGCATATAAAGACAAAAAATAAGAAGGCATAGATTTCACAGCCTGAAACTAGGGATGCATGATATTGGATTTTTGCCGATATCCGATATGCCAATATATCGAAACCCCTTTTGGCCGATACCGATACTGATAATCACAAGTTTGTTTGTTTTTTTCACTGTAAAGAAAGCTAAGTCTATCCTGTACTGGAATTTATATGTTACTCTTATTGTGACGGTCTTATTTGTTTAAGAAACACACATAAAACAAGACAAAAAACATTTGATTTTACCATAAATAAGAAATGTATTATTTTTTCAAACTCAAGACATTCAGTATTGAAATACAGAAAAATAATTTCTTTAGATCACATGAACTTTAAATGTACAATGCATTTTTAAACATAACAAAGTTGAATTTGTGTTTTTTAAAGCTACTGTAACAACCTGGTGACAGACACTGAGCTCTGCAGTGCAAATAAATGAAGTGCTACATTTTATTTAAGGAGTTTATTTTTCAGATGGAAAATAATAATAATCCTAGCTGAAAAGCACCTTATCTGCTGTGCATATCGGCATAAATTTTCATACCTGCTGATACCGATAAACGTGTTTTTAAGCTTTTATCAGCCGATACCGATATTGTGCCGATGATATCGTGCATCCCTACCTGAAACACAAAGCCAGCAGCAGTTTGTGTTGGCTGGTGTAGCTCCAGAATATCCATTGGGGTAGTAGCATCCTTGACCTGACCCAAAAGAGGGTAAATATCACAGAGTGTCAATGTGAAGTCTATGACCAGTCATTTCATACTGTATGTTTCTTATCTGAATAGTAAATCTACCTCTCGTACCTGAAACAGTAACCACAGATAGGGGCACAACATCCATTTTTGTTGTTACCAAGCCAGCAAGCATAACAACAAACTCAGGTGCATTAGAGCAGAGTGCCTCCAGGCCTAGATGCCTGAACAACAAACCCCAGCCCTCATAAATATATGCAACAATTTCAAGGTTTGTTCCTTGTTTGTTTCCCATTTCAAGATCAGAAGACGATTTGTTCCAGTTTCATTGTTTATGTTTCTTTTTTTCAGCGTTGTGAAATATGTTATCATGTGACCTCTCAGCTTGTTACTCATTGAAACAAACACAAGGCAGCAACTTGAGGCTTTGTGAGTGCATCTCAACAGGCTTCACGACCTTCAAAAACACCTCGCATCTTCCCCTTTTTCTTTCCTCTGGTGAATTCACTGATTGAATGTGAGACCTTTTTGCACCGACTTCTTCATTGTATGTTACTTCTCCACACGCACTGCAGCACTGGTCTTATTATAGTAACTGTAGATTTAGCTTTACTGATGCAACAACTGCATGTTCCTTTTTACCGATTATCTCACAGCCTTTTGGTTATTAATTGATGCATTAACAGAGCTCACAACAAAACAAGGAAAGGAGAAATAAGGCGACTGCTTGGGAGGGACTCAGGGTGATTTTAGTGTTGCTGATTAATTATTTTTAACATCTTATGATGTAGTTGTTGGAAAAGAACAGAATAATAAGCTGACTCTTAAATGTAGCTTTCTGGTGCCTTAATTTACTCTTTTTTTCCTGAATCCTTGTCTCTGATGTGCAGCAGTACCCACAAAGACAAATATACCGATTAAGCAGCGACTAAAGTATAGGCTTAAAAGGACAGAGGGTGCTCTGTCTCCTGTAAACACTACCTGTCTGTCAGTGAAGCTCCTAAAAACAACAATCTGATGCTTGTTTTCTTCACTCTTCAACCAGCTCAGCGAGGTTTGATGTTGTAATCGACATGCACCATCTCAGACTGGCATTACTTAAACCAAATAACCACCTTTTTCATACTGGAGCCATTTAGCTGGTTTCTCAAAGAACTAAATGGATTAAATGGGCCCAAGGCTCCCAACAACAGAGTGTTTTCAGAGCCACTGATGTGTCTTCTTTCCTCCACTTCGCTCAACTCTTCTCAGCATTCATAATCTTAATTTCATGTTTTATAACACCAGCAGGTAGCAATTATGATTCCTTCAATCGGAGAGCATTAGCATCACTGCGAGATAATGCACTTTTCAGCTGATGACAGACCACAGCTTACAAAATCCTATTTAAATGTCACTGACACTGATTGTTTCCCGCTTATAGAGGGAGCTGCTTTGCATAAGCAGGGTCTGCAGCATCACTGACATGCTAAACATTTTGTATATAAAGCAGCCTCAATTCAGCCAGCCCCATTGATGGGGAACATGCAGAGCATTCAGGTTTGTAGAGTCTGTGAGAAAAGGGAGACCTGGGCTGTTTCCTCGGGTGAGGACCCTTGCTTCAACAGGACCATTTCCTGGAAAGCTGTCCCTCACTTTATTGTTCAGTCTTACCTCTCCTCCTGCTCCTTCCTCCTCTCCTAATGAGCAGGCTGGTCTCCCATGTGCACTGAGTGGTCTCTGCAGGAAAGGGGCTTGTCTGGTTTTCATTATTGGTCTCGTGCTGAGGGACGGCACAAAGGATCATGTGACTTAAAGAAAGCATTAGTTAGGTAGATGGCCTGTATCCATGTTAGCTATTACAGACCTCTCTCAACATATTTCTGTTGTGTTTCAGAGATTTGTTCCTTAACTGGGAAGAAGAAGAAATTCAAGCTCTGTTAAATGAGACCAACTGAAAATGAGCTGATGAGATTGACTGGAAACTGTCTGGCTCTTCTCTATAAACTGTTGCCTCTTGCATGTCACCCTCTTCTTGTTGTTATTCTGGTTCCACTTAAAGCAGCGTGTTTTTTTTAGCCTTGCTGCCAAGAGTTGGATGAGATGATTCATACCATTCTGATGGAGATACATGCAGCTTACCAGAGCAAGGTGTAAACAGCTAGCATATTTAAAAAGAAAACAGATCACATAGGCTTTTGTTGCTTTGTGTGTCAAGCAAGACTTTTTATGTCCTCAGCCGCAGCTCATGCTAAGCTAACTAAGAGTTGTCTCTGGCTTTTTTTTTTAATGGTTAGGCGTAAGAAAAGGCTTCATTTCCTCACAGAAAGTGTATTTCCCTAAATGCCCTTAAATAAATTTACTAGGGATGCACCGATCCCATCCTGGTATCAGGTACTCAGAGATCCAGCCCCTCAAAGCTGGCTCAGGTATTAGTAGGAAAGGATCAGTCCAAACTTGACACTTAGGCTAAACTATGATTTAGTCTACAATCAAATAGTCATTTCTGTCAATTCTGAAGCTTTTTTTTTTTTTTAACCAAACTGCTGTTAAACATTTAAACACTTATAGTTTAAATAAGTATTAACTTCAGTAATTCCATTTTTACATATTTGTGTCTTTTACTCAAAACATTTCCAGTCTTATTCCACAGTAGAGCATGCAGGTCTTTGTTTCACACTTGTATCGAATCAGGATCAGTATCGGCCGATACCCAAAGCCCAGGTAACGGTATTGGTATCAGGACCAGAAAAGCTGGATTGGTGCATCCCCAAAATTTGCTACAGATCACTACTTTTTTTTTTCACTGGCAATCAGAAAAGCTTTCATTATACCATGTGAAAATAACCATGCTTCTTTTTTAAACGTAGATTTTTAAAAATATTTTGATTGGATGCAGCAAACCTGAATAGAAAACTTGTTTAATTATGATTCATTATTTCTGTCTTGGAAAGGAATTTGGTTTAAAGATAGAAATGCTTACCATCAGTCTTTTTTAATGCTTCTGAACATTTCAAAAATGCTGTAGGTTAAAGTACGTATGGAAGAGAATGGAGAATTTAAGACAACACACAAGATTTAAAACCAATGGCTCCCCAATAATGCATCTGATTACTCTTATTAGTCACCATTTAATGAGGCAGATTTGTTTGTTATGAACTAAATATCAACTGGGGACACATACAGACCAGGAGGGAGAATTTTACTTCTGAATACTTTCCCTTAAGCTGCTAGTACTGAAGCAAATCAAATCTCCCTGTAAGCCAAGCTGCTGGGCATGTCTTGAAGGCCCAGCAAGCAGAGTGTCCTTTCATTTACATTTGGTTTATGTTTGCTGAATATTGTGCTCTTTCCCTCATGCATAATAATCCTGTGACCTTGGCCGTGTGTGGATCGTGGTACAGAAACACAGAAGGGGCAGCGAGAGAGGGGTCAGGCCACATACTCATGACATGCTCCAGTGCCCGCCTAAAACCCCAGAAAGGACACGCCTACTGATCCTGAAAAGAAAAGCGGTCTGCGGCTTCCAGCAGAGGTGGCACTCACAAGTGTCCGCTTATAACGCCACAACAGCAGCAACAATGGAGCGTAATTACAGCACATCAACTCCGTCTGTTTCAGACCTTTTAATGGCTTTGTCACTTGCACGCTCCAGGGAATGTACAGAAAAGTTCAGTCTCTGCAGATTTCAATCAGGAAAGTTTGATTTGAAGAAAATGGCAGGCAGCAAGAAATAATGTTGTGGCTGGTAATGAAGAGAGACAGAGAGGAATGTGAGGTTAAAGAGAGTCATTAGGTGTTTGGTTGGTTTGCTGAGAGGATTTTTTTCTACGAAACAAAAAATGATGTTTGCCTCAAAACTGACATTTTGCAGTGAAGCTCATAGTTTCACAGCAACTGATGATCAGAAAATAACAGTTTTACAGTTTTAGCATTATCACCCTTTCATGAATTATATGCTTTTTGCACAGCTCTGGGTACCCCTTATATTAAAGTCACACTCCAGAAGATTCTTCTTATTTCTGACACACTTGAGTGTTCAAACAGGGCATATTTTAAGGACGATAATCTCAGACTTAGGCACATTTATACTTAGTTACACTGTGGGCTGCTTCATACAAATGTGTCTGAAGGTTTTTCAAAACCCCTGCAGAGGTGGAAACACATCCATATATCTGAAAACCTCTATACATTTCTACCTCTTTAGCTGTGTAACTCTGTCAGTAGCCAGTCTGAGGAATAAAAGGGAGAGCTGTTAATAGTAACAAGCTTAGGATAAGCTTTTCCCTCATCACCAGTTTTACACCCTGAAAGAGATTATTTATTAAGTCATTGTGGATTACTAATGCAGAATTTAACATGGTGGCAATTTTTGATTTTTCATTCCAGGGACCATGCAGCCAGAACATCTCAGAATCTGAAAATGTTTTTCTGTTCATCTTTAAAATACATCCCTATTCCAATCACTCATTTTTATCTTATCAAAAGACCTGAAGTATCTTTTCATGCATGTCAGAACTTCACTGAATGAGATCCAGTTTGTTAATCCACTCCACATGCCTTCTAGTCCCACATGTGGTGTAGTGTATGTTAAAAGAGGGTGAACTCTGGACCATGTGAGGCCTGGCTGACTGTTCATTAAATACAGTGAGTGGGAATTATTATCTATAGAGACACCATCCATCATCATGAGTTGAGATACTCTGGTTTCTTTTTTATTTGACTTGATCAGCAGTGACAGCACATCTGATGAGCGTGCAGCTGAAACACTCATGGATTCATAGGAGGAAGTGCCGTCCTAATCAGTATCAGTTACACCTGTTGACTGAAGAGTGCGATTATTTATTTTGAAGACCTCTCAGGGCAAAGGGGCTCCTTTTATGGGGAAAAATATAGCGACTAATGCAGCTTATTTAGTCATGTAAGTGTGTGTGTGTAAGCGTGTGTGTGTGTTAGCGTGTGTGTGCACAAGCAAGAAAAGCCATTAGCAAGAGGCGTAAAACCAACATGCTTGACCACTTCACATCCTCGGTTACTTTGTGGTTAATGAGTAGAGAGCAAGGGGCTCAAATGTGACTCAGAGTCCTGCTCTCCTCATCAAGTACCTCTCTAAAGATTCACAAACCACACACAGACATACACACAGGTCAGAGCTTTGTGTCTGTGTGCTGTAGTATCACTCAGCGACCTTCAACACATGCCGGTACAAAGTGAGTGCACTCAGCACACTGCACCGGCTCCACCGCTGCCCTTAAAATCGACAAGTTTTGATGCAAGAAATGGCAGGGGAGATGATTCAAACTGTTCTGTGGGATTCCTGTTTGAGCAGAAACCACTGATGAATCTGTGCAGGCAGGATGGCTTTGAAAGCTTGCAGCACAAGTCAAATGACACATTTCCTCCTCTAGTCCACTTGTCTGAGCTTCAAAAAATGATCCCTTTATCCTCGGTTCTAATCTAAAGGCGCTCTGTCCTTGTTTCGTGTTATTGATAGACTCCTGAGTAACCTCAAGGGGTGAAAATATTTGATTTCCTGTGACTGCTTCACAGTAACACAAATATTATTTTCCAGAAACTGTTGTCATCTTTTTAAACTACTGTGCTGAATAGGGATGGGTACCTTTCACGTTTGAAACGATACGGTGCGGATCCCCAGTACCTAGTGATCGGTATCAGTACTCAAAGGTACCAATTTTCGGTGCTTTGGTGTGTGTTTACCATAGACTGTATATAGAGTGGACAGCGCGGCTCCGCCATTTACCATTGTACCGTTTTGAAGCCAGGCGCTGCCATTGGTAGCAGTTGTGCAGCCAGAGTCTGCGCAGTAGAGACTGTGAGGGATTCTGGGAGAATCTGAGTGGAGCCTGGTGACAAAAATGATATATATTTTTTTCCTTCTAGAGTCCAAACACTTCATGACTCTAACTCCTGACATATTTAACAATCCCCGAAAAAAAAACATGAGAACAGCAGCTGTCAATCATTGTTAAACGTAACGTAAAAACTAGTTTTTTACCTTGTATAACGAATGAAAACTAAACTTTTCGGGAAAAAAGAGGACTTGAATACAAAACAGCCAAATGATATCTTCAAGCCACCATAGCAATCAGATGTGAGAAACATTTCTATGAGGCATATTAATTTTTTAAAACTTTGACCACAGCCCATCTAGAATGGCTGGAGAGGCCGGATATTTTTTACCTATACTGCAGCCAGTCACCAGGGGGAGCAGTTTTTGTGGAACAGAGCAAGATGACGTCCTTTTTTTTTGTCTATGGTGTTTACGTGGTAAATAATATTGAATTGTTTAATTATAAAATCTCAAAGATTTCCAATTTTACATATTTATCCTTCAAGATATAACCTTGCAATGCTGTGTTCAAGTCCAGCATGGAAAATTGCCAACTCTTCTACTCTCTCACAGTCACAAGGATGCCTCTGGGTACCTAAACATGGTACCATTTGATTTTACGTGAATCAGTACTTGGTACCACAGACAGAATTTGGTCAATACCTAATTCGCTACCCATCCCTAGTGC
This sequence comes from Halichoeres trimaculatus, assembly GCF_033239565.1. Classification (NCBI taxonomy): domain Eukaryota; kingdom Metazoa; phylum Chordata; class Actinopteri; order Labriformes; family Labridae; genus Halichoeres; species Halichoeres trimaculatus. The sequence goes on along the minus strand of NW_027437181.1, from coordinate 23,994,907 downwards.
TGAATACAAAGTGCACAAGTCCCTGTTCTGCTTTCATCAAGGACAACGAATGTCTTGAACCGTAATTACAGAATGTTTTAAACTCAGTAGCTGTTACAGGAAAGAAGTGGTGTTTGCTTACTTGAAAATGTCAAGGATTATAAGTATAATCCTATTAACACATGTTGTAATGACTTTTTTTATTAAGTAGTGTATTCAACAAGCTCAAATAAAACTGTACCCTTAAACGAAACAGTTTGATAAAAAAATAGAGAAAATAAGATAAATAGAGAAAGTAGTTGAATTATAGACAGAGACGGAAAGAAGTGTATGGATAATGTAAGTGTGGCCCTGTCTGCACTAAATGCCAAAGGATTGGGAAACTTAAAGCTGGAAAATAGTGACTTTATAAAACCCAGTTCTGATTTCTGATTCCTTCAGGTTTAGTCACAATCATCTCCACTGGTTGTAAGCCTGCTCAGAAACACTTTGCTCTTCTCAGGTTAAGCTCTGAAGAAACCTTCATTTACCAGAACCCAGTGACAGACACTGCGTCTTACTGTCGAAGACACTGGGTACAAAGAGGATTGAAAGAAACGTGTTGAAGAGGCACCCCACACATGACAAGCACAGACACGTCTGTTTTGAATTTGTGTGTGTGTGTGTGTGTGTGTCTGTGTGTGAAGAAATAACACCAACTATGTGTCCCTGCCTCTCCGTGTTTGAATAACTCACTCAAATTCCACAGAGTGTCTCTCTCTGTCTCTCTCTGTCTCTCCAAGCTAATATCCAGGATTTCGAAAGCTTTCAGCCATGATAGACCACTGCGCTCCATCGCTCTGCTGCTCTGAGTGCTGGTTGGGTGCGTGCCAACGCGGAGTGCATCAGGATGACACCTAAGAGCCAATAATTACAGAGCAGAGCATCATGTGTGTGTCAGCCTCTTGTTCTCTGCTTTTGGATGAACGCAGTGCTCGGTGCGCTGACCTCATCCTCAGTGTATGTGCGTCTGGAAGATGTTTTTTCTTCTCATGGTAAAAGGGTTGTTTTTCAGCATTTTACAGCCTCAACAGTGCTCTCGACTCATAAACAGTCATCGAAAATATTCAGTCATTTTGGGTTATTTTCTGTGTTTGCCCTGATTCTGAGCCTGCACATGTAATCATGTGGCACCATTTACACCTTTTTACTGCATAATCCCTTCACACACACACACACAACAAACACTGGACTTACACACTGACAGGCTCTGGTTATTATCTGCAAGGTGCAGCTGTTCCTCAGTATGATGTGTGTGTTGGTGTGTGTGTGTGTGTACTCTGTCTCACACACACGTGAAAATGAGGATAACACACATCACATAGAAGGCACAAAATTGCTGCAGCCTCACACAATGATTCGCAGTGACTCCAAACAGAGCAGCACATTTGTGAGACGCACAGATACCGCAGACGTCACACGCCGTCTGATACAGATTCAGCGCCTTCGGTTGTTATTTACAGCCGAGGGAAGTGTGATTTGACAGAAACAGAATGTAGTCATGTGGCTCGAGCGTCGTCACCAGAGCCTGAGTAAAATGTTTGTGTAAAAATTGGAGAAAATATGTGAAGTCCATTTTCAATTTTCCCCCAACCTGTTCGGTGTTGTCATCTGAGGCGTGTGTCCTCTTACTGTGCAGACAAACAGGGTTTCTGCTCTGATTTGGCTGACACACTACAGCAGCAAAGAACAGAGCTGTGTTTGGATGCCAGTAGTCAGCGGCCAGTAAACAACCACCACTTTGCCGAAATAACAGGAGAAGCAGAGCCCAGATGACCTTGCAGTGACTTCTCTGGGCTTCTGTCAGGGAGCTGCAGCTCTGCTTTGAGCCTCATCGTCAAATCAAGTCAAACAGAGAGCCTTGAAGCTGTGCGCCGTTGTGTAGCCTTGCTTGGCAAAGAGAAGAGGTTCCTTTTTTCTGTTTGTGCCTCACATGTACGATAGCAGAGCTCACTGTGAGATTAATATCAGCTCTGCTCCCCTCTGCTCTCTTCTGGGCTTTCTCTGCCCAGACTGCAAGTGAACCCCTTTGTCCCCATTGCCCCCTCGCCTTGTGACTTGGCTCATGCTGCTTTAGTAAATCTGGGGCATGTTTACAGTCGGGGCTTTTAGGAGCCTCTTGGCAAGCGTATACCTACCAAGCAGTGGATCAATGGCCCCGCCCTCGGAGTACTATTAAACCTTAGAAAAATAGGTTGATCCTGCCCTGTTTGCTCTGAAATATGACGCCTGCCAAAGTGCTGGCATGGGTTTTATTACTCAGCCAGACTGTGTCTGTGAACTGGCACCCTGTGATGATATCTTAGTTACCTGATGGTGAGGGAGCACACAGAGTACACACAGCTCCAGTGTGACTGAAGACACTCAGACAAAGGAAAATATCAATTAATTTCACTGTAGTGTTTTGACACGGGTCACACAGGAGTCAAAGTTCAGTTAAAGCACTTTTTTTACTGTTGAAGTACTATGGTTACAGTCTCACTGAGCTGCTTTGTAAAAACATCTTTAAATAATCAGAAGTAGCTGTTGGTTGTGTATGCACAGAGTTACTCTGCTTCTTTCTGTACAAAGCAAACATTACTGTGATCACAGAGCAGCTGCTCACTGAAACCCTCAGTGGTCTGATTTCGATCCAGCCGTCTTCACCTCAAATTAAAGAAAAAGCTGGTAAAATTAAGTTTTTATCCTCATCTCTTCCCTGGGATGTAACTTTTTGCCTGCAAAGAAACACATTGCCTTTGAATAGTTTTACAGAGTCTATCAGCTGGAGACTGTCATTAAATGATGCATCCTTTGAACATGGCCCCTGCACTCCAGTCTGTTTGACTAAATACTTTCACAGCCTGTAGCTTTCCATAACCTCAGAGAATAGAAGCCAATAAATAAAGCTTGACTTTCAGGGATAAAATTTAAAGAACCTGTGCCACTTTCCAATTCAGCTCCAGCAATAAAGCAGCCATATTGATGGTGGGTGTGATGTGATGAGCATTAGCAGAGGTTAAAGTCCAGCCTGGTGACAGCCAGCTGATTAAACAGGCTAGTGATGTATGAACCTGGAGCCTGGCTGCGAAATGTCCTGCAGATGCCTGACATTCTGCAGCCACCGTGTCAAAACCCACAGCTGATCTGCTGCACTGGAAAGAGCATGAAAGAGCCAACATCTGTGGATGATAGAGAAAAAAGAGGAGAGGTGTTGAGTTTCTTCAGCTTGATACAGCTCTGACGTGTGTTGCAGCTTGACCTGCTCGTATCAGAATCCCATCTCACAGTGCTTTCGTAACAGTTTCCCCCTGACTGCATGTTTCTTCATAGGTCAACATCTTAATCCAATCGTCCTGGTTACCGCAACTCCCACTCAGTACCCCGACCTCAGCCCCTCCCACACACACACACACACACACACATATCTTCCTGCAAAGTAGCTCCTTTATGAGTTTGCTTTCCTCTGCTCGTTATTTTGTTGTCTGTCTAAGAGGACGTCGCTGTGATTCATGTCAGAGATGTTTAATATGCTGTTTTTGGTTCCAGTGGATGGATAAGACTCAGGGGAGCTGTGACAGAGAAGCAATGATATGTCCCCCCTGTTGGGAGAGGAGAAAGCTCTCCATTGTCTGCCAGCTGCAGGGTCCATCGGGACTCTGGGTAGCTCACTTTAGGAGCATTTAGGACATTTTTAACAGACTGACTTTACCTCGAAATAAACTAGATTTTCTTCCTCTGTAAAAGAGTTTTCTTCCTAAGCATGACAATAGGAACTCTTTTTCATAATTTTTTTTAAACCTATCCCCTCCCTTGGTTTTAACGACAGGCCCCTCTCTTCATTGACTCCAGATGTCAAAACGTTTTGAACAGAATGAGCGCTGTTGAACTGTAGAGAGCCTAAGATTTGATTTTTGGACAAGATCTGGCTTGTGCAGCTGGCTCTCCCTCCCATAAGAGGAAGACAATCATCTGCCAAAGCGCCTTGAGTGTTAGTCCAACCATTTGTTTGTGAGCACATTGAAAAGTTTAAGTCGCGGGTTGTAAACGTTTATTGCTGTTTACTGCCTCCATTTGCATCACGGTCCAGTGAACCACCTGGAGTGCTGAAGATAAACCGACTGCTGGTCTCTCTTTTCCCCCCTGCCTTCAGAAGAGTCTAAATTTGAATTCATTTAGCTGGTTATACACGGGGAGAGGGCTGTAAATGGTTTAACTGCAGCAAATATTATTGTTGACGACTCCCGATACGAGCCCGTAATCTTATTTGGACAAGCAAATAGAGAGTGTGACCCCCAGCATTTTTGGCTTGGGGAGCACGTGGAGTGTGTTTAATATGTTTGGAATGAGAGGAAATGGATAAACATTCACAAAGATGGAGAAAAAGTGCACAGGATGCAAAGTATGTAAGCAGAGGATGAACAAATATTTGCTTTCACATATCCCATGTCTTTGATGACCTCTGGAAGAGTGTTCGTCATGTTGATAGACATCAGAATATCCAACCATCAGATACTGATGAAACCAAACTCGGTTGTTTGTCTAAAGATCCTGATGACTGTAAACTGGTTTACATGTTGAAGAGCAGCTGAGGCTCGTGGTAGGTGAAGTTCGAGGTGCTCTGTGACACAAACAGGCTCCAAAAACCAATCCAAACCTCTCCGAAGTTTGTTAAAAACTGCTGCTTATGCTGCTGCAGAGGATCACCAGTTGAAATGAAATGCTAAAATGTGTTCATTGAATCTGCACTTCATAACAAGAACCACTTGATTCTGCAGGCCAGGGACTGATACAGGGGGAAAAAGTAACTCATTTGACTTACAGCTCACTCCTAAAGAGATCCACTTGAAGAGGGTTGGCCAGCAGCAGAATGAAGGAGATTTGGATTGGTGTTGAGCTGGAGAGGCTTTTACTCCGATGCCAGCACAGAGAGCAGAGGAGCAGGCCAGCACAGGAAAGTGTGGACGTGGCTCTCTGGCACACATGTGACATGTTTTCACAGAGCAACGGTGTTGGGTGCCACCAGAGAGAGGATAAACAGAGTGGAGAGTCAGAGGATACAGAGATGACAAGCTGCTCGATGACAGTTTTTCCCTTTTTGTTTAAATTGATCTGACTGAAAGTTACCACTGTTTGTTACACTGCAGATAAAGCAACAGGATGTTTTTCCACCTGTTCTGGCTGTTGAATTTGTGGCTCTCGGTGAAGCCCTGTTAGACAAAAACAGATTTCCTTGGAGTGCTGAAAATGATGAAACACTGAAGGACTGTGGTATCCTGTGTTGATATAATGCTGCAAGCTCTATTGCTGAAAATAAAGCCAATGTGGGGAATGCAAAAAAAAAACTTGGTCAGATTTGAAAAATTAATCTCAACTTTTTCAGAATTCTTCTGTCAAATGCTGTGAACATAAGTTATAATGATAGGATGAAGGCTGGATCCCTTTGAAGCTCTTAAACATTCCCAACATGCATTTATTAAAAATACAGTTTGATGTATAAATCATTAATCGCTGTGCCCCTGCTGCAGAAGGCAAAAACTTTCTTAACAGCTTTGCAAAATTGCCAGCTCTGTAATTGAGGACCTTTTTATGTGCTTGTGAGCACTTTTCTGTGTGTTCTTGTTCTTCCATTATCAGGATAATGCTCTGTACCAGTCTGCTCCTCTTGTGCGATAATAATCTCCAGAGTGCGTGTGTTTTTTCTCTTGCTCTTTTTCCCAGATGCAAAGGAAAGGTCGGCCAAGAGATTCTCTGTGGACGGCGTCTTCAATTACACCTCTCTGCTGCTCAGCCAAGAGGACGACATGCTGTATGTTGGAGCGCGGGAGGCGCTGTTTGCTCTCAGCCTGGCCGAAAACAGCAAGACCAAGCTGCAGAAGAACGTGAGTACTAGTCAAATGGATCAGAGGAGGCAAAAGTGAAAGTGAGGGTGGGCTAAAAAGCCTTAATATGAACATCTCAACAGTTCACTCCATGAGTTGATTCATCTTTATACACCTCACCAGGACCTCTATGTTCATTTTGACATTGAAGAAACACCCTCATAAAAATCAGCATGGTTTCCTGTACTCTGCATCACTTATTTAGGGTTTTCTTTTTCATCCTCAGCTGACGTGGGGCACTCCTGCTGGAAAGAGAGAGGAATGCAGCTTCAAAGGGAAGAACCTGGAGGTGAGCGTCGTCTTTTCTGCTGCACAATAATGAAAACACCTCAGGAAAAAAAGTTCTGTACAGACAGGATGGAAAGGATGAGTTTTACTTGTGCAGGTGTTTGTTTTTTCCTTGCAGTGCTCTCTGAATCGTTTCACTTCTGTTTTGAGAAGATAAACTGAATGCTCTGTTGACAAACCTTTCCACTTCTTACAAATAGATTCATCAAGTGTGCAGGCTCGACTGGGAATTGCTCCTTTTTGAGAGTGTGTGCACGGCTGCTGCTTCTTGCTCTGTCTATTACTGTGTTGTCATGCCAGCTGTTGTATCCCTAGGCGACAAACCTTGGTACTCTTTGTACCGCACAGTACAACCATGCCTGTGTATTACAGAGAAGCTGAGAGATGCTGCAAGGTTTTCCCCAAAGCATTTTCATGTTTCTAACAATTTGTATCAAGCCCTTTCTGGAGTATTTGACTGGCACAGTGGTTTAAGGATTTCTCAAAAAAGCATGTGCAGTTGTAAGAATGTTCTTTCAATTTCTCTCTTCAATTTCTTCCCCTTCCAGACTGATTGCTTCAATTACATCAAAATCCTCCTGCGGCTGAACAGCACTCATCTCTATGTGTGTGGCACATACGCCTTCAGCCCTATTTGCGCCTACATTGTGAGTATTAAGTTCCCTTTCTAACCTCCAAAAGTTGATTTTTCTCCATCTGTCAGAAGAAAAATCTTGATTTTCACTTTGCTCCGCTTCTTTTGCGAGCACAGCTATGAATTTCTGAGCATTTCTCCTGTGTTCTTAGAGAATCAAGCTGTTTTATCCACCATGTCAGTATTGGATCTGTAGTTATCCAGGCGTAACCAAATGCTGCTGAGGCACTTTAGCCAGACAAGTCAACAGGGGGTACACAAGCTGTGTGGTTTCCAGCAAGAGGGAAGCACAAGATCTGTTGCGGAGGAGTAAATCTGGAGCATTGGTAACCGGGATGACATTGATTTTAGTGATGGGGGGGTAGTCAAGCTTGGCGACAGCTCGGCTCTTAAAGCAGGGTATTAAACTCTGCCCTTTGACGTCAGTGAGGAAGAAAATAACTGGAAATCTCAGACTGAAGATGACCTTGTCAGACTTAAGGCCGTGAACTGGGATTCCAGGCAACTCTGAGCCCCGATGGGCTGGATGAACACTCGTCATGATGATAGAGTCCAGATCCAGAGAGTGTGTGCGTGTGTCTGTTTATGTTTGTGTCATTCAGGGAATTCCTACGGTCCAGATGCTCTCAGAGATGCATAATTTGAACATTAATAAATGTTTTGTTTTTTTAGCTGTCCTGTCTCCTTGGATTTCACAGGCAGCAATATACTGAAGCCAAGCAGACCCAGTAAACATGTGACAGACATGAATTAAAACAAGGCCTGAGTGTAACAATAACTCATCACGATGGAGCATGGGAAGATTTTCCAAGCGGAGGCACGTTTAGATAGATTTGATTAGTTGTAAATGGAACAAGTTATTTCTAAGTCAAGGAGTTGCCCACACATCATTATGAGTGACGAGGACAAAGTCCTCTGTGGTGCTCTGTGCCAAGATACTTTCAGATGAGCTTCAAATGACAATTATCACTGAAACTGCACAAATCATCTGTGTTGAAAAGTTTTGGTGGTGCAACTACAAATCACCTCAGTTTTTATGGAAATATCTGAAAGGTACTTTGTATAATTTTGTGTCATTAGTTAAAAAAAATCTAAAATCGAATAGTTGCTGGCTCGAGCCCCAAAAATGTGTCTTTTTTGTGTCTAGTACAAGCGGCAACCTCCGGTCTGGAATATAAGACAATGCGGAAGTGCTAAAATCTGCTGTTTGTCAAGTGTCAGCTTGAGGCTGGCCCCAGAAGTACCGGAAGTCACAAACACACCAAGCCAAAAAAAAGCTGTTTTCAAAGCAGAAATTAACCTTTATACAGCCTGGTTCAAAAAACGTCTCCTGTCTGAGTCGCTAATTTTACTAACGACACCCAGTGTACGAGGGGTGAACTTTTTCTAACTTGGCCGTTCAGAAGATGTTAAGATCGCGATCAACCCCAATAAAAAGGCACACCTGAGGGTCACGTGACCGACAGGCTGTAGGCGAAGCCCCCAATACTAATATGGCCGCTTTAGCCGATGTGCTTCATTTTCCGTTTCAGAAACAGACGGGTGATGTCGTTGAGACTACATCCATGTTTTATACAGCCTTTGGTCTAAAATTGTCAGTTCTTTTATCTCAGATGTAACGAGGCTAACATATTAAATTATCATATGTGTCCAGAAATGTTAATATGATGTTACACAGGCTCTACCTAGCATACACACAAACACAGTGGTCCCCAATCCCCGGTCCGTGAGTCAGTTGGTACAGGGCCGCACATAAAAAATACTCAACTTTTATTATTTCAGTTTGATTTATTATCTGATTCTGAATGATGTTTTATTTTGATAACCAGATTCTCTCTGTCATATTTGTCTAAGACTGATTCTTGAAGCCAAACCCCCCAAGCTTGCAAAATGGACACAAAGTAAACATCTTCGGAAAGTTTCTTTAGGCAGGGTAAAAGAGCCAGTGAGGAGACAGAAGAATAGTCGGTCCATGGCGGGTAAAAGGTTGGGGACCACTTCGCTAAAACACACTGTGTGACATAGATAAGACAGCATGGATCAACAAAGCAGTGGTCAACAGTTGTTTATTGACTGAAACCAAATCTTTGTTTTTGTCATCAGCCTTATTATGAAACACACCCTCTGCCTGTTTAAAACACACACACACACACACACACACACACACACACACACACACACACACACACACACACACACTTCCTGAAGACGGACATCAGGAAAAGTTGTTTGGAACAGTTTAAGGACAAGGGTGGCTTTTTTTTTATTTTATTATTTATTTATTTTTTATAAGTAGTATTTTTAACGAATCCCATGAAAAAGAACAAACTTGCATGAATTGAGTGCATCTTTTAATACTTTCTGATTGTCTCTATTGGGGTATTTCTCTTGCAACTCTTGACACTCATCTCGATAAGTGGGCCTGGAAGCTTCTTTTTTTAATGCTCAGTGTTTTCCTGAAACAGCAGCATTAAAGCAAATCTCACATATAAAGAGTAAATATTGAAATAAAGGGACTATTTATTTTTGAAAATGAGATTAAACTTAAACCATCAGAATTGTTTTCTTTAGTGTTGGTTTTCATTTTTTAATGGAATTTTTAGTAAAAATGTTTTGAACATCAGGCTCTTAATCAACAGTGATGATGTTTTTATGAGGTGTCCAGACAAGCACATAGTGCTTATTCTTATTTTCTTACTATACAAATAATATTTTACCTCAAATACCTAAGTTACCAGACTGCCGGTACACACTAAATTATCATTCAGTGTGTATCAGTTTGCTAAAGATAAATGTAGAGAAAGAGCAGGAGGTTGCTGGGCTCTCTTTAGCTCACTCTTTACCATAAGTAGACTTTAATTGGACTGTGCCTGAGGGACATGTGCTGTGTGTGTCTCCAGAACACATCAACGTTCACGCTGGAGAGAGATGAAGTGGGCGAGGTCGTGATGGAGGACGGACGCAGCCGCTGCCCCTTTAATCCAGAGTACAAATCCACGGCCATCATCGTCGGTATGAAGCGACACAACAATGTGTTTTTTGTTCTCGTCAGGCCACAGTAAACATTTATCATGAGAACGACGTTATGTGCGACTTCTCTCTGGAGTGACTGAGATGCAAACTGCCACTTTGATTTAGTAATGAGCCATGATTCGCCTGCCAGTGTCATCTGTCTGTGTCTGTCTTTCTGATAAATGACCGGACACCAGCAGACTCTGTTTGTGTTTAACTTCTGTAACAAGCAATTAGGGAATAATTGAGCTGGATTTAAGTGGAAGAAATGATTTGTCTAAGCAGCCTCTCTGACTGCTCTCAGTTCACTCCACACTACTTCAGACTTGATCGGCCTCAGTGAAGAAAGCCCCCAGCAGATCATTCCTTTACATGTTGGTATGTTTAATTAATGTCAAATCAGGCTCCTCGTTCTACGTCTCACAGTCTCTGCTCTTTATTCTGCCAGATGGTGAATTGTACACTGGGACTGTCAGCAACTTCCAAGGGAACGAGCCAGTCATTTACAAGAGTTTGGGTCAGGGAACGGCTCTGAAGACGGAGAACTCTTTAAAGTGGCTGCAAGGTAAACTCCAATTCAACCCAGACGATAAACTGTGTTTTCTCTCCACACATCTTCCATTATGTACCCAACAGAGCAGATAAGCTCAGAAAAGTAGCGATCATTAGTCGCAGATGCATGCAGACCGAGAGCAATGACAAGCCGTATCAGTCATAGCACATGCACTTCAAAAACCACCAGACACACGCGCGCACACACACTTTCCTTTGCACACTCTCCTTAAAGGTATGATGGCACCAAAGTGATAAAAGGGGCTGAAAAATAGTTCCCTTGTGTATACGATAAAGGTTTAACATCTCTCTCTAAACACATATTTCCTATGTGTGTTTTTTCTATTTCTAACAGATCCAGTCTTTGTGGGGTCGGCTTACATCGAGGAGAGCCAGCCAATAGGAAACCCCGTGGGAGACGATGACAAGATTTACTTCTTTTTCAGCGAGGCGGGGAAAGAATTTGACTTCTTTGACAACACCATTGTGTCGAGGATTGCTCGCGTGTGTAAGGTAAGACACCTGGGGTCGTGCTGAGGTTTTCCACCAGACATTTATGCAGAAACATAAGAGGAGCAGCAGGGTTCAACCTTCCTCTCCTTAATCCTGATACAATTACCTCAAAAGAAGGCGGGACGCTGCCATGTCACAGCACGTTTGCTAACATTTAACTGTGCCAGTGCATGCAATGGAAACTTGTCACTGGTACATTAAAGCTTTCTCTGTTTGACGGCGTAAAACATGTTTTCAACAGATTTGGTTTCCCCTTGCCTGAATCATCATCCTCCTCCTCACCACGATGCCCTCCCTCCCTTTTTCCTCTGCAATGTCATCTCCCTTTCTCCTTCCATCTCCCTCACAATGTCAGCTGCACCAGTCCGTCCCTCAAGCTCGTTGCCTTTCTCCACCAGCGCTTTGAGCTTTGCAGGCTTTATTAGTATTCAAGAGGGCTTCGCAGCAATATGAAATGCTTTTTTTTTTCCACTCTACACTATGGCCTGTTTTTGTTGCAGGCAAACTGTAGCAACTGCAGAATTTACTCACGTCATTTCATCCACTGACGTCATACCCCTCCTCCCTCTCTGAGGGTTCAGTTTGGTCCCTGAAAAACCAACAGCAGACTTCTTCTCTTTTCACCTGTCATCAGATCAATTAAAGGGCTATAAAGCCACATGATGATACACACACACTCGGCATCCTCCCTGACTGTTGCTCTTGTTCATGGAGGCATTAATGTGAATAATCGTGGGGACAGCATGTAATCTTAAGTGACAGCTTAATGACTTGGTCCTGCTAGTCTCTGCCATTCGGCGCTGCGACACCTCTGTAAGTCAGCGGAGCACCTTCTGGGTTCTATATATGGAAATCATTGACAGAAAGGCCCCAGACTGTGGCAACTCACTGCAGATGAACTGTGCAATAGAGACAGAAGAATGGCTTTCTCTGCTCTATAAAGCGCTTTTATTTCCGAGGAATGCAGCAGCCCTCGTTCTCCACACTGCTTTCTTTTCAGAGTCTGTGGCAGTGCAGCAGTGATGCAGGTGCTTTATTCTCCAGAGTGCTGGGTCAAAGCCTGAGAGCATTTACAAACAAGTGTGTCAAGGTGACGCAAAGGAATTCATCCCTCTGTTCAGTTTTTAAAGTACACCTGCTTTACATGTATGTTATATTTTAGTCCATGACTCAGGAGTAAAGTCCCTGAAGTCTCAGACATAAACAATCACATCAGCTGCCCTCATCACACCAGTAGGAGATGTTTGCTTTCCTCAAGAGTTGATGAAAATTTAGTGAGCAGAGTGTAGTGTTAAAAATATGCTTGTCACTGATACTTCCCATGGAAACATGGCTGTTAGTTAAAATGCACAGCCATTGGGGCAGTGCAGTTTGTTTAGTATCTCCTTTGGAGAAAAAGTTCTCAAAGCACAACATTGATCCAAGCTGCAAAGCACACACACTCAGAAACTTTACAGTGATGCTTGGGAGCTTCTTGTCCAGTTGAACATTATAAAAGGTTATAACGCAGTTATAACAGGCTAACAGCAGCTCATATGTACAGTACTTAAGGTTATTTTAACAGCTTTTGCCACAGAAGAAAACTTTCCACAGATTGTCATGTGTAAGTTTGGTTGAGAAGTACATCTGTGAATTTAGGTGGGTTTATTGTGGATTTTTAGACGCAGCACACATCAGATACAACAACGTCCCAAAACGTGAACATCCCCTTGTTTGTATGTTCAAATGTACGTATCATACTAGTGTGTTGTTCACATCACTCTGAGTCAGAGCTGAAACATAGAGTGAGGTTTTGATTAGGGGTGAACAATTGATTGAATTTAAACCGACATCGCAATGTAACAGAATGCAATTTTCAAATCGCAAAGGCTGCAATTAGAAAACAAACAAAAAAATATTTGAAAGTGCATTTACTTTAGTTTGTGTTTTGTTACTAATGAGAGATCAGTAAGATTTTTATACAATTAATATTTAAATTTATGTTAACACAGTGTTTCTTTTTCATTTTTATAAAAAAGTGCATTCCACATGTTGACATATTTCAGTGGTTGAGCCAGAGATTTAGTCTTATTTATATTTCTGCACTGTATTTTATGTGAGATCTATAGACCAGAGGATTTAAATTTAATTTTGGATTTATTGTTTATAACAGGCCTCTCATTCTGCAGTACTTTGTTCCTTTCTCTGGTTTTATCCAAGGTAATTAATGATAATTTTATTACAGGTCTATAAGGCCTGAAGTTAAATCAATCAGTCAATATTCTACTGTGACTGTAATTGTTAAAAAAAGGTATATGTAATTTGTAAACATGACATGTAGGCCTGGCATACAGGAAAAATTGTTTTTATGTTACAGTAACCTTTGTTGTGTTGGTCTTACCAACGTAGGAGATAAACATAACCCCCCAAAAAATTGCATGCTAAATCGCAATCACAATATTGGTAAAAAAAATATATCGCAATTAGATTATTTTCCAAAATCGTTCAGCCCTGGTTTTGATGCAGGCTGTGAAAATCAAGCTCACATTTAAATTCCTTTAATTTCCTCCATCAGCTGCGAGCCACTTCTTCTGCATGCACCTGTCTGCCTCCCAGTACCTCTCCTCTTCACTTTAACACTTTCCTGTCTCCCTCTGTAGACACAGCTTTGTATAATGGAGCCTAAGAGCAGAATAAAGACTAGTCTGTCACTACAGAGCAGTTTAAAACATCTCAAGGTAACCGTCGCAGCTGGAAACCCTCTTCTTTCTACTTATTCCTTTTTTTATGTTGTTGTCAGAAAAGTATAAACTTTGAGCACACAACCTGTGCACTCCCTGAGCAGAAAGTGCTGAACTCAGATCAGAGTTGGGTAACACAGAGGTATGAAGGCCCCTCCCTGTGAGCGGCCTCAGTATCTGTAACACGCTGACAGAAAGCATGAACTCCCTTTTCTCCCTGTGCACCAGACCAAGGCCAGAAATGTGTGAACGTGGTTTTGTATTATTTGAATATTTTGGACGTTAATCTTGGCAGATAGTGTTTTAACTTCCAAAGATGACATGTTTCACTGCAGATAAAATAAATCAAAGGCTTGTCAGTGTTTTCATGGTGTTGCAACTACTGTTTTACTTGAGTTTGCCAAATAAATCTGCTTCCGAGTTGTTTCTTTTCCCCCTTTCTCCCAAATGTCCCCCTCCCTTCTTCCACTCCTTCTTTCTTTGTTTATTCAGGTGTGCACACGGAGGGACCAAGGGAAGCAGGCAGATTATAAACATAGTGTGGCACAATTTTTTAAGTTTCTCTTTCCTGAATCTGAAAGGTGAAGTTTCAATAAAATAGTGGTGTATTGCGAAACAAAGAGGAGAGTTATTGTGGAGGGTGACTTTTGAGAGGAGTGGTCGATGCGATTGAAAGTACAAGCTGCGCAGCGGAGCACAGCAACAACAGCGTGGACAGCTGAGGGAGCAGGAATGTGGGCTCCTCATTATGTGGACACGCTACCACCACAGCCTAGTAATTGGCTTCCAGGCCAGGCATCAGTCCCACGAGGGTTCACCTCTCTGCTGAGCCACATGATTGTTTGTGTGTGAGCGCACACAGAGGAGGAAATGGAGGTAGTCATAGCTGTGCATTTTATGATTTCTCCTGGTGCTGTGATGTAGGAGTTGCTCAGGATTCTGGAGGTGGAGGAGTTTGGATGTGAGGCAGTGGAGCTGTCTTGAGATTGGGCGAGACCACTTGTTGTATTTTTTGTCATGTTCTTCCTCCTCCTGCTCCTCCTGTGTTTTTCAGCTCGCAGGCTGTTTTTAAGGAGTGTCTTTTGCTGTGTGTTTACCGGCCCTTTGATAATTGCTAGTCATGTTGAAGTTGACTGATAACTGTTTATGTGAGCATTTCCAGACAGCTTGAATTGAGTGAAAGCCTTTTCTCTGTCTTAGAAAAGTCAGGTCTGAGTTGCGTGGTTGACTTCAAAAGCTATAATGAATAACTCATCATTGTTTTTAATTTTCTTGTCTTCTCTCCTTCAAAGAGCAGCTGACATCATTTTTGCAGATTCCTTTTTATGTGGGCTTTTTTTTATCGTCCACAATTTATTGTCAAAACATCCTTCTCTAAAAAAAATCTGTAAAGATGCAAAACAAACAAGGACTTCAATACTTGGAATTAATCAGAACAATATAATACTGGGTTGATTATGTTTATTTCACAAAATAACAGGTGATTATTTTGGCCTTATTAGTGCCCTCTATAGCAAGCAGGAGGGACTGCAGCTTTGACACATAGCAGTACTCACCATCAGTCAGTCTATCAGCTCATAACTGCAGCATGTTTTAAGTCTCCATCCACTCTGAAACTAACTTCTTATTTATGTTAACTGTGCAAAATACAACTTGACACATGTTCAGAACTCTTATATTAATCACCCTAAAGCTTCTCTGTGCTTGATTTTAACCCAGATTTATTTTATGAATCTGCAACCTGATTATATGACATAGCACCTTTCTTTTCATGTCATTAGTGGTTTGATTTGCAACACGCATCACATTGAAGTCTCCAGCAGACAAAGTGAGGATCACCTCAAACTGAGACACATTGTAGCCGGGAGTTATAAAGGAGAAAAAACACACTAATGAGTTTAGACCATGTTTGAATAAACCCTTTGAAAAAGGCTCAGCTCATTCTGTTTGTAGTGTTGTTGTTTTCTGGAATAGTTCTGGAGCACAGTCTGAAGCTCAGGTCTGAGCTGGACTCTTTCTGGATAGCTTTTACTTTACACAGCAATAATCTACAAATCTTAACGGATTATTTTGGGTCTTTCCATCATGCCGGCTTTTCTGCATCTGTCTCCCACCTGTTGTGCTGCCTCAGGAGTTAAAGCCTGGTTGTTGGTGGGGTTCTCACTTTAATACTGTTTTGTGTCACTCCTTGTCTTTTTTTCCAAAGCTCACTTTGATACCATTACTCTTATCACCAAATCGTCACTGGTCATGTAACTCAGCCTGAAGCAGGAATATGTTCAGCAGGAGGACTTGGCATCTTTTCTCAGCTATTTCCTCTGCTCTGACACTTTGCTGCAGTAGGACCAGAAATTGGGGACTGGCACTCAGATTTTTTACCAGCTTTGTTACTGCTAGTCCAACCCCTTTCCCTGGGTTTGGATCTTATCAGTGTATCATTTGTTCAGTCCATATCCGTTTTAGAATCCAAAATTGGAAAACAGATAACGGCCTATTTTTTGCTGTTTTGATTTTGTTTTGAAATATAATATGAGAGAATGAAATTATCATGGGAATTTTGTTCTATTCGTTTTTGGTTTGTATTATTTTTGATGTGTTTTGACCCAGAGTTGTTGACTTTTTTTTTCACAAGAAGGTCAGTCAGTCTCTAACAGGTGATTCCATTGAGATGTGAATCGAGCAGCACGATAGCTAACGTTTTACAGTTATTATTAGTTAACATTTTTGTCAAGGATGGCGGACATGTACATGCTTTTAAAGAGGGGAAGCGTGTCACACTTAGGAGGCATCAGTAACATGACGTTTTCGCCTGAGGTTGTGTTGGATGCAGAAACGTCTGACACTCAGTGCAGACTGAGAAATGTCTGCGTGGGTCTGCCCAGCTTTGAACAACTGCTTAATAACATCGGCATCTCTTTCCAGTGCGGCCATAGTGGTCTTTTTATACGTCACTCACTGTATATCGCCTTCTCTATCTCTGTGAACAGGTTTCAAGATCCGCGGTTAAAGATTGGCCTCCCTGAGAAAAGAAGTCAACAACTTCTCGGTCACAACATATCGAAAATGATACAAACCACAAACGAATAGAACAAAAATCCCATGATAATTCCATTCTCTCATACTCTATTTTTATTTTCAAAAAACAAAATCAAAAAAGTGAAAAATAAGCCGTTATTTGTTGTCTGATTTTTGATTTGAAAACGAGAAATGAAATAAGTCTTTATCCGTTTTCCGATTTTGGATTCTAAAAGGAAATGGAATCATCAAATGATACATTGATAGGATCTGTAGACATGTTCTGCTCTTGTCTTCAGAGGTGCTGTAAACAGGACACTGACCCTGACAACCAAACCTGTTTAAATAAAGGTTACATATGAAACAGAGCCTCCTGTGTTAACATACTTTGATCATTCTGGGCTGTCTGCAGGGGGATAAAGGTGGCGAGCGGGTGCTGCAGAAAAAATGGACCACTTTCCTGAAGGCCCAGCTACTGTGCTCCCTCCCTGACGACGGCTTCCCCTTCAACATCATCCAGGACATGTTTGTCCTGAAGCCTATGGGAGACAGCTGGGAGAGCACCGTCTTCTATGGCGTCTTCACCTCCCAGTGGTAAGACACAAAGGAAAGGGTTTGTTTTGATCGCGTAACAAGCATTTTATTTATTCTAAATCATGGCACAGTTACAGTTGATGTTTTTTGCACACACACACAGACACTTGAATCTACAAAGAGCTCACACATCATCTTGAGCCAGTTTTTGTTTAATATCTGTGCTCAAACTTGGCAAGTAGCGTTTTGTTACTTGGCTGCTCTGAATTTAGAGCAGCTGTAATGAGCTTAAACACTAACACAAGCTCATGCAACCCCAATGGCTAATTAATGTATCAACAAAATAAAGGATTTAATATGGAAATCATTCTAGCGCCCACTCTACAACTGTTCTCCAGCGAGAAGTTGCTGCTCCAGTTTCATGAATAGAATAAAGGAGCTGCTGAACGACTTGGATGTGTAGAAAATGTTAATAAAATCAGAATATTTTTTAAGATACAATTTTTAAATGATTCATTTTCAGACAGGAAACATGTATGGACTCTAATGGCATAAATGCAGAATAGAGAAAAGATCCTCTGTTGCTGTTTTTCCAGGTATAAAGGCGCTTCAGGCAGCTCAGCAGTGTGTGCGTTCACCATGGCACAGGTGGAAAGAGCCTTCAGCGGGCGCTACAGAGAGGTCAACAGAGAGACGCAGCAGTGGTACACCTACAACCACCCGGTACCAGAGCCACGGCCCGGAGCAGTGAGTGAATCATACACAGGGTTCTGTGATAAACAAAACAATTCAGTGTTCTGGTCCGGCCTGTGCATCTCTTCTTTCCGCTCAGGTCAATCGAAATACACAAGTTGTTATCCCACGTACAAAATATATGTTTTAAACTCCAATGAATTTAACATGTACAAGTAAAATTTCTGGCTGTGTAACAAAAGAGCTTGATAGAAAGGAGATGTTTGTGCTTTGATTTTCTTTGCCTGGTCTGTGACAAGTGCTCTCTTGTGAATGCACTCCTTAAATTTTAACAAGTCTCTAAAACTTAACACAAGTGTCTTCAAGCTGTGGTTCCTAAAGTGGGGATCCATGAGACACCATTAGGAGGTTGTGGTTTGCCTTCTGAAAACAAAACATTTAAATTTAGTTAAAAAACTTTATAAATTCTCACAAAAGTTGTGCAAAAAGTACTTTATGTTAAAAGACCATGGAAATAAGAATGTGCCATCCGTTTTCTAGTACTTTTCTTCGTTACCACATGACCCCTGAGGTGGTTGCAACAGAAAATTGAAAACATCACTTGCATCGAGTTTATTCCAAGCAGCCATGTAGGATAATTTTCAGCAGACGTGTTTTAAATGAAACCAGTGTGACAGTCACAGACACACACAGCCTGACCTGCTTCCTGAACAATGAATATCTTTTCCCTGCATTGTAACTTTTTTTAAACACCATTAAATGATGTGGTTGACTCACTTGTCTTACATAGGGTCACAGGCTAGAAAGTGATAAAACCTGTATCTTAAATAACTAAAAAAGCACTCAGAGGGCTCAGACCTCTGCCAAGCATATTGTGATTGTCTCCAACACTTTAGTCCTACTTTAATGTTACACTTCCTTTCAGCAGACTGTCTGCTACAATTTGGTGTTAGTTTCAGGTTTATACAATAATTTGTTACCTGACAGTGTTGAAAATTATGATGATCCAGTACATATTTCATATTCTGGATCTTAGTATCCAGAGTATTGCCAGGATCTGGATCGTACTTTTACATCTGTCAGAAATTATGGTGACCTTGTCTTGTCTTGTTTTGCAAAGCAATCGGACTATTTATCGTGGAGTTATATACACATATGGGGAAAACAGCCCTATCTCACAATGATAAAGAATCCTTTAAAAAAGTCCTGGATCCAGACGGTGATCCGGATCACTCCCAAAATTTAATCATCCCATTTTGAACATTTCCTGAAAATTTCATTAAGATCTGTTTGTTACTTTTTGAGTTATGTTGTTCACAGACAAACAGACAAACTCTCCTAAAAACATAACCTCCTTGGCCGAGGTAACATAGTTTAGACCACTTTTATTATTTACTGCTCACTCATTTTATTGTTTGGAGAAGTATAGCTGGCAGCTCTTCATACGTAAAGCCAAGTTAGGAGCCCTAAATACTGTTCATCCCTATATGTTTGTAATTCCAGGACTACTTGAACAGTTTCATTTCTGATGTACTCCCTCACAGTGTGTGACCAACCATGCCAGACAAATGGGGATCCAGTCGTCCTTGCACATGCCTGATAAAGTTCTCAACTTCGTCAAGGACCATTTCCTGATGGACAGCGTGATCCGCAGCGCACCCCTGCTGCTGAAACGCAGTGTACGCTACACACAGATCGCCGTGCACAAAATAGAAGGCATGGAGAGAGCGTATGATGTGCTCTTTATTGGAACAGGTACAATTTGTAATTCATCAAAAGCACATTTCTGGTATTTAGAGAATTTTTATGGAAAAAATCTGCAGAAAGGAAATGAAAACCATGTGTTGAATCAGAGCTTTTTAAACAGCAGAAGTCGCCTCAATCCTCACAAACTCTCCCTGCCAGTAATTAAAGTCACAGCCTCCCTTCTTCTATTTCCCCACAGATGATGGAAAGCTCCATAAAGCCATCAATGCCAACGATAAGATGCACATCATCGAGGAGATGGTTCTGTTTCCTGAGCCTCAGCCGGTGCAGCACATTGAACTGGATCCTAAGAGGGTAAATAGCACTTTGTCATTCTAATGGTTATTGTTTCACTGTGTTTGTCAGTTTCTGCCTAATGTGTCCTCATGTTTACTCATTATAAAGTGGAATTCTTTCTCAAATGGTAAAAATGTGGAAGAGTGTAATTTAGCAGAGCTCACACACTGTCTTCAGACATTTTCCTTCAGCGGTGGCCATTCCACTGAGTTTTCCTGTAAGTTATAGCTCTGTCTGGAACGGATTTTATTATCCTCTCTGGCATTTTACCCAGAGCTAAATTTCATTACCTTTCTCTCTTTATTACATAATGGTCTCCCCCGGGCAAAGGCAGCTGAACAGCAATCTTATCTCTGATTATGTAATGTTTATATAGTCCAGGATACGTTTTGTGAGTATATTCTTAGCTCCAAATAGGGATATTAAAGACAGACATGATGTTTATCTAATATACTGTACATATGACGGCCTAAAAATAGACTGAACTGTTGGGAAAACATAGATGTGCTGTAAGTAAATATAAATGTCACATTCATGTTAATGTAGCGTTTCTGTAGTAAAAAAATGATAGCTAAGGTCTGAAAAGTGCTGCAGATGAAGAATAGTTTATGATTAAGACAGATCAGCGTAGCAGCCTGCTCACCATGTGTTTTAGGCGCGATTGAACAACTCTGTTGGTAGCAGCTGGCCCGTGTTAGTCCTCTGTTAAGGTTAGATTATTCTGTTTATCTTTGAGTGTGGCTTTTTTTTTTGGAAATCAGAAAAAAGCAACTAAAAGCAGATGCTGTATCCAGCCCTGTATTCACCTCTGGAATGAGCGTCTCAGATTTCACCTCGTTTCTTCTCTCCTGCAGGGTCTGCTGTTTGTGTCGTCTAACTCCGGCCTGGTGGAGGTCCCTGTGGCTAACTGCTCCAACTACCTGAGCTGTGGGGAGTGTGTGCTGTCCAGAGACCCTTACTGCGCCTGGACGGGTCAGCTGTGTCGTGATGTCAGAATGGCTCCACCTGACAGGTGAGAGATGTCATACTTAAAAACATGTACTCAGCCACTCATCGAAAAAATGTTCCCAAGAAGATTTTTAAGATTTTTATTCTTTTATCTGCCTGAACCTATATTTTTTAGAGTGTAGTGATTCATAAGTTATTAAACAAAGTTCTAAAACAAAAAACCTGAATGTTAGAAGATAAGACACTACAAGTCAATGATGAGTTACGTAAACGAAATAAGTTTAACATCTTTCTAACAAGCATGCAGTATAATTTTTCATCCAAGATCTGTCAGGACACTCCTACAGGAAATTTGCCAAATATATTTTACTTTTTTTCAGTTGTGGTTTCTTTTTCCTAACTCAAGATAATTATGAATATAAAGTCTTTTCTCTTTTTCAAAAAAGCTGATAATGTACAAATTAATTCTATGATATAAATCTCAGCTTTTGATCTTTTTGAAGAAACACCAAGATTTAAATTGTTAAAATTTCCTAACACAATACAAACAGGAAACTAGTTTGGTTAATAGGTCACGTCATCCCCCATTATTTCACTGTACTTCTGCTGCATTGGATTTAAACATGTACTCAACAAAAACCTAAATACAACTCATCGTCATGTGACAGGAAAGACGGCTGTTCTCTGAGCCGTGCTGATGAAGTTGTTGACTGGTTTTAAATGAAAGGCTTGAAAGCAGAAATTGGTGCCTCCACAGAAGGTGCCTCTCATTACAGCTGCTGACCCACACCCTGTTGTTTTTCTTGTTTTCGTCTCAGTCACTGGCAGCAGGACGTGGAGGAGGCCGATACTTCAGCCATTTGTAACCGGACGTTTCCCAGTGCCATAACAGCCAGACCAGTTGCTACTGGTGAGTGTGATTTCTCTCTGAACAGATATTTTTAGTCACTCATGTATATGCATAGAGCTGTCAGAGAAGAAGTTTCTACATATGTAGGAATGATGTGTTAGTGTTATGTAGGATGTATGCACCCAAAGTCCAAAACATGTCCCTACATGGATTATAAACTGTTAGAGACGGGGGGTGTTATTCTTTAAAAAAGTGGGACTATTTCTTTACGTAGTTGTATTGATTGTAAAATTTGTCCAATGATTCTCCTATTTGTTGTGTTTAGATAGCTCATTGCATTTTTTGATATGAATATCCTGTTTCATATAGGTGGCTCCCATTGCCAACTCATAACAATTCCAGCCAGCACGTTCAAAGAGCTGCCCTGTAAGCTGCGCTCCAACCTGGCTCAGAGGAGGTGGCGTTACAGCGACAGCGTCAGCCAGTTCCTGTACGCCACTCTTGAGGGGGGCCTGGTGGTTCTGGCTCAGGCTGACAGGATGGAGACCTACGAGTGCTGGTCTGAGGAGGAGGGTTTCCACCAGCTGTTAGCCAACTACTGTGTAAAAGCAGAGCCTCGGCAAGAAAGCACCACTCTGATTGGTCACTCTCGCACGCCGCACATTGAGCGGGAGGAGACCATCATCCTGCCGGGCGAGTCTCGTTCGGAGCAGGTCAGCACAAAGACGTACTGGAACGAGCTGATTGTGGTGTGCGCTCTGTTGGCGTTCTCCCTCGTGGTCTTCTCCTTGTTTGTTATCTACAGAAACAGAGATCACATGAAGTCCATGCTGAAGCACAACGAGTGCCCCAACATGCAGCAGAAGAAGCCAAGGATTGTGGGAAAACCTGCAGAGAGCTTACCCTTAAACGGTAACACTATCCCCGTTTCTACTTCTGATCACAAGGGCTACCAGACTCTAAATGACAACTACATCTGCAGCACACCCACCCACGAGTCGTCGCCCGACAACAGCAAGAGCTTCTCCGAGGCGTCTGACAGGCGGCCGCTCAACCTGAAAGAGAGCCACGTGGAGTACTCACCCACCTGCCCACGGCCCAGAGTGAGGCTTGGCTCTGAGATCAAGGACTCTATCGTATGAGAGCACAACGTACACGACAAAAAAGATGCCACCCTGTATCGCTATGAAGGATACAGGCCACAGAGTGAAGGAGAGGAAACCCGACATCCTTCTACGTCACAGTACACCTTTTATTTTAGTCATCTTTGTTCTGTGATCAGCGTGGAGGTCATTTCATTTAACCATTTCCACTCCAAATGCCAGAAGATGGTGTGGTTTACTGCTCGAGGCAGGAAGAGGACGCAGCATGTTACTCCAGGATCAGGAGCCGTGGCAGCTGCTAAGAAAGATCCTCACACTCACCGTCTCTGTTGGAGTTCTTTTCGTAGACCACTAATGTGTAGGGCTGGACAGTGCAGGGACAAAGATAATACATGTCCAGGTGTTTATCAGCCTCCCTTTAGATTTGCAGGGTTCAACATCTCTTGCACATCTTATAGTTTTTGTCATGTTGAACAAAAACAGAAGAGAATAAATTATTGATCCTGCTTCATCACCCAGCCCAATATCAGAATGTGTAACCATCATGCTTTGCAGAAGATGCATCTCCTCTTCTGTTATGCACACGACAAAGAAGCTACAGCTCCACGACCACCAAGAGTTCAGGTTTAGAATACTATAATATTTACCCTTCATTGTGATCCACACATCAGAGAGGAAAGCTGGAAGCACGTTTGTTTTGGAGAAATGTCCCGACTGAAAAATGAAGGTGAGAACAGCTCATCTTGAATGCTGTTGGAGCAACAGATCGAGGACTGCATTACTGAGGGAGATGATCACTGAATGTGATCATAAACAAAGCTCCAGAGGCCTGGAAACAAACATTTACCTCCTGAATGTACGTGGAAGTTTAAAGAGTGTGTTTCATTCCCACCATCACACCGTTGAAGATTTAGGACACCCTGGCTCACCTGAGAAAGCCCTGCTCTACTCTTCTGTTCTGACCTGCAGGGACCACGATGGGCTCAGAAATGGACACAGATATCAGCAATGTCCACGCCTCCATGTTCAGGGCTGCACCAGAATCATCATGTGCACTGTGCCAAATAATCCAAAATGACTTGATTGTCTTACTCAAATGCAATAGTGCCATCAAGTCACAACCACTCCCATGCTAAGTGTTTGCATCGATCACTGTTAAAGAGCACATGGTGATGGAACCAGAGAGGGGTTTCACTAAAAGTATACCTGCACTGAAAATAAACAAATATAAAGTGCAAGAGTGGGAGTTTCTCGAAGACTGTTATCTCATAATGAACTTTTTTAAGATCGTGTTGGGCTACGTTAACGACTTTAATGTTGATTCTGAACTGGGGCCAAAGGATGTGGCACGAAGATTAATCCATAAACATCTCATCAGTCAGAAAACATCACAAAGTTTTAACTGCTGCCCTTTAAAAGAGACATCTGCAGCTACAGGTACAACCACTTTGAGGCTGACAGTACAAACTTTTTAGGGTCATAAATGTTAAAGAGCCCTCACAACATGATATGAACATATATCTGTCACTGTAGTGGAGGAACTGCACCTAGTAGTCTCTTGCACAGACTGTACAGGGATGCAGTCGCACAGAACAGCCTAACAGCTCAGTACAACCCCCACCAGGTTACATGTCTTACATTCATGGCATTCACCAAACTCAGCTATCGAAGTGAAGTTAATGTGAAAGCACAAGTAATCAGGGTCTTGAATACTTACAGGTTTGCACATGCCAGAAAAAAATGGAGTATCTTCAAAGAAATGCAACTACTGAGAGACAGGAGGTGTGGCTGCTTTGAAGCAATCAGTTCTAACAGGGACCAGTGCAGCCATTACAAACACTCTCACAAACTCTCCTCTTTGACTTTTGAGACTTAACAAGCAGATTTTTCCAAAGATGCAGGAAGCTGACAGTGTTGTGTAAATCTAAATAAGGAACATTTACACGGCCCATGAGAGGATACGGCACCACATGTCTTAGAATACATCACCAGTTCACTGTATTGATAAGTAAACCTACAGTATATATTCAAGTGTCATTCAGAGTAAACATTTTCTATTTCAAACACTGAGCAGATGACAAAACGAAAAGTTTCTGCTAGTTGACAATGTAATTGCACAGCATACTGCGCAACAGTGGTCAGTGTTTCAGATTTTTCTTTTGTTTTTGTTGTGTATATAAAGTATCTGTGCTTAATATTGAGTGTTTTTAAGGGACCTTGTGCAAGATGTGTTGTAGAGATAGTCTTGAAACTAGAGAGTGAACACTGCTGATATTTTTGTTTTTAGTGCTTTACTGCCTATTTCAGCATACATTTCAACTCTGGCACTGAAGAGTGCACATTTCTCCAGCTGGTTGTCGATTAAGTAAGTCAAAGCAGGGGGAGTTCTGGTTAATGTGAATGAATACATGAATTTAGATACTGCTTTTTACACTTTCTCGCCAAGTGTTAGATGACAGTGTTGATCCAAATCTTAAACATGAATGTTAAAGCTCCTGTGAGGTGTTTGCCTTTAGCGCCCTCTTGTTGACAAAGCGGCCTTTGCTGATACATGTGTAATCACTGTTTTTTGAACATGACATGTAAATCTTCTTTTTGCCTCGGATCATGTGAAAAAAGGCCGTATTAGCAGTGTGCAGTTAATCACCGGGTCGGACACCTACCCCCCACTGGTAGTTTAAGACATTACAGTTAACTGCATCAAAATAGTAACTTTTCCATTTAGTGGTCTTGTTTACTTTTCCCCGTCAAAAAGAGGAGTGAGTTTGTTTCAGTCTGTTTTTTAACCATCTGAAACCTTCTCACAGGAGCTTTAAACATGACAATAACACCAGCCGCAGGAGGCTTGGCTTCACTTGGCTTTGCCTAGCATTAAAACTGCAACTTGTCAACAGATAATTTCCTCAAAGATTAACCTATTAAATAAAATTTCAAGCAGAGACCGCAAAAGGTCGAACTGAGAATAATATTTGCAAGACACATTTTAGGATACAAAAAGCTTCGGTGCAGAGTACAGTTTTTCCTGAACTCTGAAGTCACTTTGTGGTTTCTCAGTGCCCTGCTTTGAGATGCTTTAGACAACCTCACAACATGTTTTCCAAATGCCTTCAGATGTCAAGTTGTTCTGCCTTTAGCCATGTGCCACATCCTACACTACCCAGCAGTGACCTCGCCAACAGAAACATGGTGGATGGCGTGATTGTAGCCCTTAGTGGGCACACTTAACTCCACGACACGACACGGGTCGACAGTAGATTTACAGATCCACACAAGCCGCTATAAACTTTACCTGCAAACAGTAACACTGGGAGCTGCTCAAAATCTCGTAACTTTCTGCAGTCTTTGTTTGTGTCAGAGGTGAAACTGTGCATATAAGAAACATCTATATTAACATGTAATATTTAAGAGTACTAACCATCTCTAACAGAGAAGTTGAAGATAGAATCATATTTGACCTTAATAGTTCATCATGCCAAAAAGGTAGATACTGTGTGATAAATGCATATTTAATAACAACAAGCTCTACTAATAAAGTAAATAACATGGCAGTGATTGATGCTTCATTTTGAGTGGCTCCTCAGTAATGCAACATACTGTACTGGACATGAATGTAGCCAACTATATCACATTTTGTAGAACATCTACTGCAGTCTATTTTCCTAAAGCGGCTTAAGTAGGCGATCCACCTTTCAGGATTTGTTAACCTGTCGTAGTACAAAGTAACGGCTAAACTAGAAGTAAAGTAGTGATCTGTGCTGCTCGATGTAGTCCTACAGTCAGACGCCAGCACTGCTCCAAATCGTCCACATGGAGACACAGCGACAGCTTTGCCTCAGCGTACTGAACACCATCAGCTTAGATGACTGAATAACTATTAGACAAATGTGGTCTTGCCTGCATGATTTCTTTTTTTTATTTTGTTGTGTAAAAATAACATTGTGATCTGTATTTTTTGTATCATTGAGATTGTGACTGTTGTTTTTATTATATTGTACATATGAAAGCACTTTATTTTAATTTTTTAAGATAAATGAATAAAATACATGTTTTGACACATGCATGTGTAAGTCTGTTATGTGCTGCAAATATTTGATTCTTTCACAAAGTTACAGATATGTCTGTAACACTCCAGTGGACCATATGTGGCTGAGCTTTCAACATAAAACAGAATGAACTTGGGCGCAGATGGCCTAGTGGTCTAGGTCCAGCTCCATGGGGTTCCCCCTTATGTGGGCAGACTGGGTTCAGGTCCAGCCTGTGGCCTCTCTCCTGTCTGTCACTCTCAACTGTAACCCTTTTTCCTGCTCTATGCACTGTCCTTACTTATTGAGTTAAAGGCATAAAAGTCCCAAAAAATATTAACTTAATGTAAAAATAAATGAGTTACTTTTTTTTTTAGTTCCATCAATAACATGGAAAACATTTTAACATATTTTTAAATATTTTAATCCTCTTCCACATGTTTGTAAGTTAATGAAAAATAGATCAAATATTTAAATTTTTTAATGGCTTAAGGAAGGATGAAACATCTAAGGGAAAAAAATGTTCTGTGTGTGTGCAGACCTAAAAAGTTAGATACATCCGTTTTATTAAGCTTTATTTATGTACAGACAGACATACTGGAGAGCACAGTGATCTTAATAAATGCCATCTTCCCTCAGAGTGATGAGATCCTCCTGATTTAAAATAATATCACTGATACTCATCTACTTGGTTATTTGAATTAATTATATAATTTTAAAATCAAAGTGTATCATTTCAAATGCATCAGTGACTCATTGACACATTCTTTTCCTTTCCTCTTGCTGTTGCTCATCTGCATCAGTTTCTTCATTCAGTCTTTGCTGGCTCAGGTTTAAGCTGCTGGAAACCAGCTGACTTGTGTCCTCCAATCATTTTTAAGCAGAGCTACAGAGTGGTCAACCATAACATGATTTATTTTGTTTGCACGCTGGTCGTGGAAAAACACAGCTCCAGAGGGCAGCCCTGTCATAACTGTCAGCTTTGTGAATTGATATATGCTGTACATTTTGGGGATTTGTGTGTAGCTGCCAGCCAGTTTTGAATGCTGTTAACTGAAAAGGGAGGGACAGAAGATGACACATGAACTCTGACTTACACTGCTGCTCTGTTCAATCATGGCACAGGACGGGTTAAGACTGGTTTATTTCCAGTTTGTCGTTCTGATTTAATTTACCCAGCTCATAATCGGATATAAAGGACCAGGTGGTGATAAAACAGGTTACTTCAACAGTTCTGCTGCAACCCATTTTTCACAGGGGCTCCAATGAGATCATTGGACCTTCTTTAGTTTTCCTTCTTTATTTGGTTATACTTGTTCATTCTTGACCACAGCCGCTGCAAAGCTTGAGTCTCCACACACAATTTCCTACTGTACATCAAGATCAGGCCGCCTTTAAGTCCTTTTTTTTTCTTTCTTTCTTTTTTTTAATTAAAAAAAAATGTCAATGCAGCCTCATAGACAAACACCAAAGTCTTTCTGGGCGTCAAAATCCAACCAAAGACAAAAATTCATAATTAATTGGGATTTACTGTTGAAGTGAAATGCAAATCATTGGGAACTAAAGCTGTCCCAAGGTCATTTAGTATTTTATGTTCTTTCTTTGAAAACTTTGAGATGTTCATCTAATAGAAAGATGTTAATTTATGGAAAACACCAACAAAGATTATAACATGACTGCTTCCTCTGCTTCTTTGGATGACAATGGTGGAGCAGAAACGCCAACTTCCACCCTCAACTGGCACCCTCTAACTGATTTATCATTCACACCTTTAACTTCAATGCCCATCCCATTACTGAGGTCTGACAAACATGTGTAAGTGAGTGAGCAGACCTGTATTAAAATAACTCATCTCAGGACAGTCTGTTAATTCAGTGTGACAATGTGCTGTGTGCGTTGGTATCACTACAGTCATCATCACCCTATCCACACTGCAAACATTTTCCTCTTATGTAGCGCTCTGGGTGGGTGACTCATGGGTGCCTGAAAAATCTTAGAATTGTTTCACAGGTTTTCCTAAGTAACTAATGTACGAACAGGTACAATTTGTGTCCCTTCCTTAGCAACTGAAAAGACAGTGAAAAATAGAAAGGCCCACATCCCACCTCTCTAGACGTAGTAGAATGAATTAACTAAATCAGCTAATGTTACCTAATAACACAGAGCTGAAGTGAGCTTTTCTTGGCTCCACATTAGGATAGTTCAAGTCTTCTAAAAGCTAACCGTGATGTTAGCAGCTAAAGGCAACATTTGCTAACAGTTTGTAAGTTAGTCAATGTTATAAATCAACAGAACATTGCTTAAAGGTCCCGTACTATGCAAAAATCACTTTAAGTCTTTCAGTGAAATGTGTGGGTCTTTGGCTTTCCTCCCTGCCCACAAAATGTGATATTTGATGACAAACCTGTACTTAGTAGTGCTTGTAAAATACTGACCTAATACAAGCTGTTTGGAATTTCTGGGATTTGCCGACATCAGCTAGTCCCTTTTTTTACCAATCAGGAGCAAGTCTGATCTGATTGGTCCACCAGAGCAGATACGGTAATGTTACGGTAAACGAGCTTCGCTGTTTCCTAAACATTGTGCACTCGGAGCTTGTGGCGCCACTCTCAGTGACGCAGAAGAGCAGGGCGGTATCAGTGGTGGCTCATTTACATATGAAGGCCACGCCCACTAAATCAGAGCGTTCTGAACAGAGGGGCTATGAGAGCCTGGAAACAATGCTGCTGTGCTTGATTTATTGGCTTTTTGGACCAAAACATGTTACTACCATTTCATGAAGACATCAATGAACCATATTAAACTGCAGAAAAGGAGCACAATATGGGACCTTTTATTTATTTGTTTTCTAAAATTAGTCCTTATGTTCCTATAGATCCTTCTAGTTTTGTTTGTCTGACTTAAGGAAATGAAATTGAAATTGAAGGGCAATGTAGGAACTAAAGACCATAGTTTAAACTCCCTTGCTTTGCATTAAAAACATACATATCTATTTTGTGTGTCAAACTGTGGAAAAGCAGTTCGCTCCTTTGTTTTATTTAATTATGGAAATGTTTTGCTGACAACACTGGGATAATGTTCATGTATTATGAAGTCTATTGTTGAGTTAAGACAGTATCAGAAACATTCAGTTCCTGTTATGATACAGAATAACAACACACAGGAATATTATTTATTTATTTATGGTGATTTCATGTAAATAGTAGACAGTAGATATAATTATAAGTGACAGGAGCAGTGAAGTGAATAAATGTTATCCATTTGTGTGTATACACATAATCACTTAATGTCATCCCTGTAGAAGTCAGAGGTTCCAGGTTGATTTAAGTCTGTATTCTGTGGAGCCTCAGACCCAAACCCGGCGTTCTGCAGGAAGCTCTGCTGGGACAGGTCAGTGCATGTGAATAAATCTCTTCTTACTGATGTCCTAACACCCCTGCTGAGACAGAGATCAGCTGCCAGCAGGAATAATAGGCCTCTTCCCTCACAGACCTCCCATGTGTGTTAAAGCACTCCTGGTCTCAGGAGCAGTCGACTGTAACTGCATGAAGACCTGTGATCAAGCATCTTTTTGTGGAGTGATTCAGGTTTTATAAAACAAAGAAAAGCCTCTGTTCAAGGCCTTTATCTTACACTTTACATCCATGTCTGTCTGTCTATCTGTGTGTCTGTCAGTCTTTCTGTTTCTTTAAATCACCCTTACTCTCAAAGTCCTCTCTTTCCTTTCGATGCTCTGTGACAGATTCAATTTACTTTCAACACCAGCCGCTCATCTGCTGTCACCGCCCATTTGATGAAGAGCAAAGACGGTAATTTGCTATTCATTATTAACAAATCACTGTGCTGTGAAAAGTGCCTTTTGTTTGCCTCAGCCTTGAAAACAATTACAGTCAGCATGCGTTTCAGCTGTGATTGCATTGCATATTTCATGGCAACGCTTCGCTGATAGTGTAATTGAAAAGCAGATTTAGTTTTTCACAGTCAATGAAAGAAGCTTGGGCTCTTTTTAAATCAGTTCAACTCAACTTCCAAGGTCACACACCATTTCTTGTCTTTTCAAACTCAATTGTCTGTGATTTTTAAAAAGGACGGTTTCTCATAATTATCTCATAATGACCCAAAACATCTCGTAATGAGAAAAGAAGGTCATCCAGAAATATAATCTAAAGTTCTCAGTCTCACCCTGTTGAGTTAGTCTGGTCCAAATCTCACCCAAAAAAGCAAATAAAGAAGGACACTGGCAAACTCACTTCCTCTTGTTTGATACTACTCTACCGTTTGTATGGTAACAATGAAGTAACTGCAATCTGAGGAGCTGCCTAGCTAAACTTAGCCTAGCACAGGGAATGGAAATAGGGCGCCACCAGAGACATGGCCAGCTTTGCTCTGTCCTAATAAAACATGTCTCTCTACCAGTGCAGCTAAATCAAACCAAATTAAATCAGTGTCGAAAACTTCTCCTTCCTGTGTCGCTGGAGGACTCCGTTTTGAGTTTTACTTACTTTGTCAGGAGCATTAATTTCCTGCAGGTCAAGGCTCTTAAGGGCCAAGAAATGTCAAGTACTTTTTGTTCTGATGAGAAAACTTTTCTTACTCATGAAGAGATAATTAGTGAAGCCAGATTAGATGTAAAAGCCAAAAAAATACACCGAGAATGAAACCCAGAAAGCACCCAAAACGTCATCCTGGATCATTGCTTTAAGGTGATTGTATTAAATTTTCTCCATTTAATATTATTGACATATTTTCTGTGAATACAAAAAGTTGGGCATTTGTGTGTGCAAGGGTCAAGAGATTCAAGAAGACGAATGACGGAGGCAGCACGCTGTAACTGTGTTTCTCCTGACAGTATTTTGTATTTTGGTAAGAAAATAAATGGAAAGGAAGATGAATGTGAAGACCTGCACAGTGAACTCTTGTAAAAAAAAGAAAAAAAAAAGAAAAAAGATGGCAAAGATAACATGTCAAACTAAAATAAACTTAACTAGCTTTTGGAAAAATATATCCTCCTGTTTTCAGTTTGATGTCAGCAGTTCATTTCAAAGCAGCCAAGTCAGGCTCATGTTTACCACTCTGTTTCATCACCTTTTAACAGGACTCTGTCATTGTTTGGAAACTGAAGAGACTTGATCTCCGTAATTTTGAAAGTGGAATATTTTCTCTCTTTTTTTTTGCGTGATGTAAGATGTCAGCAGCTCAACACTTTGAGATCTCCTTTCTGTGTTTTTGTCTCATATTGCCTCAAAAATGTACACTGGGGGACAAACTGTGCCTGCAGACCGGCTACATTAACATGGTCAACTCTTCTGCTGCTAAACCATGATGTTACACATGCAAAGTGTGAATAAGCAAGGCCTGCTCTAACAAGGACATGGTCTAGTTTGCAACAGGTTTTAATCCATTTCCTGTTGCATTAATGGTGTGCCATGTGCACTCAGGCATTCCCATGTTGGTTTTTCAACAGAGTGCAGATAAGAAGCTCTGCACAGGTTTCCAAACAGGAAGTCAGACTTTGACTGATGTCCACTTCACCTCAGTGTATCACAAGCTGAGACCCTGACAGAAGAGACTAACTTTTCATTTTTACATTTGATACTGATCATTTTTTAAATGGAGAGATCATTTTCCAAACACATTTTCCTGTTT
This sequence comes from Halichoeres trimaculatus, assembly GCF_033239565.1. Lineage (NCBI taxonomy): Eukaryota > Metazoa > Chordata > Actinopteri > Labriformes > Labridae > Halichoeres > Halichoeres trimaculatus. The sequence continues at coordinate 23,962,455 of NW_027437181.1, read as the reverse complement.
CATCATTTGGTGCTTTGTGTACTTTTTTTTTTTTTTTTTTTTTGAGGGAAAACAGGCATAAATTAAGCCCAGAGCTTTTCTGAACGCTTAGCTTTTTGAAACATGAGCAGTACCTGTCTGTGTCTGTTTTTATCAACCACATGATGAGCATGATAATCACTCACTTCTTCAAAGGAAAGTCTTGCATACACCATCTGTCAGTGTGGAGTTGTGTTGCATCTCGCTTGAATGTTTTTAACTCTCGTTGTTTGGATACATCAAGGCAAAAACATGATTAAGATGTTAATAAAAACAGAAAATAGAGTGTGTTATTACAACAGCTAGTCAGCTGTTTATGAACATAATGTCCTAACAGGAAACAAACTAGGACTCACACTTACGACAACTTTATTTGTAAAGTACATGAACTCCAGATCAGTTATTGCACTGTTTTACTAACCTTAAACCTAAAGTTCACCTGGAAAAATAAGGTTTGACTTCACTTTGGTTTAATGACAGCAATCATCTTTGCAGCTGGAAGTTTTTAGGACAAAATTTACATATGTTAAGCCAAGCAGATACAGTACGTTACTGTAGATTCTCTTTCTAATTTGTACTTTGACACCAGACTATTCAACACCATAAAAACCACAGCAGCTGTTCTGACACAAAAATACATTTACCCAGTGCTCCACTATCTCCACAAATTCAGAAGAGAAGCCTCTACTCTGAATTTAATTATTTGAGCTGACTGCGTCTTTTCTTTGCATTTTGTGTCTCTTATTACCACTGAGCTCCCCTCTTCTGCTCTGTTTAAGGAGAACTTGCCAGAACCCACAGCCGGTCTGTCGAGCCTTATGCTGGAATTTAAGTGAGATCTGCCCAAAGCTGGGAGCAGAGTAGCATGGATGATAGTGGATATGGTTTGGATTTTCTCAATTTTAGGCATCTTGCTGATTCTGCGTTTGTTCCTCATCACTATTCAGCTCTTCGGCTGCCTCTCCTGTTATCTGAGACGAGAACAAAGCAATACTGGTGAGTTAATTATATGCCCTGTAATCTGAGAACTGGGGATACAAACTCACCAGATTTCAGAGTTTATTGACCATAAATAGGCTCAGATGTACACTTGCTCTGCACACTGTTGATAGTCAGAAATCTGCAAGCGCTAATATTAGAGGACCACCATTTAAGGGCAGTTGTTGCCTCATGAATAACTACCTCGTGTTCATCAAATACCTCATTTTTTGCACCTAAAATAAACCAGATAGACATCTTACTTCTATCTTATGTTTTTGTAAGTAGCAGTGAGCAAATTGAGCATTTAATACAAATCTATGAAATCAGTCTTACATTTCTGTTTCACAGTGCTGAAAGAATAAAAGCTCAGCTGTGATGTTTTTAGAAATAGCTTTGTGTGTGCTGCCACCTAGTGGTCAGACTGTTGCTGAGCATGTCTCTGTCCTCTGGCATGCTTTAATTACAGTAAATTTGGCAGACTCCAGTGTTACACAACACACACAGACCACAGATGTATCCTTTCCTTATTTACAAATCATGTGGGCGGGTTGTTATATCGAGTGTTACCTATGAACAATAGGACTTGTATACGCAGATACTCTGCTACTAATGTTTATTATTAACAACCAATTCAGGAGTGCATTTAGACCTGACCATCACTATAAATCTGATGAAATTTAAATCCCGTTTGTAAAAAAATAAATAAATAAATAAATAAATAAAAAGAGAGAGAGAAAGAAAGAAAAGGAAAAAAATAGAAAATAAAGAAAGTTCTTGAAGGCAGCATTTGAAGAGATAACTTACAGTATCACAATACACAAGCTGTACCAGCTCACTACTCATATAGTATTCTTATGCTCCCAGTGCTTAACTGTTTCCTCTTGGGTTATCACTGACAACTTCGAAAGACTGATACATTTTTTAATATATCTTTCTCCATTGCTGTATAATACTCTTTTAATCTTAATACTTTATTTATTCAGCACTTTTCAAAACAGGTAAAAATGAACAGTCATCAGTGAAAGAAAATGAAAGAGGCAGCCAACCAATAAAATAAACCTACAAGTACACATGAAAACAAAGAGAATCAAAATTAAAGTGGGATTCAATATTCAAATAAATGTTTTTTTCTGTGATAATCAGTAAAAAAAGAAAAAAGAAACAAAGGAAGGGGCAAGTCCATGTAGGACTTCACACAAATAATCTTATTATCAATTTGTGACTAAATATTTGCTCATTCAATGCTGGACTTTGTCATCAATGTGCAAAAACAGTCCAGTGATTTACATCACAGCACCTTTTTTTGGGGGGGAAAGCCTGGTTTACAACTTTTGAAGAACAGTGGTAGTTAGTATACCAGAACTTAAAACCATCTTGTTATTTGATTTATCTTGTTCAACCATAGATCTATTATCAAACACGGGTAACACACAGATGGCTTACTTTCTTTTACCCAGCATGTTAATGTGGGGAAAACTTTGATCTTGCACTTATGTAAGTAGGCACTGTATTTGTGGGCTACATTTTGTTTCACTTAAGCTGCTCACTATCCAGGCTGTCTGTTTGGATAATTCTCCATGTGCCAACAAGGTATAGAGAGTGTCAGGGTTCTTGGTTTGAGTGTAATCTCTTCCATCACATCACGAGTATACAACTCAAAACCTACAAGGATCAAGTATTTAAGAGTGAAATAAAAAATATTTGTTTTAAATCCAAATCTACAATAACTGCAAATTCTCTCTGCCATAAACCAACTGCACCCAAAGTGTAACCCTGTTCAAAAAAATATACTTTAAGATGCAACTACAAAAACTTATGTATGAAGCTTATGTGAAAAATATTTAAAAAAAACAGTGTTACATGTCAACATTCAGAATGACTCAGACAAGCATGAACTAAAAAGATACACTTTATTTGAAACCAGCAGGGGACATTATTGTACAAAAATACACAACTGTTACACAGATGTTTGTGTCAAGAATTGTTCATCTCTCTTCTGCTGCTGCTTACACCACTGATGCCCCTCTGCATGCAGCACCAACGTGGGACAACCGCTAACTTGCTCAGACATAATATTACCGAGTAAAATAACAAATCCAACAAGCAATGTCATTTGCCAAAGGGAAGAATGTAGGATCCCAGATTCTTGAGTCTGGACAGAAACGACGGATCCATTCTCATAAACATCTGGAAGAATGCTGAACATTGGGATGTTTTCGAAACACTGGGCTGAATGAGTCTCCGATGTCTTTACTTGGACGCAGAGGGAGTGCTTCCCTTCCCTCCATCCGCCTTCTTCTGCTTCTGTTGCATTATCTCAGCATCTCTGGGGGAGAATTAGACAAGAGACAAAAAACTAAGTAAGGTCAGAGTTTAGTTGTTAAAGCTCTGTGAAGCTTGTGTTGGTGCACTTAAGTATAGATCTTTTTAAAGCACAATGTTTTTTTCTTACAAAGCACTGAAAATGTATTGTGTATGCTGCTCTGTAACAAGCTTTCTGTTGTGCCAATGAACCATGAGCTCAAGTTTGTTTCATTTAAAGAACAAAAATTAAACCTGCATGCCCAAGCTGAAGTTTGTGTGCATAACCATCATGCAAACTGTTGCCTACCTTTGCTTGCGAGCAGCAGCAGACAGCCCATCGTCACTCCTCTTCCCTTTCCCTTGTTCGCTCTGCTTTTTGGCAGCCTTCTGGCGTGCAAGCTCACGTTGGTTTCCTCCTGTACGTCATACAATAAAAACAATGCATTAGAACAAGTGAAGATCCAGTGAGCAATACTAAAGGTATGCAAGCTACACCCTTACATACAGAACACATATCTACTTCGAAGAACAGGAAGCTTCAGGTGCTCAATTTAGTGCATTTTTAGCAGTATTTCTAGAAACAAACAGCGTTCTGAGTTTAACTAGTGTAAATAACACTGTTGCAGATCATGGGAGCAGCCGACGTGGCAGAGAGGCGCTCCGGAGCAGCCTCAGTCCCAGAACAACAGCACGGAAAACTACAGTCTTCAGCCGTTTGACAGAGTCGCGTTAATCAAGACAACAAAGGCAGAACAACGTAAATGTAATAAATCAAGAGTACAAACGTCAATCCCTCATACTATTAAGTATAGACGGCGCAGACATCCTGTTATTTATCTGCTAGCCAGGTCTGTGCCTCTAGCACAGGCTTGGGCTAACAGCTGGTCAACAACAGTGGCCTATCAACGTTGACAAATGTGCTAAGCATTTAATGTGACTGACCCACATTACAGATTTCACTAGTCGACATCATTAAACTGCGCAAGAAAGGGCAGCTTAATTGTGTGACAATTTCTAAAACTCGTAAAAAGATCGTGAAGTATTTTTAGAGACAACAAAAACATTACGGCTGCACGCTTACAGCAAATAGACGGAACCCGAGGTCGTCGGTAGTGAAGACGGAACGGTGTCGAAAAACACGACCATGCAAACACATGAAAGCCTAACAGTTAGTATAAATGTCAATACCCACTGGTCATTTTATTTTATCGTCGCTTCTTTCGCCCGAATCCAAATGTGCTCAGCCGTAGGGCCGTGGGTTCCCCTCTCGTCTCTCCAGACGCTGCTTCTGCTTCAGATGCGCCTCACAGTGGCTAACAGATATGCGCGAGACTTCCGTGCGAGAGCCAGAACATTCCGTCAAGCCCACTTACCGCGCATGCGCCAAGCAAGCACTCATCAATTTTAAATGATTTGATAACAAATAGCTCATAGTTTTAGCAAAATCACACCAAACATTTGAATTTAAAGAAAATCAAATCTGTTTAATGGGAAATTTTTGATTAAGCAAGACATCATATCTAAATCTTTAAATATTTGGCATGGATTTAGGTGAAGTAGGACAGCTAAAGGAAACAGTGCAGTTTCTCATTTTAAAGGCCCAATCAAAAGCAGGTTAATACAAAGACTTTGCTTAGGAAGGATGTGACCAAAATCACATGAAGAAAAAAATATGGATAAACATTACCTGGGAGGATATGGCCAGCATTTAAACTGGAAGCTGACCTAAAAAAAAAAAAAAAAAAAAAAAAGGGTAAGAGCAATGACAAATGCTTTGTTTTAGTTTTTAACAAAAGGGCATCAATTCTACATAAATTATATACTATAAATACAAACTATAAACTACTATGAACAGTGCATTAGTGTAACAAAATTTCAAAATGTGTTAATACTTGATAAATGAAGTGTATTTTCTTGGTGCATGTTTCAGGTAATTTGGGACAGTATTAGCACACTAATATAAAGAACCTAAACATCAATGTATTAAAATTGCCTTTAATTAGAGTAACTTAACTTCTCCATTAGCACCGTTTCACAGAAGTACAGTCAAAAAAAATGTGACTTATGAACAAACTTTCACAATAAGCCAATTCCTCAATTGTGTCATGTTTACACCTTACAATTTGTTCTACTAACTCTCATGATTTGCTATTTGACTTGACCCTTTAAATGTTTTCAGTTAATCATTGCAAATGATGAAGTTTAACCAAAACAGAGCTTCACTGTTAAGTGTTAAAGTAGTGGCACAGCAGTAATGGCTCAACTTTGATGCCAGTGCATGTTCTGTTTTTATGCCTCTTGACCACTTTGTCTAAATCTATGATTCATACGATGCCAGTGTAAAGCTGAGTGTAAAATCAGGAGAAAGTTGTTTTAAACAAGTTGAATGCAGAAAAAAAAATGTGATGGGAATAAAGAAGTGGTGATGGCAGGGCAAGAAACACCCAGTTTAACACTTTTTATCAATGATATATGATCTAAGGCAAAGGTCCACAGCAATGGCATTTGTGACTTGCACTGTTATAATATTTCACTGTATATATATATATATATATATATATATATATATATATATATATATATATATATATATATATATATATATATTTGTTTTTCACACACCATGAATATTTGTCTCACTTTTGTCATTTTTGGATTTTAATCCTGCAATATCATAACTGTTCACAAATATGGCACATGTTATAAAGTTTAATCTTACTCAAATTATATCTTCCTCAATATCTACTGTTGGACCAAACCTTTGCTCATCAATTCTTTCTTACTGCTCCATTTGTGTTTTCTGCATGTTCTGTATCACAGACTTGGTCAAACTCAGTAGCTTCGACAACACGTCAGTCATGTGAATAGTTTTGCCTTCGACCAACCTCTCAGAGGTCAATCGAAAGGCTATCACAGGCATCACAAATAGAAAGAGCACAAGCACATCCACACCCACTCTGCCGACACAACGCTGAACTTAATGTATTCATTTTGGAAGAAGCTCTATTTAGTTTTTAAAAGCCAAAAAAAAAAAAAGGTCAGGTCAGACTTAGGGAGCTATAAGTATGTTCTTCACGTTGATTTTCCTGTTGTCCATGAAGAGTAGTTGTTGGCTAAAAGCTATACTGACAACAGCCAGCAGGTGACAGACTTTGCTTAAGTAATTTAGACTTTAAAGGCTGTTGAATTCCTGCGACCAAGTCAGACATTTTTTACACTAAAGTCACTGATTGATTCAACAGAACATTTTTGGAATAAGTTACTACTATAGATAAATGATATCAAAACATACATAAATGATACATCAGACCAAGTCATTTATTATACAAAATTAACAACAGTAACTGGTCTTATAACTTAAAGTTATAAATAGCTTCGAATCTTTTGACATAACCACAGGATTTAATTGGACACAAGTGTGATCCCTCAGATAATAAGGAATTACTGCTCAGCCATAGTTTGATTTGCAAGATGGAATCTCTTTATTGTTAGTTTAGAGTTTTATTCCTGTTTTCAGTGTGAGAACCACATCATGTTTTCCTTGTAGTTGTGGAAGAGTGATTTTATTGACTGTCTGGCAGTTATTTAAGCTAAATAACTGACTCACGTCTGACCCAAACTGAACTCCTACCCACACACTTCAACTTCAAATCCAATAAGACAACTTAGTGCTTGACCTGTGTGTGCCAAACGCGCTGGACTCCACGAAAAAAGTTAAACAACAGCTTCAGGAGAATCTGAGCATCTCATACTTTAAAAAGATCAACTGCACACTTTTTAAAGTCAAAATAACAAGGACTTAACAATCCACATATTCTGTGGAGGTAGAAATCTTAAAATATGAGTGTTGCAGTAGAAGTGAGCGTGTTGGAGCAGAATAAAGACAGGGCTTGGTTTCTAGCTGAAAGACAAATACAGTATTTTAAGGACATATAATTACTGTTTGACTACAATGAGCCATCAAACTACAGCTGTGATTGTCTCGCTAACAGTCTATTTGGGTAAAGAATAAGCTCTTTATGGTATTTAATTATATGTCCTAAATTCGCTCTGCTCTGCTGCACTCCATGAGCATTCTTTTGATGAATGTTTGATAAAAAAAAAAGTTACACTCAAACAGATAAAAGTACACCACTTTTGTCAAGTTATGTCATCAAAGTGAACTTTTTTTTCTGTGTAAGTTTCACAATAGGGAACCAATGCTTTGTGCTTCTGTATAAATTTGACAGAGCAAAGAGCACCACTCTGCTAACAGTTGATGTGCAGAATTGAAATATTTATACTTGTGCAACATTAGTATAATGTATAGCAATTAATTAATAAGTCTATTAGGACTCTTCAGCTGGTTCAGAGCGCTCATTGTATCGCATTATCTGTCCAGGTAACTGCGTTCTCAACATGTAGGTCTGCTCGTTGTTCCTGGGGTCTCTAAAAGTAGTATGGGAGGTCCAGCCTCTAGTTATCAGGCTCCTCTTCTTTGGAATAACTTAGAGGTTCGAGGAGCAGACACGGTCTCAACCTTTACGAGTAGACTCAAAATTTTCCTTTTTGATAAAGCTTACAGTTAGAGCTGGATCAGGTCCGAACCAGCTCTTAATTATGCTGCTATAGGTGTAGACTGCTGGGGGAAACTGACACACAGGGCTACTGTTTCCCTCTCTCTATCTGTCAGTCTTACTTCTAGTTTTGATGTCCCATTATAGTTACTGACCATACACCTCTCTGGGAGGCTCTGAGTTTGTCTTGTAAGTTCCTCTGGATCAGTGAGGTGGACGGCCTGCTGCTGTGCTCCTGTCAAACTCCAGCTGCTATGGCTTTGCATTACTGCCAGGGATGGTCTGCTGCCGTGGGGGCGTAGTTTAACATTAACCATCACCACCACGCCAAACTTCGGACTGTGTATGTGTCATGTTTCTCTCTGTCATCAGCTGCTTGATTGCTTATACTATGTAGCTTCCTGATCCGGACTGATTTACACCCCATCGAGGTCTCTATGAAAAAACCACACCAGCTGACGAAATTATAATTGGAAGAGAGACCTGTGTTTTCTCTGCTTGAAAATGATTTCTGTGGTTAACTTTGTAGTAATAGTGGACACAGGAGCCCAACCGTCAGACAGAGAAAGGGCAGAAGAGCAGAAGAAAGCCAAAGGCTAAAAGGGCTAAACTGTTAGTGATAATGTTCCAGCCCAAACGCAGCAGTTATTCTGCAGTGGTCTGTTTAAATTTGGGAGTCTCTCAGTAAAATGAGGAGTGAGGTTACATTAGCTCTGCTTGGTGGATGACTGGCAGGACATAGCTAACCAGGATTTACTAACGTTACGCATTACACATTATGGACACGTCTCTCAGCACCAGGCTGTCAGTAGTGTTACATATGGATGGCTACTGAACTACTGTATGAACTGGCAGTTTGCTTGTTGTCATGTTAGCCTATGGATACGTCTTAGCACCGGGCTGCTAGTAGCACTATAGAATAGAATAGAATAGAATAGAATAGAATAGAATAGAACTTTTTTTGTCATTGCAACAAATACAACGAAACTGAAGTCACATCTCCCAAGACATATAAAAAAACAAACTTAGACAAGGGAAGACCGGAATGGGATAAACCTAGGAGCTAGCTACCCAGCGCTTCTTTGACTAGATAAGAAATAACAACATTGGGAGAGGAGAGGGAAAAAGAAAAAGTCAATCAGACTATTCCCCAGCAGAGGGCGTAGTTTGGGATCAAGAAAATACACCTCAGCATATAAGCACATGATGACAATAGACAAAAAAAAAGAGGCTAACGTAGGGTACAAACTTACATTTGCTTGTTGTCATGTTTCAAACAACAGCACTACCTAACTCTACTGATAAATACCTTACCTCATTGTGTTGTATCCAGTAAAAAGTTGTCTTGAACATAGAAACTGTGTCCCAAAACAAACACATGCCTGGTTAAAAGTCACATCTTTACAACTGTGTACGTGAGACTCTGGGCCAAAAGGTGGTGCGGCAGTCCAATCAAAACAGACCCTCCTCATATCACCTTTAAAAGACAAAAAGAAAAGATAGCAGTTGCTATTGGGTGCTGACAGGAGAAACTCCAAACCATGTTGGGCAAAAAATCCAGCCATCTGGACATACACATACACCTAACCCTAACAATTCTGGGAAATTGTAGTTATAGTAGTAGTTATAAATAGGTACTAGACATTTCCATGAGTTTGGAGCATGTGTGAATGAGGCTATAGTTATTTTATCTATTACAACTAGAATCTATTAGTTCATAGACCAGTTTTAAGAACATGGTAGATATAACTTTTACAAAATAACAACAAATACATGAACCAAATGTAGACTAGAATGTATTTCTGTGTATCCTAACAGATGACATTGGTATTACATTGATCCATTGGCAGCTTCAGGCCCTGGTAGTTTTCACGTGAGATAGAGTGGATAAAGAGCAATGACCTTTTCATGCCTGTTGCGTGCTGCAGCCTGAAGACTTTACCAGTGTGTAGAACAGCATGTCAAACACTGCGGTCAGTTTATTGGGCTGGTGGCGACACGGGACTGCCCAGGATGTCTGCCTCTGACTTGTTTTCCCCACAGCTGCTTTTAGTGACAGAGTCCTGCTTCAAGCAAACTATTTTTGTCTGGCAGTGCAATTATCACCACCTGGTAATTTTGACAATGTTGACTGCTTCTGCGTCCACAAACCTTTGAATGTAAATGCTGTCTTTGTGTGACTGCAGCCACTGCTTACACCTTGCATGTCACATCTTCAGTTTAATTAAATGGAGATGATGAGGAGGAAAGAATTTGTTTTCCTTTAATTTTATAATGAAGTTAACAAGGGAAATTTGTATTGGCAGCAAGAGTCCCTGCCCTTTCATTATCTCTGAGCACTTTTCCATATTGAAAACTTAGTGACAGACAGCTTTTCACATGGTCACATGAAAATAAACTGTCTAACTTGGACATGTCGTCTGATTTTGGGGTTCAGATACTTAAATATTTCACTTCAGTCATCAACAAAAAGTTTGAAGCTAGTGGAATATTTTAGTTACTTACTGTCCAAAATGCCATGTTGTGTTTATTTGGGTTTGTTTTTTGTTTGATTTTTTCATGTGCCTCCTTTTTGCAGACTGTAAGTATTGTCTGTTTATTGAAAACTCTGTTGCTTTTGAATAAAAGTGAAGTACATATGATAAGATGAGAGAACATGAGAGCTACCATAAATTTCTTCAGCACTTACTACCACTCTCTTCATGCAGAGGCTACACTGCTATCTGTTTATAGCAGTGTTTACTAGATCATGAAGTGGTGAGCGTGCTGATGTGTAGCAGTATAAACTTAGTGTGACAAGCTTGACATATGGTGCATTCCTCTTTGTCTCATTTCACCGCTGTCATCCATCACGCTGCCACAGTCCTGCCTGCTGTCACCAATGATTGATGGGACTTGCTGATTCCATCCTCTGCATCGCCTTAATGTCCCTCGTGTTTGAGCTAATTTTGACTTGAGTCCATGAAATTATTATGTTGTGCATGCTGTACTGCATGCTACCTATCATGTCTTTTTTTGTTTGTTTGTTGGTATTTGTTTGTTTTGCTTTGTTTTAAATCTTTTTATTTTCTTTGGCCAATGGTACATACACATTTCCTTGTAAGTAGTTTGTATACAATAGGGACAGAAAAGAAAGAAAAGGAAAGGAATATGTCCAAGAGCAGTACTGTTGCCTTCAGGCATTACATCAAGGCCATCCACATAATCTGCAAAGGGCTTCATTAAAACCTCCAAGAGACACTTTTAATGAGTACCTTATCTTCTTGAGTTTCAGACAACCTAAGATACTCTTTATCCATTTATCATGTGTTGGAGAAGGAGCATATTTTCTTTATTTTAGTGGACGGTTGGGGAAGTGGGAAAATTGTTTTTTTTTTAATCAGGTGTCTGATAAAAAAAGGTGAGTGTTGGGTTAGTTGAATTTAGCTGTAAGCACTAAGAAAGGTGAGAAAATCTTGTTTTTTATAAAAAATATTTACAGTTGTGAGGTAATTGGATTGAATGAATGGAGGGGATTGTTAAAGATGGATTTTTTAATGTTAATATGGGGTAAAACCTCTGCTTAATACTGTTTGTGTTTTGATGTTATTCTACTATTAATGTTGACTTGAATTGTCAACTGTGCTTCAAAAAACGGGTAATTTTCAAAACATTTTAACCTCTTCTTTTTTTTCTTTTTGGATTGAGTTTAAAGGTAGAGTCTGCAGGATTTTCCTAGAAAATTACAATAATAAAATGTCAACTTTGCAGGAATAATCCTACTTAATCAATACTTCTGGGCCACTATACATGTGTGTCGATGTGTGTAGACATGCTGAGGGTAGACATGGTTGCATCAGCCAATCACAGCGCACCCAGTGCGTAAGTGACTTTGTGTGTTGATTAGTGAGTGGAAGAAGCTATCCTGAGCAGCCACAACAGTAGCATGGAGCAAGAACACAACTTAAGTGAAATGAAATGCCAAACAGATAAAGATTTTTACCAAATGAGGATGACTTCCACTCACTTAAGGCACTACGAGAGCAGCTTGGGATGAAGAGCCACACGAGTTGGCTTTCTGCTGTGTCAATTAAGCCAGTGATTAGCTTGTGCTAGCATGCCAAGTCAGGTGCATGGCCCTCAAGTCTCTACCCACCATGTAGAAACATGATGCTACAGGTGGTTGCTGGGCTAGTGATTGTGTTCAGGTAGTCACAGTTGGAGGCAGTTGGTGTGTGCTGCCGCTGGCACTGAGCCAAGGAGGAGGAGCCCAGTTTGTGTTTACAAACAAGTAATGAAAATTCCTGCAGACCCTACCTCGGGTCCCTACTTTATCCTTTTTTTGTCTGGCTATAAAGTTTTGCAATTGCAATGGCTGAGAATGCATATCATACCAATAAGCACAACGGTCAACTTTAAAAGGAAGTTTCCATTGTGTTGAGACAAAAATCTACCCTACTTCTTTGAGTTTTAGAATAATTACAAAGATTTTTTGTCACTTTCTTTTAGGACAGGAAGGAAAGAACTGTATACATGCAGCTCTCATGAGTATCATCCTCTTTGTTATGCAATGCAGTGATTCATTTCACCTGTGCTTTTGTCCTCCTCTGCTCTAAACATAAAGCTTTCAACAATAAAAACACAGAGCATTGTCAAAAACTGTTTGAAAATGGGCTAATGTGGTACATTGTTGGGAAAGTAGGACATACCTTCATAGTGTCAGCTTCTGTTAGAAAGTGAGGGACGTTCTTGACAATATAGAGATGCAAGGTCTGAGGTGAATAGTTCACAGTTAATGAGGAAGCACGTCTTAAAACTCAAAGCTACATTAGAGGAATCTTGTGATGTTCCCATAAACTAACAGGGTAAATGTAGCAGAAAGAAACAGCTGTTTGTTTTACAGATTAAAAGTGGGGTTGAGGAGAGATTTTGGCCTTTGCTGCTTGTTTGTCAGTGTTTCCACCCCTGTCTTATCGCGTTTTGAAGGCATTTTGGAAGATCTAGAGTTTCACCTTTTATTTGAGGTCTGTCTGACGTGCCTGAGGCAAACCACTGAATCAAAAGTTATCTAGGGACAAATGGAGGCGTGTGGGTGTTGAGGTAAAATCTTCTGGAGTGCAGATGTTGCACCTGTTGACCTCCTGCATGGAAACACGAAGAACAATCCAGCATTGGTGACGACTGGGCGGGGTCAGATTTTACTGGCTGTCTGGAAGCACGGAGAGACACATTTCTAGATTTAAAGATTCATGAATCAAGTCAGGTGAAAGACATTTGAGCAAATGCTTTATTAAAGGCCCTAAATAAGAAAGAGTCTTGCATAAATCATGACAGGTTAGGATAAGGGGTGTTCTTGCAGGGTTTTATAATCAGGACAAAACATTGAAATCCCTCTAAAGGACTTTGCACCAAACAAACAGATTGAACTCTCTTTATCAGCAGCAACAAAAGAAATTTGTCATGTATCTAAACCAAAGATTTAGGTTTAAAAATGAGTCTGTGTATTAAGACATTTTCTTTACAGGTGATCATGACTTTACACAGCTAAGCCCTAACATGTAGATCATGTAGATCAGACCACAACAGTTTAAAGCTCCTGTGAAGAATTTTCTGTTTGTGTTGAATTTGGCGCCACCTGTGGACAAAGTATCCCTTGAAGATTTTTGCTGGAGACTCTATTTTGTGATAAAAAACCTTATCCTGCACTCTTTACAAAACAAAATATATCACCAATCAATGTGCTTTTTACTGCAGAAAAAGTTTTTTTTTAAAAAAGGTTTAAAGTGTCTCATCTGGCCTCTACAGTTGTCCTTACTGTAACTGCAGGCGTATAAACTACAACATTAATTTTTTCAGTCTTGTTTGTCATCAGGATCATCGGTGATGTTTCAACAGGAAATTTCCCCAGGACTAAGGGATCTTTGTGAGTTTTGACAGCAGGAACCAAGGTCTACATTTAGTTTCTGGGTAGTTTATTCCCCCCCCCCCCCCCCCCCCCCCCCTCGAGAATCCCCTGCTCAGGGATGGTACTTTCCAAAAGTCCAGTAACTTTGGGGCTTGCAAAAGGACCTGCAAACTAAATGTTCCTGATTACTGTTAGTGTACCCTCAGTATTATAATTGCTCCACCATCCACAATAACCTTACACCAAGGTTATAATAGTTAATTACAACAAAACTAAAAACTAAAATTTAAAATACATTGCAGTTAACTCAAACTAATAAAAACTAGAAAAGACAACAAAAACAATAAGTAAACTAAAACTGTATCTTGTGTTCTCAAAACTAACTGAAACTAACCAAAAAATGTCCTTTGTTATTGTTTCTGACAATTTTAATAGCCTTTAGGATTTAAATTAATCGGACACATTTTTACAACAGTTTTCGGCAGTTGTCAGTGCCATACAGCACCATCATAGCGACGTACTGGGAAGTGCTTGTTTCCTGCACTGACTGGCTGTGCGCTGTGCTGCGACGTAACGTAGTGAAGCAATGAATCAGAGCATCTGTAATAGTGTCATTACATGTGAGTCTGACTTTAATTGTATTTGAGTCTGCCTTTATTGTTACAGAGTCCAAGTTTCTGATTAAAGCTCATATTATATTGTTTATATAATTTATGTTTATATTATTTTTATGTAATTTATGTTAACATTATTTGTTATATAATTTATGTTTAGGTTTTTTATATTAAGCTTGTATTATTTTCATGTGTTTAAGGCAGCAGCCAACAGTTCAGTATCAGCATTGACTCAGCAGTGAGCACTATGTTGGACTTGGAAATAAACAGTATTACAAAATATTTACTCTGACCTTTTTGAATCCTGCACCTGGTTAATAAGGTATGAAAAAACTAAAACTAAACTGAAGCTAAAATAAAACTAAACTTAAACCAAGCCTTGTTGCAAAAATCAAAACTAAATAAAAACTAGAATGCCTGCTCTAAAACTAATTAAAACTCAACTGTAAAGGGAAAAAATTGTCAAAACTAACTAAAACTAAACTATAATGACAAATCCCAAACTATCATAACCTTGCCTTACACATAGCTGCAATTCACTTGATCAAAATTTGTCTACTTTTAGCATTAAGGCACAAATTTCAACTAATTTTAGACCCTAGATCCTGCTGTTGATTGCATTGAGAGCCTCAAAACGTCCCCTGCCATTGAAAAGCAGATTCAGCTGTTTTTTGAGATGGCACAGAGGCATTCATCTAATAGCGGCATTAATCTTTGAAAATACAGATTCAAACGCTGTCTTCTGATGTTTTTGTAGCCTGATTAAAGCCACTTGTTGTAACCTGTAACAAAGTGACACAGTGTGCAGTATTAACAGTGAGCGTTCATAGTGTAATCATTTTGCTGCTGTCAGTAAGCTGGGTAAAAAAAAATGGGCTGCTGTCTCTTTGCAATAATGAAATGATATCATGACTTAGACCCTGTGTTTTGGGATGGTTGCCAGGGTAACAGCCATTTCTGAGCTAAAGCGTGGTATAAAAGGAGGTGTAGATAACAGTGGATGGTGTGCGTGATCATACCAAGTGTCTATGACAAGTCTGACAGGTTTTAGAAATGGTATAATTACACCACAGCTACAGCAGGCGCAGACAGTCATTTACATTCTCTGGTGTCTACATGTAGTTCACATCCTCTTCAATGCTACAAACATATTCACTCACATTATCAGCATACCATCTCTCTGTATATGACTCTGTCTGTTCGTCCTCCTGACGAAGACAAACTCATCACTGTCTCCTGGTTGACTCATCTCTGAATGGTTCCAGCGACAGACGATCTGACTGTCGGCTCCCCTCTCTGCATGTAAAGTACAGAGAATTATTCCATCTCTGTGAAAGCTGGAGGACGTGCAGTGCTGTCTCACTGAAAACACTCTGTATGCATGAGCTGTTACCCACTCCTCAGCTCATTCACGAGTCCTTCACAACAAATATTTTAATGGTCTCACCAGAACTCGTTCATACTGTGCAACACATGCTGGCTTTAAGGAGACATCAGGACACCTGTCTGATGTCAGATCAAAAATAATGTTTGAGCACTGAAGCACCAAACAGCTTTAACCTGCTCAATGAAGCCCTGAAAGAATCATTTTTGATGTTGTTAAAGCTCTCGGTTCCCTGCTCTGGAGGCTGTGGCTGAACCGCTGAATGAGAAAAACTGGAATTTTAAGCCAGGCAGAAAACTGTTAGGTGATCATATGTGCAGACTGTCATGAATAAAAGAGAAACTCAGATTATTTTTCAACCTCCTGACCTTATTTGTTGCCACTCTGTGAACTGTATATTTGACTTTTACACAAATTAAATTTGTTCCAGCCAGATCACTTACAACGTGTGTTTCTCAGATCATGTTCTGTTTAACACACAAGCGGCAGAAAGAGTTTTCTGTTGGAGCACTAGAAACTTTAGACGTCACTGCCTCTGGAAATCAAAACGGAAAGCTGTCTGTTTACATCCTGGAATCCTGAACCATGGTTGGCGTTGTCTGAGGTGGACCTCCTGTTAAAAAATCAACTGTTTGGGCTGTGTCAAGAAGATACTAATTTTAAAGAAGACTTAAAAATTCAGAAATTTGACTTTGATTCAGAATCCTGACTGTGAGCTTTGTGTTTTTCTCAATATTCTTATAAAAGAGTCAGAGAAAAATCCATGTCAAATTTCTTGGCCTGAGCAACAGCATTTTTCACTAGCCCCCAATCCTTTTTTTCCCTACTTATTTTTATTTTTGTTTTTGTCGATTTTGTTGGCAGTTCAAATGTCTGTCATTGTTGTCACAGTAGCCCCTGGTGTTGTAGCTTTAAACTTTTTCATTGATTTACCAGCATGATTTCCAACATGTTGGTAAATTTTACTGCTGTTACTTTAAAAAAAAAAAAAATCTGTTTAACTTCAACAATCGTCATTTTCTGATCTTATTTTCAGTCTACTTGCCTCGCATAGGGGGCACTATGGGTAATGTAAATAAATTAGATTCCTTGAATTTAGTTGAGGTAGTAGAATGTGAAATGCTTTTTTGAATGAAAAAAAAAGTAAATGTAATTTTGCATGTTACTAGATTATGATGATCGAAGATGTCTCATGCCTTCACAAGACCAGACACCAAAAAACAACACTCAGACTCAGAGCTTGATTATTCTTACTCTTCCATCAGAAACAGGAAAAAAGTGGTGTTTTTATTGACATTCTTTTCACTCAAACAACACCAACACTCATACCACATCAAACTTTGCTGTATTGTCTTTCCTCCATCCTTCAGGGAGGCTGTTTTATGGATCTGTATGAGCTTATTAGAGGAAGAAAAGAGAAGAGGATGTTGAGCTCAGTGAAGATCACTCTGACCTGTGAGTTGATCTTCACACTTAAAGTAAAAAAGGTATGACATAGATCACACTAAAAGGTCCCAAATTATGCTCCTTTTCTGCAGTTTAATATGGATCATTGATGTCTTCATGAAATGGCAGTAACATGTTTTGGTCCAAAAAGTCAATAAATCAAGCACAGCAGCATTGTTTCCAGGCTCTCATAGCCCCTCTGTTCAGAACGCTCTGATTTAGTGGGCGTGACCTTCATATGTAAATGAGCCACCGCTGATACCACCCCGCTCTTCAGTGTCACTGAGAGCGGGGCCACGAGCTCCGAGTGCACAATGTTTAGAAAACAGCGAAGCTCTGTTACTGTAACATTACAGGCTTAAATGACAGGCTAACAGCAGCTAAAGTTAGCATCCTGAAGCTAACACAGAGACAGGGGGGACACTCAGGAAAAGCTCTTACATCTGCTCCACAGCACACAGCATTTAAAATACTCACATTTCCAGGGTCTGAGGTTTGTTGGCCGATGGTTGGTAATGCGCCTGGATTCAGGACCAGTCTATTCACTAACTCTCTGTTGTACTGTCCAAAGTTGGAAAAGCAGTCGGCCATGAAGTGACTAGCACACACATGCACAGTTTTACTGAGTGTAGCTGGAACATTTCCTAGATAAATGAACTCTAGCTACTTAGTCTTGTCTGAGATGGGAAGCTTGTGCATGGAACTATGTGGCTGTTTACAGCCAAAAACAGAGCAGTGATGGCCCTTCAAATTCGGCATTCTCCTCCCTGCTGCTGGAGAGGAGTGGGTGGGAGGGGGTGTAGGGGTATCTGCTCCAGTGGACCAATCAGGTCAGACTTGCTACTGATTGGTCAAAAAAGGGAATTGCTGACGTCAGCAAATCCCCAAAATCCAGACAGCTCGTTTTAGGTCAGGATTTTACATTTACAAGCACTAATAAGTACAGGTTGTGTCATTAAATATCATATTTTGTGGGCTGGGAGGAAAGCCAAAGACCCACAAATTTCACAAGAAAACTTAATAAATTTATTTTTGCACAATATGGGACCTTTAAAATTTACGTGGACACATAAATTTGAGCCTTGAAAGATCAGTTAACACAAAATGGCTAAAATATATCAGAAAATAGATTAAATTTCTTACTGATCCTTCTTCTATGAAGTATAAATAAAACATGAGCTCAAACCGTTCCCAGAGAGATTGACGCTAAAAGTAGCCTCCCATATGAGGGAGTCTCCTCCATGACAACCGGTCTTTACCAGGCCTCAATTAGCTGAGTGGCAAGACACAGGGGAACCCCTCACCCATCTCCAGACGGGGCTCCAGAGAGACACACAGCAGAGGGGACTGCGTACAGCAGACTGTCTCAGTTCAGCATAGACCATTAACGTTAGTCCGAGGTGTAACAAATATCCACAGTGCCTTACCCCTCAGGAGACGAGTGGGGAAAAATATTATGAAGGGTGGATTTAGACACAGCCTGTGCCTCTGGTCTCACTTCTGCTCCCGGGGCACTTCAGCTGTAAAAGCCAGTATTAGATAATGACGGACATTTAACACAGTCAGCCTTTTATGAGTCATTAAAGGATTAAATAGTGTTATTTTTAGCTATGAACACTTCGACAAAGCAGATTATAGACGTGACAAAGCAGCAGTAACAACATTAAGAATACAGAAAACAAGTTGGTTTAAACTGTTAAATAAAACAAGACACTAAATGAGCTCTTTAATGCTCAGGATGTCAACACACTTGGTGCCAAACTAGACTGTATTGAATAGTAATCAACAAGTAAGGCGTTCCCGTTGGTTTCCCTGATTTAAAATAAGGCCAGTAAGATTTCACAAAAAACGCTATAAATTGCACCGCACACTAAAAATATGGCACAAAAGCCAACAATTTATACTCAAACTTTAAAAACTAAAGGTTTCAATATACGTACGTATACAAGACAGCACGTTTTCCTCCTTGTCTTGCTCACTCTTCGTCTCAGGAGTGCCAAACAGCTGTGGCACTACAAAGGAACCTGCCCTGAATAAGATGACGTCTGTGGCCTCAGTGAGTCATCAAGACCCCACCCCACCACCACCACCACCATCCCCTCTCCCCTATAAAGCCGAGGATGAGGCAATTCCAATCATGCAGCTAAAAACCAGGCATAAAAGGAGGAGCATTAAACTTAAAGACGTGACACTGCACAGCTCTTTGAAAGCATCTCACCCTTTGACTTTCAAGTGTGATTACCTGGTCGTGGTTCATAATACAGCTCTTGACAAGACGACGACTTTAATCAAGCTTCAAAGGGAACAGCTTCATGCAGTGGCACACACAAACACAACACTCAAGCAGAAAAACAGATCTGATTCTTCTCCAGGATCCAATTTCTCAAGTGTTAAAGAGCTGGTGACCAACTGTTTTAACAGTGACTCATAACAGGCTGGACCCAAACTGCTGATAAACATGAAGAGAAACTCTGTCCAAGTATTATTTTCAACCCTCAATGAATTATTTATTCCTTAATCTCAGTTCTTCCACTGTTACATTCATCTGAATGGATCTGGGGTAAGAACAATCTAATGACTTTGCCAAACCTTTTCATCTTTTGCATTATGAAGGTTGCTAGGCACCGCCCTGTTGGCTATGGCTGCCTTTTGCAGCAGCTCTCTCTTCTTTGTCCGTTTCTTGTAATTTTTTTGTCTCTTTTACGTAATCTTTGTATTTGGAGTGGATCATTACTTTGTATGGCTCATTTGTTGGTCATGGACACCAAACTTTTTGTGGCTTCAGTGACATTTTTACTACTTTTTTTCCTGTGTTTGTCTGGAGATCCTACATGTAACTATGGCTGCATTGTTTACATCAGCTGTTAGCAGCCTGTAGCATGTCAATGCTAACTTGTGTAAGGCCTGATGTCTTCCCACAAGGTGAGGAGAAAGAGGTGAGGACGACGTGCTGGTTCTCAGGTGTGAGCTAAGAAGTGACGACATGGACCTGTCCTTCCATCCATCGTTATTGGGAACGTAAGATCTATCTCCAATAAGATGGACGAAGAGAATACCAGAAGGCAGAGTTGCATTATGCTATTCACAGACATGGCTAACAGAGCTAACATCAGACACCAACGCCACATTAGAAGAGCTTCACCTGCTGTTGGCGCATGACTGAAGAAGCTCAGTCCTGGACCCTGTGGAGGTGGAGTCTGGCTGAACTGGAGAATGATGGACAAGCTGTCATCATCTAAATTCTTATGGACCTTTTTGCACTTTCTGTAAACTTTCTTACATTTGTTTTCTTGATTGCTGCTGTGACTTCAATTTCATTGTACTTGTAACAATGACAATAATGTTCTATTCTACTTTGATTTATAGACCACAGTCCTGTAGCTATAAGAATATTCCCATCAGTCTCAGAAGGTTTAATGCTAGATTTTAAATGAGAACTATTTCACAGCATGGAATAACAATTAGGGCCATAATTGAAATTAAATGAAAATAAATAAATAAATAAAAAACACTGACTTGAAGTTGTGGTCATGGCTGAGAGTTGAGCCAGTGGCCACTGCAGCAGTGACAATGAATTGGTTAAAATAAGACAAGTTCACTTAGAGACAATTAAACTCTCACATGTGAAATCACCTCTGTTTGGATTTTTCTGATTCAGTGTGAAAGTCTGGTCTCTCCACCAGCCTCCTGTGTCAGAGCACTGTTTCAAAGATGCAGCCTCTTTCTGCTTCCCTGAACGCTTCAATTGCCTGCTGTCTGACGTTTATTGGACCACTCTGTCACTGTGTAACCAGCTGGTTATGGAAAATCCTCTCCCGCTACCAAGTGCCCAATCCTCTGGTAGGCGCCTGTCATTGTATTCTGTTTGAAAGTGCTGCGTCGGGGAGCTTGTTATTCCAGACCAGACTGATTTTTCAATCAGAAATTGTCCAATTATGCCAATTATGCTGTAAAAACACAGACATAAACTACCCCGCCTTTTGCTGTAAGCAAAGTGTGGCTGGTTTTCATGGCTGGAGCATTTGCACAGAACTGTTTGAAAACAGGGACTCATACAGAAAAGTCTTTCCTCCTGTCTCCGGTCTATGTAAGGGTGAGAGATAGGTAGACACTTTGATGTTTGATTTATTTTCATGGCTACGGTTCAAAATCAAACAAAGACAACTTTGCATTCATAGGAGCTGGAGGTGGAGGCACAAAAGCGCTGCAGAGCACTGATGATGTTTTCCAGGTCGAAGAGGCACAGAGCAGTTTTTGTTTGACTGCTGTCTCTTTTCATGCGTGGAATGATCAGTCACACCTGTACAGTCACTGCAAAAAGTGGCTGTAAAGGGCCTGTGATCTCAATAAAACACCAAACACCTGGGTCTGCTTAGCAACGAGTGGATACATGCATGTGTGAAAGGCACACACACAGAGAAACGCTGCCAGCGGGACTGAAAAGCTGGATCCTGATTGTGTTCCTTTGTGGGAAAGTTTTCGCCCACCTTTACTTTGAAGACAGTGAAAACAAAGTGCTAATCTCACATGTGATCATAATTCACAGACCTGCTGAGTAAGCCTGCATCTCTGAAGTTAAAGCAGGCTGCGAGCACTTCCTGATGTTCTTTATTATTGTTTTTCACATTGTGGAAGAAATTAGGTTTAGTTAGAGCTCAGCTACAGTACTTAAAGCTAACACAATCATCAGGACTATTGTTTGAATTGAATTGAATCTTATATGATGCTTCAATGTGTTAGCTGGATAAAGGTTTTAAAAAAAATACTGCTGCATGTGTATTACAGCAGTCTTTGTCCTTATTCCAAATTTGATACAAATGTAAAACTTATTTGCTTGATTTTAAAAAGGCCTAGGATCTGATCTGAAATTTTGAATACTTTTACTTTCTTTTGACCATAATTATGTTTTGTTCATTTTTTTTTGTACCATTAAGTTCAAGCACTCTATTGACATAATGCGACAACATTTGTGAGACAAAGAAGCTATTTAAACTATTTCAACAAATCTCAAACCTCTCTCCTTAAACAATAAACATTGATTCTTCTTCGTGGTCTGTGT
This sequence comes from Halichoeres trimaculatus, assembly GCF_033239565.1. Lineage (NCBI taxonomy): Eukaryota > Metazoa > Chordata > Actinopteri > Labriformes > Labridae > Halichoeres > Halichoeres trimaculatus. The sequence goes on along the minus strand of NW_027437181.1, from coordinate 23,940,209 downwards.
CTGTGGGTTAGTAAGAGATGGAGGAGTCTTAGAGCTGCTTTTTCTGCCAGCATGCCTCGCAAGTAACACATGGCCTTGAAATTCCTCCTCCCCTGCAACACAGAGGTCCTTGAGTCTGCAGTAATGTTGAATTCTTAACTATTTCTTTTTTTTACTCTTTCTTTTAGGCTGAACTCTCATGGGCTGTAAAGTAGTTTTCAGAGATATTGTTTGATACTTTTATCTTTTAGGTTAAAAAAAAGACTTAAAAAGGTATAGCTAATTGAGATTACATCAACATTTAACTAAAGGATCAACTCAGTAAAGCCTAGATTATACTTCTGTGTTGAAACTACACCATAGTTTACATTATAGATTTGCTTGGCCCTGCGCCTACACGTGCCTATATGTGCATATATGACCATGCACCTCCTCAAAAATTAAACTACACAGCAAAACAACAAAGACCATGAGCCCTGTGATTGATCTACTTAGTAGCTCTATATTTCTGAATTCGTAGCATTTGTGGGGAGTTTTTTTTTTTGCATGTGCTCATTCAGAGGCAACAAATCCCACCTCCTCCTGTGTTTTCTTCTTTGCAATAATTAGTTAGTTCCTGGTCAACATTTGTTAGCTCTAACTCAGAAAAAAAATGTTTGTATATAATCGCTTTAGTGCCTATGATGTCAACAATTGTTCTTTTGAAGCCTTTCAAAGACTTAACCAACCTTATTTCTAGTTGACTTCACCACAGACACAAAGGGGAAGTTGAAGTGGGCTATGACCCTATACCCTAACAGCTGCAGAGTTCCCACCTCAGCTCTGCCTTTAATAAGGACAAAATTATAACTCTTAATGTATTCAAATTGTTTGTCATACCAGGCTGTGAACATGTTGGTTTTTTTTTTCTTTTTTGACAACTCTTAAGAAACAGCAATATTTGACATTCCCACATCTGCCCAATTTCTTATAGCCGGAGGTTAATCTAGGTCTCAAGACAACATTTTTGTTCTACTGTAGAACGTGGGTGGCCAACCAGTCACAGATCAAGAGCCACAAAAATTATCGTGGTACTATAAAGAGTCACATCAAAAACACACTTCCTCTCGCACATAAACAAAAGTACATAAGATGAAAATCAATACACAGCCAAAATTTGAAGTGACATTTATTGCGTTTGTAAGCATGCCGTGTCTAAGACAAGTTTCTGTTTATACTGCAGAAGAGACAAAGTTTCATCCATCTATCAATCTAGATAGCTATGAGCACATGAGCAAGTCGAGAAAAGAAACTGAAACTTAAGTATCAATCTCATCACCCAAGTACTGATCAATACTGATCACAACATCAATATATCAATAATTTAGATTGATTGGTACACCACTACTCATAACAATAATGAATGGATCAAAGAGCCGCACACCGAAAGGCAAAGAGCCGTATGTGGCTCACAAGCCGCAGGTTGGCCACCCCTGCTATAGAAGAAATTTTCTTATAGATAAGTACTGTATTTGTACCTGTGTTGACATGAAACAATAAGTATCTTCTGATTTAGAAGCAAAATAAGACACTGATTCTCAGATCATGCCCCACTGATATGTAGTCTTAAAGCTATGTGAGATAGGTTGGTATAAAACAAATCAAAAGAAGTACCTGATAACCAAAGCAGGTAAAGTTCAGGTAACGTGTTCAGGTGTTAGACAGAGGCGAAGAGAAGCAACTGGTGTCACTGGGGTGTTTTATTTTAACAAAAACAAAAACACAAGCCACAGAAAAAAAAAAACCAGAGGTTTGTGTGAGTAAAAACAGAGGCACTTAACACCTCATTTTTTGATATGTACAGGGTGTCCTGTGTTTTTATTCGCATCTGAATTTGTGATGAGTCCTGCCATATGAAGTGCGAGCTCCCATGTCATTTCAGCATAATGCAACCAGTATTTTTTGTTTTTACCTGTTGTTATGAACTTCTTTCTGTGTTCTGTAATATGTACTGAACACCTCTTAAAATGAGGAGACGTGAGAAACAATACTGCTGCTTACCTGCTGCAGGTGTCCTGGGAGTCATTGACCGGAGGTGTGAAACATCACTCCCAGGGGGTTGGGGTGCATTAGCTGTTTCCCATGTAGCAGATGGCAAATTCTAGACAATGAGTGGATGAGACAGATCAGCCAGGTGAAGCAGGGGAGGGGCTGGAAAGAGCTAATCTCACACTGCTCGGCTGTTGGAGGAGACCCTTCAAACCTGGGTATGCACCACAGGGTGGGGGTTGGACTGCTTCTTCAATGCCTGACAGGGTTTGACTCTGGAGATGATTTTAAGCTTCATTCTGCATCTTTTATTTCTTAAACTGTGAGATTTATTGGATTAAGAAGAATTACACACTGGTTTGACTTTAGAGGGACTTTCCACATCTCATACTCACGGAAGTGCATGATGTGAAGATTGGTCCCCACCTGTTGTCTGTTGACCTCCAGTAACCCCGCCCCCTTAACGGCATGTACTTTCATTCAGGGAGTAGCTAAGCAATTTAGCCAAATAGGCTTACATGTCAGACTCATCTGCTTTGCCAGCCTCCTCTTGTTGTGTGCTTTCTCTCAGTTATGCAAACTCTTAAGATGCTTAGTTCTGCTGTCATTCAGCCTGATTGTTTGCACTGCTCCAAAACAAATTAACTCCATCACGTGCATTTTCTTAGCAGGTAAATAGCCCTGCAGAGACCTTTTTGTTATGTAGTTGATCTTGTTTCTTGGGCTGTAACCATTAAAACTACAAAATGCTGGACAGAATGTCAAAAATGACGATAACTAAGCCCATTAACTCCTCAGGATAAGCATCTTTCCTTTCAAAGACTATTTTAAATCTGACCTACATTTTGATTTCACTTTGGTTTTTCTTTTGACACTTTTTTTGGTTGTTATTTAAAGTACAATTCACACTGTAGACAATCTATATAAATCTTTTTTTGTGTTTGCTGTTTGTTTTCTTGTCATATTTTTCAGTATTCCAGCCAATAAAAAACATTTTCTTCCCAAAATCTACCTCCAGTTCAAGCTAGTTGAAAAAATAACGAATCCGAGCATCTTGTCTGCTTAACTGAGACACTTGTGCAGGAAAACAGCAGCCGCCTGGGTGTGATTAAAACTCAGACTCTTAGCTGGATGTCAACACCTGTCTCCTTCACCTTTGCTTTCTCTGCTCAGCTTTTCTGTTCAAATAAAGACAAAAAGACAAAAGGGAATTTAGATTAATTTTGCATCACTACACTTATTTTTATAAAGATATCATCTAATAGGGTATTAATGATGGACTCTAGTGCTTTTTTTAAAAAAAAAATTTTGGAACCAGCAACGCAATCTGGCTGGGCCTGTGGCTGGTTGACTTACCTTAAACACAGGTTTAACTTCCCAATGAAACAGCTAAAACCTCTCAAGGCATAATAAGTTGTGAAAAGTTTAATGACTTGTGTGTTACCGTTAGTTACATTTTTACTGTTCCCTCTCTACTCTGCTTTACTTATTAAACAACAAACCACAACATGAACCAGTATGAAAAAAAGAGAAAAAAAAAACTAACAGAAAACGGAAAATCACATTCAGCATGTGTTTTGATTTTCTAGTTTGGCCTATGTTACAGTTTTGAACATGTTAGAGGTGTGCTTGAAGTGCCTGTGCTCTGTAGCCAGCCACCAGGTGGAGCTCTAAAATTACAGCTTCAATCTTGGAGGGTTGTTGTGCCCTCCTTGTTTTTATACCCACCTGTTATTTCCACTTCTTTCATGTCTGGGAGAAAACAAGCAGCTGATATTTATTTGAGGAAAGAGTTCAATCAAACAGTAAATAATAAATAATCAAATAGTGTTTTTTTTCTCATGACATAACAGGAAATTTCCTGAAAATTAAACAAAAATGCTTGGAAGATCTCTTCATACAAGTAATTGTAGTGATAAAGTGAATACAATGCTTTCTGCATCCGTGCAGTTCACCGTGCTGTCACCGCCGTGGCCCCGCCCCCACGGTGACGTAGCAGGGAGAGTGCTGAGCTGAGAGAGGAAAGCAGCTTTAATTGCAGGCAGAGAGAAAAGCCTGCGATGGCTTCGCTCAGGCAGGAGCAGCAGTATGGACTCTCCTGTGGAAAAAATAACAAAAACAGCTCAAACTGGACGCTGTATCATGTCAAACTCACGGACACGGCTATCAGAGCGCTGGAGGCTTACCAAAACCTTAAGGTACCTTTTCTTCTCCTTCCTGTGTGAGTGCGCGTGAAATTGTTTGGAGATTAATTGTCAAAGTTGTCGCGTGAGCTTGTTTTGCCAACTGTTCAGCTGTTGAATGTGATGAATTTTCAGCTCGTATGTGTCACTTTCTTTGCCCCTTTCTTAGTCCCTCTTGTGTGGTCATCCATGTAAAAGTGATTCTTAATGAGAGCAGCTCAAACTAGTTTACAGTCAGTTTACCTTGACTGAATCAGTTGGATTCATGTCTGCATACCATACCAGGACTGAACTCGGTAATTGTCGGGAAACAGAAGCCCATCAGCTGTTTGATGGGAAACGCTCCTCACACTTCAAAGCAGATCCGCCTGCAGCCTGCCAAGTTTTCTAATTGACATAGTATAGGCTGGCTTGACTCATAATTAGTTTCAACAGGGACCGTTGAGGACAAGCAGGCATCATTGATTGTGTAACTTTTGTATAAACACGTTACAGCATTGTGTTTACACGACAGATTTAGATCACTACACAAGACTTACATTCTGTTTTTCTGTCTTTAGGGATCCTTACCAAGTGGTCCATCAATTTGTTTCAAAGGGAACCAAGGGGTAAGTTCATTGTTTTTACTAGCTTAGTTTATGGTGCAAAGTGAGTGTGATCTTGTTGGAATATGTATTAATCAAGAACAGATGTATTTCTAAATGTCATAATAACTTTTAGACCAGTTATCTGGAAAGATAATCACAAGCAAACCTAATATCACAGGCTTTATCACAGTTTAAACCACTCACTCAAAAATGGATGAAGCAGCATAAAACTGGAGTTTTGTTTAAAAAAACAGCAACACATCACTGTGACTTTTTAAGAAGCAAGAATGTACAGCAAATAAGTTCTCCAGCAGCCACAGACGAGCTTTTGTTCATCACACACTGCTGTTGACTCACACGGCCCACCATACTGCAGCTCAGAGGGGAGCTTATAGCGGCTCGTCTCCAGCAGATAGGAGGCATGCAGGTTACTGGGTCAGCCTGGTGACTGTGGAGAGGCTTTGTTAGGTCAGTGAGCGGCGCTGGGAAAAAGACAGGAGAGGAGGGAGGGGGAGAGAGGTGCACACTGTCAGAGCCAGCACAAGGTACAGTTCAGTACAGAGCCCTTAGAGACAGAGCTTGATCTCATTTTAAATATACTGTGTAAATGTGCAGATGTGTTTACATGTGTCTTTTATGTCCTCAAAGATTAAAAAAATCATCTGTTCTAGTCCTGTACTCTTGAACCACAATCTGCATGTAGCCTTAACTTTGTGTGTTGACTTGATTCAAGCAGCTGTGTCCTTGGGCTGTGCGTTACTGAAAACAGTTTTTTTTTTTTATTTGGCGATGGAAGTCACAAGCTGGAAAGTGTTGGTCTAACAACCTTCCACAAGTGTTCTTTAAGTGTTGACCTCTTCAGACCTTATCTATTTTTAAGAAATATTTCCTCTTTCCTCCTGAAATTGAGGGCAGCAGCATCCTTTCTTGTTTTACTTCCTCTCTGTTATTACTAGTATTTTCTGCACAGTTTCTCAAACTGGCTTCTGTAAAACCTGTAAAGATCCCTGAGACCTGTTTGACTGTGAAGGACTTCTCTGCTTAAAGCTGGTAGTAAGAGGTCAGAGGTCAGTCTATTTTCTAGTCTTTTATCTAAAAAAAAATCTGCCGTAGATTCAGACACTGACAGGGAAATGTGTGGCATTGAAAAGAGGAGAAGTGCAACACACACAGCTTCACAGTTCACACAATTATCCTTAAGTCAAGGTTTGTGCAGAGAAGCAGTTCGCTTAAAGACTTTGCTTAATGGTTTTAATAATTTAATTCAATACGTTATTGAAGGATTGGCAGATACACAGTGTTGTGCATGTAACCTGTTCAAATTAAGGTTCAGAAGTTAAACAGATTTTGTAAAATGCTGGTGATTTGTGTCGCTGTTAACATCTGGTGTTGTAATGTGGACTCATAGGGATGTGTGAAGAGTTTCTCATGTGTCAACTTCAGGCTGTCCCAAAAATCAGGGCTCATACTAAAATGCATATTTTTACCTCACAAATAAAGGTGTTTACAGTCTGGTAGAAAAACGGCTTTGGTCTTTATTGCTCATATCTGAGCTCGTAACTATTAAAAAAGAGAGGGTGAATTGGACTCACAGGTGAATGTGTTGTAGCTGTTTTTCAAGAGACCCATCTCAACACCACCTATTAGCTAATTTTAAGATTATCAGTCAGTAAATCGGAGTCAGCGTTTCCACTGTTGACCCAAGTAATCCTGCTCTGGAGCACTGAGTGAGGTCACGATGTCTATGCTTCATTCTGTCCGTGGTTAAATATGAGTTTTAGCTTCACACTCATGACATTTTATGTTGCTGTTTGAGCACCAAGCTACACTGTTTTTGGAGGCCTGTGTCTGTATCTGAGCTCCTCAACATGACGCAGTGTCATCGTTACACCTGTGCTATCATTGTAATGTCTGAGGGATTGCAGGGACTTTCACGCCCCTCCCTGTATTTTGCCCCGTGAGATAAAGTTATTAGCCAAAATGAATGTTTGGAGGTAATTACAGTAACCATAATACTGTTGATTACAGCATGAGGCATCATGACTTCTGTTTGCATTTGCTTTCCCTGTCTGCCTGACTCAGACAGTCATGAGAGTGTGTTTTTGTATGAGTGAGTGTGTGTGTGTGTGCAGAGCTGGCACACATTTTCCTGCAGTAATAGATAGGTAGATGAAATGAACTCTGCCCTGCTAATTTTGCTGTCCCACTTTTTCCATGTGTGTGTGTTTTTGCACCAAAAAAAAGAGCACACCTTATTTGCTAAAGCGGTGTGTAAGCGTGACATACTGAATACATTTTTAGGTGTTAAAGGCTGTGGATGGTTGCTGTTTTTTTTGTGTGTGTTTTTGCTGTGTCCTATGTGGCCAAAAGGCATGATTTATTCATGTCCTCTGTCCTGTCCGGCCTCCTCTGCCTGTTGTGCAGCAGCCTTTAGGACCAGAGAGGATCTCTTGAGGATGCTTTGGTGTGTTTTTATTTGTTTGACTTGCCTGCACATTTCTAGTGTTTGCTTTTTCTATCGATTTGTAAGAGTTTGTCTGTTAGATTTTTTTTCTCTCAGTGTGTGTGTTGAGTCTGCCAATGCAAAGGTCCCCTAGACTCCCCCTCTGCATGTGTTTCCTCCTCTGATTTGAATAACAATGAGCGGGGGAATGCAGGCTGTTTGTTGTCCCCCTCTTTGCATCAGCCAAAATGAAGTGAGTACAGTGGGTCCAGATGTGTTGGGGCCTGCCCTGAGGGTTTGTTTGCATCCCACACAACAGAGACTCCCCTGCTGTGGATCTAATGGAGTGAAGGCTGAGATGTAGCACACTGAAAACATCGTCCATTAAGAACACCAAGTTATTTAAGCCATGACCAAAGTTTGCTGTCAAAACTTTTTATCTGACAAATGCTTTTCACTTCTAATGTAGTTGAAGCGAAAACTGGATCTTGATGACAGATTACTTTGAATTTATGCTCATATCGTTTTGAAACCTACTTCAAAATATGTGGAAAAACAAATGAGGATGTACAAATTCTCCTTAGATGAGTTTTCAGTGATCTCTGTAGTAGAAGTAGACCGATATATCGGCTGGCCGATATATCGGGCCGATATTTGGACATTTGTCTGCAATTTTTGTCTCAAGTGTTTTTGTCTTATTTTCAGTAGAAAATTTCTTTTTAGACTCAATATGAGCCACATTCACCTCATCAGTTCAGAAAAATGTCTTGTTTCAAGTTATTTTAACACAAAAATGAGGTCTGAATTTCTTGTAACCAGTAGAAAAAATCTGCCAATGGAACAAGAGAAAAGTTACTTGTATTAAGACATTATTCTAGTCTCAAGGAAATTTTCAAGCAATTTTTTCTTGTTCCATTGGCAGATTTTTTTACTGGTTACAAGCGATTCAAACCTCATTTTTGTACTCTGATAACTTGAAACAAGACATTTTTCTGGATTGATAAGTTGAAAGTGGCTCATATCAAGTATAATAAGACAATTTTTACTTAAAAAAAAAAAGACAAAAACACTTGATAAGATTTCAGTTTTTTGCAGTGCAGCCTTAGGAAACTTCTAGTTAATGCACTGAATCATTGCAATCACCAACCTTTACACCTTTATTACACTCCCAGTACAACCAAACAAGTTTTACTGGTATCAGACGAGTCTTAGTCCAACACTCAAGTACAGGCCATAGTCGATGAAACATATTGTCTTTATCTCTATGATGTCACCCATTGGTTTAGAGACCACCCATCGATGGCCGTCTCCAGTTTTTTAAATGTCAACTCAACCTAACTTTTGATCCTTCTCCAAACAGGCAAACAGATGGAGCTTTGAGTGTCCATACGGACGACTACAACATGCCCAAACTGTCTGTCAACTCCGCCGTGCCCCTAATTATACGTTAGTATGCTTAAGTCTTAGCCTCTATGTGAGGGATAATGCCTGGTGAGCAGGTGATTGTGGGAAAGAGAATCCATTCGGGGTTGAAAAATCGCTGACTTGTTGTCTCACCCTGTTAAGATTCTGTTTCACATAATCAACAGCTCACTATAAATCAAAATGCATTTAACCCAGCTAACAACTCTAGAGCCCCGTTTACACGACAATGTTTCATCTGAAAACGCTAAAACGCAGCGAAAATGCAGTAAAAAAAAATTGCGTTTACATGTCAACGCCGAGGGACTGAAAACACTGTAGAAGGTAGTGCTATAACTGTCTTGTCCAGAAGCAGCTTCGGGGAGATCTCCACCGAAATAGAGTTGAGCCGATCATCTGGTGTAATGGGGAATACTAAGTGCAAAAGTGGAGAAACAGATGCACATTTTGCATGAAGACAGTCAGCAGATACAGCAGATTGAGCAGTACAAGCCCGGCATGGTGGTTTGTGACGATCCTAACAATGGTACTGTTGTCCTGTTGTATTGCGCTCGCACGAGGAGGAGTGTGACGTCAGTGTATTTCACTGAAAACGCACCATAACACTGTTTACACAGCAACGGTGTCGGCAGCGTTTTAGAAAAATGCCACTCTAGAGGCCTTTTTCAAAAGTTTGCGCTTTAGGTTGAAACGCCGTTTCCGTGTAAACGCGAGGCTGAAACGCAACAAAACTTTTGCGTTTCACTCTAAAACCGTTGTCCTGTAAACGACCCCTAGATGTAAAGAAGATGATTCAAATTATATATCAAGAATTAATTGAGATATAAACCCAAACCTACCTCTAGACCAGACTGTCACATTTAATTTTGATATTAAAAAATAATAATGGAAATCTTAACATTGGAGCTAATGGGTGTTGCTTGTCTTTTGCAGCCAGCCTCAAGTGGACAGTCAAAGAACTGCAGTTTTTTTTTCTGTATGTGTGTGTGTGTGTGTGTGTGTGGCTGACACTTGATATAAGTCGTGGCATTGATTTCAGGAAGGGGAAGATGTTATCAGTACCAGGAACTGTACAGGTTATGAATGCTGCTCTTTGTTAATGTTTTCTCCCAGATCACATTAATCTTTGCACTTTATCACAAAGAGTAGACTGTTGAAGGATTATAATGTTTTGTATGTTTATTTCCCAGATTTTGTTTCATCACCATTTTTGCTCAAAAACCAGAAATGAAAAGCTCCTGCACAAACCTGCTTACATATTTATTTATCCAATGAGAGTGTGTAAAACCAAGACGAGCAAAACCCTCCGACGTTCATCAACCACGGCTTTATAAAAGCTCCCCCTCTCTTTGATGAACCAGCTCGGAGATATGAAGCACATCTTGGCTTGCTGAGGAACCTGTCCCGATGAATTCCCTCATGTGAAAGTCCGCACCATAAGCTAATGAGGCGTGAAAGGGCGTTTGTCCACCCCAGACACACACACATACGAGTTTGCATTTCTGTGGAAGATCCCACCTAGCTTGGGGGGGAAGAGAAGGAGGGGCTTTTTGTTAGACACAGTGGCCCACAATTTGTTGAAGTTGACAGTCTGGCCCTGCGGCCCCTGCCTGAGACGTATCATTTTTGGCATCGCAGGGTAAAACCTCGGGGGATGCTTGTGCCACAGCATCCTTTCTGTCCTCACCCCCTCTTTCCACCTTCTCCTCCTTCATTCTCAAACACTGGAGCTCGCAGCTCTGGCAGCAGCTCTGTCCCTGTGTGAAATTGCAAATGAAAAGGAGTGGAAGGTGATTACAGGCTGGGGCTTGATTACATGCACTGTCTCCCACTCAAGGCAGCCACATTAATCACTCAGTGGCAGCATGTGGATCACAGCGAGAGGGAAGTCACAGAGTAGCTCCAAGCACTGACTGATTGACTCTTGGTTCATAAACACAAAATATACACAAAAATCTCAAGTTTTTCTCCTCATACGTTCCTCAACTCCCTGCCCCTTGTTCGTCCGCTCTCAGCCGCAGACACAGACACAGACACACATTGTGTTTTGTATCACTGTCCTCCATTGTGGCAGGGGGGGCTCATCTTAAATGGCATGTGTCAACTTGTGGCCCTGGGAACGATTTGGCTCTTTTGTTTGGGATGAAGTGAAGAAAAGTCATGTTTACCGAAGTGTGGTGAGGATGAGGGTGGTGTCTGGCTGTCTGTTGCTCTCTGGAGATGTTTGGCTGATAGCAAGACTTTGGCCCTCTCTCCTCCTCACCCTCATGAGCAGGAGGAGGAGGAGGAGTTGAGCCTCTCCTTGCTCACGCTGGATTAACACACACACACACACACAACCACAAACACACTCATACATACACAAAGTTTGCATTAGCACATTGCCTGAGTGACTTGCCTCCTGCTGACACCAGCCAGCGGTGGTGGCGACAGGTTTCCCTCCTCCCTCTCCTCCTGCACCTCCTCCCTCTTCTCCTATCAACCAGAAAGGGGGAAGCAGTGCCTTGGTATCCCTCTCTGGGGCCGAGGAGGTCAGAACAAAAGCTGGCCTGTTTTCAGAAGGCCATTACTCAGGCTGCAGAGGATGTGGAAACAATAGGCTGCATGAGATCTACACCCAGACCTCACATGCGACTAACAGCTAGCAGGAAACATAAGCCCCGTGCTCCAACTGAAGTCTCTCACAGTTTTTCTTCCATCCACTTTGTAGTTTGATTTAACTGGGGGAAAGGGACTGTCTCACCTTGTGTCTTCATTGTAGTGAGGTTGGTTGACAGTGGGCTGTGGCTAAGTAATTCCTTTCACACTTGCACAAAACTCTGGAAAACTTCCCCCAGTTTTCTGCATGAGTGAATGCAATCGCTCAACTTTTACATACTGCCCTAATCCATACATTTTTCTGCCAGCCCCCATAAAAGTTTTAGTTCCTGATCATTCTTTTTGTTTTTCAGTATGTCACTTTTCTCTTTCATGTTATTTCCTTTATACTGCAGAAATGTCAAATTACAGGTTATCTTGAAAAATTGTTAATAGAGCAACACACTTGTTTGCTTGATTGTGACGTCTCTGTCATGTCTTTCTTCTCAAAGGCAACCCCACAAATAAATTAAGCAAACTTCCAGACTTGTCTGCTGTCACAGAAACCCTTTTCACACTGTTTTGCACCCAGGTCGAGCATTTTACTAGAAGATATATATATATATATATATATATATATATATATATATATATATATATATATATATATATATATATATATATATATATATATATATATATATATATATAATGATAATTTTTCTTTGTCTGCAGGACAAAGCCGTAGATCAGATCATATATGGCAATTGTCTACTTTCAGTCTTTCACATCAAATGTTGTAGGAAAACACTGTTTTAAACACATTCTTCAGAGGACAGCCATTGTAAACATTACTCTTCAAACTGTGTACAGAGTGATGAATCAAAAATTAGCTTGATATATTTTGATGAACAGATCTGGAGGGGTTAAGGTCAGGAAATTTTTGGAAGTTCAGTTCAGTTCAGTTTGTCTCAGTACAGCAAACCCTTAGTGTTGTTTCCAGTGATTAATCCCAGGACAGATCCGCAAATTACCGACCCGTACTGTCCCACTTTTTGGGACCCTTCTGTTGGGGTGCGAGACGCACTGATACGTTTGACCCCAGAAGGTGGAGCTCCAACACTGCTGTCCATTGATTGGTAGAAAGAATCGTCACTTACCATGCGACAGCAGCTGCTGTACTTCTCCTGACGGCGCACGGCTTTCTCTGAAACAAAATGTGATTGTGTTTTGTATCAAAGAGCCACATGGCAATCACATAGAAGACGAATTGCTGAATGTCTGCTATAATTTCTCTTTGTTTACTGTGTCATGTTTTTTCTTCTTCTTTAGATTTATTAGCGGGGTACATTGTGTCGCACTGCTATGGTGTCACACTATTACGCTGTTATTGGCATCCAGTTTACACACCACCGATCAAGAGGGGGCACAGTTGGCTTTGGAACAGGCTTTATAGATCCAACCTGTACCAAATAGGGATGCACCGATCCTGGTTCTGGTATCGGGTACCCACAGATCCAGCTCCTTAAAGTTGCATCCTGTATCTGTGGAAGGGGGCCGATCCAGGCAACCAGCCTTTTGCCTTTTTTAACTGGCACTCTTGGCTACTTGATTTGGAATGTTACCTCTGATGAACTTTCTTTTACCGGTCTACAGGGTATAGAAGTTTACAATTCAATAGTAGTTTCTTAAAGTTCTGAAGCATTGTTTTAACCAAGGTGCTGGTAGACATTTTTCTTTCACACGCTTTGCTTTGCGCATTTCGACAGGACCAACTGAGCATCAGAGAGACGGAGGTGGCTCTGGGGAAGCATTGTTTTTACCAAAGTGCTGGTAGACATTTAAATATTTAAAAGTTTTGTCTTTTACACAAGACATGCAGGCTATTGTTTAACAAAGATATCGGATTAGCATCAATCAATACCCAGAGACCAGGCACTGGTATTGCTATTGGAACAAGAAAAATTGATCGTTGTATCCCTAGTTCCAAATTGAACTGAACCACACCAGACCACTTGGTGAAAAATGGGGCTTTAGTGACATGTACGTGAACACTAAGATTTTCATTTTACCTTATTGAAGCCACTCTGTATTAACAACAGATATGATTACACATTAATGCTGGTTTCTGTAATAGAAATACAATCATCTAATCAACCAACTGAGGAATTATTTAACTATAACAATTCTGTGGCATGATCCCACTTAGGGGAAGTGCTCTGGTGAACTATCACAGGGGTCAGAGTGTGTATCTTGCTGCTGTTTCTGCTCCCTATCAGCTGGACTGATCATGTGAGCTTGAGTTATTCAGAACTCTATGTCTACTAGTTTTAAGGAGTGTTAAATTAGAAACTTGTCTTGTATTGTGCACATGTGTAGTAACATAGAAATAAAAGGAAACTTGTAACAACCTGTCATCATCCACTTTTCACAACGTTGGCAAAAAAGTGTCTCAAAAATGGAAGTGGGCACTTCTTTGAGAGATTAATTCGCTTCAGCCTGTTGTTGTACCAAAGGTTAAATAAAGCATCCCCTGTGTGCAGCACAGACATACTCACCGTTGCTGGAGTAATTGTAAAAACACATCACTGCTGTCTATCACTGTGTGTGTATCCACTATTTCAGGTTTTCACCAAATGCCATTCAGCTCAGGGAGAGAGCAAGCAACGACTCATCAAACATTCAACTGCTGCTGCTGCTGCCGCCGCTGCTCTGATCTGTTACATAAGCTGGCGGGGTGAAAAGTTTAAATTTCATGCCACTTTTCCTATTTTCCAACATGACGAATATAGAAAGATTATGAATAATTACATTGGAAGCCTGGGGGACTTGATGTGTGCTGATTTATGTTGTGTATTAAAAGGAGGGAGCGAACTGATCAGTTTGATATGTGGAGGTCGATAAAGTGATGGGGAGCACTGTTTCAGGATGTTTCAGCACATTTGTCTCTGCAGACAGTGAATGCTAAAGGAGATGAAGTTCTCACTATGACCAATAGGTTTCTTTGCATGGTTGTGTTTTGTTGACGCCTGCAAACTTTGAGTGTTGGGACTGTTCGCAACTTCAAGATTGACGGCATTTGATCAAAAGAATCCACGCTCTGTTTACACTGATTTACATGGCACACACCCTGGACTGCAAACATCTGTATAAATAAGACCATTTGGATTTAAGTTCTGTGGATGATAATAATGGAAATTATAAAACTTGAAAGAAGTTGGTCTGTCTGCGTTGAAAAAAAGTGTTGGGAAGTTTGCAGACAAAGAAGCCCCAAACAGATGGACACACTTTGTGTTTGCCAAGAGTAACGCCTGCAAGAGAGATTGATGAGAACAAAGAAAAAAGAGGCAGACGGACAGACTGGTGTTATAAAGCTGGAAAGAACTGGGACAGGCTTGATATTTTCTGTTTACAAAGACGATGTGGAATCATTGAACAGACAGAAGAACCAGGATGAGACTGCTGAAGCTGCTCTAATTAGAGAAGAGGAAGGGAGGAGGAGGGTGACAAACAGACTGGGATGAGACCAGCTTGTCTGGGGGTGAAAATCCAAAATTAGGAGGCACAGGGGCCAGGGTTTGGGTTGGAAGAATCAATTGTTTGTTGAAACACTTGTCAGATTCAGGGTCCTTGGGTTTTGCTTTTGGCCTCTGAGGGTCAGTGAGCTTTACAGAGGTCAAAGGTCAATACACAAGTCAAGGGCAACTTTTATTACATTAATTTCCTAAGCAGGGATTCACTCTAGCAGGAGTATTTAGACTTGACTATCCACATAACTTTATGATTGCTTCCTTTTTCCCCCGTCTTATTGAAGAGTCACGAAGATCAGAAGCAGCCCTCAGATTCTCTGAATATTTGACTTGAAAGGAAGACAATAAATATTTCATTATGCATGGTCAGTTAGATTCTTTTAGTGCAAAGTCCTTTTGTAAGAGCGCCTCTCTGGGTTTGAATTGCCATGTGTGTCTCTTAAGAGAATGTGCCAGCCAGGCTTTTGGTGCGGCTGGGAACTAAAGCGCTTGTTGTAATTTGCTCAGTGGGGGTGTAGGAGTCTGCCCGTGGAGGTCACACAAGCAGCCATCGTACCGGGTAAATGCCAGCAAGAGCTCCTGGGTGCTGCGCATGAATGGGCATTTGAAACAGCAGGAGACCTGTGACGGCAAACGACACAATCGGATGAACAAAGAGTCTGTAAATGATAAATTGTTTGTTATGGTGGAGAGGGATTTAAGGAAATGTCTTCAGATGGTATCTGTAATGACTAAAAAGCTCTGGCTTTTTATCTGAAATCATTTTCTTTTACCTTGAAGAGCCTTTGAATTGTTGCTCGACAAAAATTAAAGTATAGATATAGTGTGTGCTGCCTCAGAGCATTTTAAAATGTGGCAGAAGAGAAAACTAGTTTTTCATATTTAAGTTCTTACATTTTAAGGAATGTTGCCTGTTTCATGTTCCTGAGAATGTCAACAGATTACTCACTAGTACTCCACTGTCTCCCTGTTGTCTCAATACTTATCTGACAATAAATCATGAGAAAGGCTTTTCACGATCTGTCTCGGCTGTTTAAAGTAATGTGTGTGTTTGTGTGCACTGTGCAGTATCTGTCAAGTGGATGTGAACCTTTTATATAAGGACGCGGTCACACTGGCAAACCGTGCCATACTTAAGCACGCTTCAGCCCTAAAGCACGTTTCGAATGGCCAGTGTGACCGCAACCATGCCGAATAAGCACGAATCACTTTACTGCTTTGGCACGCTTCAGAGAGGTGGGCTTCAGCACAGTTTACTTCATGCACGAGCACAAGCACAAGCTCATGGACAGTGGTATGATCCATGACATATGATCACTGCGAGCGCATCTCTCAACAATCATGTTTAACATAGCAGGGGTGTTAGAGGGCTGTGTCGGGCGAAAATGACTTACCATAAGTCCAAAAGTCTCTGAAGTTGTAGCAGCGTTCTCTGTGTCTCACTGTGCTGACTCTGATGAGATCCCGCTTCATGTAAACGGATGCTTCACGATGACATAGGCGGGCCATGCGCGTGTGTGATAGCTGCTAAAGTCTGGTTCATATAGCAGTAGTGTGACGACTGGCTGGTACTCTCCAGCTGGGGAACAGCACTGCAGTGGGCAATTGTGCTTTAGCACGGCACGTTTTTTTTTTTTTTAGAGATGCACACTATATCAGTGTTAATATCAGTATTGGCCGATGTGTAAAAGTGAACCAATATTTACTCATTAGCTGCCAGCCAATTTTAGAGCATCTTGAACGATCTTTCAAGACCCAAAGATATTGTTTTCAATGACTATGTAAACACCAAAACTCACCTAAGAAGAGTGGACCCTCTTCTTTTATGTCTCTCTTCCTGTACTTTTTTGATTGAGTTCATCTCGGGTGCTCCATCCTTTGATCCTCTCCATGGTTGTCTTTTCTCATAATCGCGGCACTCTTTCTCTCTGAACTATGTCAACACATCATCTCATAATGATGTTGTTTTTTTTACTAATACTGATACTGGTAATTATCGGTTATCAGCCATAACATCCATGTTAATATTGGTTATATGTATCGGCCAAAATTTTAATCTCGATGCATCCCTGATTTTTTTCATATCAGCTGATAACGATATTGCTAGCACATAATGGTCGGTTGAAGATGTGCTTGATAAAGCAAACAAAATGTCTTCAGGTATGAATCACAGGCACGATGAAGCTAACCTACCCCAACTTAGTAAGGTTTGCCATTATACTGACATTCTGCTGATATTTCCTTTGAGCCTGTTTTATCATCAATTTTCTTTTGGAGTAGCTTGTGTTTTTGTATTGGCTAGTTATTCTAGCCTTTGGGAGCATTTGATGATCCAACCCTCAGTTTTTTGGGGTTTTTTGCCTTAGCCAGTGCTGACTTCCAGCTGTTTCTCTGGATCCACAGTAACTCAGACTTCACCATTAAAGGAGGATGATTGCCTGAACAGATTTGTAGGTGTAAGGTGGCTCAGGCTGAAAAGCTTGGAAACACACAGAGACATTTGTGAATTTGCTATTCCACATTAGCTGTTAGAATAATCAGGCTTTTAAAAATAGCTGATGAGTATGGCTGAGTGGTCCTTAAGTAAGTTTTATATCTTATCTGTGAAATTTTAACAAAAACTGTCTAATGTGGAGAAGTAATCTCTGGTTAGCTCTCCAGAGCAACAACAGCATGTTTTCTGACCTTTGTCTCATATAAACAATGAGGTATCCAGAGTTAGCTCACAAGATTCATCATGACTGAGGGGCTATTCAGTGATGAAATATGTTATCCTGGATGAGAAACATAAGTTATGTGAAACATGCTGGTCTGGATCCTCGTGCCATCGGAGCTCAGCTGTATGGTTTGTATGGATTCCAGCGTTGAGAGCCAGCGTGTACAGACATGTGCAGCGAGCTGATAAGAGGAAAGGGTGAACATCTGTGTTGCTTTGCTGCGCACTTGCGTCAATTCATCTGAAGTGGCGTTTAAAGTCAAAGAAGCAAGCTCCCTGCTGAATGTTGGCTGCACAGCTCTCACTTAATAATTTATGGAGATGCGACTCACAACCTGTGACGGTATTTGTTCTTTTTGAGTTATGTTCTCTTTATAAAATGGGATTTAAAGAAAGAAAAGTTAAAAATGATCAGGATACATTTAGTTTTTTCTGGTTTTCTGCTCCACATGAGGTTTAACATTTTGGGATTGGCACACAGACTTCAGTTTAGAAGCCACTTTATTAATGCTGTGGGCATCATGCCATTTTATAAAACTAGATGTGTAGAAACCAGTTTTATTAAAGGTCCCATATTATGCTCCTTTTCTGAAGTTTAATATGGATCATCGATGTCTTCATGAAATGGTAGTAACATGTTCTGGTCCAAAAAGCCAATAAATCAAGCACAGCAGCATTGTTTCCAGGCTCTCATAGCCCCTCTGTTCAGAACGCTCTGATTTAGTGGGTGTGACCTTCATATGCAAATGAGCCACCGCTGATACCACCCCGCTCTTCAGCGTCACTGAGAGCAGTGCCACAAGCTCCGAGTGCACAATGTTTAGAAAACAGTGACGCTCGTTTACCGTAACATTACAGGCTAAAACAACAGGTTAACAGCAGCTAAAGTTAGCATCCTGAAGCTAACGCAGAGACAGGGGGGACACTGAGGAAAAGCTCTTACATCTGCTCCACAGCACACTGCATTTAAAATACTCACATTTCCAGGGTCCAAGGTTGGTTGGTGGACGGTTGGTAATGTGCCTGGATTCAGGACCAGTCTATTCGCTAGCCCTCTGTTGTACTGTCTAAAGTTGGAAAAGGAGCCGTGAAGTGACAAGCACACACATGCACAGTTTTACTGAGTGTAGCTGATCTAATCCAAATCCAAGACACCCGAAAAACAACATACACATCTTTACAGTAAGTGTTGTGCAGTACAGTGTCTACTTTTTAAAGAGTAGCTGCTTCTTGGATAAAGCTGCTTTCTCTTTCAAACATACAGGTGGGTGAATCTGAGGATAAATCTGACATTGTGGTCTGAGAATGGAGGCATTAGGGTGCTCAGCAGAAAAAATCTCTTGTGATAACTTGTCCCCTAAAGCTACTCCCCACCCCCCTGAAAAAGATGGCGAGCTGCCCACAGCTTGAAGGAGGGAATTGCTGTGAAACGGCTGACCTCTCCGTTTCAATTTGGAGCCAGTGAAGAATACTTGTGATGACACAGTGGATCTCCTCTGCACGGAGACTTTTTACTCTGAGTTTTAAGTGAAGCACCAAAGAAGCTCATTCCTAGCTCGAGGAGCCTCTCTGAGTATCTGTTTCTCTTCCTTTCTCTCAGAGACTTTGTAGTGCTGAAAATTTCCCACAAAGCTGAGTGAAAATAGTAGAATTCTGCATTCAAAAACATGCAATTACATCTTTTTTAGTGGTCGAATCAGCGTTTATCTGATCCTCATGTCTTCTAATCTGTTATTATATGTCTGTGTGTGAGTTCTCGGGTGCATTTGTCTGCCCTGGAGGTTGCAGCCTTGGCTCTGGTGCGCTCCACTGAGTCTGCCAGGAGATCTCAGGGACGCCTCAGTGGAGCGAACTCTTAAAAACACTGTTTACCCAAGGAGATTTATTTAAAGTTACAGATCGGCACAAAGTCTCTCTCAAGATCTTTAGTGCGTGTGTGTGCGTGTTTATGAGTCTGTTATGGTATTCACACATGCTAGTCATTGAAATTGTGTGAAATCAAGCTGTGTAAGAGGTGGATTTGCGTCATTGTTCCCTGAAATCCTTTCAAAGGCTTCCGTAGCTTAAAGTATCTCTTCATTTCTGTTTATCTGCACTGCTCATCCATCGCAAACTCAGCACTGTAGCCAGACAGCTGCACTGAATGTTCTCACACGAGTTCTTATTATCGCACAGATAGGTTTGTAGCCCCAGTGACGCTCATGTCATGCATGAACATTCCTCCTAAGTCCCTGGAGGAAGATTCACATATGCGTCATCTGGATTTAATACACTTTTCCTGACCTCTGAGGAGCATAAATCAGATATTACACATCCATACTCAACAAACAATAAGGAGAGAACATTTGTTTTTATGATGTCATGTTTTAATCACTTACATTTACTGGAATATGATTCACTTTTAGATGCACTCAGTTTGAATGTGTGGTTACAGCTTGAGACAGATCAAGTGAGCTGAGTGATAGAATAGAATAGAATAGAATAGAATAGAATAGAATAGAATAGAATAGAATCCAGCGTTAGCTCTGTTAGTCATGCCTGTAAATAGCATGATGCTACTCTGCCCTCTGGTATTCCCTTTGTTGCTGGGTTAGCACAGCTAGCTCGTCCATCTTATTGGAGATAGATCTTACGTTCCCAATAATGATGGATGGAAGGACAGGTCCATGTCGTCACTTCTTAGCTCACACCTGAGAACCATCATGTTGTCCTCACCTCCTTCTCCTCACCTTGTGGGAAGACATCAGGCCTTGCACCAGTTAGCATTGACATGCTACAGGCTGCTAACAGCTAATTTCACAGGTAAAAAATGCAGCCATGGTTACATGTAGGATCTCCAGACAAACACAGGAGAAAAAGTAGTAAAAATATCACTGAAGACACAAAAAGTTTGGTGTCCATGACCAAGAAGTGAATCATTCAAATTAATGAACAATTTACAAGAAACGGACAAGGAAGAGAGAGCTGCTGCAATAGGCAGCCACAACCAACAGGGCGGCGCCTAGCAATGATGTCTCTCCGGAAGTTCTTTGGTTTAGGATCAGATTTGAAAGTGGCACAACCAGCAGTCAGGGTGCAAAGTACGGTGTCAGTGTTAATATATTTGTGTTTCTGTGAAGTTTACAGGAAAAAAAAAAACTTGTTACCTAAATAACTCTCAGAGGAAGAACCCTTTGATTTTCAGAAATTCCTCCTCACTTACTATCACTGCATCAAAATATGACCTCAGCACATAAAATAATGCATATAAAAACCATTTATGTCCTGAGTACCGTCATTATCCAAAGATAAAATGTACCTACAAACAGGTGGTTTCAGACTTTGAGCATAATTTCATGGTGAACTACTTTCAGGCTGTTTTTACTACATTTGTCTCGCTCCGTTCCCTGCAGTGGGTTGTGAAAACATTTTTATAATTTATGTTGATGACAAAAACTTTGAGTTGGATGCCCCTGTGTTCTTGGCTAATCCTCATTTGGCAACACCAGGGTTTGATTTTAAAAATCTGTTGAGTAGATAATTGCTTTCCCTCGTTGTTAGCTGACAGCTTAAAAGAAACATAACTCAAAATATGTTTGAGAAACACTGAAAAGTATTAAACGGGCTGGCACCAGGCCTGTGAAACAATGAAACCATTCTCTTATGATGTGTGTAGAGTGCACACATCCACATAAATCTCAAACCAAAAACTTTGTCTTAACATGAGGCTGGATATAACTTCATCGTGCTGTTTGTGTCTCGGTCAGCTGTCTTTATGATTTTAGTGAAATCTGACTGTGTCCTACTTTTCTCCACAGTACATCAAGATCCCAGCTCCCACACCAGAGTCACCTTCTGCTATTCGCGTTTTCTCCTTCTACTTATCGAGCGACAGCAAAGATCAGCCTCAGGCCAGCTTTGACTGCATCCATCAGTATGTTTTAAGGTACGAGGTACACAAGTTGAAGCTTGCTGTGTTTTAGTTTCTCGAGTCACAAACTGATGAAAAATTATCTCAAATTTCCTCATTTTATTTTACTTGATGGACAAACAAGAGTCTTTGAGAAATATTTACAGTAGATGTTGCTTCTGCGACCCTGCGTGATCTTTTCTGTCATGTAAGGTTGAAGCTGTGTCGTCCTTTGCTTGGCCTCTGTCCCACATCTTAAACGGCATCTTAAAGACACAGTTTCCTCACTGATTGTTGTATACAGGATGGGGCCATCGTGATTTTCTATATATATGTTTCCGGGCTAACCCTATCATTACTGCGATGCCTTGTTTATGTATGAGTGTATATGCTTGGAAACAGAGGGTTATACTCTGTTTCTGCCTTTTGCTGCCAGATGGCTCGATGTGGTCTGAACTCGCTCTGGCTCCTGTCAGCTGCTCCAGCCAAAAGAAACAGCACAAAAGGCAAAGAGTGAAAGCCAGCTCTCTTTGCAGTCACATTAGTTTAAAAATATTGAGGATAACGTGGATAAATCATCTCTGGTTAGGTTTATGATAATGCTCTGACAATTAAACAGGGTTATACAATAAGACAAAACTGACTTGTCATCACCATAAATCCTCCTGTATTTTTAGCTCCAGTGTAACACAGGTTCAGGTATTTAACTTTTTTACTTTTGTCCAAGATGATCCTTGTTTAGTAAGTATGCAGGCTGGAGCCAAGCTAATCCTGCTGGTTTTCCACAGGCTCTGTCCTGCTTTGAACCAGGATATCTGGCTTTCTCTCATGGAGCTATATCAAGCCTGTGACATAACATACAGTAACTATAGACCTGTCTTAGCCAGATCCTACCACAAAGCCACTTTATGCTGCATGGACTCAGAGTTGGTATGCAGCTTTAGGCTAGCTTATGGCACTTTAGCTTAACAGCATTGACTGCACAGCCCACAGAAAGACCAGAAAGAGCCCACGGTTCAACGGGTCTGTGTTTGTGTTTTGCAGTGACGGCCGCGAGCAGCTGGAAGGTCAGGGTATCATCCAGGACAAGATCACAGTGTGCGCCACCGACGACTCGTACCAGATGACCCGTGAGAGGATGTCTCAGGTGGAGAAGGACAGCTGGAGCCGCTCGGCCATCGAGATCAAACCTGGCTCCACTCTTCCAAGTAAGAAGTGACAAAAACAAAGGATGATCCATGTGTGGGTTCTACCTAGGGATAGACAAACAGCGTATAGCTTGATAAAAGGTAAAGAAATATGGTGTAAAAATATGGACATAAACCAGTAAGTACAAAAATGAAAGAATAACATGCTTGTGAATATTTACCTTTTTTTTCTGAATGAAAGAATAGATTTCCAATTAACAGGCAGCATTTGTAGGTGAATAGATGATAAAAAAAGTCACTCTTCTCTCTCATACTATTGTCTGTACTGTGCCTCTTTTTTAACTCTCTGTCTGAATTAGAGAAGAGCCAAAGAGGTAAAGACAGCTTAGTCAAGCCATTAGCCTCTGTCTCCAAACTTTCAGAGGCATCTTCTAAAACCAATTCCTTTTTTACTTAACAAAAAGTGAAGGAAAAAGTTATTCAAAAAGTTTTTTCTTTTTATAATTCATTGTTTGGCACTTGGTGAAATCACAGCTCTGAGGGAGAAAAAGTTCACAGAAGTTTTCCACATCACTATGAAAAGTTGCTGCATCTCCTGAATTTGACAGACTACTTTCTTTTATTATTTGCCACAATTTTTTTTCTTGTGTTTTATTTAACCCTATTAATCAAGCATGTCATAAATCGATAAATCATATGAACAGAGACATTGCCTGGCGAGCTACCTTTTTTTTTCCTTTTACCCTGTTTTTTTCTTTGCCAACCTTTGCTGTGGTTACGCAATAATGTTTCTTGGCCCCCTGTTCGAGAGAGCTGCAGCTCCAGGGAGGCTGAAACTCTGGGAGGTTTGACAAATTTAGACTGTGTGGATTGTGTAACGTCAGGTCTTTAGGTGAAGATGACTCAGAAATGTATATGCCCTCAGGGAAACATTTAATAACTTCTCTTTACGTCCCTCTTTCAGGCTCAGGTGGGGCTCCTGAGCACAGTGAATATTATCTGGCAAGCTTTAACCGATAGAGTCCACACCTGACACTTCACACAGCCCATACTGTAATCCTTACATAAGTCTGTGTGTTTTTATTATGGTTAACAGCTGTAAGGAAACTAATGATACAGCACTGAGGTGTTATCACTTGGCAGGACATACTTTTGTGGTTAAAAGGAAAGCCTTCTTTTCCTGTCCCTCTCCCCCTCGCTGACCTTAAAAGCACAGATTAACCTGTAATGGGATTAGCACAGAGAGCTAGCTTTCACTGCTCCCATCTGTCTGCAGCAGAGATGTAAGCAATGATCAATGGGCTGTTTACATCTGAAGACAAATGGCTGCAGGCCAGTATGTGCATGTAATTTAGCCGTAAAGGTTAGAAAAAGGTACTCCAATGAATGTTTCTCCATTACTCAGGTGGTTGTAAGGAAAGTGCAGCTGAGAGAGAATGAGGGTGCAGGTTAAAGAGGCAGAGTCTGGACTGTTGTTTTCTGTTAGTTGATGCTTTAAAGACACATTTCACTGAGTTCATAAAGATTTGTTTAATTCCAAAAAGTCAGAGTTCATCCCCAGTTTCATTTTTTCACAGCTGTTTTTCTTTCTATCTTTTTTTTTCCAGGTAAATGTGTCAAGTTCAACAAAAGACCAGCTCCTCTGTCCTCTGTGCCGGACAGTAGCTCCTTCAAGTCATCCACCAACAACCGCAGGAACGGTGCCATGACCACTTCGACCCAGAAGCCCTTGAGGGAACGAATCATCCACCTGCTGGCTCTAAAACCCTACAGGAAACCAGAGCTGCTGCTGTGGCTGGAGAGAGAAAGAGGCAGCCCCAAGGACAAGGCCGAGCTGGGTGCCATACTGGAGGAGGTAAAGAAGGAAGAGTTGTCTTTCCGTGTGTGTGATAAAAACAGCTGCATGCTCACACGTTTGTAAACACAACTCAGAAAGATTTCCTTCTTGTGAGTCTCTGTAACTTTCTAAATGAATTTTCATTAGTCTGTCATCTCCAGTGCATGGGTGTGTGCTTATTTACTTTTTTAAATCCACTTGTGCAGGTCGATGTTTGTTCATGCATGAGTTCTCTGAGTGTAACTAGACAGATAGTGTAATTGTCTCTGCCCAGGTTGTGATTGTAGAGAGACAGACAGATGTCATAATCAGAAAAGGTAAACAGAAGAGATTAGAGAGAGGTCTGTGACATTTGGATAGAAACAGATTCACAGATCCTTAGACACTTAGACACTTCGTCTAAGCCATGACAGTGTTTACATTTGACCCACTCAGTGCAAATACAGTTTTTAAGTGAAACTACTTTAAAAAACATTTATTCTTGTTTCCACACAGTTTGGAACCAGCAATTATAGTGTGCTCTGTGGATGAGATCATAAAATAAAGACTAATAGGAGTCTCATCGTGTGGTGTGCTGTATTTAAGGTGGCAAAGGTGAACCCCAGAGACAGCAGCTACCTGCTGAGAGACGACTTCTACAGGCACGTCCAGAAGGACTGGCCCGGCTACAGCGAGGAGGAGAGACAGCAGATCAGCAGGCTGCTGGCCAGGTGGGTCAGACGCAGAGATAAACCAGATGAGGATACTGTTAAAACACGCTGATAGTTAAATCTTTCCCAGTTAAGGATAGGGATACGATTTTGTCAAAACCGATGCCCTTATCGATTCTGCTTATCAGCCTGATTCTTTATCGATTCCTTTATCAATTCCTGTTTTGAATTTTCTGGGTACAAAAAGTAGCTTTACAGGTTTGCTGTGTCAACAACATTTGATTGAGTTTATACTGTAAGTGAATAAAATGTAATTGGTCCCTG
Organism: Halichoeres trimaculatus; assembly: GCF_033239565.1. NCBI lineage: Eukaryota > Metazoa > Chordata > Actinopteri > Labriformes > Labridae > Halichoeres > Halichoeres trimaculatus. Next base: position 23,914,896 of record NW_027437181.1, on the reverse strand, counting down.
AGTCTGGATATTCCTGGGTACAGAAACAGGTTAAAATCGCACACAATGTGACATTTATGTACTGTGTTGTAATATATTAATAATTCAAGTAGGCCATCTAGTGTCTCAAAGTGGTTATAGCAATGGTTTAAGTTGTTTGGAAGCTTTCCGTAGTTATGAAGTCAGACATGAGCCTTTCAACTGCCTGTTAGCTTTTGACATTTGAAACTCTCAGTATTTTTTACAAAGAGTTGATGTGATATGTTTCTGTGATGAAAGTTGAAATTCTATTCTGAAGCTGAAGTTATACTGATGTATGCTAACTGCTAGCATATCAATGCAGTTTCCCATATACGTTAGCATCAAGCTTGCGCTATTTTGTTATTTTGGTAAATAAGGTGATTTATACCATTTCAAATGTACTGAATGTGAATCTTCTGAGAGAGAGTAATGTACATTTCTTTATGAAGTCAGTTCTTCAGTAAAACTTCAAGCTGAAAGCCCTAAATCAGAGTTTTCTTGGGAAACGTTATCTAACTGCTGAGCTTAGATAGCTGCAGCAGACTGGTCGACGTAAGACCCGGCGGCTCCGGCACAATGTAAAAAACCGATAAGGGAATCGTCGATGGATTGAAACATTTCATATCGATTATCAACAGGAACCGGTGTTCGATTCCCATCCCTATTCTCAGTGAATATACCGCTGGTAAAATCTGTCATAAAAGTTGAACAGGACTACTTTCTTGTCACTGTGGTGTGATATGTTTCTCACAGCTTTGGGCAGAGAGTGGCTCCAGTTGTTATCTGCAATCTTTCTCCCCTCTCACTGACATCTTCTTCACACACTCTGTGCGGGTGATAATGAACTCTCAGAAACACAACATGTCTGTACTTGCTGTACTAAGAATTTGTTTCATATTTATGCTTAACTTTATCACTTCTCCTGTACACACAAAACTTTGCAGAGGTGCCTCTGGAAGCAGGAAATTAAAAGTTTCTGATTCTCACATGGATAATCTTATTGGACCCACCTTTTCTCTCTGTTTAACAGAAAGCTGCAGCCGCACATAGGCCACCAATCAAGGAATTCTCAATCAAATTCATCAACACCCAAGACCTCAGAGGAAACGGTGCTAAATCCAAGCACAGCCAAAAATTCTGCATTGGTAAAACGGCTCATTGTTTTTTTATTTAACTTATAAAACAGTCTGATTTTCTTACAATTCATAAGTGTAATATTATTGCATGTTTTATGTGATTAAGACAGTTTCATCTGTTGCTCTTTCAACAGAAACGTCCAGTGCCTTTTGACTCATCAGAAAGGCTCGCTACGAAGAGACAAAGACTTGTGGACCAAAGGTTGCAACAGCAGCCCTCAGTAAATGAACTTCAGGCCAATAAAGGACACAACAGTACAACTCATTCCCTCAACCCCAGTTTCCACACAAAGACTGAGTTTCAGCATACGAGTAACCATACTGGTGGCCACAACAGCTTTCCTCTAATGCACAAACTGTCAAGCCCGTCTGATGCACCTGTTTCACAGAGCAAAGAGCAGGAACCCAAAGTAAGCAGCCATCAGCCTCCTCAAAGTGACTCTGACTGCACTCACCAGCAGCTTGCCAACAGCCAGCACAAAAAGAAGAAATCTAAAAAGCACAAAGACAAAGAAAGAGAGAGGTTAAAAGACGATAAGGGACAGTGGATGGAGAGGAGTCCTGATCTCAAGCAGAACCTGGACAAACTGGACAGTAAGACCCTTTTTGTGACTTTATTAGTGTCAGATATTTCAGGATGAGCTTTTGGTTGACTGAATCAGAGAGCTCATTTCGGTTCAATCTCCAAAACACTCTTCTATGACTGACTTCAAAACAAAAAGTCATAACAAACACATTCAGACACACTCACAACTTGCAGATCACTTGTGTATTAATACAGTATTATCTCATGAGCAAGTGTGTGTTTGCTCCCGAGCCGATCTCTCTTGAGTCCTGAGTGTGTTTTGTGGCTGATTGACTCAACAACAGCCCGAGTAGAGCTCTGGGTCTCTGAGCTGACATGTCTCCTGATACCCACGAGCTCATAACGTGTCTGTACAGAGGAACACACTCACACACTCACAACAAGTTTTGCTAAACAGAAACACCTAGCTTAATGCTCAGACAATGGCAAAGTGTCATGTCTGAACTGGCTCAACTTGAGCTAATTTGATTTTCTTTATCTGTTTGTCTTTTGTTTTGCAGATCCTGACATCACACATGTTGTGGCCTCTGAGGAGAAGCCTGATTATGTGATGTGAGTGAAAGAAACTTACTCTGACATCTTTTGTATTTTCTGTCCTTGTTTGTGCTTTTGGAGCACACTGGAATACACTGAGAGTTTTTGGCCAGTGAAATATGTGTTTGTAACAAACAATGAGCTTGAACTTCATTATAACTGTACGGTTAAATTCAAGCTTTGACTTTTTCTGAATATATTGCTGTTATTTTTGGTACAAGTGCTTCTTCTAAGGTAGTCCTTAAAAAGGCCTGTAGCGGAACACTCGAAGAGTACGGTCCAATGCTGCCATCTAGTGTCAGACAGTGGCACTACACAAGAAGAAAACTACCAGCAAGGTAACTTTTTCCTATTGGTCTCTGTATAGCACCTATGGCCAGATAATGAGTTTGGAGCAGCGTCAGCGATACCAGGAAGATTTCTGTGCAGAGTACGATGAATACAAAGACCTCCACTCCCGCATCGCCACCATCACTCACATGTTTGTTCAGCTGGGGTCCAAGATCAAAAGTTTATCACCTGGTACACAAGAACATAAGGTACACACTTAATATACTACCGATCTAATACAAGGCTCACAGTACTGAATGGTAATGCTGTTTCTCATTATATAAATGCATGCTAACAATATCATAATTTGTGCATTTAGATAATGGAAGACCAAATACTGGAAAAGTACAACAAGTATCGTAAGGTGAGTTTCTTGGTTGAAACCTCTCAAGAGTCTGTGCTGTGCACTTCCTTAAACATTCAACATATTTTTAGACCTGCAGCTTAGTCAAGCACAAAACTGAGAGGACATCCCAAATATATGTTTCAGTATTTATTTGTGGAAAATTTTAAAAAAATATGACTTGGAGTAATGATTTTAATTAACTTTTTAAGAATTCTACAGAAAAAAGTTACACAACTTTTATCTGTAATTATCTTATCAAATCTCCCTACATTACATCGATCAAAACACTATGTTTTTTAGCCAGAGCACATCAGTATAACCTCTGAGTTTAAATATAAAAATGTCAATTTATGAAAAATAGTTAAACTTAAAGTGGTCAGTTTTACTTAAGTGCTCCAGAGTCTTGTTAAATGGTCATGAGCCATGCAATAAGCCTGATCTTGTATAGTCAGCAGGTAGTTATTGTTCTTTCCCCTGAATGGGAATAACTCTTAAACAGTCTGTGTATGATTGTTCTTTTTAATCATTAAAAATACATTTCTCTGTTTTTTTTTTATCATTCATATTACAACTATTTTACTTCTTATTTTCCACAGAAGTTCCCAGGCTATCGAGAAGAGAAGAAACGCTGTGAATATCTCCATGAAAAACTGTCCTACATAAAACAGCTCATCGTGGACTATGATGTCTGTCAGGCCTCGTCATAGCACACGATCTCCTCCTTGTCACCTGCTTTGCATAAAAAAAACATATGCACCAAAAAAAGGATTTTATTTGAGACTGATACAACAACAGAGACTTAAACTGCTGGGGTATGACGCTGAGGCACTATTTATATAAACCACATTTTAATCTAATTTTTGACCTGAGAGCTCCAACAAAGAAACCAAAAATTGAGACTTGGGGAATCATCACTGTTCATCAGTTTGTTCTGAGAGACATTTTCCTTGTCAGTGTAAGCCATTTTGTCAAAGATGTGTTACATGTAGCAAATCTTACTTTTAATCTTTAAACACCTGACTCCAATATGCTCCAGGCAAGTTTGCCCCTTTCTTGATAGAAACTTATACATTTTCAAAAAGGAGCAGCAAAAAGGGCAAACTTTTCAATTCTTTATCAACATTTCTCAGCATACATGAAGCCCTCAGCACAATAAAAAGTGCAACTTTTTCCAATCAGATCCAGTTTTCATATCTGCTAATGGATGTTTTGAGATTTTTCCACTGACTAAAGTCACAGTTTCTCTTAAGATTTTAGGAATTTTTATCTTAAAGGAATGCTGTTCTAAAGAGGTCGCTGCATTAACATCAAGGTATCCAAACTTGACTCAGATATTTTCTCAGAAGACACTTGTTTGTACTGCAAGCAAGATTATCTCCCTCAGAAAATAATATTTATAGGGTTCAAGAATGTTAAAATTGATGTATTAAAATGTATACAAGTTGCAATATGGGCAGTAAAAGAATTCTATTTTATTACATTTCAGAGCTGGGACTAATAGTTCAGGCAGTAACTTGTCTGGAGCATCTGATTTGAAGGAGTCAAAATCAAATGTCAGAAAAAAATACAAGTACTTTAGGAGTTGTAGATTCATGCTGTCTAGTTGCAAACGACTGATAAAAAAGGACCATCAAGGGAGCATTTCTTCTCTTGAGTCATTACTGACGCATTTTCATTTAGGCGACAAGTCTATAGTATTTAAAGCAACTGAAAAACAAGTGTCTTCCCCTCTCATTTCATTGCTTTCATTAGATCTACTTATGTATTCATTTGAAGCCACCTATCAGTTTAATCTGAATGGTGTCCTCGCTCAGAAGTGTCAGATCTTGAGATCAAAGATTTTTGTAGAGAAGAAAAAGCTGGTTGGACTGGATCAAAGGTTATTTATTTTTATTTTAATGTCTGCTGCCCTGATAGAGGCAGAAAGTGTTTTGGTTGAAGCTGCTTAAAGAGCATGTGTAGCTCCCACTTGATTCAACATTTACTACTTATTCTGGATCTGAAAATTTTCACTGTTAGGTGAGAAACTCCAAAGTGTCCACACTGTTATTCATAGCTGTATTTTTCAACTTCTGTCTTTGGAGTGGACAATGACTGTTTTGTTCAACTTTTAATTGTGGGAATGTGCAGCCATATTGCTTTGAAAATTGAATCCATAACAAAATAGCCTGCTTTGGTCCAGTAGCTTGCATCGGTTCCCAGACAGTTCTTTTTGCACTAGAGCCGTTCTGAGAGAGCGGGAGGACAACAGTTAAAACTTCTTTTGAACTGTTATTTCTCATCATGGATGCAGTTTTTTGTATTGACTGTTATCATACAGCCAGTGATGGAAAGCCTTAAGAAGACTTTTTTTATAAGACAAAAACCTCACACTGCCAACATCATCAAGGACTCCTCACCCACACACACACACTCCTGTAATCTGCCTTACATTACGCTGATCTCTTACATAAACACCTCTTTCCATTTCACTGTCAAACTGATGCCACCAGTGGCTTTTTCACACCTCTGAGTACTTTCTGAAGACATATTTATGAAGTTAGAAAATAAAGTGCACAGGTTTTAACAGGCTCTGATGGCATCTTATTTATCTCTGGTACGCCAAGTAATCATGGTCAGGTGTTTGTCTGTAGGACTAACACTTTGTTGAGAGCATGGAGCAGTTAGGTTGGAAGGTTACCTTCACTTACTATCGCTAAAGTTCAAGCACAAATACTCCCTTGTTGAAATAATGCTCAACAACACGCACGCAGTTGGGGGGTTTCATGAAAAGGTTTTTGAGGAAACAGATGTATTAGTTTCAAGTTGTTGCTTAAAGACCTTATCAGTTGAGATGCTGAAAGAATCATTGGTCTTCAAGTTGTTGCATTTCATAAAATATTTGCAAATTAATTTTATTTATCTCATTTAAATCTTTATTAAACGTTTCATTTTAAGTTCATAAGTTTTGTTGTGGACTTGTGCAGAAGATTTACAATGGACCTGGCACAGAAGGTGTTTTTATGTAGCCTACTGGGTAAAGCTTAGCCACAAAGGAACCGGAAAAAAAAGATTTCTAAATGAACTGCATTTAACAAATGTATACATTATCTTTTCCTGTTGTGCAAGGTTCAAAAGAATAAAACATCAAAGTGTCTTTTGTCTTCATTTGTATTTCATCAGCCTTTCTCTTTAAATTTACAACAGTCTTGAAAACTGTGCTCTGACCACAACTCTGCTATCTGACTGTCTACAGTTAGCCTTTGAAAATGTCAGATGTTTTGAAATGTTTGAAGCATTTACTGTAGGCCTGTATTGAACGGTGTAGTACACCCTGGTTGAAAGATAAGAAACAAAAATACTAAACTGTTGCAAAAAAAAAAAAAAAAAAATACTCTCTATGAATAAAGACAAAGGAAATAGATTTTTTTTTTTTTTGCTCTAAAATAGATTATCGCCCCAAACCCTGTAACCCGGGGCTGCGCAGCAAGTTCATTACACCGTCTATGGCAGCAGGTGCTGTTGTCATGGCAGCGTAACTCCATGCTACATAGGCTATCAAGGCTGCTATCTTGTGTGGCATCATACATTAGTTCAACTAAGGTAAGACTGCGCTTCTACCGTCTGAAATGTTAATTACATTTCGAGGGCTATTCTATAGCTGACATTAAAAAGACTAAAAGCTATGTTCTCTTCTGTTTTACATACTTTTAAACGAGTCAATACTGCTACAGCATTAGCAATAACAGCTATGCAGTATAACAGTGCTACATTCTTTCAGTCAACATTAACATTTAGCTAACAGCTATGCTAAACGAAAGAGTAAAACGCAGGAGATATGATCATATGACGCTTTATACTTTTAGCAACATGTCTTTATATCGCATTGTATCATCATTTTATCACTGGGCGTACAACTTACACTGACTTACACTTAAAGTCAAGTCTGTGTGTGATGGGTACTTTTAGTTATAGCGATCACAGTTATTTCTTTTTTACAGATAATGGTCGACCACAATTATTTCCAGGGGCCAACGCCGTAATCCAGGATTTCCAGATCTGACAGTTTCCAGCTCATGTTAAAACCATAAATCTTTTAGATACTTATTCAAAAAAATAAAAAAAAGTTAACGTCTAAAACCTCTATTAACAAATAGCACTAGCTGTCTTGTGCTCCTCCAATCATACATGAAACATTCTTGTATGTCCACAGGATGACCATGCACTGCACAAAAAGTACTCCAGACTCAGAAATGGTGGGAGTATGCAAATCAGGAGCACCAGGAGAGGAAACACCTACTCTGCAGCTTTCCAGTGCAGCGCAGGTACAAATGGGTAGTTAGTGGATAAACTTTTAAAGACTGAATGATAGAGGTGTTAAGTGTCAAATTTAGACTAAAGCCTTCAAAACTCCCTCTAAATGTGCACTGTCCCTAACAATGCCAAATCAAGTGTGGTGCCTTTGTCAGGCCCACTAGTTATATCCAAAAGGCTCACCTTTGATATTGACATTGTTTTTCTTGTATGACTTGGAAAAAAAATAAATAAATCTGTGTATTTATTTTCTCATTGTGACCTCTCTTCCAGCTTCCACAGAACACAAACTGCCTTGCATGCTCTGAAGACAGCATGTACCTTGGTCTGGGTCACGCCGGAGGCTTGTCTGTGTGGTGTGCATCTTCACTCAGTCCTGTTGCAGAGTGGCTGCAGGACACCTTGGAAATTACAAAGATGGAAATGACTAGAATGGCAAAAGACGTCTATCTACTTGGCACTACTGATGATATGGGTATGCATCCACACACACACACAGGCAGAAGAGAAACAGATTAATTGATGTACATTGCAAAAACAGGGGAAAAAACTACAGCTGGCTTCTCAATTAGCCTCTTTTACTACAGGTGTTGCCAGAGTGTATGCATACCATCATGAAACCATCCATCTCCTCAGTGTTATTAACACTGTGGTAAGTGTTTTTATGGGAGATGTCAAATAGTTTCTAAATGTGGAAAAGATATGTAGACAGATGTAACTGAAACTGTACTTTGCAGACTTTGCAGAACATAATACATTTATCTATAGGATACATTTGAAATAATTCAGGAAATAAAACAACACATTCATAAACTGTTTCATAACAGGAAAATGTGAATCAGAGGACTGTTTGCTTGACTTTTGAACTGTCTAAAGGAGGAGTTTACGGAGCTGCATCAATGAGGTGTAAGTAGATACTTCACTGTGTGGGTTTTTTTGCATGTGTTTTTGTTTTTTGTCATTTATATTAAATGTCTTATACAGTATCTTGTGAACTGCAAACTTCTTTTCAGGCAATGGTGATGTTTGGCTTGAGGTTTATCACTTCCCTTCAGAAGCATGGCTAAAGGAGTTAGAGAAGGAAGAATCACAAAAACAGGTATTGTACTGCCTTTTACTGCGAGGATGGATCAAACAGGGCAGGGTGTTAGCCACCTCACTGGTAGTCCTGCCATTGTTGAAACATTTCTGACACCTTGAAAAGTGAGATGAATATTATTGAAACAGTTAGGGTGATAAGCAATATAGGGCTACGACTTGAAGCTGCTTTAGAGAAAGTAAACATTTGCGTTGTTGAATTGGCTGAAGGCAAAATTTCCTACTTTATTTATTTATTTAAAGAAGATTTTTAGTTTTACTCACTTGTTCTTTTCAACCACTGCCATTATAACGGTTTCATTAGGTTATTATTTTAGGTATTGTGTCATTTGGTGACAAACTTTGTTGGTTTTAAATCCACAGGACGAAAACTCAACCGGAAATGCAGATGTGAAATGGTCCCCAGTTGCTGTCAGTAAAATCAAGCCACCCAAACCTCCAAAAGGTGTAACTTCCTCTTCCAGCATGTGTGTCTGTATCTTAAACTGAATGTACAGATTAAGTCTTTTTCTTCTTCTGGTTTGAAGGTCCGACTCTGCAGGATCCTTATAAGAGGAGCAAGGCTGACTTTCTCGCACACTGCTTGTCTCTGGATGTAGAGACCAGCAGCTATCAACGAGAGGGTCAATCTTTCAGAGTAGAATCAGGAAAAACAAAGAAAATAAATGACAGGTATAATGAAGTTAACATGATGTCATCACTGAGCTGCTATGATACAATAGCTCTGTTCCATTTATAAGTGCTCTTTGGATGACCCATGAATTGCTTCTAAAATCTTAAGTCCATGAAATATCACCCCCAGGAATGAAAACAATATTATCAAAATTTATTCTTAAACCTTTTCAGATGTTGCACTCATCACTTTCTCCTACCTTGTGGTCTGCTTCCTGCTAAGAATACAAAAAAGTCTAGTCCAGGTATGTGGTTGGAGTAAGGAAGGTGCTTGAATTTTCACTGCTAAATGATAAAGTTTAAAATCATTTGACATTAACTTAGATTGGAAAGGGAAAAACTTCAATCTCATTTATGTTGTTTTAAGGTTCACTGTAAACCCCTAAATTCAAATTACTCCATTGGATTAAGGTATGAAAACTTATAATTTGTTAGTAAGTCCAATTTACTCAATTTTTTGAGTTTTCAGTGTTGAAAATGATTATTTCTGAGTCGATTTATCTTTTGTTACTGTTTAAGTAAGCACAACTTAAAATCATGCAGGGTTTCATATCTACTGCCTTACCTCCTCACTCACGGTTACTAAAGTCACAGAATTGGAGCTGATTTTTGTTGTGATGGCGTTTGTAACCATGAGTGAGGAGGGAACACTGTGGATATGAGACCCAGCTGAACTTAAAAATATTATTTAATTTAGTTGTTCAGATCTGCTTCATTTTTAGTATTACATTTACTAAATTCATAAGGCAAATTTCTTGATATCACATCTTTCAGTTTTGAGTAGGGGTCAACTTGTTATGTTTTACAGTGATATGCAGTATTTTTTTTAACATTACTTAATATTTTAATTTGTAACAAACAGGCATCAGGTTTATATGATTAAAGACATTCAGTAGAATGATTTTCCATAATAATTGTAACTACTTAAGATGTTGAGTCAAATTAACTTATTTCATTACTTAATTTTTTTAAGGTAACCAGTTTACAAGCGTTTTTCAAGTAACCTCAACCAATCCGGGTTTACACTGTATTCAGAAGTCTGCACTGCTTCTATTGAAGTAATTTCCTCTTTAATCTCTGACTCCTCGCAGCAGGATTGCCTGTTGCCATCTGTGTGTGGTGGAGTGGTAACCACAATCTTCTTCAGTATTCACTGGAGAAGACTTCTAAGATTAAACCAGGTAGGGTCTTTATGTTTTCAGGGATGAATCTGTTTGGTGCTTAGGTCTGCCATTTTATTTTAAATACTAAGCCAATGTGGATACTAGTTTAGGGTGAAAAAATTCCAGTAAACAATGTTTGGTGTGATGTTAATGTTACACTCAGCTCTTACTGCAACACATGAACTCAGCTCCTTGGGGTTTGCAAGGAAAATGAACTTATATTAGTTTAAATATTAGCTTTCTTTCTAAAGCAGATGCTGAACCCATGCCAGATATGTTATGGCCAAATGCAAAGAAAATCCTCTGCTCTGCTGTTAGTAATTGCACCCGTTACATCGCTGTTGGGCTGGAAGGTGCCATAGTGTGTGTCTGGGACAGGATGTCTGGTAAGAAAACTGTTCAGTGAGGTGCTTCTTCTGCAGATTTGATACAGTCTATGTTATTGGTTAATTCTCTTATTTTGTTTTTATTTTCTCCCCCTCAGGGTCTCCATTGCTCATTGTCTTAGTTTCAGCAGCAGACAGCGCCTTTGTTAAAGTGCAGTTTGTAGATCATAGGCCTGACTCTGCTGATGATACCTCTCAGTATATAGCAGAAAAAGTTCATCTTTTGTTTTTTTGTAAAAGCGGAGTAATTCATATAGTCACAACAGGACGAGGGACACAATCCCATGCAGCTCAGCTCACTGAAAGGTTACCTGATTTTATTGTTTCCATGTTTGATATGTGCAACTTTTTCTTCTCTTTAATGAATTTCATGTAATGTCTAAAGAAAATATGTTGACAATTATCTCCACACAGGCCAGCAGACAGCAGGGACCTACCAACTGCTATTGCATCAGTGCCGTTCCTGCATGGTTTGGTAAAAACAACAAAACCGATTGAAAAACAGTTCAAATCACTCACTGAAAATAATTTTACATAGAAGTCACAGTGGGATTATTTGCGCTCCTCAGTTCCTGCTGTCTTTATTTTCTGTCCTGAACTAGTTTCTTGTGGTGCAAAGAAACGGAAAAATATTCCTACAAGATGTCATCAACCAAAACATTGTGTGCTCCCTCACTCCTCCTGCGTCTCACCTGATTACAACTCCCTGCAACCCCATTTACGCTCTGAGCATCGTGAAACCAACTTTATTCATACAAGGTAACTCAAAGCTGAAGCTTTTTTCTTTACTGGAAAAACTGAAATTTTTTAAAAAAAGTATGACACTCAGTAAGTTTAAAAATTCAGCACAGACATGTCCTATCAAATTTAGCCTCTTGTCAATAAGAGTTTTATTGTCTCTCTCAGGTGAACTGGAGTCTAGCTGCAGTGCACCTTCTGAAGGAGGAAGCCAGAGTCAGCTTTTCACCTTTTATTTTGGAGAGTCTGACGTCACCAAGAAGTACATGGTTTCACTCCGTGATTCCCCACGACAAGCTGTGAGCTGTGTCAACCTGGAAGAAAGCTGCAACCTCTACCTGAAGCAAAGGTAGAGTGCCAAAGCTGCCTCTGCATGTGCACACAGCTGTATCTCAGAGTTCCAGACATTACCACTGAAAAGCTAAAAACTTTTAACGTGAACTTTCAGATTATATGTAGATTTATATGCTGAAGGCTGAAAAAGTTCATATTTCTTGACTTTTCATGTTACCATGTTCAGATTGCTGTCTGTGGATGGAATGGGCAAATCTGTAGTTGATACATAAAAAAGGCTTCAGGAAACTGCAGCATTGCTACAGCAGCAACACAGAAGAGCTGCAGCCGTCTAAAGGACTGCAGCAGATGATTTCATTGTACTGAGGTGATAACTTTTGTACTGTCTGTGTAAATGTCACTGTATGCGTCTTGTGATCCAACTGCAAATTTTCTCCTTGAAATTTACTTTCATATGTGAATGAATTTAATGAAACATGTCATATGTAAAATTGCTGCCGTCCAAAGATTTTTCTTTTTTCTTATTTTAATCATTTTGAATTAAAAGAGGCTTGAGTAGCCTCTGATGTATAGGTGTCCGATTTGAATATAAGAGAAGACAAATAGAAATTTTCTGGTTCAGCTCTTCAGCTGTCGGGAGACTTTCTGTTTGAAGTTTGCGTGGACGTCTCGTGCATACTTGTAATCTTTCTGGGTTTTTCCCTTCACAGTATAAAACATGGTTGCCAGGTCGCACATAGGTCTGAGTGTGTGGTTGCTTGTCTCTACATGGTCACCCTGTGACAGACTGGTGTATCCCATCAATCGACAGCTTGGATAGGCATCTAGCGCCCCATGACCCTGAACAGGATAAGCAGTGAAGATGAGAGATAGATTTACAGTATTTCATCAGAGATTGTAAGCACAATGCATATTGGGAGACTTGTTATATGCTGTATTAAAGCAAAGTCTACCTTATTTTTGTCTCTTAGAAAAAGCAGATAATTTGTGTCATGGTGTTGTCTAAGATTCAGAGGATAAAAGATTGTAAATGTTTAACTTTTAACTTAGAATATCTCTTAAAGGACTGCCAGTTCATTTTCAATCAACAGATTTCCCACATTTATAACCTTACACCACAAACATAAATAGAGAAGATGAGAAATATAATGCTGATGAATCAGTTGGGACATTGCTCAGATACACATTCACTTATTTGTATCTCTGATGCTGCAGGGCCTTTTATGATGTGTATATTCAAAGACAAGTATACTCTGGCAGTCTGTGACGCAGCTGTTTTCAGTCTCAACATGTTTGGGATTTTGTTGCTTTTGGGATCTTTTAATGTTTCATTTCATATCTGCACTTTCAGAAGCTAAAAAAGGATGGAGCGGGGTGCAGTGAGTGTCCTTAAAGTGCCTTGTTCAAACATAGAATATTCATACTGTTTTATATATTAGTCATAAAAAGCCAGTCGGGACTTTGACAGGGAAAAAAATGCAGTTCAAATGGTCTAAAGCCACTTATGCAGATGGATGCCATGTGTTTGACTTCTTCATTCAGTTGTGCTTATATGTCGCTCAGTGTAAAGTGAAAATGTTTCATGGTGTTGTGCTTTAAAGGCAAATTTTGCAATGTTTAAGAGTAAAAATATGCCAGAGAAAAAACCCCTTCGCAGCATTCACTTCTATTTTTTCATTCCTCTTCACTCTTACGTTGTGTAAGGGTCCTAGCAATAGGATTAAAATATGTTAAATGATTCAGGAGGTTTTAATATAACTGAGAGGGCATCTCTTATCCTCAACCAGTCAGTGACAGGCTGTTTTGATCATTCGTAAAGCCTCTGTGCAAAGTTTGTTAGGACACATTTATCTGTAATGTTTAATTATTTTTCTGCCATCACTAGCTAATAAGAGCAGACTTTCTTTTTCTCTCTAATAAAAAATATTGATTCAGATTTTAATTTGTGTTTGAAAGCCTCAATTAAATTTCTAAAAATAACATAAAAGCCTTGCCAAGGATTAATTCCAGGAGATAGTGTGTCATAGGGAAGATGAAAGCCTCAGGTGCTTTATTCAAAATGCTTTGCATGAGTCACTGTCAATATTAGTTTTTTTTTTATTTTTATTTTTATTGCATCTGAAACACACTTAATGACTTTTAATTTGTCTTTAGAATTTTTCTTTTTCATTGTTGGTGCCTGAGTTGGTAATTTTTCAGTATACTCCAAGAAATCCACTTGTTATGGAAAACTAAGTGATTTGTTTAGGACTGTGTCTCAGGACAGCTAGAGCATGTAGATAAAGTTAGGCATGCAGAAAATACTAATAAGGGACAATTTAGAGACTGGATTAACATTGAACGATAAAGGCTCTGCACCTTTTGCTGTGAATGAAAGAAGAAAAATAAGTTGTTTTCAGTTTCAAGCAACAAGAAAAGGTCCTTTTTTATCTTGGATGCATATCAATATGCCATAATTCAAGAAGAAAAAATAACTATTTTTCATTCAGACTCTGAATCAACACTAATAACAGGAAGCGGTATTCTCTGGAATCCTCCAGCCTCGCACTGAAGACCCTGAAATTTAATGAAATCTACCCAAAATAACTCTGCATAGCTGTGCATCACAAAATTGATTACAGTTTTCTCTCCAGGTGGGTTTTGTTGGTTTTGTTGAGTGTGAATCTTTCCAAATCATTACAACAAATTCACAAACGCTTCAAGTTCCAGTGGAGACATTTAATTTAAGATGACCACAGGTTACAAATCACAGAGCACAGAACATTTCCCTATAAACAGAATCTTATGTTGCAGCGACTACATCAGTTTGTCGTCTTTTGCTGTTTTTTTTTTTTTATCTGGCAACGTTTGTATTTCAATTTTTTTGTACAATGTAAAACATCAATAAAGATTTATTCTATTCTACAGAGCACCCCCTCCTCAAAGGTATTCTAAGTTTAGTGTTTTTCAGTCATTTGAAGATAGGATTTTTGGCCTTTTATTAAATGTTTATCCATGTTGCAAAAGTGAAAGGAGCCATAATGACAGCCAACAATCAAGAGACACAATGATCACCACATCAGATAGTCTGACAGTAAACAAATCTACATAAATAACACTGTGTATCACCAGTAATAGAGAGGATCAGAGTCTGTGCACTCTCCTCACATGCTGCTCTCATGGCTGGACTGGTTTGGATCTCTCCCCGCGTCATCTGCTGTCAAAGAGCTGCTTTTTGGTGATGATGACTCTGTTCTGCTGTCACTGAACAACACCAACCTTTCCTGGCTGGCAGGGTTCACCTCTCTCTTCAGTGGAACAGAGTTAGCATTGCAGGAGAAAGTTTCGGTCATAACCGTGTTATTTTCCAGCTCTGATGCCGGGTTGGTGTTGCAGTAATACCTCTGAAGCCCCTTTCTGAAGTGAATGGTGAAAAGGCCGTAGATAATGGGGTCCAGGCAGGCGTTGAATAGCCCAAAGATAAACAAGATGTGGGTCAGTGACTGGGAGACCTTCCCTTCCAGGTCATCTGGAAAGAACCAGTACCAAAGGCCCAGCAGGTAGTATGGAGTCCAGCAGATAATGAAAGACAAAACAATCACAATACTCATCTTTAGGGTTTTCATCCGGGCTCTGGGGATGTTATTCTTTGACCGGCGCAGGTGCACTTCATTGGAGGGCACTGGGAACAAAATACAGGGGAGAGATACTGTCATACTTTTACAAACACTAAACTCAAGGAAATAATGTGTGTCCATGTAAAAAGTAAGAACAATGGCCAGAAAAATGAGTAAACTCACCCTTTTATTCAAATTTCTATCTAACCTGAATTAGACCTTGCTAACTGCAGTAATTCTAAAAACAAAATCATGTTGAATATTTAATACTGACAAGTCAATATCCAATTAAATAAAAAGTTTGATTTCATGACAACAAAGTGTTTCCAGGTACAACCTCATCCCTACGGTGGCTGGTAGGTGTCAGCTGTTTGGAAAAGCCACAACACAAATGCAAATGTGTCGGCTGGTTTAGAAAGCCACAACATAATGGAAGTACAGCCACATCAGAAGTTAAGAGGTCAGTTCTCCCAAGGGACACCAAAAAGTTGTGGAAGTAAGTCAATTATTTTCTTTTTCAGTTTCAGCTAACATAAAGAAAGCTGTAATGTTAAAGTTGAGACACGACTGATCACAAAGCTAAATATAAGATGACATATTACCAGTAAACATAGAAATATAAGTACTATGAAGGATATCACAAGGTGACACCCATACG
This sequence comes from Halichoeres trimaculatus, assembly GCF_033239565.1. NCBI lineage: Eukaryota > Metazoa > Chordata > Actinopteri > Labriformes > Labridae > Halichoeres > Halichoeres trimaculatus. The sequence continues at coordinate 23,899,066 of NW_027437181.1, read as the reverse complement.
AAGCTATATCTATCATAGCTGAAGTTAAATAAAAGAAAATCATTTACTTACTTTAACAACTTTTCTGCGTCTGTTTGGATAACTAACATCTTTTAATTTCTGTTGTGGCTGATCTTCCTTTGTGTAGTGGCATTTGCATTTGTGTTGTTGCTTTTGCAAATGGTCTGACACTTATGGGCCGTCGCACATCCCAACTTTGAAATCAGTTTGAACTGCAGAAAGGAGTGCTCGAACGTTTAACTTCTGCCTGTTGACACTGTGTCAAAAATGACACTGTTAAGCATTCATAATCTGTGAAGCCCATGTAGGATGTCTCTAATGTTACTGATATTTATTCTGAGGGCATAAAACTCAAGATGTGTGGTTCATTGCCAATTAGCTACGAGCAGAGAGAGCAGGAAAACAACTCTGGGAGAGGTTAATTATAAGACCGTCAACCATGAAGAAGGTGGAAGATACTATCTCACTACTGCTTGAATTTCTGCATGTAAAATTAATCTTCAAGAAGCTGTAAGAGCTCATCAGTAGCATTAAAGGTCCCATGTTATGCAAAAATCACTTTATTTAATCTTTTAGTGAAATTTGTGGGTCTTTGGCTTTCCTCATCAACAGCCACATAGTTCCATGCACAAGCTTCCCATCTCGGGGGAAGACAAGACTAAGTTGCTAAAGTTCATTTATCAAGGAAATGTGCCAGCTACACTCAGTAAAACTGTGCATGTGTGTGCTAGTCACTTCACAGCCGACTGCTTTTCCAACTTTGGACAGTACAACAGAGAGCTAGCGAATAGACTGGTCCTGAATCCAGGCGCATTACCAACCATCCACCAACAAACCTCGGACCCTAGAAGTGTCAGTATTTTAAATGCTGTGTGCTGTGGAGCAGATGTAAGAGCTTTTCCTCAGTGCCCTTCTGTCTCTCTGTTAGCTTCAGGATGCTAACTTCAGCTGGGGTTAGCCTGTTGTTTTAGCCTGTAATGTTACAGTAAACGAGCTCCACTGTTTTCTAAACATTGTGCACTCGGAGCTTGTGGCGCCGCTCTCAGTGACGCAGAAGAGCAGGGTGGTATCAGTGGTGGCTCATTTACATATGAAGGTCACGCCCACTAAATCAGAGCGTTCTGAACAGAGGGGCTATGAGAGCCTGGAAACAATGCTGCTGTGCTTGATTTATTGGCTTTTTGGACCAAAACATGTTACTACCATTTCATGAAGACATCAATGATCCATGTTAAATTGCAGAAAAGGAGCACAATGTGAAACCTGTAACACATTTCAAGAGTTTCAGACTCAATTTAGACTCACAGTTGTCTTTTCCCAGTCGCTTTGAGATCTCACAGAAGATCCTGGTGTAACAGGTGATCATGATAACCAATGGCAACAGGAACAGGCAGGCAAAAGTAAACATGTTGTAGGCCGTTTCATGCCAGTGAGTGACAAAACTTCCGCGGGTGGTACACTGGGTGAAGTCCTCTGGGTGGACGATGGTCACATTGTGAAACAGGTATAACTGTGAGTTAAAAAGACAAAATTATACACCCCACATATATAGATATAAATGTATGTATGGGTGGATAGAACACTAGTTTCTGTTATTTCTCAAATCCCCCTATTGACTGCACTACACAAAAAATGGACATCGACTGACCTTCCTAAGCTGTAATTCTCCTACAATTCAAAGAAATGCTCTCAAGGGTTAACTTGAGCCTCTGAAGTGCAGGTAGGTTTGCCTATAAGCTTGAATTACATGTTTTGACTCTATGCCACTGCTGTGATTGATGAACGGCATGTTCACAGTTTGTACTACCTCTCTTAATGACAGCAGGGATCAAAGTAAGTGGTGTTGATCATGAATGAATAGGAATAAATTACTTTCAGTTTCCATCTACTGACCAGAGAAGCACAGTAGCAAGAATAACTAATGCTTCTCTTACTTTCTTTCACGCTGGTGACGTCAGGTTAAGTGACAGCCAAAAAACAATGTGAAAGACTTTGTTTGAGGAAAACACTATTTATGGACCAGTTATAGAAAGTGATTGAGTTCCTTCATGCATGAAATCACACTACCTTCATGACAGCCTCTCTGTTTCTGCTCTTGTTGGATGTAAATTAGAGTTGACCTCTGGTCTGTGTCTGAGGCTTACCTGAGGGACTGACAGCAGGACACTCATGCCCCATGCCACAGTCAGCATGACTCTGTTCCTCGTCCTGGCTTTATTGATAGCCAGAGGGTCTAGGATGGCTGACTGCCGATCCAGACTGATCACTACGGTGACAAAGGCGCATGAGTACATGGCCTGCAGCTTGAGAAACATCAGCAGCCTGCAGGCAAAGTCCCCGGCCAGCCACTGGACTGTGATGTTCCACACAGCATCCACAGGCATGACAATGAAAGTGACCAGCAAATCAGCCACCGTCAGGTTAATGATAAGAACTCTGACATGAGATTTGCGTTTCTCATCAGTGTGCGCTGCCCATAGAACCGCCAGGTTACAGAAGGCCGACACGCCACAGAGGATGCAGGTGATGACGACTCTGACTTTGGCTGCTGTGGTGAACTTGGGGAGCTGCAGGATGCTGCCCCCTGCTGTCCAATTAAACCGTGAGGAGAAGTTGCAGCTGGTGTTCAGGTGGTGGTCTGTGGTCAGAGGATGCATGGTGGCTGCAGAGTCACACAGAGAGGTGTTCATCTTTAGGAACATTCATTCTGCTCATCCAACCTGAAGATCAGCACTGAGAGGCGCAAGAAGAGGAAATCAGAGAGGCAGAGGAGGGATGAGTCGGGGGCTGTGAGATGGAAGTAAATCGTCAACATACATTTGTGTAAGGTAATTCAGACATCTCAAGAATGATTTATACAAGAGGGACAGTATATGCCATAAAGAGGGAAGAGTATACACAAAAAAGAGTTCAATGAGGTGGAAAGATAAGAAACAGATTTTGTGGATCCTTTGTAACAATATTTTTTTTGTTGGGGATTTTTGCAACCCTGGTGGCAGATTAGATAAGACCTGACAGTTTGCATGACAGTGGCAGCGTTAGCAAAGAGTGATATCCTATGCGAGGCAGCGCGTATAAACAATTCACCATAAGGTGCTGAGTGCAACGCACCTTTCCCTCATCCAGTCCATCTAAGAGTTTGATTTAATGATTAGTTTGATCTTCAAAAATTTCATTTTTCAGCAATCATGAAATTCTAATATTTCAAAACGCGGTTAAACGTCGAGAACAGGTGGATATCAGTCCGACAGATTAGATTTATTTCAGCATATTGTGTTGTTTCTGTTCACATGAACGACCCTATAATATAAAACAGTCCACATACTCAACAGATTCCGTTTTTTGTTTTTTGTTTTTTTTTTTTTTAGATGCAAAAGTCAGTTTCTCTTATCTTCAGACATCATAGAACCACAAAGAGTTTGATATCCAGATAAAGACAAATAAAAAAGTTGGGTTGAGATGTGTAAATATGGAACAATGCACTTTTTATATCCATCTATCATACTTGTCCTCACTGCTCTAAACCACATCAAAAGACACAATAAGAAGATTAGAAGCGTCACGAGAGTAAAAACGGACTTACCGCCACGTGCAGTGTTGAGCTGTGTGTTCATTTTTGGGCACGAGCTGAATCCAGAATGTTCAAAACTCCCATCAGAGAAGACGTTTCACCGTCGTTTGCGTCTGCTCCTCTTCAGTGAACCTGATGCCGAGAGTTTTCCCAAGGCATCTGGTTATAGCTGTACAGCTTCTCGACCATTCAGCTGCTCCACCTTCATCCGTATACCAATCACAACCGCGTAACTTACACCCCGGGGCGTGGTCTGACCACATGTCATCATAGTTGTCGTTTTAAAAGAATTAAAGAATGATCAGAAATGATTTTTTTTTTTTTTTTAAATAAAATTTTTGAGAGTAATTAAAATTTCTATAATTTGCAGAGGACAAAAGTGTTTCTCTATTTTGAAAGACAACTATTGAATGAATGAATAACAATAAACCACTAAAATTACATTTTGTCTCTGTGCTGTGGAAATCCAGTGAAGGATGCTCTACTACAAAGAGCATTGCTCCTGACTGAGGACTCAGACACCTGAGACTCAGAGCTGCAAGGGACAAAAGCAAACATATGCCCACCAACTGACCGAGCTGGCTGTGAAGACTGTTAAAATGTGCAATATGAAAGTCCCTATGAGAACTTTCTAAGTGATCTGGAAAGAGTCAGACTCCCTGATATAGTCCTGATCATAACCCATAAATTAAAATGAGATTCATTCATTCATGCATATATTCTCTGAACTGCTTATCCTGTTCAGGGTCATGGGTGGGTGGAGCCTATCCCAGCTGTCATAAAATGAGATTATCCACACCAAAATAGGTTATTTCTAAATGCTATTTCACAGCCTCCCTGTTGGGTCAGACAGTACCTTAATGATTTAAAGCACATAGAAGTCCACATGACAACACCATGCCAGCTGGCAAAGTTAAGCAGTGAGAAAAGAGGCCTGTGTTTTTCTCTGCTGAATGCGATTCCTGGGATTTATTTTGAAGTAATAATAATCGTGGGTAAAAAAGCTCTGACAAACTTTTCCAACAAATGTCCACATTAGGATCAGACATTGTTTGAAGCTTCTTATTAATTTTTTTTTCCACTATTGAAATGAATATATCAAAGTTAGCCAATCAGATTATTTCCACTTTCATGTTTCTTCTCTGCTGAAGACTTTTGACACACTACTGTTTATCACCCTGCTTTATGTCTTTTAAGCACCAGCGTACAGGTACTAAAATGAACCCTGTAGAAATAATTGTCTAGCTGATAGTTTCCCTTTTTGCGTTTGTAGATCATATGAACATCAGTGTGTTTTATAACCATCTGAAAGCTTCATGCATGAAACTTAACATTTATATTCACCTGACAGTGGTTTTCCCCTCCATCATCTTGTTTTATCTAATGAAATAATTGCTTTGAATTAGTTCATGTGCTTGCTGTGATTATAAATGCTGACCTCTGTTTCCATGGCAGTGTCTTTTACGAAAACCTAAAGTAAGTCATGGTGATGAGGGAGGGTGACAGGGATTAATTAAATCAGACTTCCAACTTTTCAGGTCACATTGCTGCCACTTAGTCACTCCATTTTTTATCTATCCTAGAATAGAGATGGAGAAATATGTGACGTTATCACATCATTTACATAATCAGAGGTCCATTAGGTTGCATAGTGGCTCTGCAAAGTGGAACAAAAGTCAGGGGACATTTACAGCTCAGTGAAGATGATGAATTAAAGCTGTCTGATATTTCAATGCAGTCCCTAAATGACATTGTCAGGATGAACTTTTGTTTCTGTGAATGTGAATATGAACCAGAATTCTGCAAGTAAAACCACACATTGAGAAAACTCTGCAGAGCAAATTTTAGAGTTTGCAGAAGTCTGTGAGTAACTGAAGTAACTCTGATTTCAGTATGTCACAGCAAAACAGAAATGCTTATAAGGACTGGTGGCTGTAGCTTACACGCTTCTTTAATGAGAACTTTGGAGGTGCATGACATCAGCAGTGACTCCACAAAACAATTAGAGCAAAAGTCAATTATATTTCTTTTAAACTTTTGCCCAAATTCAAATACTGTGACATACCATGCCTTTCAGTCATTTTGAGCTTTTTTAACTCTGGATATTTGAGTTATGATCATCTGACCATATATCCACGTCTTGAGAAAACAGCTGAAATCAGCCTGTATCACCGGAAAACAGGGTTCAAAAAATGTTTGCTTGTATGTCCTCTTTAGGCTTTATTTGCTGTGAACAATAGATTAACAAAAATCATTGCTCCAAAGAGTCAGACACTTGGGTTATGTTCACACTGCAGTCAAAAGTGACCTAAATCTATTTTTTTCACCGTTATGTGACCCATGTCTGCTTTATTTTTGAATATCTGAACAGCACAAGTCTTTTTTGTTTTTTCCATCTCAGGCCACTTTCAAATGTGGCACTAAATCAAATGGGTACTGGATTTTTTTGAGGCAACTGCAGTCTGAACAGTCAGGTAACATTTGATACGACTTTGATATCATTCTGGAGCAACACACAGCGTAGTCACAAACATGGAAGAAAGCGGTGATGGACCTAGCCAGTGGATGAAAAGTGAGGCTTTAGACCTAGTTAGCAGCCTGAGCACCATGACTGTGTAGCAACACTCAGACAGAGCAGCGCACAGAGAGAATGGTAAGTGAAACTTAAGTACGCCTTTGTGCTTCTTGCTGTGGAGAGCTGGGAGAGAAACAGGCGGGGATCATACTGGTGGCAAAGCAAGACCACATAAGCAGCTACTCCTTAAAACAAGCTCCCTAAAACCTGGGGGGGTGTTATCTTTCCAAGAACACCATTCTGTGCGACGTTATTAACGTTAAGCTGAGCATGCTGGTCACTTCAGGAGCATGAGCAGTCAGCAAACAGGCCACATGTAAACATTTGATGTGAACAACCAAACAAAAAATCAGATTTGAGAATCTAAGACTGCAGTGTGAATGTAGCCATAGTCTCATTTGTTAATTCTCACAGAACAGCAAAGTGTGTCCCTGCTATAAAATCAATACTAAGATACTGTTCGTTTGTTTAGCCTTGAAGTGTGTCTTCTGCTGTATGCTGATGAAAACTGAGGGCAGGGGAAAGTGCACCCATGAAATGCTCCTTTGTCTAAACCTGTGTATTCACCACTCCACTAAGGGACCTCACCTTTATGTTTTATTCAAATATTCTGTCTGCTTTGACTGCTTCTTCAACTTCCCAGAGGATGAATAGGAGGGTTATCTTGTAGCCTGTATCCCAGGAGGATCCAAACCTTCTCACTTAAATCTAATACACTACAATGATATTCGCAGCTTATTTACAATACGATCTGAACTATTGCTCATACACATATCATCTGTTGTGTTAAGAAATATGGAGAAGTTTAATTTTTTCAGTTCCATCATTCTTTTAATTAACATTATAGTTTTGATTTTTTTTTTCATGGCTTCTTTGATTTATTCATAATGTATTTCATATTTTAAATCAGTCTACTTATTTAATCAAAATGTGAAATCTCTATTAGGGAAGGGATGTCATTTCACCAGCTGTTCGTTGAATTGATGACACATCACTCACAGAGCTTACTTGTAAATTACTTTTAACAAAAACTCCCTCTGATTTTATACCTTGTCTTTTGTACTTTTCTTGATTACTTGGCCTGAAAAAAGGCAAAATATGAGGATTTATCTGGCGTTTTCCTTAAATGATAATGTAAATATTACATGTTTGTACGCTTACATTCTCTGAGTTTTATAACCATGTGTTCAGTGTGTGTGCCCCTTTCTTTCACAGTGTCCTTGTATGCATGTTGCAGAATCTGCTCTAAATCATTTCAAGTATTTAATTTCCCCGGTCGTGATTTAGAAGAGATAATTTGTGTGATGTTTAGCACAGCCAGGAAGGAAGAGAACATGCTGACCCAAAACATGTTGTCATTTGTCACCGTGCTCCTCCGGATTGACTCATTACAAGCCCTTGAAGGGAAGTCGTGTCGCATTGCAATTGAATACTCTCAGTTCACACTCAAATGAGTTTGTAAGCCCCAAAAAGAGAACAAATAGACTAAAAACTGCTCATTAGTTGGTGTTAAGGTGATATATTTGGTCCAGATGAGGAAATGTTCAATTTCTAAAGTTCTGCAGTTTCATTCAGCAGACACTTCTGTCCAAAGCAATGTACAACACAAGAAGGAATTTGAACATAGGCAAAAACCTTAGTTAGTGCAAAAAAGAGCTAATAGTTATTTGACTGCAGGTGCTGCCATCAAGTGCAAGAATATTTTTTTTCATGTAGAGTAATGTAGCTATAACTAACCACAATTAATCGCTCCAACAATATACCTCAACCTTCAACAACATTCAATAATCAGTGCTGAATATACACTAAGAGCTGGATCCAAGACCATCTGACTCATTCTGCTCCTGAGGACAAAGATGAGAAGAGTCAGTTTAAGTGCCTAGAGTCTAGAGTTTGGCAGTTCAAAATAAAATAGCATTAAAAAATTTCAGGTCCTTCAAAACACTATATTTGTGTCCCAAGCGCTTAATGGAAATAGGGTCTGCCCTTAAGGTAGTGCATTTTGGTCCTAATAAAATTAAGTCTCAAGAGGAGGCAGTCGTCAATCTAAAAGGCTGATGTTGGTCAATTAAGCATTTTTCTTTCCTCTGTGTTAACCTCCAATTAACCCTCCATGCTTTTAGATTTGCACCATTAGGTTTATTGATGAGTGGGAAATAGCAGACTTTTGATCATTTGTTATGCAGATGACAACCTGTTTCACAAAACTAGCTGAACAAAATAATGCAAATTCTTTATCTGAATTCCTTAAGCTCAATTTTTTTTCTAAATAGAAGTAAAATTTAATAGAGATACCGAACACAACTGACCTAACATAAATCAGTCTGAGTTTTCTCCTGTTTCTACTAGCTTAAAGACAATCTCTAACCTCAATCTGTTCTGCTCACAAAAAGGGGAAAAGGTATTATGGTGATTTCCTCTTGTTTCCTGAATACAATTTAGAGCATGAGAAAGCTCCTGTTAAAGAAATGTACTGACCCAAATGTGCATGACCCGACTGTTTAGTTTCATTTAGTGTTGTTTTGGTTTGGGTTTGAGAAATTACATAAACTCATGTCTTTAAGTGGTTATGAGTTAGTTGATCCATTCTGAGCTGCTGGATATTACATGTTTCTCCAGGATTAACTGAGCCAGTACGGCATGTTTTACAGATACATCATGTGGATTATGTACAGGCTACTGTCTGCAGGTGAAGAAGTTTCTGTTTGGATTTCAGGGTTATATCGGTAGATTAATTCAGAATAACAGGGGATTTTTCATCCTTATTCCCAGGTGGTTTCTGTAAACTTGCAAAGCATTTTGTAACATGAAGAACTCCGAAAACCTGAAAAGCACTTATGAGACAAGCTTTTTGCAGAAAATTATGATAGATATTTAAAGAAAATCATGCAGCATATCACCCCAACAAAAAATCCTGCCC